>NC_090941.1:288638098-289263098 GCF_040938575.1 Ambystoma mexicanum | reverse complement strand
TATGAATATTAATAATGTCTGAATATCACACTTATGAATATGAACAATGATCAGCAATGGGTAATATTAAAATATCGACAATCTCTTTCATTAATTAGGAGTAGGAATAGGAAGAATAATCTAGCAGAGAATATTTGGTATGGGTTCAAGAGATTGCAATGATAGGAAGAAATGCAACACAGAAATAAACTTGATATGACTTCAATCAAAAAACAATATAATCACTGTTTCCCCTGTTACTACTCACTCCCCCAACATGCAATATGAAGATATGGAATGAGGGCACACAGGTATCAGGAATAACAAACAACAATGCAGTTCAATACCAATTCCCCCCCCAGCAAGCAGAGAGAAACCGGTATGATTTTAAACAGGTCAATTGCTTTTGAATGTGATTTAGTAATGTATGGAAAAATGCTAAAAATGACTTTAATTCACTAAATGGATTCAGAACTAGTGAGAGTTGTTTGGCTTGGTTCAGGTGAACACTAGCAATGATTATAGAATGATTAGCAGATGGAAAACGAAATTCAGAAGAAATTCAGAAGCTGAAAGCCAGAAATAGCTATTTTTACATATGGTGAAATTGAGGCAAATTGCACATTTCATTTCTAGGACGTACGGTTCAAAAGTTACAGAGGTTTTTGTGAAGGTAGATTTTTCAGAAACAGAGTCAAGATTCAAAATGAAAGATGCGCTTTAAAGATTAGGAACCAAGATGGACTTATACTAAGGAGCTATGAAAGTAGAAGATACCCAACGGGACAGCCACCAGAACAGGGCGCCTTCCGCTCTCATTGCTGTGCGCCAAGACACTTCACTTTCTTCAGAACATATCAGCGCACAGATGATTATCGCTACAATTATCACAGACTATAAAATGAGAAGAATTCAGGATGGACACAAGATTCTATAATGCAGTTCTGGGTAGGTTGAAATGGATTGAAAAGGATTACTTTAAACTAAGAGATGACTATGGACAGTTCTAGACTGAGGGCCTCATCACGAGTTTGGCGGTAACCCTTAAATCTGGCGGTCGCACTATTACCGCCGGATTTAAGGGTCCGCCAAATCAGGGCTCCGGCGGATTTCTCCCCACCTCTGAGCTGGGGGAAATCCTCTGAAAATTCGCGCTATTACCACCAGCGGGAAATCTGCCGGCGGTAAGAGCGTGAAAATTCACCACTGAGCCCAATGGGTAATGGGGCATTCCCGATTGGGCTCAGTGGGGAATGGGGAATTCCATTACCGCCAAACCCGTGATCCGGCGCTAATAGCGCCGGGGGTTTGGCGGTAGGGCTAATACCGCTGGTGGTATTACCGCTGGCGTTACTGCCCAACTCGTGATGAGGCCCTAAATACTCACTCCTATGGCTTTGGAATGGAATGGGCCCGTCAAAGATCTGGTCAAGGGTTTGGACTTCACTTGCCACCGGGCAGCATCAGGGCACCTGGACTCTGCTCTCAGCAAGGCACTCTGGTCTGCGCAGCCTCTTGGACTGGATCTGATGGGTTGGTTCTGGATACAGCTCTGCTCTATGGGTCTGAATCTCGGTTCTAGCATGAGGTTCTTAGCTATAACAGCAAAACAGCTCAGCCAGGTTGTTGGATTTTGTGGTGCCCCTTGGAAGTTTAGGGGTTAAAATCAGGTTTGCAAGATTTATAAAAGCCTGCTGAAAAGGGTTCAGCTTTTTTGATTAGGCCTCTGCTTCAGGGTTCTAGAGTCTGGTTCTAGCGTCTGGATCTGGAGTCTGGTTGTTCCTGCAGGGTGCTTCGCCAGGGGATCAGTTGATGAGTGAGAAAGTGTGTGTGTCTGTGGGTCCTCAACAGTCCCTATTTATCCATTTTCCAAAGTGGATGGGGAGGCTGATTGTCTATGCCCAACCCTCTAAGGATCAGAGAATTCCCTGTCCCCTGATTTGAGAAAGGAACAGTGTGTCATCATGTGTCAGAGTGATGCTGCCATTTACAAACTAGGGAAGAACCTCTCCTTTGCTTTTACTTAGAAAATCTATTTTTCCCAAAAACATATTTCCCATATGCACAACTTGTTCATAAGACATATTTACATGATAGATTAATTAAGGCACGTCTCTGTTCAAGTCCCATGTTCCTACGAGTTTCGGTTCACAAATGACACATTTTTTTGCGCTTTTGGTTGGTTACACATTTTCGGATCTGTACAATTTTTTACATATACATGCACATACCATCTGGTCATACTTCTGTAATTTTTCATGTTCCTAGCACAACCACACTAGCTACAATATTAAAAACATTCGTGGTTCAATCTCAGAACATCACACATATTCCAGATTAGTTTTAAACTGTGAGCACCTTTTTCATTTTAATACTCTCTAAGTTTCATATTTTTGTCAGTTCGGTACACTATTTTAGAAGTATTTTCCTTAAACATATATTTAATCCAATGACAAATCCACATTTTTAGTCTGGCCCGCCTCCAAGGTCTTGGCTGAGTCAGAGAGTCACATGGCCTCCTTCCTGCCAGGGCAGTTTCTATTGACGCCCCAAATTAGCATCTCCATTCAGCTCAAGGGAACCCTTTGTCTGCACTCAGAGCAACAGGCCAGGGTACCCCTCCCAGTTCCTTTTCACACCAGCCTGCCAGTTTCTTAGCATAGCACAGGAGAACAGATTCCTTTGCTTAGGGAGGAGGTGTGGAATGTGTTTGAAGCCCAGTGTGGGAAACTTTAACTTTTAACACAATGGGCCTCATTCCGACCCTGGCATTGGTAGACGCCGTTATTTTTCCGTTATTTTTCCGACTCCGCCATGGTGAATGGCGGAATTACTGCCCCATTCCAAGGTAGGCGGAGTCGGTAATTCCCCATTCACCAAGGGCCCTTCCCCATTCCCATTTTTGCCCCATAGGGCTCAATGGGAATGGGGAAGGCGCTAATTACCCGCAAAGGGAACTCAGAATAGGGCGGTAAGGGTTTAACGGCACCGGTCTCGTTAACGGTGACCGTTAACCCTTACCGCCCTACTCGGAATGACCCCCAATGTCTGAAATTGTCCTGTCTTAAAATATAACTTACATTTTTAACAGAATATAGTTTTGAATTGTATCCACCTCTTAGTCTTCTGATAGCAAGTCTTTCTTTGGCATAGTTTGAGTTCAATGTACAACTTTACACATGACAAGTTTTAAATCGCCAGCTTCTGACAGAGGTGAGTAACAGTATTAGACCCATTTTTGACAGATTTCTTCCAGCTCAACCATCCTCAAAAGTGGACTTTGTTCAGATAATATATACTTCTGTGGACATTGTATTTATGTGGATTCTCGAAGTAGAATGATGTTCACCACCCAACAAGGAGGTTGGATATTTTTGGGTGGTTTGTGAGCCATGATTTTCACAAATTTGGCAGCCTGGGAAAAAAGGATTTTTAAAAAAGCTCTGTGTTTCTTTTGCAATGATTTTGCTCTGTGGGCAGCCAAATGATGGGTTTTGGAAGTGGTCTCCTGGGTTACCACTGACATAGGCAAAAGAGGATGGCGGCCTATTTTTCAGATTTTTACTGCGCACTTTCTGTTGATTTTTAGCGAGCAGCATGCTTTCCGGCGGCCATTCTAATGTTTCTGCTGCAAGCAATGCACAGTAATTTTGCAGGACCTGGACTAGTGGGTTGAAACATCCCACAGATGGGATGGGGTACCCTCTATGTGTGCTTTTTTCAATAGTTTTTTCAGTGGAGGATATAAACCCTTCTGCCATTCCATTCGCTTGTGGCCACCTGGGTGTTTGCTTCCGGTTGGAGAATCCCATGTGCTTGGCGAACGTCATGAAATTGTGGCTGTTTAACAGGGGCCCATTGTCCGATTTTATGGTGTTCAGTAGTCTGCATTCATTAAGTACTTCATCAACGATGGCGGCCACCTGGGGGAAAGCAATTGTTGGTGCTTTCCTAATTATTTGGAACTGTGAGAATTTGTCTATGAAGACAAGCAAAAGGTCGCCTGTGTCCATTGGGCCATGGAAGTCAATTGCTACTCAGTCCGATGGTCTCTCTGGAATGTAGGTGTGTTGCATTGGCAGAGGCTGTCCGGCTCGGGTGGTGCACTGGCAGGGTAGGCACTGTCTTCCACAAGCATGTCCATATACGGGAACCAGACATGTCGCTATAGTTGTTTTTTTGTATTCTCAGCACCCTTGTGCCCCTCGAGTGCAGTATGAATGACTGACCCACACAGCATGGGTGATATTACTAGTCGGCACCCACTGAGTAAGATCTCGTTGTCTGTTACCACTAGTTCCCTGTGTACTTTTGCCAGTCAGTCTAGTTCTGTCCAACTAGCATCGGGGTGAGATTTGGCTTGCCTGCGGTAGTCTTGCCATTTGTTGCTGTTCCTGAGATGGATGTCTAGGGCTATGGATGGGTCTCTGGTGGATTCTCTGGCTACCTCTTCCAGGAGAGCACGTGTGGTAGCACGTTTACTGTGACATAGTTAATATATTCAAAGTTGCCCTCTCTTGTTGTCTGGTTGTTACTCGGGTGCCGTGAGATGTAATCTACTGGGTTACGGTCCTCCCGGGTCTGTGGACAATTGTGTAGTCATAGTCTTGTAGGCGGAGGCCCCACCTTTCAATCCTGGGTGGCATCTTGGTGCAAGGGTTTCCAAATAATGACAGCAGTGCTTGGTGGTCTGTAATCAACGTGAATGTTTCCCTATGATGAAATTGTGAAAGTTCTTGCAGGCCTAGACTGCAGCCCGGCTTTCTTTCTCAGCCTGCAAGTACGCTCTCTCAGTAGGGGAGAGGGCCATGCTGCAATAGGCAACTTTATGTTTGGGCTCAGCGTCCTTGTCTGTGGTTTGTGCTTAGACAGCCCCTAGGCCAATGCGGCGCGTGTCAACAACAATCTCAGTATGCCACTCAGATTCAAATTAGGCTAGTCCCTTTGCTTCTGCTAGTGCATTCTTGATACCATAGAATGCCTCTTGGCACGTGTCTGTCGATGTAAAACCAATGTCCTTTTGCAGAAATTGTCTCAGGGGTTCTGTTTGCGAGGAGTAGTACAGAAGGTTTCTGGCGCAGTAGCCGGCCATCCCCAGAAATGACCGGACAGCTGCAGCTCGTGTTGGTCCTGCTAGGCTGGCGATGGTGCTGACTTTGTCGGGGGCAAGGGGCATTCCTGCGTCAAGGAAGATATGGCCAAAGAACCTCAGCTTCCACTTATTGAGGTTGAATTTGGCTAGGTTAAGTGTCAGACCTGTCCTCTGCAGTACTGTGTACGTCTGCAGTAGGGCCTGTTTGTGTTCCTTTTGCGACATTGAAGATGGATGGGGAAGCCTGCCACCATTCCCGCCTACTAAATTCATGACATGGAAGAAGGCCAGAAAACACTACAATCACCCATTCTATTTTGGATGAATTCCCAACGGACCCATGATTGACGAGTATGTTGAGAGGTATCCCCTTAGCCAGCCATACTGATCAAGGGACATACAGATCTATCCATGCATGGATGAACAGCCATAGGCTACGATTAGGGACACCCTTATGGACAGCTTGGACTGAAACACCAAGAAGCCATGTTGCTGACATTGTTAGAGACACCACGACATAGCAGTGTTAGACATGAAGCACAAGTGCCATCCGCTCTTCGGGACACAAACACGCACTGGAATACATGAAGAACATGATTGTACAGTTCTATAGTTAGGGGACAGATACATATACATACTGTCATTGCCTTTATTATTTTTTCCATTAGCCAAACACAGCAATGCAGAAACTGCAAGGCGCAAGAGATCCTGGGCAAAGCTTGCAGATGCTTACATGTGAATAACCTTATGGAACTGCAGGAGCACCTATGGGACCTGACAGAGATAAGTGTGATTCACCTAGGGAATTGTAACATAGCATGGACACTGTAGAAACCACATTATAAGGTTTAGGAAAATTACCGCAGGCCTCAGGCCTCTGAGCAAGAGACGAGCTGAGCTGAGTCGGGCTGGACAAAGAGCAAGACATGTGAGACTGGACCCGCATCCAAGGTCAAGAGATACAGATGACATTCCAATCCCCAGATGACAAAGGGACCAGCTGCATAAGATATGAATACATCCTCATAATTCAGAGCTGCACAGCTCAAATTCAAGGTCTCTGAACACATGACGTGGCCGAAGCAGACAATGGACAGAGATCGTTGGTGGGAAAGGAAAGCTGGTCCGAGGCCACCAGACACAGACTGCAACACATATGCAACAATATGAAATACGTGTTGCGCCAATCAGGAGAGCACTCTCATAAGCAAAGGTGGTGCACACAAGTTTCAATACAGACACATAATCAATCTCATTACCCTGAAAAAGTACACAGTGAGCTGAGAATCTTCGCAGATCCCAAGCCTGGGATGTCAGCTCTAGACAATCACAGTTTAGTACCCTATGGGTGGGTAGCAACGGGTAAGTCCACAACACTGCAACAATAGTTAGTGACTTGGGGAGGTATCAGGCCAGCCACCTGACATGTGAGGGCCAGTAGAATAGCATTGATAATATCCTATATAGGTAATAGAATACTAAATACCCAATCAGTTGGCCAGATAGGTTTTCTGGAGAGGGTCCTAAGTTGTGATGTAGTGCTGATGCCATTTTGAAGTAAAACTGTCCTGCGAGCTGAGGAAGAGCGAGATGTGCACAAATATTTTCTGTTCCTGTGCTGATCCCTGTTGGTTTTGTCTGTAATAAACTGCAGTTTGAACTTGCTGTTGACTGAGTCCTCTGTGTATCCTGGGCGAGGGTGTTGTGCCCTCCAAGTCTGAAGACATCCAGTGTCCCTCTGGCAAACCTGTGGGTCCGTCCCCAACAACGTCCCATAGACAAGGATGTTGTTGCTGTAATTTAGCGCTGACTTGATGGGGAGGATCACTTGGCAATAGGCTTCCTGGAAAATGTCTGTGGCAGAGCAGATGCTGAAATGTTGTCAACGGTATCGGAACAGGCCCTCATGTGTTGAGAAAGTCATGATGACCCTGGAATCGGGGTGTAGCTCGAGCTGATGGTACCCCTGATTGAGGTTGAGTTTTGAGAACGTGTTGGCATTGTTCAGCTGCACAATCATGTCCTCAATGCTCCGGCCACGTGTCTCTCTCTTTGGATGGCTGCGCTTGTGACCCGCATGTTGACACATAGCCTTATTTTGCCACTATATTTGGGCACCAGCGGGGAGATCCACGGGGTAGGGCCTGTGGCCTGTTCAATGATGTTGTTCTGTAATAGTCATTGCAACTCCTTGGAGACAACCTTCTGGATGTGGAATCCTACTCTCTTGGGTGCTGAGGGATGGGTCTAACTGTGCTGTCAATGTGGAGCTTGATGAAAACTCCCTTGAGCTTTCCCAGCCCATTGAATAGATCCGGGAACTGAGCTTGAATGTACTCCTTTGATAGGGGCATTGTGTGCACTCTGTTGATCGATTCCTTGCAGCCTTTGGGGCTTGTGACAGACTGGATCACCTCACTCCCTTGGCAGTGGATGTCGATGAGCCCTAGACAATTTGCAGTCTTGTAGCAGAGGAGGCATCGTCTTTTAGTGGGGCTGCGAATGACATGAATGGTGGCTTCTGTTGATTTATTCTTTTATGATAACGTGTGCGTAAAAATGCCGATTGATTGCAATGGTTGCAATGGTTGTGCGGCACCCCATTGAGAAATTCGTGCCATTGATCTGGAAAGAGTGTGTTTTGTGGCCATCTGCAGGAAATCTTGTTCCCCCATAATAGTCACTGTCGCACCCATGTCAATTAGGAAACAGTGAATTTTGTTCCCCATGTTGATGGATACTCGTGGGGCTTCCTCCACTTCTTGGCTGTCTTGGATCAGGTTTACATATTCATCATGGAATTCTTGGTCGAAGTCAGTGATATAGTTGCGGCTTTGGTCCTTCAAATATACCCCATATTCCTGGGGCGGGTATGGTGGGTTTTCATATTCATCACTGTATTGTGACTATTGTGTTGATTTGTCTTCTACTTGGTTGTACCCATCATCAGACCTCTTCTACTGCCCTCACATAGCTTTGTGGTCCCGGCGTATACCCCTGATGTGGTCTTCCTCTAGGTTGTGGAGAAGGGAAGGATCTGTTGCCTTGTTTCCAGGTGATTGCAGGGCCTTCCCTCTGCATGGGGAATGGTTTACCTTCTCGGCAGATGGACTGGAAGTGACTTTCTCTCCAACAGTTGGAGCATTGCTGCACGAGTGCTGGACATGCCCCTCAGTGCGGGAAAGCCAAACCACATCTGTAGCATAGTCTCTGGGTTCTGTTTGCTTGTCGGTAGTTTAGTCAGTAGGTGTGTGGTGTTCGGTCTCCTGGTTTCTGTGTCTGTATAGAGGCTAAATGTTCGCCCTTTTCTGGTTTCTTGCTGGCAGCGTTTTCCATGGATGCCGCTAGTGCATCAACCCTTTTATAGATTTGTGCTATCTCTATGACCTCATCAATGGGCAGAGGTTTTTTTAGTTGTTTTTTTTCTAAAGTTGGAGGAGATACATCCCTTGACCACACAGAGTCTGATGGCCTTGTCATCTGAAAATTTGGCATACTCACAGTGTACTCGTTTTTGGCACAACAGTGTTATGAACTCATCAGTGGTTTCCTGTGTCTGCTGGGCACATTGATTGAATATGTATCGTTCATAATCCCTGTTGGGTTGTATTATGAATTTTTTGTTCAGTGCCTCAATCAAGGTCTTGTATGTGTTCCTTTCTTCAACATGGATTGTTTTTATAATGGCTTTGATTTCTTTCCCCGCTAGATTTGTGAAAATTTCAGGTAACGCAGTTGATTTTTACTCCCCCACCTGCTCTGACAAAGTCCTGGAACTCCTCGACCCATTCAAACCATCTTAGTCCTTTGCCAGCTTCAGGTATCAGTGTGAATGATGATGGCCTCCTGAGGAAAGCCACTCTGGTGGTGGCTGACATGTTGGGTTGCTGTGCGTCATCATCTTGTGCTTCTCTGCTCATGTTAAGTGTTCCGTGGTGCTAGAAGCCGGTGACTTCTGTCTTGTGTATTATTTCCATTTAGTTTAGTTTTATTATTTTTCTTTTTCTTTTTTACTGCAGTGGTAGGCACTGCAGGAGATAGGGGTCCACACCTTCAATCGTAGTCACTCCTCGGTGTGCACACTGGCACGTTGTGGCTGGTTTGGAGCAATGCGGCAGGGGCACTGCAAGGATGCAGGAGGTGGCGGGCTGGGATGCCCAGTAGCTGCATGTGGGAACAGGAACACAGCGGGCGCCTGTGTCCAAGGATGGACATCCGCGCTGAAGGGGCTGGCAGGCAGGATTGCCATCAGCCAGTGCAGGTGGCAGGATCGCCATGCGATGTGGAAGCTGGAGGAACCGGCATGCGGGATCGCCTTCAGCAGGTGCAGACGGTGAGATTGTCACGTCGAGTGGAAGTACTGCTGGGGAATGCAGCACCTTCTTCACTGGATTGGTGCTGCAGCGGACGTCAGCACATGATGTCTCATCTGCGCGCCAGGAGGATGGGTTGCGCCTCGTCACCAGATGTTTCCCCCTTTTGAGGTAAAATTGGGGTATAGATGAAGAACGACGCGGAGGCAAGATCGAGGGATAACTTCACTCTTTCTTTATTACGCCTTAACTAACTTGCCGTTCCACTCGCTACTCCCTTTCAGGCCCACGTGTTGAGATGCACACGTGGGTCTTTCTTAAAGCAGCAGTGGCCTGTCTGTGGTACCAAATGGGAAGACAGACAAACGTAGGGCCTGATTCACAGAAACGTTTTATAATTGTGCAAACCCCATAGGAGCACTCTGTTTAATCAAGCCCTTAGTGTCTAAAAAGAGGCACTTGACTTCCTGCTTGCATTTACACAACTGCTGCAGAGTAAAAAGTAAGACAGTTAACAGCAAGGTAGTGGGTACGAAGAGTGTGTCTTCACTGTGCAAACGATGTTTTCATTGGTCAGCACGCACATGGTGACCCATGTATTTTGACTACATGAATACAGTCTATGCGTAGTGGACCAGCCTTCAGTCTAGTTCAGAAGCGTCTTCCAAGAGTGTAGCCAGCACCTGAGAAAATGGCAAAAAAGCGGGCTGAATGGCAGTGGCGCTGGCGCGATTGCGTGATTGCTTCCTGCTTCTTAAGTTGCAGATATTGGGCCTCATTACGACCCAGGCGGTAAGTTACCGCCTGGGCCGTGACTTTACCACCATGGCGTAAACTATGTTTACGCCATGGTGGTTGGCGGACTTACCGCCCCATTCCGACCTAGGCGGGGCGGTAAGTCCCCAATCCCCATTTACCCTTCCCCATTCCCATTTTTGCCCCATAGGGCATAATGGGAGTGGGGAAGGCGTTAATTACGCCACCGTAAATTACGGTGGCGTAATTAACTCCATGGTCCCTTAGCGCCATGGATTTTAACACCTGCTAAAAGCAGGTGTTAAAAGCACCATGGCGCTAGGGGACCTCGTAATCAGGCGGTAAGGGTCGGCGCTGTTAACGCTGCCGTAAACCCCTTACCGCCTGAGTTGTAATGAGGCCCATTGCATGCATCTTTCCCAACTGTTCCTCCACTTTCTAAGCATGTTGCTTTGATATCTTGTGAAGCACTCAACATTTTCCAATTGCCAGGTTCCCCTTAGCTTTGTAAGACTAAACAAGCACTTTTTCTTGCAAAGGGTCTAACATTTCTCCTTCCCTGCAGGAATTCTTCTTTGGTGCATCTGTATCCCTCTGCAACACATCTTTGTGTGAAAAAGGGCAAAAGTAATGATACAAAGGTGATAGGTTTAATATGTTCCCCTTGTTCGCTCCAGCCCTAATAATCTGCTCTTGCACCCACTCCTTTCACTAGTATAGATTCAAATGGTTTGGTAACACAGTTGGTCACAGAAGGATCGAAAACTCATGCTCACCGGTTGAAAGGTAATTGCTCAATAATTACTGCACATTCCTTGTGTGGTTTGTGGTTGAAATTCTATATTGAGAAGTGCTCATTTTTATAGAGGTTATATTATTTCTTGGCTGCCTCACAATTAATTTTCGAAAAAGTGCAGTGCAGTATTGATGGGAATATTCTACGCAGGAAAGAAGCAACACACATAACTGTGTTATTAGTCTATATGTGAATACTTGTTTTCACTTCAGTTTATAAAGCTTTATTTTGGACATAAAACCATAAAAGCAATTCAAAACAATTTACAATTATACACGGTATTTTAAACAATATTAAGAAACACTTGATAAAAGTATAATAAAAGCATCAGAATGTTATACAAACCTATCATAAGGAGAGCGCAGCTCGCAACCTCACTAAAAAAACAAAACCACCTCAATTACACCTAGCTTTAACAGGGGAGAGAGACAAAATCTAAAGCTATTTTCACCCCATGCATGTATTGATTGCCATCAATAACCGCTCTGTGTATGTAACGAGATGTTGCAAATACGTCGCTAACACTTTGTGGATTGCTTAAAAATAACAATGCCTCACTTGTATTACAAACCCCCACATTGATTACAATTACTCTTCCATATCTACGTCTCAATGTCAAGGACTTGTGTCAAATATTTGTTTTGATTTTGAAGTGGACTTTTACTGTAAACAACATGACTTTGAGAGAGTAAAAGGGTTGAAGTATAGGTGGGTATCATTGAAAAAGGGCTCCATACGTCACCATTGTAAAACCTCAGTCCTCTATTGCTGTGGTCCTTGCTCTAGGGGGCCTTCCATCATCCTATGCCATCCTCAGTGATCAGAGACATTGTAAACAAACACAAATCAGAACAATCTTAAAATGACCAATTATTCAATCTATTTGATTCATTTCCTCCTTCTAGATTGATAAATATGTATAGCTCACAAATGCTTCATTGATTGACAGGGACCACCTATGGTGTACTTGCCTCGTATTTCTAGTGCACAGTATCACAAGTGAGTAAAGAATATTTGGATGCAACAAATTCACCTAAAATTCGAAAAATGCAAAAAATACTCATGGGGCCTGATTATAAATTGGCCGTGCATGATAGAAGTGCCAGTAATAACGTTTACCTGCACTTTTACCAGACCGGCCAACTACAACCTTGCTTACTTAGATTACGACATCGATGTCGATATCATATACATATATATGGCGGCTCCACCTGAAGTCTATTCACTATGTATAACCAGCTTCTAAGATGACTTAGTATACTTGCGTTGCTGCATCAGTACAGTTATCAAACAGCTTGCATTTTCTGCGGTGCTCTTCACACATGCAATTTTTGTCTCGCATATGAACGTTTACTCGCTTCTTTACTTCATCATCAGTTTCTATAAGGTCCAAACATTCTCTTCGTCAGCCAGTCTTCTCCGTGCGTCACACTCACTTCTTGTGAAGTCTCCAACTTCTCTTTCTCTCTTTTCATATTCCTTCTGGGATCTCTTCCAAGAGATTGTCATCTTTTCAGGGATACATCTAATAAGGTTTTCTCAGTGGATACCGTTTCTCGAAGATTCGACGCAGAATAGTCCCAACTGCTAGTGTCAAACATGACATAATTTCAGGTTTTCAAAATACAGGTAGAATGTCAGCGTGACTTACTGCAGTGGCAGTTGGCTGCTCCTCTACAAAACTCGTTCCCTCCTTGGTTTCAAGGACACTGTACTCAACTGGGTGTCCCCATATCTCTCCGACATTTCTTTCTCCTTCTTATGGGATTCCAGCACCTACTCACTGACACCCCTACCAGTGGGCATTCCTTGAAGATCAATCCTAGAGACTCTTCTCACCTTTTCTTTGCAAACTCTTTTTCTACTTTTGCTTTAACTATCACCACTTTTCTGAGGTACAGTAAGAAAAAGATTTGTTTCAAATCAGAGGAAATTGTTTCAAAGTTGGATCACGAGCTTCATCACTAGCTCCTGAGCCAGAGCTGTGGGGGTATTGCAAATTGTAATGGGGAATATGGCAGAGTCCCCCTCCTTTCCAAGTCCCATGAACATATCTGGGTGATGCATGTCCATCCCTAAATTACCTGTCAATTGTATACTATCAAGACACCATATAAATGCCTACGTGTTAATCAGACAAGGAACATAACTTTGGATTGGAAAGCAGTCGCAGAGTGGGGCACAGATGCCCATGCAGCACATCAGAGTCTGGATTATCGCTGTAGCACTGGAATAGAGTTAACAAAGAACTAGAACAGAGCCATAGGAAAAGTGGGACTTCTGCCTGGAATCAAAATGGCGTCAGCTATTTTATAAGTTAACGGGAAAGCAAGCTGGATGGGGAGTAAGTCAGTTTACTGGTTGACCAATTTTTATATATAAAGCTGAAGGTATGTATCTGTGTAGATTTGTCCGGCTACACTGTTGAACACACGTCTACCAAATTTAGCATGCATTCCTTTTGGTTCTGGGGCAATATCGTAGCCTATGTTTGGATGCAAAAACCATATATGCAAACAATAATTTATATGTGTGTGTGTATGTCCATTTATACAAATCCACACCGTTGAACCCACTGCTACCAAATTTTGCATGGATTCCTCATTTGTCTGGGGCAAGATTGTAGCCTATGTTTGGGTGGAATAAATGTACTCCGTAGACACCCTCATTTACTGATGAACACCCCGATTCACTACAGTAGGTACTAGAAGGAAGAAACACTTTGAAAAGTGTCTGAAGCAAAATGTTTGATAGGTTGGTTATTTATTACTACAGTATACAGTTCGAAACTGTTTAATTAAAGCAGTTTTAAAAGGAATAAAAACATTATTTTTTTGTTTTTATTACGCCACTCCAAATATGTGAAATGGCAAGGTTACAGTTTACTTAAGTTCATTCACGAGAAGAGAGCTCAATCAATCTTTCTTGGACATTTTCTCAAATCTGCTGAAGCCACTGAAGTGACTGAAACATGATGCACAAAAAACAAACATCACTTGGAAAACCTCCATCTGATGCAAAAATCAATATCAAGAGATTCTGAAACACAACAACAAACAGCAGCACGACTTGCTGACCAGAGTACAAGAGCAACTTTCTCCAGGGCACATGAGACAACCCTCGACACGGGCAATGCCGGGTACCCCATCTAGTACCAATATACAATGCAAAGAGCTTACATAATTAGCAAGGAAGAAAAAAATCTAGCAAAAGCATGTCTATAAAATAGATTCCAAACTCAGAACAGGGTATGTGGGATCTGGAGAACCAGCAAACCCCCAGAGTGCAGATCAAGTTAAACTAGGATCGTGAACACTACAGGCGCAGAGAGGTCAGAAAGAGCAGAAGCTTATCCAGCATTGCAAAAGTGTGATAGCTTTCCAAGAGGACTAGCGAGTGTACTGCAGCGCAGAGGGAAACCATTGCGATGAACTCTAAAATCCCTGCAAAGGCTGATCTTGCAAATGTGCACACCTGTGCAGAGTGCTCAGGAGATGCTGTCCTTTTACCTCCTGAACACTCGGCCCATTTCAGGTGTTAATTGTACTAAAACCTTTAAGAGAGAGGAAGGACGTGTACAGGAGAATATTACAGGTGGGAAGGGCTCCCTAAGTTTCCTGAGTGAAAAGGATTCTACAACCCTTAGAGTACAAAGGGTAATTCAACCATGATAGTGAAACATGGTACTATATCCTTTTTTGCAGAGGAATAAATAGAAATAGATAGAAATACCCACTAATAAGCAGGCACTCTAATCCCAGATCACAAAGCAGTGTGCTAGACACTATAATTTTGTCATGAATTACAATTAGTCGATAGGGTGTTATACCCTTGTGAAAAGACAAAAAGGGTAGAAGGCACCCCTCTCTTGAAAGAACATGGCATGATAACCTGATCTGTGGTTTTATTCCCACTTTGAGAGTCCGCAGCCATCACTTTTTGCTCATTGTACTTTTCACAAAAGAGGAATATCCAATTTTATTTCAGTCTTTGTCAAGGGCAGCCCAACACCGAAATGCCAGGCAAACCTCCATTGAACAAGAGTACCAACAGCAATCCCAGACACCTGTTTCAGCCATGTGGGGCCACATCAGTGAGAAGGAACTGTGCCTTTCTGAGCACAGTGAGCAAGGGGTCCATGTCTGGGTCCCCCCAGTTAACGTAGGGTGACCAAGCACAGGTTTCTTACAAAAATACAAAAAAAAGTAGCAGGTGCCCCTTTCTAGAAGGAACATGGCATGATATCCTGTTCTGTGGTTCTTTCCCACTTTGAGAGTCCTCAGCCATCGCTTTTTGCTCACTGTACTTTTCACAAAAGAGGAATATCCATTTGCAAATCAGTCTTTGTCCAGCCCACAGGGGCAGTCCAGCACCTAGATGCAAAGCAAAGCTCCTTTGAACAAGAGTACCAACTGCAACCACAGACAAGTGTTTCAAGCATGTTGGGCCTCATCAGTGAGGTGTTGCTGTGCCTCTCTGAGCACAGTGAGCAAGGGGTCCACGTCTGGATTCCGCCAGGTAATTCAGGGTGACCAACCCCAAGTTCCTTGCCAAAATACAAAAAAATAGCAGGCGTCCCTCTCTAGAAAGAACATGGCATGATAACCTGTTTTGTGTTTTTTTCCCACTTTGAGAGTCCGCAGCCATCGCTTTTTGCTCACTGTAAAGAAAATGCCTATCTAGCCTTATCGTTATGAGGGAAGATCCCTGTCTAAACAACCAAAAATAAGGGTGCTTGTCTAAGTCCAAAGAAATAGTCCTTACTCCAAAACCTAATAACTAACTAGCCCTAACACTCAGGAAAACGTTTTTTAAAAAGGAGTTCAGAGCAATGACCTCTGTCGTTGGCTTCAGTACCATCCTCAGCCTCTCTGCAGGTTCTCTATGCCAAGATTAAGGGCCTCATCACGAGTTGGGCAGTAACGCCGGCAGTATTACCACCGGCGCTATTAGCCCTACTGCCAAACCCTTCGGCGCTATTAGCGCCGGATCACGGGTTTGGCGGAACGGTTAGTGCCCATTCCCGATTGGGCCCATTCGGGAATTTCCCATTCCCCACTGGGCCCAATGGGGAATTTTTGCACTCTTACCGCTGGCGTATTTCCCGCCAGCGGTATTAGTGCTAAAAATCAGCATTTGCCCCCAGGTCAGAGCTGGGGGGAAATCCGCCAAGGCTATGATTTGGCAGACCCTTAAATGTGGCAGTAAAAGCGCATTTAAGGGTTACCGCCAAACTCGTCATGAGGCCCTACATCTTTATACAGATTCCATACGGTTCCCTTTTCTGAGAAGAAACAAGTACACTTTACCACAATTCTGGTGCTTGACAGTGTCTTTCCAGCGAGCGATTTACTCGCTCCCCATGCCACCTCTGGCTCTGTGGTCTAGCATGTCTCTGCCCCTCCAAGGCATCTTCCTGTCAGAGACTTGATTCTACATAAGATTCTCTCCCCCTGATTCAAAGTTCCTCATGGTCCCACTTCCCCAGAACCCTCAGGAGGGTGTTGCTGAGCTGGCTCACCTCTCCAGCCTCAAAGGGGGAGGCTCATGGGCATAGGACATGGGGCAGACAGGGGGGAAAAATCCACCCCACAATTTTAAGTGGGGTTGATACAATGGCATTTATCCCCCCCCCCCCCCAGTTTGTGTGTCTCTCTGGACGTCTGCAGCCTGTGCAGTGATCCATGCAAACTTCAGACTCTGAAGTTTGCACACAGTTCAGCAGAGGCGGGTACTATTAAAGATTAATGTTACAACAACAACAACTCTGCTGCTCGCAGCTCGCTCGTGCGTTCCCCCTCTCACTCTCCACCGTGCCTGCGTATTTGGAGCATCACATGCCCAGGCCGGGGAACATACTGCATGTGCCCTTGCGACTCGAGTGCGCAGTGCACTGCTGCACAGCCTCATCCTCAGCTTCCAGACGAAGCCACTAGCCAGGCAGCAATGCATGCTCCTGAGAGACTGACTTCATGAGAGAGTTTGACTCCGGCAAACTTCTGCGATGCGGTCGCTGACTAGACCTCCTGGAGCCCTGAGAGGCTGAGACTCAACGAGACTTCACTTAAACTCAGCCTGCTAAGGTAAGTCAAAGAGGCCCCTGAGTGCAGGCCGTGCCGTGGCAGGGCCAGCATCAGGTTGGAATGGGTTGGGGAGGAGTGCTAAGCGGTGTGTGTGTCGTGTGCCTGTGGGGAAAGAGTAGGAGCGAGTGCGTGAGTTAAGCACGGGGGTGTGACTGTGAATGGTGAGGTTGGACATGGCGACAAATAGTCTGTGTATGGATTGTGCGACATGGTTTAGTGGCACTGGCAGATGGTTTGCGACTGCAAGGGTAAACAATGGGTCTGGCTGAGATTCCGTTCTGGGGAGATTGCCGGTGTAAGGATACGGAAGCTGCTAGGTGATGGGGTAGATGAATGTGCTTGTGGCAATGCAGGCAGACACTACAGTATGATTCTCTGAGTTTGCGTTGGATACATTGCAGTGCCGTTCATTTTGTTATGTGTTTTTTCAACATACATGACTATCGCCTGTGGAGCCATGGGCGTTGGCTGGGCCAGCAGGGCCGGAACAGAGCCCGCCTCATGTTATTGTGATATTTTATATAGCACTAAGATTCAGCCTCATGTGTGGTGCTTCCTATTGCTTTTAGAAACTGGGGTATGCTGCACTGCTATGGAGGACCGCTCCAGTAAAGCAAAGGGCGATATTAGTGCAGTCGCACACTTTCATGGGAGGAGTTCGGCAGGCCTGGGCCTCAAGTCATATCTTGAGCATGAGGGGGTGGTGGGAGATATTTCTTAGTCTTGAAATAGAATGTGAAGGTGTGAGAACTACTAACCAATTTAGTTGAACGCATTTTATCCATAAATGAAGGATGAAAGGTGGAGTTGCGCGCTACCGGGATTCAAGCTGTAGCTTAGACCCAGATCACAGAAACAAAGGTGCAATTAGCTGACTATGTTAAGGGCTGATTTGTGTTTGCTTCTATTCTGCCATCTTCCGTTCAGCATATGTATAACTATACCAGGTCTGCTTTTTTCTATCACAAGTGGTGATTATGATAATAATTTCTCATGTTGTGTCTGTGGCATGCTCTCTCGCAGGGCAGTGCAGGGCATGATGGTCCTACTCTCATCCACTGAACATGTGTCATTCCATGTGCTAGGAACATTCACTCTTTATCCAAACTATGCCACCCAGCCCTGTGCGTTCACCTGTTAGGGATTTCAATCAGGCAATACACCCGGGTCTCAGCCTAGCATGCAATGCACAAATGAAATACTTATTTTATTGTGTCTTTAGGTTCAATATTCTGAGTGATATACCACTCATATCACACTCCTTCTCAAAATACCCCCATGTCACAATGGACCAGGAATCAGGCTGGTTGGTAAAGGTAATATTTATTTAATTTATTTATTTATTTAAAATTCAAATCAAACATATTTTAATATACGGGGCAGCAATCACCAATGTGGTGACAATACAAATGAGAAAGTAGGTAATGCAGTTGAATTCACTTTTAGCAACACAGAATATAAAACACAGAGAAAAGAACAGTTTTGGCTTGTTTGAAAGATGGCATTTAAGTTAAGATTTCCCCCTGCAAATTTCTCAACTCACAAATAAGAAATTATACACAGATGTAAGGGAGCAGCAGGTATTCAGGAATAAAGAACAGTGTACAGGATTTGATTGCAACCTTCCCTCCCCAAACAAGAGAGTAAAAGGGTTTGGAAATCTTACACTTTTAAAATGACATTCAAAAATGGCTGAGCAAAACAATGAAAAGTTGCAAAAGTCTTTAAATCAATATACATTCCTATGGGAGCAACCTGGGAAAGACGCCAACAATCATAAGCTTTAGTATGAGCAACAGTAAACACTTTGAATCTTAATGGAAGTTTGGAAATAATTGAAATCGAAATCAGACGTGTAAACTTTTTTGGGATGCGGTTTTTGAGTTGGGATGTAGCTACAGGGCTTATGTTTAAGTCAGAGCTGAAATGAAGTCTTTAGCTATTAAATTGAGGAAGTTATGCAATGTTGAATGAGAGGCGTTTTTTGAAAAATAGAACAGAGAAAAACTGAAAATCGGTTTTAAAATGACAGGTTAATTTTACTTAAGCTAGATTTAATGGCTAAGAAAAAGAGAATGCCACCCGTGAATCTCCACAGTTACACGGCCGCTTGTAACCCTTCACATGGCAGATACCCCATTTTCTTTATGGGAATTACTTTATTGAATCAAAATCAATAATGTCTTATGGTCTAGTAAAACACAATGAAGATAAGATCTGCACTGACCCTCAGAATCACAGACAGGGTTGCAAGAATGGTTCTGACAATATTACAGGTTCTTAAGTTAAAGATATGATGGTTAAGAGATTGGGATAGGACAAGGCAAGGCAAAATATGGTATGGTTTACTATGATTCCTATTAATACTTACAGTCCACTTTAATTTAAGATTTAGGACCGTCAGGGGCTCTGGTCATCACACTGGTCGGGTCTAAAGGACAGCAGGGCACATCTGGCGGAATTAGGCCAGCTGGGTGGTTCTGGTCAACTGGACTGGCACCTCGGGCTGGACTGCACTGGACTGGACTGGTTACTGGAGACCGGAGATCAGTGGGATGGCGAGTTTGGAGCAGGCAAGCATTTATGGTAGCAAGCCAGACTGGATCAAAAATTCTTCCCTTAAGTTTTGGGATTGCTTCAGAATTTGGACCTAGCTGAAAAGAAGTTCAGCAATGCAGAGGCCTTGGCTTTGCAAAGAAATCTGGAATCCGGAGCAAAGATGGAGAATTCAAGAACAGGGCGCCACACAGAAATCAGGATGGAGTCAGGAATCAGTGTGTGTCTGTGTGTGTTGTGAGGTTCCCTTATTTATCATGCCAAATGACATCACCAAAGTTTATGAGTAGGGACAGACTTACTACCCACACCCACAAGGCTATGATTGGGCAGGAGCACAGTTCCCGCCTTGCTCTTTGCTTGTTGGATGACAGAAAGGGCTGTCATGTTTTATGATATGATCTGGAATCCTCCCATAGTTATTGGGACCAAATATAACTTTCTCACAAATACATATTTATGTAGTTATGCCCTCTAAGAAAATCGGATACATAACTTACATATTTCATGGGTCACATTCCAATCCAACTCCCAAGTCGGTGGGACCTGGTTTAGTCTTTCTGTTGATTTTTGGCAATTTCGAATAAGAAAGGTTTCGCCTAACATTTCCCAATTATGTACATATATGTGCAATTACCCCTAGCATATGGATACACAATATTATATTTGCAACATTAATAGTTTCTGCGCAATTGGTCATTCTTTATAACTTCTGTTCCTTACACAGTAAGAATTTCTAACAAGTTTTCAAATGGATAGGATATATTCAGATTTAGATGTATGTACTTTTCACTCTTTTTCTTATACATGCTGCCAAGTTAAATGTCTTGAAGTTCAGTTGCAAAATAAGCATTTTAAACCCAAAAGTCACATGTCAGTTTTCTTTTCTTTCTTCCCAAGTTTGAGCAAATGGCAAATCATTTGAAGTTAAATGAGGGGCCTCTCCCTGGAGAGTGGAGCTTCCTGCCCCTCCCCTGGAAGGGCGAGTGTCCAAGCCTTCTATTGTCTTCACCTGGGGCACATACGAATGTCTAATGAAGTCCCTTTGTCATGAGTATGCAAGACCTCCCAGCAGCAATTAGCCTTTCCTGCAATCAGTGGAGGTGTTAACCTTTATCAGGGGAAGGACTGTCAGAGCAGTTTTTTTAATATAGTTTATTAACTCAGACTGGGTTTATCTTTAAGTTTCACCCTTTTAAATCTTTCATTTAAACATATAAAATTAACACAGTTTATAGGTGGATTTTAACCTTAGCAATCCTTTGACATTCTTAAAGAATTAAGCCTTTACACAAGAACATACTTTAAAAACAGGCGATTTTGCCTTTCATTCCTGAAAAAGCACATTGAACTTATTTCTTTAAATCCGATTTACATCTGCAGCAAATACAAATTTTAGTCAGCATTAGTTCTTCACTTGAGTGCTGGAGTTGTTTGCAGTCTGGATACATGTATCATGCCTATGTTTAGAGTTTCTCTCTGCACAGCTGATTCTGATACTTGTTGCAAAGTTTTAGAGGTGTTTCCCGTGGAAAAATGAAAACACAGTGCCTGGTTTGCTTTTAGAAAGAGACTGTTGCCAGGAGCTGTAATTCAATGAGGCCCAGTTCCTCTGAGCCACACTGGATGATCCTGGGCATTGCAGGGCCCTTTTAATCTCAATGATTCAGTAGAAATTAATGGATCTAGCAGCACTTTTTATGGTTGAAAAGCTGACATTTTAAAGATGCATTTTGGGTTTACAGCAAAGTACTGCAGCTTCTTTCCTTTGCTTCATGTTGAATGTTGCAGAACCCACTGGCACATTCCCGCAGTGATTACTCTTGTTTTACCTCACCTGAAATGGGGTTGGCAGGGCGGTGCAGCCATTTTCTGGTTATTGCAAAACACAGTTTCAAGATTTTGGCGCACACAGGAGTCTGCGCATCCATTTTGGGCTGTTGGAATGGGTCGAAATATCCCACACACCCGTCCGTGAAATGAACTGTGATGGCATTCATTAGTTGTGAAATTCGTTTTGACAGCAGCCAGGGAGTTTCGCTTATCATTTGTACCACAGTGAGAAATCCCC
Source organism: Ambystoma mexicanum (assembly GCF_040938575.1). NCBI lineage: Eukaryota > Metazoa > Chordata > Amphibia > Caudata > Ambystomatidae > Ambystoma > Ambystoma mexicanum. Next base: position 289,241,452 of record NC_090941.1, on the reverse strand, counting down.
AAGAAAAATGAACAAGGAGAACAGTGCTGAGGCTTAATTTGGCTGAACATGTGGAGCAACACAGGATCGATCCCCAGGTCCGCGCATAGAAACCTCTGGGTATTAAACGTGATATAAATGACCAATTACCAACAATGCATGGCTTTCAAATAAAAGTGTGACCGAGTTCAGCTCCTACTCTTGCATTGTGGATACCAATTTTCTCTTCTTTGCATTTCTGTTTTGTATCTGAAAGAAACATTTGTAAAAAAAAAATGCATTCCTGAGAGTAACAAAGTTTGTTTGCTTGTGATCATAAACAGCGACTCAATATCAGGGTCCGACTGGGAAAAAGTGTTGTATAAACTGAAGAAAAGTGATATATTTGAAAACAGGGAATTTTCCCAAGCTAAGGGTGGAACTTGGGGGTGCATTTTGGAACAATGTGTGACAAATGGTGCTTTTTAAATACTATTGGAACTCTATGCTTGGTCATGAAGCTGGTCCGCAATGATTAATAAAGCAGTCCACACTCACCTGTCAGACCAGCCCTTTGGTCATCGCTCTATATGGCAGTCTGAACCGGCTCCATAAGGCCACCTTTTCTGTGATCCCAAACCAATCAATGAAGTGTAATGAGCTGCTGCCATGTGGGGACATTTACTGGATATGGAAGCTCAGGTTCTCATTAGAAGATCATTATTCAGTGTACTGCCCCTCCAGATGTTTTGGACTATGCGGACCGTGGTGGCTAATTGGTGTTCGAGTCCAAAACTTCTGAAAGGGCTGCAAAGTGAGTAAACACCATCACATAGTGGACACAGGATGTCTTCAGTCATCTACAACATGCTGGTGTAACTCCCAGGGGTGGCGTAGACGAATTCAGGCATCAGAAAGTAGTAAATATTCAGATTTTATCTGGGAAAGTGCATTCTACTTAAATGCTACACTAATAATAATAATAATAATGTATTTCTTATATAGCGCTACACACCCATAGGCTCTCAGAGCGCTGAAATAACAGAAGACATTATTATCCCACAGAGTGGTATTCAATTTTTCGACCTCAGAAGGATGAAAGGCTGAGTTGACTCAGCCGGGATTTGAACCTGCCACAGCAGCTTGCACACAGATATCAGGGGCAAGAGCTTAATCCACGGCGCTATCTGACCAGCATTGGGTAGTATACCTTTCAAACGCTGATTTTTCACCAAAGCACACATTCAATGTACTTTCTGATGGAACACCCCACCCTCCAGTTAAAACTAAAGATACTTGCACAAGTCAAAAATGTACTCTTTTGTAGGGTTGCCCACAGAGGTACAAAGGACATCACAACCAGGACAACTAGCACATAAATAAGCAGCAGAATGATTATTTTGATGCACGATGTGTCAAAAGAGTGTTGCAGGTAGGCTGGCACACAGTTCATCACGCCGTGTGATGCCCCGCAGGCTTGGCATCACAATTGTATATGGAGCCACGACAGGACTCGTAATCAGAGGGAGCAGGGAGCTGCTGCTGAGAATGACAGAGGAGTGGGTGCCTGGCCACACCTCAGGGAAGGGAGGGGGCCATTGGGCGCACCCTACGCAATGATCAACCAGGGGAGGAGGAAAAAGATGGAGTAACCTTGCAAGGGGCAGGGTTTGTCGGACAATATACACAAAGATATAATGGATTTGGTGGACATATAAACAATAGGAAAACAATTGTTCATGCATACCGAACGCAGGAAAGAAATATTTTTTTTTTTTTTGGACAAATGCTCATGATCATCACTCACTACAAAATAATTGAATAATTGACAGATCATTTTACTCTGTTGTTTGTGTCTGCAGCAAAGCCCCCGTTAAGGGGGTTGTAAAGTTTGTGAGATTTGTGCGCAAGCCAGGAATGGTGGGTGGACACCCAATCTTTCTGGGACGAGCTATGCTCAGGCCATGAAAGCCTTTTGACCTGGGAAGTGGTAACATTTTTACGTGAACTGAGCCTTCTATTTACTGCTATTTTAATTTTGTGAAAAGTCAAGTTCTTTGACTAGAACACAATAAATAAATAAAAAAAGAAAAGTCCCAAGGTGTCCCCTGCCCCCCCAGATTTTATGTGTGTCCTTCGCCCCTGGGGAGGCTCACCTCTGGGAGGAAGGGACAAATAGTCCAGATTCGTCACATACCCCTCCCATTGAATGAGAGATTCCCCTTAGAGTGGGAAGCGGGAAATGACTCAAAAAGTCTGCATTGCCTCGTTTTTTCCCTTTTTCGATGTTCCACAGAGAAACAAAAAGGTTGAAGATCTAAAAACTCTCTCATGACTCAGGCATTGGAATCTTTTCCTCAGATTCGTACAGTTCAAAGTGGAGTGGTCTATCATGAACCTTAGAGGTATCGGTCTGAAGGATAAAGTATCAATTGAAGTCTGGCCTCATCAAGACAGATTCTTGGTATAGTATTTGTTTCAGGCCTTCAAAGCCCATGTTGTTCTTCTGTTCCCCCAGACAAGCATTTGTCAAGATCTTTAACTTGCCTGTAAGATTGGTGGCCACAGTTAAATAATTGGGTATAAAGTGCTGGTAATAACCCTTCAATCCTAAAACAACTCAACAGTCTCGCTTGGTTTTAGGTGCAGGTGTTCATTGTACTCCTTTAACTTTTTCCGTCGGAGGTTTAATCGGATGCTAACATAACAAAACAGCCATCTATAATCATCTTCAGCATCTTCAACAGGTGGATCTGTTTGTAAAGAAACTATTTTAACTTAATCATAGAAATCCAGAAAATTCATAAAAAATGTGCCTTAAAATATTTCTCTGTTGCATGTGTAAATAGTACTACAATGATTCACATTTCATTGTTGCTTCTGCAGCATTGTATGTCTACCCTATGTGCACACTATATTTACAAATAAACTTCAATACATGCCCATCTATCCAAAGTCAACTTTATGTATAGAAATTACACACAGTCCTTCCCATCTACAATGGTTCTCATTATACCTGCTGTTGATTCTCTCATTGTTTAGACTTATTTTTTAATAACTACTGTATCTACTCTATACATTCTTAAAAACAAGTGTCATTTATTCAACATAAACAATACCAGGAACTTCTTCAGGTGAAAGCTGAATACAGAAATATTTCTTATTTGCGGTTAGTGTTCACTCATTCTAATTGCTGCGTGCCATTGTAGTCCCATTTTGTCCTCAACATAGAACGACTAGTTGAACATACAGAAATATCTCTTTCCATTATCTTCCTTTGAGATTCATTTCACGTTGGACTTTCTCATAATCACACCACTTGTAAAATAATAGAGTTGTCACTTAACGTTTCTCTCTATATTTTTCATTAATCAAAATTCCAACTGTACTCACATTGTCTGTGTCCAAAACAAGTTTATTCTTAGGGTGTTGCTGAGTGGGCTCACCTCCCTCGCCTCAAATGGCGTGGCTACCCTCTGGGGCGAATGCACAAATGGTCTGGATTTGTCACGATATCCACATTAAACCAAACAAATACAACATCAAAATATGGTGGTGTGATGCCGCCATGTGTTATCCACAAGTTGGTGAGGTTTATTTGCGATATCACTCTTTAACCACAAGACAGATGAACGCCTTGTAGGGTCATGTAAGAACACATGCGGAAATGAGGTGGGGTAATACTCTTCAGCGTGGAGCTGTCTGATCTGCAGTCCCAATATCTGACATGTATGGGCACCATCAGGGAGAGCAAAGCAGACCAACACTCAGAAATGATGCCACTTCCAAGCAGACAGCCACTGCCCTCTTTTTTTGGATTTGAGGGAACTAAGATAATTGTCTTTTATGATCCAAAAAAGCAAAGGCTGTGATTCAACTATTAACTTCGGGAAGTTGTTAGCACGCCCTTGATTTTTTTTTAATGAGATGCCTCAACTTTGATACATACACACCATATACTGAAGCCGCATAGTTCAGCTTACACTTTATTTTCTCTTCACAGCAGAAAACCATATCCACCGAGGTACTAACATCACATTCACTTACTTTGTCCATCACAATATCTTTACAAATCATCAAATGAAGCAATATTGATGTGAACAAAACACAGGTAAAGGATCAATGATATATAATCGTATGTTGTTTTGAATTTCCATATGCCAATTGCAGTCTTTCAAAACAGCATAATGACATGCAATCCGTGTCATGTATTATATCTAAAGCCATATTTCATACTTCTCTTTTTGGAAAGAAAAGTTTAATTTCTATTCAACTCAACAAATAAGGTAAAATACCGGTTGCAGAGGTACAGACTGCATAATGAATGACCATGCCGGTCTGTCGAAAACATGACATATCACCAATCAAAGAGGGTAGATAGATATATTAGTATCTGCGAGAAACAACTTTCCATTCAACTCTGAGTCTGAAAACTTGCGTTATGTTTCTGTCACAAGTCCTGAATCAGGAATCTGCACCCCTGCTGGTTGTCAGGTGCATAGGGCCTGGTCAGGGACATAAAGGCCTGTACTTCAGTTTATTTGTTGACTCAGTTCAATGACCTGTCATCCAGCCAATGAACTGCAGGTCCCAAAAGCCTAGGAAAAAAACGAACAAAACAGAAGTCTCGAAATCAGGAAAACCAACCACCCAAGAGACTAACGCCCCACATGAGCAAAATGCCAAGTCCTCAGAACCTGTATGCAGCTGCATTTAACACTTCTATTCTAGTTTAATTACATTTCCATACCATTTGGGCTGTCCATCTCAGCATGTGACCCTTACATCAACATAACCTCTTACTCATCTGACACTTAATGCAGTTTTCCTCCTCCTCCTCCTCCTCCATTGATCCTGTTTTCTCTTCTGAATGCAAAAGTAAAAGCTTCCCTCCTTTCAAACAATGCCACATTCATTTGTCATAGAAATGGTTTCTATCTTTCAAGAATCAACTCTGTACTGCTAAATCTTATCAGAACAAAGGCAGTAGCAGTTTAAGGATGCCTGATTGTAATTGACTTTGCACGTTTTCATAATTTGTTTGCACCAACGTGCTTTGGGTGTTTACGATTTTGTTAGTTCTCCACAAGCATATTGCTCACATCCTAAATCGCATTCATAACCTTATTCACACAAATCTCAAATTGGATTATAGTTTTTTGTTGCTGTCAACGCTCCTGCATTGTAGAGCTCATGGCAGTGCTTTAACCAACACGCAGAAACCAATTTATGTGAAACTCATTTTGGATCAAGGTTTTCTATTTAGGGTAAATGTACCTATGGTCGAGAACTCCTTGCTAAATAGAATTCTCCAGCACAATAATGCACCACAATCAAGTACTGGAAAGAGATCAGAAAAATGCACTACAATGCAATGAAGAGTGGCTTGGCAAACCTTGACCACCTTGCACTAATCTACATATGCAAAATAAAAACCCACATTTTGTTAATCTTCTGAAGTTTGTGGCCATAGCCAGCTTCACATCTGGATGGAAGTGACCTAAGGATGGGGGTCAAAAAGAAGCAATGGTGATATTTAAAGGATCAGTGACTAAGAATTAATTTCTTGAGAGATTTAACAGGTTTGCATTCATCCAAATATTGATTGCCAAGAGAACATTTTTGAAGGCTAACTTGAGTGTATCAATGTTCATCTCTGATGGGATCTTAATGATCACTTGCATATCATCTGCATAATTAAACATTGGAAGCTCTTACACATTCAATATTATTAGTACCCGGCGAGAGTCAACCAGAATGTAAAACACATTCTGATTGGCTCTCGCCGGGTCGTTACCCAGCTGGGAATCCCTCGGCCAGGATTCCGCTGCCATTGTTCCCGGCGGGGGCGGGGGGGCGTGCCAGCCTCTCGGCCAATGAGGAGGCTCAAAGCGGGGCTATCTCCGCTCCGAGCTTTCACACGGCTGAGAAGCTGCCATCGCCCCCCGCCAGGGACTCAGGACAGAGCACTAAATGGTGCCACATTGCTCGCAGGGAAAGGGACATGATATATGTTTTCTTTTTCATGCACCATCATGGTAAAAAACAGAGCCACATTTTTTCTATTTCAGCATGGGCGGTCCTGCATACTGATTCATGGAATTATTTGCGTGTAAAACAGGGATTTGTGTGCAATTTGGCCCATAAATCCCCCTTTTACACGCAATTAATTCCATGAATCAGGTACAATCTAAATTTTCATTTTCATTATAATTTGTACTAGAAAAAGCAAAGGTATTTTTCTACTACTTACATAGGTGGGAAGTCTCATAGGGAAAATTAAAAATACTAGTGAAGGAATTCAGGGGTCCATTTGAGTGCTGTGGGGAGAGGAAGGAGGGACAAGTGTTCAAAAGGGTTCCAAAACCCTTAAATGGCATGAACATTTGCTGTTCACGAAGTTTGTAAATAGGCAAAACCGAAACATTTGCATGATACTTTTGGGGTTGTTCTCCTATGACTACAACATATATCTACAACCTACTTTAAAATGGACATGAGATGGAAGAAACATTTTTCGAGAAGATAAATCCCTACATTTTTGGCGGTCAAATCCCTCATGAACTCACTACGTGCTTCTGGATCTCACACTATTATTTGTTCTCCAATTAGCGACAGCGGATCTTGTGACAAATAGCTGGCTTTTTCAAAGGGCTTGTCTACCCAATCAGGTTCCTTTCGCGTGATCTTTTGCATTTTTACAAATTCGTCCAGGCAATCACAGACCACAAGTGCCCCAAAAGACGTGCATCCACCTATATAAGACCCATCTCTCTTCCTGTTCCATTGTGGGCTTGGATAGGCTGTGAGTGAAGGTGTTACACAAGGCATACTCACATCTGGAGTGTGGTTGGAGCATTTTGAGGAGTTTTGAGAAGTCTTTGAAGTAGTTTAGAAGATTGACTTCCATCTTTGTCAGTCCGTTGTGTAGTTGCTTAATACGTATTGTGATTTCAATGCGACCATTCTGTTCCCTGTTGTCTAACAGTGTGTGTTAGTGTCTTGAGATTGTTTCCCATTCCAAAAAAGAACAATGTTGTTTGCCTTTTCCTCTTGTACTTTTCCCCTTTTGTCACTTCATAAAACTAAATAAGCCCAAAAAAGTCCCACATCTGTGATAAAAAAAGACTGTCCCTGCTGTGCTTTTGTCATGTACTATTGTATTGTATTGGCGAAGTTCTTTTGGTTGTAGCTGCAGTTGTAGTTGCAATTTTGGAAGTATGATTGTTGTATTTGTTCCCTTGATGGCCCAGTAGTTTGTCCACTGTTCTCCTTTGGGATTGTGCTCGTTCTCACACACTTTTGGGTTTTCAGATTTGCACATGGTTATCTGTGTTGTGATGGTGCACCTCCAATAATGGAAGGGGAGAGTGAAGAAGTTTGAAGGAGTTGATGATGAACCTCTTTTCTCCTCGCCGAAGGTGGAGGGCTCCCCAATGATGAATGAGAAAGGGGCGACATCATGCTGCTAATCATACAAGTCGGTGGGAGTGGGCGCTTTGGAGGAGGCATTAGGAGTGGGAGTGGATGCAGAGCTGTTGGACTCGGGCCCAGCATAGACAAGTAAAGAAGCACTGGAGGGAGGGCCAAATGCGCATGCCCTCACAGATGCATAGGAGGAGCAGCCAGACATGTTTATGATGGGGAGCAAGGGCGTGTTCACAGCAATCACCCCGAAGGAGGAGGTGTTTGGTTTGGGTCCTGAATGCGTGAGGTTCATAGATGAGAAAGTTGTCTCTACCCAGCAGACCGAGATGCTGCTGAGGATGAGGGCACGGACTATTACCAGGAGGTTCATGGGATAGACCAGTCTGCAAAGGTGCTGCAGCAGGTGATGGACCTTCTTTGAGCGGTAGGAGTAGGGGTAGGCACTGGTGAGGGAGTAGAGTAGGAGCCTCTTTCTGCCATGGCAGAGTGCAGAAGCTAGGAGGATCCCCAGGGATTGCTGATCTCAACTCCCCCCACTCATACTACAGGGTCCTGAGTGTGGGACTATTTTACACTAGCACCAGGGAAGATTGTCAGGTGGGAGGAGCATGAGGTGCTTGGTACAGTGCAGGGCTCTTGGAAGTGGGTCAAATGGGCGCATAAGTGAAGCAGCAAGAGAAACTACACCCTCTGGACCATGGCAAGGAAGATCCACATGCCAGAGGCACAGGATAAGGTACTAGGCACAAGTGCCCTCAGGGTCTAGTGAACATGCTGCCACCACCATCGCCCCATGCTGCGGTGGTGAGGTGGAGAGTCCCAAATATAACACCTCCCAGGGTGGGATGTAGCAAGGCAGCAACATCAGGCTCAAAGACTCACAAAACTTTTAACAGGTGTCAGTGATGTAATGCTCATTGATGCCACCATCATCCATAGTCCATGAGCCTGGTATGCCTGGTTCAGCTGGAAAAGGTTGTGCGGGTTAGAGTTCTTCCTGATGTGTCATTCTTGTGCCAGTTGAAGTTGCAAGTGCTGCCTCCTCATTTTGATGCTTGCTGCAATTCCTCCGCCCTTCAGACATGCAGAGGAAATTCAGCCAAATCTTCTTTGAAATATGGGTCCAGCAGGTATGTAATGTTACCTGTGAAATCAATTACCTGTGAAGCATGACAAAAGGTTGATAGCAGGACCATTACAAGCCACGCTGCATCTGCGTCACCTGTCATGTTAGGTTGAGCTCAGTACACCAGAGGGAGAGCCTTACTCTGGGTGGTGGTGAGATGGCTAACCAACATAGTCGCCCTCCTGAAAGGTTGTAACACAGAGCAGATAATAGAAAGCAGCTGCCACTGACCCAGTTTTAGAAATGCCTATCTAGTGCTCTGCTGTGAGCGTTGCAGTAATCTGTGATGACATTGTACTGCTCACCTAGCCTGTCCAACATGTGCAAAGTAGTGTTTGTATGGGTGTTCGTGGAGGTCTGTAGTTTGTGCAGTGGTAGCTTACTATTGGCAGAGTCGATTTTTGGCATGGTAAACCTGGCTGAAAGAGAAACTGATTTTCCGTGCCACAGTGACCATTTCTTTGACAGTTTTGGAATTGGTAATAAAGCATGTGCCCACCAGGTGAAGAATATTTGCAAAGCAAGGGACGTGAATTTTCTTGTGAATACATTAGGCAGAAAGGACATTTGATCCATTGCCTAAAGCCACAAATCTCAAACCTAAACTTGGAGGCCGTAGCCAGTATGCTCCTTCATAATCGACATCTTCCCAAATGTCAGCTCTGTTGCATCTTATTAGCAAGCATTGATAGAGGTGAAGTATTTTTATGGGTAGTTGTGCAGACTGGTGTTGTCCGATGGTATTGCGAGGGATGCACCTCAGTCTTTTGATGTCTTCTAATGTTTGCACAGTGCTGCTTAATGCTGGACTGCATAGATGGAGTACCCAAGTTGGTCCCTGGCTCCCATGGGCAGAGAGTTGCTGTAATGGAGCTGGCAGTGGTGATGCTGGTGGTGTTCTAGATGCCACTTAATGTCTGATGTGCTTTGTAATTTAAGATGGAAAGCCTGTTTCTCAAATAGCCCATGCATAGGAGGGAGCAACCTTTTATTAATGCTACCGGCTTTGCATATGTGGATAGCCTTTGCATATGTGGTGATATTTCCCTCTTCCACTTCAGTACCACTTCTTCCCAACAGCATTGATTGTTCCTGTCTTAAGTGTGACGGACCATAATCTTTGTCTAGATCATCATCCATTGCATCATTATGTCTGCCTGACCCAGTGGATGGGGGAGAATGAGATAGAGACCTGGGATTTTCAGACTACTGCTGCTGTTCAAGTACTCTGTTGTTCTTCCCTAATCTTCAATAAATATGGTTTGCACACACCCTTCTGAGATGGTGGGAGGAACTGAAAGTGCAACTTTGCTGATGTACTTGTTGGATGTTCATTCCTCTTGCACAGCACCTGTGTAGTTTTCTGTAGTGATGCGTGTACTCCTTAGTTACTTGTGACAGAGGAGGGTGTTCAGTTTTCACCTCAACAGTACAACGAGCAAGTGATGATGCAGGAGTTAAAAGAACCTGATTACGAGCAGCCGCTCTTCCCCCAGCCTCTCTCTCATTTGGTTGCTGCTGCCATGTACTACAAGTATGTCCAAATGTGTGACCTCTACCACCTCCTCCAATCTCTCCTGCACCCTCCCAATGAAAATAGGTAATAATGGCCCTCCCACAAACAGCCCTCAGGGATTTTCAGCTCTTCCCTCTCCTCCTCACATGTGTCACTCAATGGCACATGTGTGCCCACTCAATTCAACTGACTGGTGTGTCACCTTTCTCTCCAGATCTGAAAACACGTGTGATGTTCGTTTGTTCCAAATCCCTGAATGTGTGACACAGCAGTGAATAAGCAAAACCAACCCCAAATATTGATCCTGATTGGGTTTCAATCGCTCACTTTCTCTTCATACCCTTCTTCCTACAACAGCTCTAAATATCCCTAAACTTCCAAAGTCACCATCGTAAGCTCCCTGAGATTTAATTGGAGCACCAGCCACATGTTTCCCTTTTAACCAGGTGGACAGATTTCAGTCAAACATCTTCTGAGTATCGCCCTTGACAAATCGCCCAGAATTTGGCCGATTTAGGGTTAGTTGTGGGAACGTTTCGTCAGTCCAAATAGGTATCATGTGTTCAACAACCATGAATGTATTATCCAGACAATAGTCTAACACTGTGTATTTCATTCGCATACATCACATTGCGGGATGCATTTAAAGGCCCAAACAGAAGTCTCAGTCACATGAATGGCAGGCATTTTAAACACTGAAACAAAAACGGCCTGGAATTTGTTGTTGTTTTTCAAGTAAAATCAAAGAGCCATGTGGAAAGGGGCCCACCTGCCATTGCCAATAGATAAGCAACATTTTAATTTACAGAAGAAGGAGGAATCAAAGATCTCTGTCACATTGAAAACAGGATTTTTACACACTGAAAACAAAAACGGCCTGCACAGGTGTGTGTAAATAAAAACGGTTTTAAAAAGTAAAAGTGAAAAAAATATCACTGCTCACAGAATAATGTCAGGAAAACAAAAACATGATGTGCGGGTTGACCAAAAGCAATGTATATTATGTTTCACTTACAAAACTTCTGTGACATTTGAAGAGTCACTTTGTCTTCATGGAAAATGTCAGCCCAAGGCAGTACCTTTTGCTGGCTGAGGGCAAAACTTCACAAGGAAAACTCCCACTCTCAGCCTGTATGTCACATCTCCTATCTAATCACCAACCACGATAAAATGTCCTGCTAAAGGTGTCTAAAGTCAGTGTTCTCCAGACATGCTGGCTCTGAAAGTATTGACCTCAAGAAAAGTCACCCTTTGCTGGAGAATGACTAATATATGTGAAAATGGGAGCACCCACTTCAAAGAGCAAGCATCCTGCACAAAGGAGACTGATAAAAAAAAAAGACTCTGCCCACAGGCTGACCCAGTGCAAACAAATGTCCGGAAGGAAGGTGTCAGGGCCATTTGTCCCACATGAAGATTCACAATTCATTTGAAAGGACTATTATCATTTAGGCATTTTTCTCAGCAACCGTAAGGCAGATTGATTTCATTTTTGTGTCCTTTTTTATGACATTTCCAGGTGATTTTGGGGGTTATAAAATTAATCCACATGTGACTCATGGAACTGTAATGGCTATCTAAGGTGTGTATCTAACAGATCTGAACATGTTCCAAATGTGGGGTTGGTGAGCGGGTGGAAAATGAAATTAGAGATATGCTTAATAACTTACATATTCATAACTGTTGTGTTTTTTATGGAAACGGCAGAAAGGTGCCACATGGCCGTGCTACATGATACAGATTTGGTGTTCGCCTTATCTAATTCCCCATGATTAGCTGAAACTGAAAATATGTTTAGTATGACAGTTGCTAGTAAAATTATGAAGTTGTGATACATAACTAGTTGTTGCCAAAAAAGTTGAAAGGAGAACAAAGGGTGATTGCACATGGGAATTGCAATATGTTGCTCCAAACCCCTAAACAAATCCTGACTTGGAGGCTGGGTTTGGGAGGAGAGAGAAGGGTAACTGCCCAATCCTAGTGGCAAGGAATATTGAAGGGTACTTCCTCAAGATTGTAAAATTGGTGGTGTCATTGCTGCTATATAAGGAGGACTGCACTAGGACAGAGGGACAAAAAAAGGAGAGGAACAGACAGACAGGAGACAGAGAGCACTGCTGAAACTTAACATCTGACAGCTGTAAGGAGACACCAAAGGAGATTGCTGAGAGTACATCTGGGTGGAGCTGTCTATTTCTAGGAAGGCCTCAAAGCTGACTGGGTCCTATGGTAGAGAGCGGGAGGCCATCTTTCATAATGGCATGACCAGACCCCAGCCCTATCTTTCAAGAGTGTCCCGAGATGCAGCTGGCTTTCGTGAACCTTAAAGAGAGGCTTGCTATGTAAGTAGAACTGAGCCATGGGAAACCAAAAGGTGGGGGAGCCTGCTTGCCTTCAATCCCTTCCTTTTATAGTGAACATGGGAGCAACATTGTGTAGATCATTCCTTAGACTATATAACCAAAAAGATTAAGTTAATTAATTCCCTATTTGACAGAACACAGCAGGGTGTGTTTTTTTATTCGAAATTAATAAAGCTCACTTCCCAGTGTGTGCTGATAACTATAGCCTATACATGAATTGGGTAATCCTTTTTGTCCAGCTGACCCTGATTTATTTAAGGAAGAGTGGTGTCTTTGTTCTCAAACCAGTGCAACCATTTTATCCAGCTTCCCCAACAAAGGCCTTTCAGTAAATGGGTGCGGGGGGGTCTGAAATCCAAAATTCCCCAAATCATTCAAATATTTCTGTCTGACTTCTCAACTTAGACCAAAGCAAGGGGGGAGGGTCTGAAAAACTAACCGCTAAATTAACTTGTGTTTATTTTAAACCAAAAGTGTGGGCGAAATCATAATTGACATATGTATTTGAATCGATCGTGAAATCCTACTGTTAGCCTTTTAAGCAAGCAGGAAAATCAAAATTGCACAACATCACAAGATAACTGCGTGTGTAACTGATCAGTGTAACTATTTCTTGAATTGAAATTTGCAGAAAGGGAATAATTGTGATTGTGTTCTTTTTAACTCACTTTTGTGAATTGTTTATGCTGAGAGAAGTTTATTGTGTTGTGCCACATATAAAGTGGTGTTTGAAATGTTTGTGTTAATTTCGATTACTTTTAATTGAAATAAATACCAATATATTTCCGTACCCGCGGCCTGGTTCTTTGCTTATTATTAGCTCAGGGTAGAGGGAACCAAAGGGCATGATATGTGTCTTAGATAGAGCTAAAAAAAGACTCTGTTAAAAGTTTGTTGCATAACCACATGAGTGGAGAGGGAAGAACTCCCTATGTTGAGGGTGGCTTCTCAATAAACCGTTACAACATCCAGTAACCGATATAATGCTGTGTTATGTATATAGCGCTTATGCCTAAGCACTTTAAATAGTACATATATACACACAATATCACCCAACCAAAGCTGGTACTCTTTTATGAACCTAAGAAGGATGAAAGGCTAAATTGACCTTGCTGGGACTCAAACCTGAGACAAGCAGATGACATACAGATCACAGCAGCGAGCACTGAACCTGCAGAGCTATCTTACCAGCTACATATTAACTTACTGAACCTAATATACATTTATATTCCCAATCATGCTTTCTTAAGATTACACATATCAGCTCACTAAATATAATAAATACAAATACTGAACATAGTTCTCAACCGTATGTGATTATAACTATTAAAAGACAGCATATTTGGGTATTTGCTTTCTCCAACGTGTACCTTTCACAAACACAGGAAAACAAATACAAATGACAGTAAACAAAATAGGACAATAGCACATTATTCAGAGTACACAAAGTACTATGAGAAGGATAACACATCTCTATGAGGCAGGCTCCATTCTTTGGTTGTTTGGTTTATTCATTCAGGAACAAAGGAAGGTGAATGGAGTGGACAGTGGGGCAAACGGTGGAGCACCAATGACATAATGGGTGAAAGACGTAGAAGAAGGGTACATAAGCTTGAAAGGGGGCAGGTTTAGAAGATGGTGGGTTGTAGAGTTGTCTGTAGCAGCACATGGACTTGTGCACAGGGGTGGCACACATATTCAGAAAGGGGCCGCACAAGGACAGACGTGAGCAGCACTGAGGCTCAGAAGCAGCCGGCAAACAGGCCTGTCATTTGGCTGCAAAGTGGATTGTGGTACAAAAGACAGACTTGGCGTGGGTCATCACTGAGGCTCATGGTGGTGAAACATGCTGAATTAGGAAGAGGCAGCTCCAAGCTGCATCTGGGGCAGTGAACAGACTACATTGGAGGCTGCACAAAGGCTTTGGAGTGGTGGCTCACAGGTTCAAGAGGGGCAGCTTGCAGGCTCGGGTGGGGAATCTCACAGGCCCAAGGCCAGTTTACAGGTTAATGGTTGAGACAGCTCACAGGGGGATCATGAACTTAGAAAGGACCTCTCATGAGAATTAATGGGGGGCAGCTCACAGTGTTACGTTTGGGGTGTGCATGGAATTATTCATAAATGTCAGTACTGTGGGGAGGCAGGAGGTCAAGGGAACACATGTATACCAAGGATGGGAAACAATATAAGGTTGTTGCTGTCAGCAGCCAGGATTGAAAAGGAGAAAGTCAAAGGAGGATTTTTAGAATGGAATAGGTGACGCCCAGTAGAAAGGGGATGTTAATACATGAGACAGTGGTCACTATTCTGAATGAGCATTAGAGGGACTCTAACAACGTCTAAAAGGGACAATAAGGAAGTTCGACCACAATTAACAATGGGCAAATAGGTTACAATTTAAATTTTTGTTTGGCATGTTGTTTTTCTACCACGATAACTTAAATTTTGTGATCAGGAATTGTGTTTAATATACTTAGCTACCAAATCTTTTAATCCTGAAACACAAACGTGTTCCCTTTTCTCTCACTCTCTCCAGCTTGCCAGTTTCTCCCAACCGTCTCCAATCCCCCCTTCTCTCCACCCTCTTCAGCCTTAATGTTTCTGCCAAACTCAAGCCCCCCATTTCACCATCTCCATCCCTCCCATTTTCCCATCTTCTCCAGCAAAATGTATTTGTCAAAAGCTGTCCCACTGTCCCCAGCCCTGATTTTCCTCACCCCTCCTTCTCACCAGCTCCCAGGGACACTACCATATTTTGCCCTTGTGATACTCCCTCTGTTGACCTCTTAAATACCTGGGTCTGTGCCAACAACTCGCCCGCCCCCCTGTGCCTGTGCCACGCCATGCACCGTCCTCACTTTTGCAGGCTGTCCCCATCAGAAGGAATTGTGCTGCCCCTGTTTTTCTTAACCCTACTGTCTCTTTTATGGCTAATTGGCTGAGTGGCCTCTACGGACCTTTGGCAAGTGCGTTATGGATTGCCACATTTTGCCATATGTTGTTGTCTAGGGGATTTGTGTTTGATCTCAGCGCCCAGGCGTGCTGTAACCATGGGGTCTTTTTTATGTCTTTCTATCCCTTGAGAAAATGTGTGTGTAGTTTTGGCCATGCATACTCTGTACATACAGACTCATGATATGATCTGATTGTACATGTGTAGATGTGTATACCTGGTAGAAACCAAAACTATTATGATCCCAGTTCCTGTCCATGAACCCAGCCCGGGTAGGAGCTTGCTTCATGGGAGCGTGACGCAGTCATCTAAGCGGATATCAGGATGAGCCCTATTCTGGCATGCTTTCTGTGCTATATCTGGGCAATGCAACTAAGATCTTGGGAAATCATGTTTTCATAGTTCTGTTATGCTATTGAGCACTTACACAGTTGGTCTGCTGTGTTATGTGGTCATACGGTGCTGTAACTCTTTATATTGGTGCCATGTACAGACCTGTTACATTATGCTATCTGAATCCAGACCTTTAGAGTGCTTATTTAGCGCTCTGGCATTGTTTGCTTACTGATTGTTTCAATATCCAGGTTGAGTTATAAGGTGCTTATATTATGCTTATGTTGCCTATGCTTGTGTTGCTGTTATGCTATTTCACACACTTACATGGCCGTTGCGATACTATGAATGTACATAACCCTGTTTGTCGTTGTGTGACTAGCTGGTGCTTATACAGTCCATTATGCTATTGTGCACTTAGATGAATGGTATTTTGTGTTGTGTGCTTCTACAGCGCTTATACAATGCTTTATGTTGGAGTGCTTTCAATAATAATATTATGTTATGGTGAGTTTATATGGCCTTGTTATGGGATTGTGGGTTAGTCTAGCAGTTTTATTACCACACTGCTATTGTATGTTTTGGGCGGCTTTGATAGCGCTTATGGAGCCTGGGGTTTAGCGCTAAGAACGCATTCCCAGAATGTCCTGCGCTGGTCCAGGTCTTGATAGCCATTTCCCTTTTTCTTGCTATAGGGCTTTGTGTGTCCTAGGGAATGGGTGAGGAATGGGTGAGCGGGTGGGAAATTGAGTGAGTAATTACAAAAGTGTCAGCATCAAAACGATTGTTGATGATAGTTTGCTTCACAATAGATTATTTATGGGCATGAAGTGCATGTTCAGCAGTGAGTTTTAGGGGAGTAACTCACGTTAATGGGCATGGCTAGCTCAGCTTGGGGGTGCATCAAGCTCCTAGGGGAGGGCCGCCAGTCTGTGGTAGCCCTGTGATGTTGCGCTTAGGGGCAACCGACCTGGTCGGTTGTAGGAGCCTCAGGGTCCGTCTGTGCTGGGTGTGGGGTGAATTGCCCTGGCTTTTGAGTATAGAGGGTATGGAACTGGCATAACCGGATAATATGCAAGTATCTGGGGTTCAGTTTGATGGTATTGTTGTGAAGCGGATCAGTAGTTGGTGGCTACACAGGATCCATCTTGTTTTCCAGATGCTCCCGGGCAGCTGACGTGGTGGGTTCTCAGGAGTCAGAGGTGCAGAGGTGGGATGGGTCTGGGTAAAGGTCCGATTCAGTCACCTTCAGGTCACCCGGCGACCACTCTCAGGAGGGACAGCTGCAGGTAGATAAGTGCTGGCTTTGTTATATGGTAGTGCCTAGGGACACTTTAGAAGTATTGTCTAGAATTCAAAGGTAAACAAGCTCCCATGAGTGGGCCGGTGGTTTATTGCAAATAATTGAAATGGTCATGGTGGCACTTGTGGGCAGCCTAGCTGGTAGGTTAGTTGGAGCTGCATTGTGGTGACCAGTCTGAGCAATAGGGTAATGTTGAGGGGTGGTTTGGAAATATTGCCTGGAATGCAAAAGTGAGTGAGCTCCTAGGTGAGGTCAGGGGGTTGATGGCAGTCAAATGAAGTGGCCATGCTGGTGTTTGCCAGGAGACCAACCGGGTAGGTTCGCAGGCGTTGTACATTAGTGGCCTGTTTTAGCAATCGATAACTGGGGCAGGTTTAGGGAATGCCCAGGACCGTCCTTGGGAGGGTTCAACGACATGTGTATTGGATGTTCCTCAATGTGGATGCAGGAATAAGTGGTGGCTTTGGAATGTTGTAACCGGGGGATGGTATTGAGGTATTGCCTAGAATTGAAAAGGCGAGTAAGCTCCTAGGTGTGGGCTGGTGGTTGTTGGCAGTCCAGTGATATGGCCATGTGGGGGTTTGCAGCTGGCGGACCCGGTAGGCTTGCAGGAGTGGTAGGATCGTGACTGCCTGGGCAGTGGAGAACTGGCACAGGTCTGGCTGAAGTCTGCTTGCATTCACAGTAATTTGGTAATATGGGCCTATACGCACTGATATTAACGATACATATGGTGATCCATTCTTGTATGAAATGTATATCATTTTATAGTGATATCGTACCCATATTTTCCGTAGTGTACTTAGAAACAATGCTATGTGATGCCACTTCTTGTTTTGTCAAGGGATGAAAGGTTGTGTTCCATCGCTTCCCGTGATGTCACTTCATAGCGGGGGTCAATGACATCACTTCCTATGATGTCATCAGAGAGCAATGGTTGTGTGATGTCACTTCTGCTACCCCTGACATTTTGATGAAATGACGTCCCTGACAAAAGGCAGAAGGTCAATTGGAGAACCAAGGATTTGGATACAGACGCTGTCCTATTTTAGGAAATGAGGCAGCATGTTTTTTTTAATGAAAAGTATGTTCACATATTACTCTGGCAGAGCGTAATGTGGTATTGCAGATTTGCCATTTCACTGGGCGTTTTTCCCTGTATCACGGATGTAATGTGGATGTCATGGGCTGTTAAGACATCTGGTAAGATGGCTCAGAGAGTAAAATGCTGGTTACTGTGATTTGTCTTTGATCTGCAGGTCGCAGGTTCAAATCCCGGCAAGACCAACTCAGCATTTCATCCTTCTGAGGTCGATACATGAGTACCAATTTCGATTGGATAATGCATGTATAAAGATCCTATGCAAAGCACTTTAGACTAAAGCGCTGTATAAAAAAACAAATCAATATTTTAATGGGATCAGAACATCTGTTAGATCTATTGTGCAGAGCCCAGACAGTGATCAGCTTAACATATAACAACCCCTGGGCGGGAAACAGATCATCACATGCATTATACATGAGCTTGTGCCCCTTGCAGGAGAACCTCACCACGCTTTGAAGTACATGCTGGTAAATGAACTATTTTAACTATTTTCCTGTAAAACCAGCATCATCCGATCTTAAAGTAGTATTCTTGTCTGCAGAATATATTGTGCTCCCATGACTAAATACAATGGTGTTGCCAGAGCAAACACCTTTCGTGTATCCTACGTGAAAACATGAACATTTTGAAAGTTATCATGAGTAAACCCGCCGCCACTGTTAATTCTGGACCGCCCGATCCCGACTCCTGCAGGTGGGAGGTGATGTTCCCGCCAGGTCTGGCCTGACGGGTTGAACACCTCCCGCCTGCAGGCGGACGTGGAAACACCAGCACCATCACGACATGGTGCCGGTGTTTCCACTTCTCCATTCCCATTGAGTCCTATTGGACTCAATGGGAATGGGGATGAAC
Source organism: Ambystoma mexicanum (assembly GCF_040938575.1). Taxonomy (NCBI): domain Eukaryota; kingdom Metazoa; phylum Chordata; class Amphibia; order Caudata; family Ambystomatidae; genus Ambystoma; species Ambystoma mexicanum. The sequence continues at coordinate 289,222,515 of NC_090941.1, read as the reverse complement.
CGAATTCCGCCTCTGGAATTCCCGGGACACCAGGGTCGTAATGCCCTGGTATTTCCGAGAGTCACGGAAGCGGAATGGTAATACGAGTCCAACGGTAACCAGGGGAATTTACCACCTCGGTTACCGCCAGACTCGTAATGAGGCCCACTGTCTTTTTAGGGAATTCTGTAAGCTTTTCAAAGATAAACTGTGAGTTACTTTAGTGTGTATTTACTTAATTTTTAAGCATGTGTTCTAATTTACAAAAGTGTATGTAGTGTGTGTTTCTTTCTCTTCGGCTGTCCAACAGCCACCTGAAAGAAAGTGATTAGCAAATCCCTTATCACATCTTCGGCATAGACATCTTGGTTGATTTGGAGCCAGTGCAATTATATGGGAGAAACATGGTATGGTAGGTATCTCCATACAACACCTGGAACCTCCACGCTAGCTTAATCTGGGAATTTCAGGAATGGTTCAAACAAATGTCTTGGTCTATTTTGTATTTGGTCGTACCACATTAAAAAAGACAATGGGCCTCATAACAAGTATGGCGGTATGGTAAAAAAGTGGCAGTAACGTTGCAGTAATTCTGTTACTGCCATTTTACTGCAACTGCCGTACTACAGGTTTGGTGGTACAGTGGAGGATTTTCCTCTGCCAAAAAATCTGCAAAATCACTGTAGTTACCGCCAGCGGTAACTTTGCTGAAATCCCCATGAAGTCCTATGTACTCCAAAAAAATGAGGATTCACACCGGTTACCGCAATTTGTAATCTGGCTATAAATCCGCCGGACCAAGTGGTGGTAACAGTAATTCCATTTGGCCATATTGCATCAGATTAACCACCGGAATATCACCAAACTTGTAATGAGGCCCAATGATTTTAAGGGTCAAATTTTCTATCACAGTATTGTACTTCATTTACATCCGAGTGGCTTATTTCTGTGTCATGAGTGCGGTAACCAAGTGCCCTAAATTGAGCGATATCATTACAACTACACCAGTGTTAGGTGTTGTGCATATTTCAAGGATCAATTAAAATTCGGTGAGCAACAAAAGGCTGACAGCCACTCAGCGCCATTCCTGCATGGAGATTTCTGCCTCATCCTGTCGTGGACAGAAGTCTCTGTAGACTTCACAAACCAGAGGCACAGCAGCTTTTACTGTCATTTAGAATGGCGTGTGTGGAGCTGTTCTCCTGCCTCGAAATGTTGTCATTTTCCTGCTCCGCCTGGACACTTAGAGGAGGTCATTACAACTCGGAGACTAAGTGAAATACCCTTATATATTATGAAACTATGGTAGTGGATCCTAAACAGTCCTTCGATGCCCCCTGTGTCTACAGGCCTGAGGGTAGCACTGGTTTTGTTGTATGTTTTGTGTGCTCATCTCACTTTCTATTTATTTTTTGTAGTTTTGTTGTTTGCACTATGAGTCAGACATTCATGTTGAAAAAATCAAAAGACAAAACAATGTTGCTCTGCGCCATGGAAAGGCGACCCTTTAAAAGAATCATTTGTCAGACAGTGCAGAATGACCTGTTTAACATTCTCCCCCCAAATCAGCACTCATTTGCACTCTCCCAAGCACACCGAAAATCAAACCCCTCTTTCACCAAGCAGCTGATTCACTCATCCCAACTTCCTCGTCCTGTACTGGACCATTTTTCTAAGCAGGTACCTTCCTACACACAATAATGTGTTTTTCTGCCTCCCTTTAACATGTGGTTTTCATCCTCGGTAGAATATCCCCCAGCAAGCAAATATGTGGTTTTGGAAGGAGTCATGAATTAAGCAATAAACCTTGATCTGTGGGCCATTGCTGTATCGGGTTTCTAATAGTTTGTAAGTTGTGAAACTTTTCACAATTTACAAAAAGACAAAAAAGGAATAATGGCAGCCATGGATCGGGGAGAATGAATTATACCTAGTCAGTCCCTTCTCCCTTACCATGGTTGCCTTGTGGACGTCGCAGCTGCGCCTGGAACACTACTGATCCCAGAGCAGCCAACGGACAAGGAGGCAGAAGGGAAATGGCGAGGGGGGGGGCTGCCTAATTGTGTGGAAAAAGGGCGTTTGGACGTGGGGACGTGGGGAAGCACACTTACCCATGTAACTAAACTGAACGTATGCTTATGTCTTGCGCCCTGATGCCCCAGGGTCTGGTGCGCACTATAAATAAATAAACAAAACCTCCAAAACCCTGCAAGGGAAGATGGCGGCTTCCCGCTCTGAAGAGGTTCGGAGCAGAGGCTGTACGGTGTGGTAAAGCACTCGCTTCGAGCCTCCTCATTGACTGGAGGCTGCTACAGCCCTCCTCCCAGATACTAATACAAAATAAATAGGTGCAATATAATAGATAAGAAATGCATACAAAACCATACAATAACATGCAACATAATATGCTCATGCTTTTTGCCATGACCTTCATGTTTACAAGTGTTTCTGACACTTTCTCAGCTTCATAGATACTGTAATAGCCCTCCCTGCTTGTGATTTTCAGTCTCTGACCGAGGTTTTTATGTCATGTTGGTAGCCTGTTCTCTCATGGATGAACCCGCAGCTGTTTGCCTGTGATAGTCCCTGCAGGCAGGAGACAGTGGTTACTTACTAAATGGCAGGTCACCAGCTGACATAAGGAAACGTGTTAAAAAACAATCCATGCAATGTTTGCCACTTTAATGACAAATCAGGCCTTAATGGGCCGTGCAGAAGCCCTTTGAGCGAGCTTGGATTGAATGTTAAAGTTTCCTGCCATCAATCAACAGATCATTGGCACCTTCGAGTTCTGCCCATTCTCTCAAAGTAGCACATGGGCCTAGGGTTAATTACTCTTTGTTTATTGGCTCATTAAGACACCAAATAAACGAACAGGCTGACCTTTGTTCTTCAAAGTTTCCGTCTCCTCAGTGGCATCAGGGGACACGTTGGATTCTGAGACTGCCTAATACTTCAAGAGGGATGTCACTCAGGCGTGAACCATCAGACAGTTGCTGAAAAAGCCACGCCCTGCCGCAGCCGCGTGCTATCGGCTTAAGCAGACCGTGTATTATTAGTCATGAAAGACGATGCTGAAATTGTCAGAAAAAAAGCAAGTCAGTTAATGCTTGTAATCCACTTATTTTTTTCACACAGACCAATCTATTGTGTAAAATCCCACCTGTATTCAGATACATGAGGGGAAACGCGATTTATGGTTCTGGGTAATGGTTGTGACGTCGATATTCATAAAAAAAACATTATTCATGAAGCTTTGTAAAAAAACATATTCAACTTCTTCATGCTCAGCCGACACGTTTGCGTTTGCTTTTTGCCCAGCAGTTTTCTGTTGTGGATAGTGATTGGAACGCTCTATAGGAGGTGCATTCCAAAATGCACAGAAAAGCACAGTAAGAACACGGTACATACACAGCACAGTTCAACCGGAAACGCCACCATGTTTACAAAGTTGAACATCTGTTAGGAAATTGCTCAACCGAAGGCTTATACTTTAAAACGCCAACTGTATCCTTTCCGATCGCTAAATGAGATCCACAACGCAGAGCATTCCCATGCCAGAAAGTGCCCCCCCACCTCAGAATAGAATTCCGTTTTTTATAAGGGTTTACACAATGGGCTTTGTGGGGACATCACACGATCGCGGGAGCGTGTTCTCGCAAGATCGCGCATAATGTGATCTCGCGAGCCCACGCTCCGCGGGAAAACGTTCCCGCTTCAGAGCTGGCAGCCTGCCAGATGAAGCGGTCGCACCACAGCGCTGCTCCTGATGAGGAGCTGAGAAAGTGAGAACTTGTAGCAGCCTTACAGCACAGCTTCTAGGGCGTAACACCACAGCCACAGGAGGTTACATGGGGGCCCTAGAAGCTTACAGCGTGCCATCATAGTGCACACACTTCCCACAGTGATTCAACTGGGGAAGTCCTGAACTGAACTGAACTGAACTGTAAGTACGTGCTTGATTTGAGCTTGGACATATAAGGGTCCACACCGGTTGTCATTTAATAAAGTTGGTTAGAACTCACTACAGCGTCCTGTCGTCCCTTAACGCCACAACATAATTGGCAACGAGGATACCAAAAGCCCCACGGCCCCACCATGCAAGACGCCACACCGCCCCCGGCCTTTCTCCCTTCACCAGGGACACCAGCAATTCCATGGATGCAGTGGGAGCCCCTTTTCTCCACCTATCTGGAAGCAGTGGGCGGCACGCGGTATGACCCCGTCAGGAAGAGGGCGATGCTGTTAAATGCATTGGGGGTTGAAGGTCAGCACATTTTTGCCAGTTTGAAGGCAATACCTGCGGCCGATGATGACGACGACGTCTACAAGGAAGCGACTCGCCGCATTGTGAAGAGGTTCACCAATAAGGAGAACGTTGTACTGCACAGGTTGAGGTTTTACACCCGCAAACAAGAAGGGAGCGAACCCGTGGACGACTACATCACCAGGATGAGGGAGCTGGCTTCTCTTTGCGCTTTTGGCGAAAACGCAGAACAGGTCATCTGCGACATGCTCGTGGTTCACACTAACTCTAGGAAAGTGCAGGACAAGTTCATACAAGAAAAGGAGGTCACCCTTGACAAGGCCATCCAAATTGCCAGGGCGGAGGAAGAAACCTCCAGCAGACGCAAAGAGGCGGGAAGTCACCTGCTCGTGCCTGAACTTGCGGCGCTACAATGGAGAGGGCGCAGAGACAAGCAGTCCCTTGACGGCCCCAGAGATAAAGGTCCCAGGCAAAAAGAGGCACCCAAATGCTATAGATGCGCCAGCACCAAGCACATGGCGAATGATCGCGACTGCCCCGCCAGGAATAAAGAGTGCTCCAAGTGCGGACGCATTGGTCACGTGGCTCCGGCATGCACATGGCGGGAGAAAACTGTTTCCCGTGTCGATGGTGACTGCGCTTCAAGCGATGATGACGATCTGCAGGACAGATCCATGGTCGTCATGGTCAACGCCCCCCATGCCAGGAGGGAAAAGCCCCACTGCACCATTAAGGTTGACGGAATGGAGACGCGTGTCATGGCAGACTCGGGATCTGACTTCACTATCCTCCCCATCAACACATATAAGGAGATGATGGGACAAGCAAAAGTAGAGATCAGAACGACCAGGCAAAAACCGACGGTGTTCGGTGGTGCAACTGTTGACCTTTTAGGCTACATCAAAGCCCGGATCAATTTCAAAGGGAGGTCTACCACCACCAAAGTGTACTTCTCACCCAAAGGCCCAGCCGTGCTGGGATGGGACGATCAACACAAACTCAGCATAAAACTAGATCCCAGCACTCCGGAACAGGTACTCATGGTCTCCTCAGGAGCAGTGCTAAATTTCAAGGAGATGGTCCCGAACCTGTTTTCCGAGAACCCAGGGAAGGTGAGAAACTTTGTCCACAAGATTCGCCTGAAACCCAACGCGATCCCGGTGCAACACAAAGTCAGGGCAGAACCTGCCACAGCGAGACCCACATTGGATGCCCACCTTCGGAAGATGGTCGAAGAAGGAACCATCGAGACCGTGGAATCCTCAGAGTGGCTGAGTCCAGTAGTTTTGGTCAAAAAGAAATCCAGCAATGACCTCAGGATCTGCATCGACCTAAGAAGCCTCAATCTAGAGGTAATCACGGATAGCTTTCCACTCCCCAGCATCAACGAAATTGTCCTCATGATGAAAGAGGCGGCAATCTTCTCTAAGCTGGACATGCGGGATGCCTATCACCAGATTCCCCTGCACAAATCCTCTCGCCCCCTTACAGCGTTCATCACTCCTTTCGGCACCTTTCAATATACCCGCATGCCATTTGGGTTGTCGTCGGCAGCATCCGCATTTCAGAGGATGATGAACTCCTTACTTAAAGGACTCACAAATGTTTCCTTCTTTCAAGATGATATCCTTGTGTATGCCAAAGACAACGAGACCCATGACACGGCACTCAGGACAGTCTTGAGCAGGCTTCAAGAGAAGGGCATTCACCTACGCCACGAAAAATGCATCTTCGGAGTGAACAAGGTAGAATACCTTGGGTACTGCATCTCAAGTGACGGCGTCAGTCCCAAGAAGAACCTCATGCAGGCCATAACAGAAGCCCCGGCTACGATGTCCAAAGAGGAACTACGCTCATTCCTGGGCCTACCGGAGTACTATGCCAAATTCGTCCCTAGATTCTCCGAGACCACGTCTCCCATGAGGGAGCTTCTGAAGAAGGGGGCAGCCTACTCTTGGGGCCCGGAACAGAACGAAGCTTTCTGTGAAATCAAAAAGAGAATTCTACATGCGCCATGCCTGAAACCATACAACCCTGAATGGGACACCTGCATTACCACAGACGCCAGCGCGTATGGCCTGGGGGCCACCTTGACCCAGAAGAAGGGAGACACTGAGAATAATGTGGCGTTTGCATCCAAAGCGCTGTCATCATCGGAGAAGAATTAGTCCACGGTTGAGAAAGAAATGTTAGCATCCGCATGGGCCGTCGACTACTTCAGATCGTACGTATGGGGGACGAGATTCAAGCTGATCACCGACCACAAACCCCTCATTCACATGTTGAGCCCGGGCGGCACCAAGACTGCCACCCCGAGGCTGGCCAGGATCACCGCAAAGCTTCAAGAATTTACATACGAGATAGCCCACATTGCGGGTTGGAAAAACGCACAAGCGGACTGCATGTCCAGACTCCTGAACCAAAGCGCCCCTGGTACCACATTCTTGGAAGATGAGTGTGTCGTAGCCTCCATCAGTGACTTGAGGACCTGAGTGAGCGCCACTGGCAGGAGGAGTTCGAACAAGACGATGCCCTACTGCACGTTAATACCTGGGTTCGCGAAGGATGGACCAACGATAGAGCGATCCCCGAAGGCCTGCGTCCCTACTGGAAAGTGAATGAGGAAATCACCACCATGAACGGTCTCATCCTCAGAGGTGATCAGATCATCCCACCCAGCGGAATCCTCAAAGTGATACTGTGCAGAGCACACTCAGGCCACCTGGGATGCAACATGACCAGACGCAGGATACGCGATGCCTACTGGTGGCCAGGCATGGACCAGGACATAAGACAAATGGTCGAAAGGTGCCATGAGTGCACCAACAGTGACAAGCGCCTAGCCGTGAGGCAAGCCCCCATGCTCCCCACCGAAGTCCCCATAGAGGTGTGGCGAAAACTAGGTTTTGGATTTCATTGGGCCCCTGGACAACATGCCCCCAGAACACAAATACGGGATAGTCATGGTCGACTACTTCTCCAAATGGGTGGAAGCTGACTTCACTTCAGACATCACCACAAGCACAGTCATTAAAGCACTCACTGCCGTATTCCAGTGGGAAGGTCTACCAGAAGAACTCGTCACAGACAACAGAGTCCAGCTAGTCTCCCGAGAAATGGAGAAATTTCTCAAGCTCAACAACATTCGACAGCGGAGAGCAAGCCTATACCAAACCGCTTCATCAAAGTGGCGCTACAATTGGCTCATACCTCGGGCCTAGACCTGTACAAGACAGTCAAGGAAGCTGTAGCAGCCCACAACCTCACCCCCAACGCCGTCACAGGTGTTTGCCATTCCATCTGCTGAGGGGGAGAAGGGCAGCATCCTCACTGGTACCCCCCTGGCTCCATCAAGTGAGGGCTGACGAAGACGTGGACATGGATGACGTAGCATTTCGCATGCAGCGCAACAAAGAAGCCATGAAGACCCAAGGGGACTTGCGTCGAGCCGCTCGACACACAGCAGTTAACAGAGGTGACCTGGTGAAAATACGCCTTCCCCACAAAGACACTTCGACTGGCTCCAAATAAAGCAGTCCCATAGAAGTCATGGAAAGAGGGTCAAACCACATTTGCACCAGCGACAGAAGGAAATGGAATCTAGAGAGAGTGGCCATGTACCGCAGGAAGGGAGACATGGAACAACCACACTGGGATACCGGAGAAGACCAAGACCGCCAGGGGACAACCGAAAAGCCTTGCCTCTCAGAAAGAGATGCCTTGGAGCCACACCATGGCAATGAGTTCTCAAGCCCCAACTCTCCAACTACACCCAGGGAGTCACAGCGAAGAACAAGACAAGGAGAACTCGAATCACCCGCACCTCCTCAAGAGTACTCCAGCAATCCTGCCCCATATACAGATCTAAGCAGACCTCAGAGAGAGAGAAGAAAACCCAGCATGTTTGCAGACTTCGTCATGGACTGACCACCCATCCTTTTTCCCAGCAAAGGAGGTGTGTGGGGACATCACACGATCCCGGGAGCGTGTTCTCGCGAGATCGCACATAACGTGATCTCGCGAGCCCACGCTCCACAGGAAAACGTTCCCGCTTCAGAGCTGGCAGCCCGCCAGATGAAGCGGTCGCACCACAGCGCTGCTCCTGATGAGGAGCTGAGAAAGTGAGAACTTGTAGCAGCCTTACAGCACAGCTTCTACGGCGTAACACCACAGCCACAGGAGGTTACATGGGGGCCCTAGAAGCTTACAGCGTGCCATCATAGTGCACACACTTCCCACAGTGATTCAACTGGGGAAGTCCTGAACTGAACTGAACTGTAAGTATGTGCTTGATTTGAGCTTGGACATATAAGGGTCCACACCGGTTGTCATTTAATAAAGTCGGTTAGAACTCACTACAGCGTCCTGTCGTACCTTAAGGCCACAACAGGCTTCATATAGAAAACCAGCAAGGTACATGTAACCAGTTACATAATGATCTTCATAAAAGACCCTCCCCTGGCCTTGGGGGCATCTCCTAACAGCATGCGAGGTCTGTGCAATACTGCTCGGCCAACCCACGTGACGGTCTCTGCCTGAATGGATCTCCCCAGCCAACAAAGAAATCCCTGATTGGGTGACTAGCATCCAGGCGATCCTTATACTACTTCTCATGTAAGCATATCTCGCCCTTATATGTGACATCTCACACATCATTGGACGGGCCTGCATCCCAGGCAGAGACTAATGTCAGGGCAGCACAGCCTTATGGGTTTGCTAATTACTGCCAGCCAATCATGCTACTGCGTGGATCTTTCCACGCCATGTCACTTATGTTATGTTATTTTGCACTTATATAGCGCCTTATATACCATTGGTATGGTCTGAAGGCGCTGGTAGGTTGAACGTCCTTGGGAACCGAAGATCAGATCAGTAGAGAGAGTAGAGAGAGTCAAAGGTGCATGTGAGCACCGGGTATGTGTGCAGCTCGTGCGGTATTCGTGTAATAGCTGCTTCTTAGCGGTAGGTGTGGTGGTTGAGAGATCAGGAGAATTTGTTCGTTCTGGCGGGTTTTATCCAGAACGGCTGTGGCTGCGTTAGGCCTGAGGAGAACGCCTGGCTGGGGGGCGTGAAACCAGCAGTGTTTACTTAGAATGATGTGCAGTGAGCGGCAGATGTTGATATGAGAACAGTTATACCGAATGGTGTCATAGTATCTCTGTGTTCTAGTTGAGTGGTGATGTAAAGAAGAGAGTAAGCGTGGTGGTGTGATATGATGGGTTATATGCTCTTTAAACGCTCTCTGCATTCTAAGCTATACTATATATGTCATGCAATTCTACGCGCTCCAGTCCGTCCAATACTCCTGTCTGCCCCGCGCGCTCTAGTCTGTCCCGCACATGCACTCTTGTCTACCCACACATGCCCTCTTGTCCACCCCACGCATGCCCTCTTGTCTGCCCCACGCATGCCCTCTTGTCCGCCCCACGCATGTACTCTTGTACATACCCATTCGCTCCATACACTCATCCGCTCCATACACTCATCCGCTCCATACACTCATCCGCTCCCTACATTCATTCACTCCCTGCATTCATTCACTCCATACATCCGTCCACTCCATACACTCATCCACTCCATACACTCATCCACTCCGTACACTCATCACTCCATACGCTCATTCACTCCATACGCTCATGTGCTGTATACATTCGCCAGGTTTGTACATTCATCTGCTCCGGCAATCTACACACTCTCTGCACTTCCGCAATCATCCACTATCCACACTCGTGGGCTCTACATACTCGTCCACTCCACATATTCATCTGTTCTACACACTCATACAGTTTACGCTCATCCGTTCTGCGTATTCGTCTGGTTTGCGCATTCCTGCATTCCTGCATTCTACTTGCTTCTCTGAGATTTACGCACTCACCCCCTCTACGCACTCACCCCCTCTATGCAACCATCCCCTCTGCACACTCATCCCCTCTACGCACCCACCCCCTCTATGCACTCACCCTCTCTGCGCACTCATCCCCTCTGTGCACTCATTCCCTCTGCGCACTCATCCCCTCTGCGCACTCATCCCCTCTGCACACTCATCCCCTCTGTGCACTCATTCCCTCTGTGCACTCATTCCCTCTGCACACTCATTCCTTCTGCACACTCATCCCCACAGTGTGCTCATCCGCTTCGCGCACTCGTCCGCTCCATACACTCATCCCCTCTGCATACTCATCCCATCTGCACACTCATCCCCTCTGCACACTCATTCCCTCTGCACACTCATTCCCTCTGCGCATTCATTCCATCTGCACACTCATTTCCTCTGTGCACTTGTTCCCTCTACGCACTCGTCCCCTCTGTGCACTTGTCCGCTCGATGCACTCATCCCTTCTGCACACTCATCGCCTCTGCACCCTCTGCACCCTCTGCACACTCTTTCCCTCTGCACAATCTTTCTCTCTGCACACTCTTTCCCTCTGCACACTCTTTCCCTCTGTACACCCATCCGCTCCATACACCCATCCGGTCCATACACCCATCCGCTCCATACACCCTTCCGCTCCATACACCCATCTGCTCCATAGACGCATCCACTCGAACACCCATCCGCTCCAACACTCATCCGCTCCATACACCCATCCGCTCCATACCTCCATCCGCTCCATGTACCCTCCGCTCCATACACCATCCGCTCCATACACCATCCGCTCCGTACACCCATCCGTTCCATACACCCATCCGTTCCTTACACACATCTGCCCCATACACTCATCCTTCCTATACACACATCCGTCATCTACACTCTTCCGTCCTATGCACTCATTCTGCTCTATATACTTATTTCGCTCTATACACTTATTTTGCTTTATACACTCATGTGCTCTATAGACCCAAGCGTTCTATACATTCATCTGCTCCGGCTATCTACACAATCTCCGTGCTTCTGTATTCATCCGCTATCCACACTCGTGCGCTCTACATACTCATCTGCTCCACATACTTATTTGTTTTACACACTCATCCGGTTTACGCTCATCCGTTCTGCACATTCATCAGGCTTACGTATTCCTGCGTTCTACTCGCTTCACTGTGTCTATGCACTCATCCACGCTACACGCTCGTCCGCTCTACACACTCATCCGCTAAATATGTTTATCCATTCTATACACTCATCCGATCTAGTTATACCGAATGGAGTCATAGTATCTCTGTGTTCTAGTTGAGTGGTGATGTAAAGAAGAGAATAAGCGTGGTGGTGTGATATGATGGGTTATATGCTCTTTAAAAGCTCTCTGCATTCTAAGCCATACTATATATGTCATGCAATTCTACGTGCTCCAGTCCGTCCAATACTCCTGTCTGCCCCGCGTGCTCTAGTCTGTCCCGCACATGCACTCTTGTCTACCCACGCATGCCCTCTTGTCCGCCCCACGCATGCCCTCTTGTCCGCCCCACGCATGCCCTCTTGTCCGCCCCACGCATGTACTCTTTTGCATACCCATCCGCTCCATACACTCATCGGCTCCATACACTCATCTGCTCCATACACTCATCCCCTCCCTACATTCATTCACTCCCTACATTCATTCACTCCATACATTCGTCCACTCCATACACTCATCCACTCCATACACTCATCCACTCCGTGCACTCATCACTCCATACGCTCATTCACTCCATACGCCCATGTGCTCTATATATTCGCCAGGTTTGTACATTCATCTGCTCCGGCGATCTACACACACTCCGCACTTCTGCAATCATCCACTATCCACACTTGCGGGCTCTACATACTCGTCCGCTCCACATATTCATCTGTTTTACACACTCATACAGTTTACGCTCATCCGTTCTGCGTATTCGTCTGGTTTGCGCATTTCTGCATTCCTGCATTCTACTTGCTTCTCTGAGATTTACGCACTCATCTGCGTTACGCACTCCCCCTCTTGACCCCCTCTGTACACACTCACCATCTCTACACACTCACCCCCTCTACGCACTCACCCCCTCTACGCACCCATCCCCTCTGCGCACTCATCCCCTTACGCACCCACCCCCTCTATGCACCCGCCCCCTCTGCGCACTCATCCCCTCTGTGCACTCAATCCCTCTGCGCACTCATCCCCTCTGCGCACTCATCCCCTCTGCGTACTCATTCCCTCTGCGCACTCATTCCCTCTGCACACTCTGCTCCATACACCCTTCCGCTCCATACACCCATCCGCTCCATACACCCATCCACTCCAACACCCATCCGCTCCAACATCCATCCGCTCCATACACCCATCCGCTCCATACACCCATCCGCTCCATACACCCTCCGCTCCATACACCATCCGCTCCATACACCATCCGCTCCGTACACCCATCCGCTCCATACACCCATCCGCTCCTTACACACATCCTCCCCATACACTCATCCTTCCTATAGACACATCCGTCATCTACACTCTTCCGTCCTATACACTCATTCTGCTCTATATACTTATTTCGCTCTATACACTTATTTCGCTTTATACACTCATGTGCTCTATAGACCCAACCGTTCTATACATTCATCTGCTCCGGCCATCTACACACTCTCCGCGCTTCTGTATTTATCCGCTATCCACACTTGTGCGCTCTACATACTCATCCGCTCCACATACTTATTTGTTCTACACACTCACCCGGTTTACGCTCATCCGTTCTGCACATTTATCAGGCTTATGTATTCCTGCGTTCTGCTCGCTTCACTGTGTCTACGCACTCATCCGCGCTACACGGTCGTCCGCTCTACACACTCATCTGCTAAATATGTTTATCCATTCTATACACTCATCCGATCTACATTTTGATTCGATTTCCACATTCATTCGAACTATATAGTTATCTGTTCTTCCATTCATGTATTCACCCACTCAGCGCATCTGCTTCACCTGCTTCATCTATTCTAACTATTTCATCCATGCCATTCACTTTGTTCACTCGTCATGCAATTCTGTCTATTTCAGGAGTATACATCTCGTTACTGATTCCGTAAGATTTACTCTTATAAACCATTTCACTGCTTTGATCTACTTTATTCATTTAATTCTGGATGTCCTTCAAGTTTATATTGGGGATTATTGGCTGTCAATTTCTTGCATCAGGTAGTTTGTTGGATTGGTATCATTGAGTTGCTGTTAGTCTGTTTGGGTTATTTGGTACAGGTTGGTTTTTAGGGGAAGAGCCAGGTTTTCAGCAGTTTGCGGAAGGACGTTAAATCCTCGGTTAGGCGGATGTGGGGTGGGAGTGAGTTCCATAGCGAGGGCGCCAAGGCTGAGAATGATGATCCACCTAACCTGACTGAGTTTGTCTTTGGTATAACTGGGAGGCCGGCTGAGCTTGATCTCAGGGTGCGAGGGGGGTGATAGGGTTTTAGCTTGTCTTGAAGATATTGAGGTCCGGTTTTATGCAGTGATCGATGGGAGATGCATAAGGTTTTGAAGGTCACCCTTCGGGCTACTGGGAGCCAGCGCAGCGTCTTAAGTGCTGGGGAGAGGTGGTCTCTTAGTAGCAATTTGGCAACCACATTTTGTGCCCTTTGGAGTTTATTCAGTTGGTACACGTGGACTCCGAGGTATAGGGGGTTTGTGTAGTCCAGTCTTGATATAACGATTGATTGGACTGCGGAGAGTCTGTTGGGAAAGGAGAGATATGGAAAGATGCGCCTAAGGGTTTTAAGGTGGTAGTGGCAGGACTTTGAGACATTGTTGACTTGGCGCGAGAGTGTTAGATCAGAGTCAAGGGTGCATCTAAGATTTTTCACTGAGTTGGAGGGGGTCGGTGAGTTGCCCACAATGGCGGATGGCCAGGGTAGCGGGTGCGGAAGAAGTTCTGAGTTGCCACATACCATGATTTCTGTTTTGGAAGGGTTTAACAAGAGGTGGCTTTGGGACATCCAGAGTTCTATGTCAAGGAGGCAGGAGGCCAGGTCAGGTCGGGAGTTCGGTTTTGAGTTCAGGAGTTTTAGAATTAATTGAGTGTTGTCAGCGTAGTTGTAGCACAGGATGTTGTGTGAACGAATTATCGGTGGGAGGGTGATCAAGTAGAGATTGAATAGGAGGGCGGATAGGCATGCTCCTTCTGGGACTCCTGTGTCGACTGGTCTGTCTTGGGAGGTATAGGTGGAGAGTATCGTTATTTGGTACCTATCTTTGAGAAATGAAGATATCCATTTAAGAGCGGTTCCACGGATTCCTAGGGAGTGGAGGCGGTCTATGAGGATTGAGTGGTTGATTGTGTCAAAGGCGGCGGATAGGTCAAGAAGGATTAGTGTGGTGCATGCCGCAGAGTCTGCTGTCATTTTAAGGTCATCCCAGATTGAGGTTAGGATGATTTTGGTTCCATGAAGGGCTCTGAAACTTGATTGTGCGGGGTCTAGGAGGTTGTTGGCTTCGACAAAGGCATTTAGTTGGGAGTAGGCGGTTCAGTCAATGAGTTTGGCAAGGAACCTGGTGTTTGAGATGGGGCGGTAGTTTTTGGGCTCAAGAGGGTCGAGCAAAGGTTTTTTATTTAGAGGTTTGACATGAACCATTTTGAATGCATCAGGAAAGATACCAGAGGATAAGGAGGCATTTATGATGGATCTTGCGTGTTCTCCTGCGCATGTGGAAGCGAAAATTTCTTTGAGGGTTGTGGCTGGGCAAGAGACCAGCAGAGAGCCGGATGGTTTGTGGGCTGATAGAAGTTTGAGAAATTGCTCTGGAGATATTGGACTAAAGGATTCAAATGTTGGTCGGGTACTGGTCACAGCCGATGGACTGGGCGGTATGGGGGAAGTATTGTCTGGTGGATGTAAGAGAGCTAGCTTGGTGGCTAGAGTATTTGTTCTTTCAAGGGCTGTGGTGTAAAAGTGGAGAGAGAGTGAGTCGCACAGTGATTGGGAGGGGATCGGGACGGTGGTGGTGCAAGTGGGTTTTGTGAATTCGGAGATGATTTTGTGGAGTTCTTTGCTTGGATTTTTGCAGTTAAGGATTCAGGAGTTGTAGTGGGCTTTTTTTGCTTTCCGGATTTCGGCCTTCTACTGATAGAGATGTCTGGCCAAGGTGGCCTTGCTCTCCTGGGTTTTGTTATTCTGCCATTTGCGTTCTAGGTATTTATATAGATGTTTAGTGGTCTTCAACTCCGGAGTGAACCATCTGGGGAAAAGGCCAAGGCGTGTTGATGGTTTGCAAGAGGGAGTGAGTCGCATCAGAGATGCATTGAGCCACGAGTCAAAGGCGTCAGGGGTTCGTTGTTTATTGAGTTGGCAGGTAGGTGGTGGGGACTGGACGAGGGCGTTGGCTAGGTCCGGCACAATTATTAATTTTTTCCAGCATTTGCATAGATTCAGAGGTTTGGATTCGAGTACGCAAAGGGGGTCAGGTGAGCGAATGGTGAAAGAGAGAATGAAGTGATCAGACCAGGTGATAGGGCTGGATGGGTTTAAATGAATCCGGGTGTTGGAGCTAAAGATGGCTTCAAGAGTGTGTCCTGTATAGTGAGTCGGGCCATTTATGTGGGGTTGGAGGTTCATTGCGTCTAAACCGTCAACCAGAGAGTGTGTCACACGGTTGGTGGGATGTCGAGCCATATATTGAAGTCTCCAAGAAGGGTGAGATTGGGATGGTTTATTTGAAGGGTGGCAATAGAGTCACAGAGGTTGTTTGCGAATTGTCTATCGTAGCCAGGGGGTCTGTAGATTATTAGGAATCTGTGTGAGAGCGACGGGGAGAGGGATAGTTTAACGAGGAGAGATTCGCAGGAAGGAATGGAAGGTTGGTTGTCGATGATTGAGGCGCGGAAGAGTGACTTGAAGACGAATACTACTCCCCCGCCTCTAGAGGGACGGTTCAGTGGGATGAGGGAGTAGTCAGGGGGGAAGGCTTCATTGGCGATTGGGGTGAAGTCGTCCGAGAACCAAGTTTCGGTGATGAAGACCAGGTCTGGTTTGCCAGAGGCGAGGAGGTCAAAGATGCAGTGTCTATTTTTTGCTACGGATCGGGCATTAAAGAGGATGCAGTTCACTTCGGCAGGCGCGGATGGTCTCCTGGCTGAAGCGGAGGGGGGTGTTGGCATAGAGAGTGGAAGCTGGAGAGGGGGGGTATTAGTGTGGGTGATGATCATTGGCAATAGTGGGCGCGCTGATGAAATGGATCGCTTCGGGCCGGGTTGGGTGATTGCCTGTGTTAGGATGATCGGGTTTGGCTCGGGGGATTTGAAGGTGGGTTGTGGGCGGTTAGGCGTTTCAGTTGCAGATGATGAGAAGTCAAGGGAGAGGGATTTCAGGAAGGGTGAAGCCATGGGGGAAGGAGGTGATTGGGGAATAGAGGAGGTGGGTCGAGACAGGGGAGGTGAAGAGTGTTGAGAGATTGAGGGGGACCAGGTACGTTTCCTCTTTAGTTTCTTTGTTGCGATTGGAGTATGAGAGAGGGTAGGAGAGTCAGAGGGGGAGAGGGATGCGTCTTCGGTTCTTGCTAGGGCCAGGCGTGCAGTATTTAGGGAGGGGAAATGGTGTGGTCGGTGGTGGAGGTGGTGGGGGTTTGTGGGCAAGGCAGGGGGTGGGAGGTTGTAGGGCGGGATGTCCCTGGTATGATAGTGAGAGGAGCGGGGATGGTTATCCTTGGCTGGTCGGTGGTGGGGTTCAGGGGAGGAGTGGTCTTAAGGTGGATGTTTGCAGGGCGGGATGTCCCCGGTATGATAGTGAGGGGAGCTGGCATGGTTATCCTTGGTTGGTCGGTGGTGCGGTTTGAGGGAGGAGTGGTCTTTGGGTTGTTGGCTCGCCATCGTGCCCCTATGGCTTGGTGTTTGGAGAGGGGAATGTTAGGGAAAGCGAAGGAGGGTGGGTTGATTGGGGAAGAGGGGGGCCGGGACGGGAGGGAGGGCAGATCGTGCAGTGGGAGCAGTCCATGGTGCTTGTTTCCAACAAACATTGGTGGAGTGAGTGCACTCATGCTTAGTAGCTGTTAGGTGTAGTCTCAAGTGCGACTTATAGTTTATTGGACTATATAAATTCTGTGATATCACTGGCTGAGAGTGAGCTTGATTTCAGGGTTCCACGAAGCCGGGTGATATTATTCACTTATTCTAGGTTTTGGTGAACTATTTGTACTAGTTTGCAGATATTAGGCCGTTTTGAAGTGTAGCTAGTCGTTAGGAAGTGCTAATTAGGCGGTCTATTTAGTTGTCGCTACAGCACAGTTACGCTATTGGGTAGGCTTTCTAGTAGGCTGGAGTACAGGTAAACTATTAAGGAGGAATTGGATGTAGCAGCACCCCAGGTATGGTTTTAGTTGGACTTTTAGGAGGAGTTTAGGCAGGTTTTTACTTGTAGTTCTAGATTGAGTGGAGGTATGCTATTAGGCACATTTCAAGTTCGATTTGCACAATTGCTATTCAGACTATTATGTATACTTCTAGGTTCAACTGATCACAGAGATGATGTTTGGTTAATTAGGTACTAATAGGTACACTTCTAAATTCGACTGTCACATTACTAGGGCTATTCTAACTTAGGCTTTGTGCAGGGAGGCTGTTGGGCACACTTCTATAATCAGCTTTCGCAGAGAGGCTATTGGGCACACTTCTATAATCAACTTTCACAGAGAGGCTATTGGGCACACTTCTATAGTCAGCTTTCACCGAGAGGTCGTTGAGCACACTTCTATTGTCAACTTTCACAGAGAGGTTGTTGCGCACACTTCTATAGTCAACTTTCACAGAGAGGCTATTGCACACACTTCTAGATTCAACTGTCTTAGAAGGGCTATTGGGTACATTTCACAGAGAGGTTGTTGGGCACACTTCTATAGTCAACTTTCACAGAGAGGTTGTTGGGCACACTTCTATAGTCAACATTCACAGAGAGGTTGGTGGGCACACTTCTATATCAACTTTCACAGAGAGGCTATTGGACACACTTCTGGATTCAACTGTCACAGAAGGGCTATTGGGTACACTTCTGATTGCAACTTTCCAGAGAGGCTATTAGGGACACTTCTAAATGCAACTTTCACAGGGAGGCTATTGGGCACACTTCTAGATGCAACTTTCACAGGGAGGCTATTGGGCACATTTCTATAGTCAACTTTCACAGAGGATATTGGGCACACTTTCTAGATGCAACTTTTCACAGCGGCGCTATTGGGCACACTTCTAAATTCAATTTTCACAGTGAGGCTATTGGCACACTTCTATAATCAACTTTCCAAAGCGGCTATTGGGCATGTTCTAAATGCAGTTTTCAGAGATAGTATATTGGGCACACTTCTAACTGCATGATTCACAGTGAGGCTATTGGTCACACTTCTAAATTCAATTTTCACAGTGAGGCTATTGGTCACACTTTAAATTTAACTATTAAATTCAGCTTTCACAGAGCGTCTATTGGGCACACTTCTAGGTGCAACTTTCACACGGGATATTGGGCACACTTCTAAATGCAAGTTTCACAGTGAGGCTATTGGTCACACTTCTAGATTCATTTTTCACAGTGAGGCTTTTGGTCACATTTCAAATTTTAATTTTCACGTAGAGTCTATTGGGCACACTTTTAGTTCAACTCCTAAATTCAACTCTCACAGAGGGGCAAATGGGAAACTACTAGATTCAACTTTGTATAGAGAGGCTATTGGGCACGCTTCTAAATGTGCCTTTCACAGAGAGGCTATTGGGTACATTTCTATTCACAGAGGCTAATTGGGCACACTTCTAGAATCAACTTACTCAGAGAGGCTATTGGGCACACTTCTAGAATCAACTTACTCAGAGAGGCTATTGGGCGCACTTTTATTCACAGGGGTTATTGGGCACACTTCTATGCAACTTTCGCAGAGAGGCTATTGGGCACAGCACTAAATGCAGCTTTCACAGAGAGGCTATTTGGCACACTTCTAAATGCAACTTTTCACACAGAGACTATTGTGCACACTTCTAAATGCAACTTTTCACACAGAGGCTATTGGGCACACTTCTAAATGCAACTTTTCACAGAGAGGCTATTGGGCACACTTCTAGATGCAACTTTCACAGAGAGGCGATTGGGCACAACACTAAATGCAACTTTCACAGAGAGGCTATTGGGCTCACTTCTAGATGCAACTTTTCACACAGAGGCTATTGGGCACACTTCTAGATGCAACTTTCACACAGAGGCTATTGGTCACACACTAAGTGGTATTTTCACAGAGAGGCTATTGGGCACACGTCTAGATGCAACTTTTCACACAGAGGCTATTGGGCACAACACTAAATGGTATTTTCACAGAGAGGCTATTGGGCACACTTCTAGATGCAACTTTCACAAAGAGGTGATTGGGCACAACACTAAATGCAACTTTCACAGAGAGGCTATTGGGCACACTTCTAGATGCAACTTTCACAGAGAGGTGATTGGGCACAACACTAAATGCAACTTTCACAGAGAGGCTATTGGGCACAATTCTAGATGCAACTTTCACACAGAGGCTATTGGGCACAACACTAAATGGAATTTTCACAGAGAGGCTATTGGGCACAACACTAAATGCAAATTTCACAGAGAGGCTATTGGGCACACTTCTAGATGCAACTTTTCACACAGAGACTATTGGGCACAACACTAAATGGTATTTTCACAGAGAGGCTATTGGGTACAACACTAAATGCACACTTTTCACACAGAGGCTATTGGGAACTCTTCTAGATGCAACTTTCGCAGAGAGGCTTTGGGCACAATACTAAATTCACCTTTCACAGAGAGGCTATTGGGCACATCTCTAGATTCAACTTTCACAGAGAGGCGATTGGGCACACCACTAAATGCAACTTTCACAGAGAGGCTATTGGGCACACTTCTAGATGCAGCTTTTCACACAGAGGCTATTGGGCACAATACTAAATGGTATTTTCACAGAGAGGCTATTGGGTGCACTTCTAAATGCAACTTTCACAGAGAGGCTTTTGGGCACACTTCTAGATGCAACTTTTCACACAGAGGCTATTGGGCACAACACTAAATGCAACTTTCACAGAGAGGCTATTGGGCACACTTCTAGATGCAGCTTTTCACACAGAGGCTATTGGGCACAATGCTAAATGGTATTTTCACAGAGAGGCTTTTGGGCACAACACTAAATGCAACTTTCACAGAGAGGCTATTGGGCACACTTCTAGATGCAGCTTTTCACACAGATGCTATTAGGCACAATACTAAATGGTATTTTCACAGAGAGGCTATTGGGCACAACACTAAATGCAACTTTCACAGAGAGGATATTGGGCACACTTCTAGATGCAACTTTTCACACAGAGGCTATTGGGTACACTTCTAAATGCAACCTTTCACAGAGAGGCTATTGGGCACATTTCTAGATGCAACTTTTCACACAGAGGCTATTGGGCAGAACACTAAATGCAACTTTCACAGAGAGGCTATTGGGCACACTTCTAGATGCAACTTTTCACACAGAGGCTATTGGGCACACCACTAAATGCAACTTTCACAGAGAGGCTATTGGGCATACTTCTAAATGCAACTTTTTACATGTATAGGATGGAGTTTCCAAATGCAAATATACTACAGATGCAGTGAATTTACACTGGTGGTGCTTTGCTAGACTGTGGTGCCACTTTGCATGTGATATATGCATAGTTATTGCTTACAGAAACATATCACATACTGTCTGTTTCACCATGAAAAATGGCACAATATATATATATTTTCAGGGTACGGGGGGGCATAGGAGAAACTAGTGACATTTGCTGATGGTCGTATTTAATCAGCCTGCCAAACTATCATAGCTAATTGGACCTTTTTCAGTTTCTCTTTCCGAAATTATTTGTTGTCATTCTTTTATAGTGATGAAATGACTACTGTTCAGGGATGACTCGTGAATATAACCTCCATTCAGCCCCACGCTACTATTCAACTATCAGTGATCCCAATTGTAAAGTTGAAACAGGCACAGCATGACAGGTACACTTCCTTCACCTCTTAAGGTAACGCAGGCCGAGTGCAGGCTATACTCTTCAGGAGGGGGTTGAGCTACTACAGAAGCAGACCAGACAGCGATAGTACTATTATACAAAAATAACAAAATGCCCAACCAAGGTCCGACAAAAATTGGATACTTTAATTAAACTAGAATGTACACAAAAATATTGAATATACTAATGACCCAATCCTGTAAGGGAAAAATCAGAGAATGCAGACTTTGGAATAAAGGTGTATTTCGGGTGCATTTCGGGGTTGAAGACAGTGGTGGGTAGGCAATCTTTTCAGAAGCAATGTCAACTTCACTGACAGTGTTTTTACTAAAGGTAGAGAGTGGAATCTTACTGTTTGCTAGGGCCTTTTAAAGCAAGATGTGGGAACAAAAGCAATATTAGTACCTTTATTCTTGCTTTGCAGGCTTTCTGTCATTAAACCTGGTGTCTGGGCACTTTTGGCACCTAGCCAGGCTCAAGTTGAGGTGCAGTGTTGATGGGATCTAACCATGAGGTGCAATTCGGCAGTGGTGATGGCTTGTAGGTCAAAGACATTGAAAAACTGTAGGTACTGCACGGGATGATGCTTCAGGTGTGGTGAAGTGAAGACCTTCATTTGGCCACGAGTGGGCTCAACAAGCTGTCATGGTTCTGCAGAGGTGATGGCTTGAGGCACGAAGAGACTGGTAACAATGCAGGTGCAATTGAATTGGGGATGCTAGGAGACTCCGTGGGTTTCGGAAGTCACAACAGCAGAGCTTGAGCGTCTGCATTGAGCGGTACTCAGAGATGCGTGAGGTGATCATGTGTCAAGGCTAAGATGACTCTGATGCTTCCCTTGAAGTAGCTTAGATGGCATCAAAGATGCCCAAACTGGTGTCAAAGTGGTTTAGATATGCAAGGAGAGCCAGGGGTCACCTCCGTGCCTCTTTGTTTACTAGCACCCTGTCTAGGGTCGTCAGGGGCTAGAGCAGTCCTTTATTCAAAACTTTCGAGCTAGGAAGCTTTTAGAGAGCACTCATGGGGTTCTGTTGCCACCAGGGTATCAGTGGTCTCAGGTTCAATAGACCTTTTCCCACCAGCAGATCACCTCAAACATTTCTTTGGGACAATAAGGGGGGGAAACCTGCCTCTTTCTTGCCAATCTTGGTCGTCACCACTATGACAAATGATTTAGGAGCCGGCTAGACTATACTCCCAACCAAGTTCCAGATGAATCCTTCTTATTTAAGTGTTCAAAGGTGAATCAACTACTGGAAGGATTGTCCCCCTTATAAAGACAATCTTCTACAGCGGTTTGGTTTCCTTCTAGCCTTCTGTAAGTGGTCCAAACCAGGCTACTGTTACAAAAACATCTGCCTGGTGATGTCCTACCCAGAGTGCTTTGTCTGCAGAAAGTGGGTCTTGGGGGGGTCACAGAAAGTGTGGTAGTCTTGGGAGAATACAAGATAGCGGGACACCTGTCTACCATCACACCACCACATTCCTCTGTATGCCTACAAAAGAGTCTCAGTTGATTAGCACTCTGCTCTGAGTTCCTTAGGACCTACCAGAGTATGGCCATTGGAGCACCGAACCGTTCCTGGCCTCCTGGGGGAAGTTCTTGCCTTGCTGTAAGGTGACAACCCTTTGTAGTGGAAGACAAAGGCTTTTTCTTGGTCTGAGACCAAATTGTTTCTTTTTTGGTGAAACTCAGCCCCAGATAGTGAGTATGGAGGACGCCATGACAAGGAAGGTCATTTGAAACCAAGCTGATACTTACATGACACCTACCAGTTGTGCCCAATATAATTGTGAAACTGCAGAGAGCACCATGTCATAACCAGATACAGCATATTTTTTAGATTTGTTATCTGCCATCGCAGCCTGGCATCCACATGTATGCAATGTAATTTAGATACAGGCGTGTCCACAATTAAAAGCATATTCCGGCAGCTACTGGCAGGAATTCACATGTCACCCCATGACTGCCACGTTGCCAAACCACAAGGCAGCTGATGTGAAGTGTCCATAGGCAGGCTTAGCAAAGCGATATATGTGTGCACTACGCTTTTTAGCACAATGCATTATGAACGGGGGTCTAATTACCCCCCTCTTTAGAGACAAATATACGCACATTATTTTTTAAATAAAAATCAAAACATCTCAGGCTATTCCGCCCTGGCAGATTTTCATCAGGTGTACTTTTCAGGATATTTAAAAGCCAATTAATGCATTGCTAGCATGGCACATGTATTTACACAGCATGAGGGGGGGCGGAGGGGGGCATTTACAGAATTACAAGTCCTGGACAGCAACATGGGCCCCTATAGGGTTCCCAGATCTCCAAAAGATTTGTCTCTAAACAGGGGTGCTGTAGCGGCTAGTTGAGCTTGCAGTGGGGAAAATGAAAACAATTTCGAGAAAGGCATTTTCTCAATATTTTCTTTTCTTTTCTATGCCAACCACACAAACCTATGGTTGGCATGGAAAGGGAAGTAAAGTGTTTGAAAAGCAGGAGTATGGGGAAAATGGTGTGGCTGGATGAGGTGCGGCGGGGAAAGAAATGGACATCAAGTCATGAACATGGGAAATTTGCATTTCTGACATGCTAGCTCCCCTGAATGCATTTGCAAAGTCTGGCCCTTTTTTCTCTCTGGAGAAACACAATTCGCTTCTGACAACTCCATAGTCAGAGGGACCTTGACTCTCTTACTCTGAGCAGTGCTGACTTTGGGCCAGATCACGAGTTGGGCTGTAACGCCTGCGGTATTACCGCCAGCACTAATAGCCTTACCGCCAACCCCCGGCGCTATTAGCGCCAGATCACGGGTTTGGCAGAACGGTTAGTGCCCATTCCCCATTGGGCCCATTCGGGAATTCCTCACTCCCCATTAGGCCCAATGGGGTAAATTTGCGCTATTACCGCCGGCAGATTTCCCGCCGGCAGTAATAGCGCCGAAAATCGGCAATTTTACAGCAGATTTCCCCCCAGCTCAGAGCTGGGGGGAAATCTGCCATGGCCATGATCTGGCGAACCCTTAAATGCAGTGGTAATAGCGCTACCGCCACATTTAAGGGTTACCGCCAAACTCGTGATTGTATTCCCGCTAGCCTGGGTAATGCTGACTATCAGTGTAAGGGCCTTATTCCGGGATTGCTTGTTATACTCTTTGTAATACCTCTAAAATGAATTTTTGTTTGCACTATGGGGTGATAGTTATTCTGTGAATTATTTAGGATTTTGGTCATTTCCTATTTTCGAGTCCCATTGGACTGTATTGGGGATAAGCAGAATTACTGCAGGTGTTATTTCTGCCTCGGTCATTACTGCCATTTTAATTTAAATTAGAGGCGCTTACAGCCTTTTGGAATTTGCTTATATGGGTGAAAAACATCATAATCGTGCACCCTAAACATCCACTTAAGAAAAGCCTTTAAAATATGCCTATCAGAGTAACAGGGAATCACCAGCGCGTAAAGTAACTCATAGGGATGAAATGCCCTAATGAAGGCATCTGGGACACACAACATCCATGCAATAGACAAACGCTGACCACTAAAGATGTGAAACTGTTGCTTACATTGCTTCGGTGTGGTGCTGGTAATGTTAATGCTTTTATGAAAGGTATTGTGGTAATATCTATGTCAGTGGAGATGCAAAAGACCCCTTTTTGTAAATATTCTAACATGCGTGAGACACGCAGCTTCAAGAAAGGCAAGACAAATATTTGGCAAATTAAAAACATAGCGTTCAGTTTGTACAATGGAAAGAATGCCTCACGTGAATCAGGATCATTATCCAGTCTGATGGCAATAGCCAGTCGGCTACTGCATTTCGGGTTAGGCAATTCCCTGAAGATGATTCTAGGGACCCACACCCATAGATGATGTTTGGGGCTCCAGATACCGGCAATGATCTTAGGTAAATTGGCCTGGAACACATTTTCTGGGGGTTATTACATGCATGTAACAATGCGATCATGAACCAGGCGCTCTTCCTGCACTTCCCGCAGGACATGGTGTCTCAATTCAGCTTCTTCTTTTAACCATTTGGGTCTAAAAATATGATCAAATCGAAGGATTCAAAGTTACTTTTCTTCAAAATGGCTGAAACAGTACTTGGAACTCCTCAGTACCGAATCTCATCAGCCTTGTTTTTGCCCCAACATGCAGTCTGGTCTCCAACTCTAAGCGCTTTTGTGTCTTCTCGCTTTGTTTAGATCCAAACTCAATCCTTGGATCTGAGAGTCCTGATGAATTTGTGGATCCAAGATGGCAAGTACAACATCTCAAATACTTGAAACCGGTATTCTTAAAAAAAAATCTATTCTATTTCAACTCTTTCTGATCAGCAGCATTCCATCGGATCCACTTCCAATACCCACACATGCCACCCCTACTAAAATCACATTTAATCTCCCTTGAGCCCTTTTGTACGTTTCCAACTGTTGGTCTGCCAAGTTTTCCATCTTTACTCGAGCTTGCCTCTCACACTCACCTTTTCCCTTTTTCCTTTCTCTAAAGACCAAGGTCGAGTTACTCCGGGGTGGAACACCATGCACAAATTCCTAGATGCCCTGTTTTATCCATCTGCCTGCTCCTTCGTGTCTATCAGTTACCCATTTTCATTGCTTCATGTTTGCTTTTATTTTTACTTTTCAGAAATCATGCACTCACTGCAACTCCTTAGATCCGAGACAGAGGACTAAAATCCCACCCCATGATTGGTACAATTAATTGTTTTTCACTCAGATCCTTGGGATTTAGTCATTACAGTTGAAAAGATATGCATACATCGGAATCTCCTGCGTTTGGAGGGAGCGAATATTTTTAAATGTATTTTTAAAGTAATAATTAAACAAGTTTACACTAAACATTCAATAGGATCCACCTAGCTAGGTCGTCTTTAAAATGCAATTGATCTGGTGTAAACCCAATATGTGATTTTCTTTGGACAAGGAACCAACCTTCCATGATGGAGACATGTTGGCAAGACTACTTTGTTGGGAGATGTTATGCAGATTTGTGGTCAAGGGTTAACATGATAAGGAATTAAATGTTCATGTTTACCAGGGACCTTGATACAAAAACTTTGAATTGATTCAAATCCAATTATATGCATTAATAGCATTAGGGAAAAAATGTACCTAGTGCAAACACACATACCACGGCAATGTTTGCCCTTGGCACAATAACAGGGCACAGCATAAGCACTAATGAAACGTTTTTGCCATCATGCCAATACTGTGCAACATTGTACTTGCATCAGTGCAAAGCATATTCATTGAGGCGCTGGGTCCTATTTTTCTGGGATGTCAGGCTTTCCACTCAAAATATTCTGCTGCTGATTATTTAAAATCGTTATTGCATGTGCCAACGAGTCATGCTTTTTAGGTTGCATGTGGTGCTGCCTATTTGCCACATCTTACATGTGCATGTGGTGGTTAAAACAGGAACCACTTTTGTGGTACCACATGTAATTCGAAATGTGATGCTATATACTATGCTTTCAAGTGTTACATCAGTCAAACACAATTTTTCTCATTGTATGCTCCGAATGAAAAACCTCATGACAATCGTTTATTTCCATTAATTCTAACAATAAATCATTAAGAAATTTGAGTTCCGGGCGTACGCTTAGTCACTTATTAGTGATCGTACCCAGTGCTAAAAGTGGATCAAATTCCAATCCCAAATGATCAATTTCCATATTCATATTAAAAAGGAATCAAGGCATGATCACCAAAGCTATTGGATTCAATATTTAACAAGGAACATTTAGATTAAACATTTCTGCTGCAATGTTCCAGAGGTGAATACATGGTCAATCTAGGAAAAAGACGTCCCTCTTTTCTACATAATAGTTTGGTAGTGTAAGCGGTTTGGCCTCAGGGTTGGCACGTGTGAACCCCAAGAGTTCATATATTCCACCCCCTTTTGCCCTCTGTCTTTCAAAATGGTAATTAGTACCTACAGTGTTGTAACCTCCTGGAGAGTTATGAATATATTGATATGTACAGAAGGGATTGAAGTACCTTAAGATCACTATGTTATTACAATGCCCTATCACCAGCCAATCGTCAATTAGATCAATGATATCATTAATAGTTTTACCTATACTTACATTCAATGGGCTCCAGTAAGTGTTGATTATAAGAAACTCTTGATTGGGATTTACATTTCTTGTTTGTAATTTAACTACTAAGAGCGATCTACTAACACTATCTATCTTCGTAGTCTACAAACCCAGGACCAAATCTACAGCAATAATCAAACCACACAAGGAACGTCCCCTGTGACCTTTGATGGCTGGTTTAGTACACACTGGGTATGCATCAATAACTAAGGGATTAACTGACATAGTTTCTTGCAACGGATAATGGCATAAGGCAAAAACTGTTGAGATTACAAAGAGACATTCCAAATATTTATAAACCCACACGCAAGATGTCTACACAAAGGTTAACATACTGAGGTTTTAGCTAGGTCTGTTGCCACCGAAGACCAGTCTTATCACTATTCAGTTGTGATGAAATATTCTTAAGGTTGACTACTCGTCAAATGTCATTAGAGATAAAGTCTTTCTAAATTAGTAAAGGAGAAAAACTCATTTTCAAAGACTCCGTCCATGGACTTTGTTTTTGTAGAAATCAAGATCTTTTGGCAGAGTCCCCAAGATCATAAACGTCGAAAACCGAAATGTCTACATTGATCCGTTTGTTCCCAAACAAGTCGTGCAACAATGGACAAATAAAAATGAATCGCCATTTTATCTTAATTTTCGTCCAAAAGGTCCACTGGGTCAATATCCCCAGAGTGAATAAGGCATAGAGCTTGGATCAGTGAAAATATCTGAAGCAGTTTTGATTGATTAAAATAAATAGATTTGTTGATTTGGTGGACATTTTCAAACCCTATAACTCTTCCTGTGAAGTCATTTCTTGCCTGACAAATATAGGAATGGGCTTTAGGATCATAGTTTGGGAACTTTAGATTAGATAGAAGACTCACAGAGTGATTACGAAGGCCGTCATCACCTTGTGGGGCCAGGACTGTGTTTGCTTGGCATTTGTTGACTCAGTATGGTTTATGTTTGACCGACATTCATCTATTGCATCCTTCATAGATTCCGGTGCCTTTGTAGTCCCATTCCCTTGAAGCGAGAATATTGTAATTTTAAATTGAGAGTTCTTTTTTTGTTTCCTTCCCTGTTTCTTAGTCTTATGTGCTTTTTTATATTAGGCAAGAGAACAGAGTTGTTGGATGTACACGGTGATCTTTCTAAGTTCACCTCATCATCCAAATGTAGATTATCCAGATGTATTGTTTCTTCTGAGAAAGACATTTCTCTGAAACATTTTCTTAATGACCGCTTAAGATTCAAAGTAGTTTTCCATTGTTTTTTAAATATTTTCATTGCCCTTTTTGGCTTTGTAGAGGAGGAGCCAAGTAGCCCTACATCAACCGTTCCGCCCCTTTTACCTGTATTTTGGAAACCAGAGTAGGTGACATATACAGAAGAATTGAACCAACAAAGAGCAGAGTATGGATTTTGTATGGCACCAGTGAAAATACAGACAGCCAAGAGTCTCCTGGAGGCTAGGTTCCCATTGAGAAAACCATACCTGCATATAAGAAAATATGATGGCATGAGCATAACAAGGAACACGTCAGAGGTTTATTAAAAAATAGTAGTAAATGCACCAAAAGGCTCGATTCCATGGTATCTAGTCACATGGAAGTATGAAGTTGGATGAACGAAATGGTCACACCTACGCACAAGGGCAGACTGTGCTTCTCACTCCCTGAATTTCTCAGAGCTAAGAGCAAACTCAAGGCCGAGCTTCAAAGCCTAATTGACAGTAGACCACTGAGGTGATGATGGATTGATATGCTAATTGGTGGGAAGCAATGGTTAAGGCGAGCTTACCAGCACCTGGATGGCCAGCCTGCATGCTGCTAGATGTAGATAGTACTGACGGAGTTTAGAGTGCCAAGCAATTGTAGAGGACAGTGTAATTAGGGGTCCTATAGTTGTGTAAACCAATGGGACGTTGTGTATTTAGTGATGTTCATAGTGGTCATTTCTAGGGGAGGGCTTAGTTGCCCCACCTGATGTTAAATAACCAATCACATATTCTCACTTTTTTAGACTAGTATGGATCGTATACTTAGATGTTCACTCAGAGCCAATCACCCATACTCGTAGATTTTTGTAGTTTGCCATGTAGGATGACATTGGTACGCACATAGGTTAACATCATTGATGACAAGTTTTTCTTATAAGATCCCAGTTTTTTACTAAGAATGTTTCAGTAAGAGGATCAAGCAAGTTCGTTGATGTTCGTTATGCTCCCTGTTTTAGATAATTGATATTAAAAAAGTCTTCCTTTTGCCAACCACATGAGTCATTTTGATTATTGATGTATGAATAAAAATGTGCATCCCCATCCATCTCCAGGGTAATTGCTTCTCATTAAAGGGGCTGGGATATTCAGTTCACTTGGTAGCAGAGGATGGTTCAGAGCCATCGACATGAGTAAACTTTAGAGTCCCTGAAATTCTCAGACGACCTTTGCCATTCGCCTAAAAGAACGTGAAGCTCCCCATAGATAGCGGTTGGTGTAATTTGAAAAAGCTTGCAAGCTGTGTGTGAAGGGTCCCCTAGTTTCCATATAATCCCCTCCCATGTCTACGAGAAGCTGATCGGACGGAAGTTTGAAAAGGCGGTAAAAAAGGTGTACGAAGCAGAGAGTCGGAAGACGAAAGTGAAAACGGTCAGTAAAAACTGAGTGAGTTGGCAAAAGTATGGGTGATGAGTGAAGAAAGAAGCGAGTAACTGAGGGTGGTGGGATAAAACATAACATGAGAATAAGTAGTGTTATATATATGGGGAATAAGATATTGACTTGAGTGTGGCCAAGCAATAGAATATCGTGAAAGAGGCCACAATAAGAGAATATGCCCTGGCCTATGTTTACAACTGTATCAGAAGAAATTTGAACCTAGAGTCCCGGAGTGGATGACGTAGAAAATGGATTCCATTTAAGGCAAATCTAAAGAGGTTCATTTACACTCCGTATGGAGTATCTTAGAGGGCAAGACAAGTCTTAAAGAGGAGATTGTAGAAGATTAATGTGACTGCTCAAGTTTGTGTGTGTTTTTTATGTGGTTTTGAAAATTATGATGTCATAAACGGAAAAAATGTATTGTTTTTAAATTGAACTTGATATAAGTTTTTTAGCAAGATTAAAGTAAACATTGTGATTAACAGGATTGGAGGTTGCGACAATTGGTGCCCGCTCATATTGTGTTCTTTTTTGGAAACATACTTTTTAAATCTGTGATTAAAAGCAAGCGAGTGTCAAACAGGTTAAGTATAGACAAGTCGAGAATGGAGGATATTACTCCACTTATGCATCTCTGCAAGCAGTTGCCGAAACATGCACCTAAGCTTAGACAGTACAGCGCAGAATGGGTTAAGGGAACCACAGACAAAATGTTTATGCCTTGGCTGCAAGGAGGGTCACTATCGAAGGCAGTCCTGCAGAATATGATGACATATTTGCATGCAGCATACACGGGGAAAAAGCTAGACAAGCAATTAGCTAGCCTAGAGCTTTGGAAGATGTACCAAGAGGAGCAAGATGAACGGCCTCCTGTAGATTGGATACTTAATGTATGCAAAGAGGGGGTGAGGAGCCCTCTGCTCCCCGCCCCAGCTAAAATAGAAGACAAGAACAAGAAAGGCGATGGGTTATACCCATTGAGGGAGCCTAAGGCAGCAACAGGGTATAGCAACCCTGCAAATGAGTCACCTATGGAAAGTAGTGACGACGGTCCAGACAAAGATACTGAGAGAGATGTAATCTCTAAGGTCCTGAGGGACAGGGAGAGAAGAGGTAAAGAGAGAAGTGATTGAGCAAGCACATCTCTAGATATAGGAAGATAAATAAAGAGATGGTGGAAGGGAGAAAGAGATAAAGCTGATGAGATAGCACTTCTACAGAACAAATGGATGTGTGGCCAGATTTTGCTCAAAGTCGATGGTAAAGGCATTGAGAATGTAAGACAAAGGGAAGATCAAGATGAGCAAGATAAAAGAGTTAGAGAGAAGAACGATTGAAAGATGAGGAGCAAAAAGGAAGGCTAGACAAAGACGAGAGCAGTTATAACAAGAGGAGCAGTCAAGAAAACAAGAGAGAACAGAGCAGATAAAATGTGATAACAGACAAAGAGCAATCGATGAGCAGGAAAGGCTAGAACGAAAAAGAATAGAAGAGGAGGAACAGAAGTTAAGGGGTAGGAGAATACAGAGACAAAAAGATGAGGGGATACACAGGGAAAACGAGAGAAGGGACATGAAGAAAAAAGAGGAAGAGTCAGAGAGGAAGCAAGGAAACAAAGAGAATTTGATGATGATATGGAACGCAGAGCATGGAAAAAGAGATCAGGGACCCTGAACCAGAAGTAACATGGGAGGGCATAGAGGAGTTCTTCCCAGATTACGATACATTACCGGGCCCATCTTGAGTAAATCTAGAGGAAGAATTTGAATCTAGGAGCATTAGGGAAGTGATCGGTAAAGTATATCATGAAATGAGAGCCCAGAAAGAATCAAAGGGGAAGGGAAAAAAATTATCGACTTATGAGCACTGAGTCGTTTGACACTGATGGAGCCTCATGTAGTACAAAGCATAAGGAGCTGTGTTTAGACAGACTGACTCCGAACAGAGATGAGGAGGAAAGAATTTATTTGGAGATCATCCATCTGATGACAAAGTGATATTTGATATGAGTATTACTTATTGGGAGAGAGCAATCAAATGAGAGGTTCCTCAGAAAATGATGCTAGCACAAAAATGTGCTGAGTATTTTGACAAAGACATGGCGAACGTGCCAGTTTCATTATGGACCACAGGCCCTGATGGCGTAGGCCTGTTAAAGGGTGTTAGAGAGGTGAAAATTAAATTGAAAACAGGAGCAATTTTACCTCAAGCAGTTCAGTATCCTTTGTCCCGAGAGGCATACAGGGTATCTTAGTGATGTCAGAGTCACTTTGTAATACCACAGTGTACCCTATCAAGAAATCTAATGGGGGT
The DNA here is from genome assembly GCF_040938575.1 of Ambystoma mexicanum. Classification (NCBI taxonomy): domain Eukaryota; kingdom Metazoa; phylum Chordata; class Amphibia; order Caudata; family Ambystomatidae; genus Ambystoma; species Ambystoma mexicanum. The sequence continues at coordinate 289,190,268 of NC_090941.1, read as the reverse complement.
GGTCTTGGAGACTAATTCAAGATTTTAGGCCGATAAACCAGATTGTAGAGGCTGAGTTCCCTCTAGTTCCTAATCCGGCTACAATCTTATGTAATATACCTGTTGAAGCACGATATTTCACTTTGATTGATTTGAAAAATGTGTTTTTCTCAATCCCATTGGACAAAGACTCGCAGGATCTGGCGTCATTCACGTTCAGACAGACTAAGTTAAAAAGCACGAGATTGCCTCAAGGGTATTATTAGTCTCCATGATGGACTTAAGCAATATCGATTCAGGAAGCATTGTGTTGCAATACATAGATGACATTTTAGTATGCAGCACTTCAGAGGAAGAATGCAGATGCGATTCTGTTCAGCTAATGATTACACTTGCTGACAAAGGATATAAAGTTGACAAAGAGAAGTTAAAGTATTGTCAACAAGAAGTGTTATACATATTCCAATTGGTTTTTACATGAAGGGAAGAAGGTTACCCCTGAAAGAGCTGAGGCTATTTTGAAGACCATAAAACCACACACGATAAAACACATGCAGAGATTTCTGGGATTGTCTAATTATGTCAGAGCATGGGTCTTTGACTACAGTTCATATATAAGGCCTTTATTATAGGCTTTAAAGAAGCACAGGTAATGCAGGAAAAAATTGTGTGGACTGAGGAAATGGAAGAAGGGTATGACGAGTTGAAAAAAGCAATTTGCACAGCTCCAGTTTAAGGGATTCCTAATTATGCTGAGGAATTATTTTTATTTTTGCATACAGATGGCACTGTTACGACAGTAGTCCTTACACAGAGAATCAAATTGGGGTACAAACTCCTTGCATATCATAGTGGGATTTTAGACCCAGTAATGAGAGGTCACTTTCTGTACGAACAATCAATGGCAGCCGCCACATTCGCTATGGAGAAAGCTGCAAGCATAGTGATGGGATGCTCTATGACGTTATTTGTTGAGCATGCACTATTTGCCATTCTAGAGAAACCAAAAGCACGTTGACTTCTCAAAGGGCTTCTGCCTATGAGGTATTCATATCAAATCCGGTGGTCAAAATAGTTCAATGCAGAATTGTGACTCCTGCCATGCTTGCAGCTGAACCACTGGCAGAAGATGAGCATGCCCATGACTGTGCAAATTGTGAAGCGTTCTATGATGAAATCCCGAGGATAAAAGAAAATGCCCTGACAGGTGGAGACATTGTTTTTATTGACAGTTCGTCAATAATCGATCAAAATGATGGACAGAGATGCACAGGTGCCGCTGTGGTAAAACCCACAGCCAATGGGGAGTTCCAAACATTGGTAAGTGCACGACTCCCGTCTCATTATTCAGCACAGGCTGCAGAACTAGTGGCGCTGATTGTCGTGCTCGAGAATCATGCAGACCAGGAAGTAACAGTGTACAGTGACTTCGCCTGTGTGATGTCAATGGTGCACCCAGGGTTAGCACATTGGAAAAGGAGGGGCTACCTCCGAGAGGATGGCACGCCACCTTATTGGACAGGATTATTAAGCCATTTCAACTCCCAGTATCCATTGCAGTCATTAAATGTGCAGCACATACTAAAAGTGCAGACTTAATCTCACATGGAAAACAAGCAGCAGACGATGAAGCGGAACTTGCTGCATTTTCAGATAATGTAATGACCTTTGAAATGCTTGATGCAAATGAGAAAATGGTTGTAACGATGAACGTGTCTGAAAGATATAGTGATTTGTCTAGAATGCAGTTGATGGAAATTCAGGGGGAAGCACCTCAAGATGAAAAGGATTTGTGGACATGAATTCTTTAAACCCCTCTGAAGCATTGTGGTAACAAGATAGCACCGCTAAGCCGGTGATGCTTGTAGCCTTATTATGGGTGGCACTGGAATAGCTACACTACCCTGCGCACACAACTAGAGAGAACCTCGCTGCAGCTATTGCAGAGGATTGGTTTGTACCACATTTGTTAGAGCATGTTGTGTTCTATGTAGTGAACTGCATCGTGTGTCAAAAATATATGGCTGGGCATAAAATGCCCAGTTAGGGGAGTTATTCCGAGACCTACTGGACCCTTTCAGCATTTGCATATCGACTATGTCTACATGCTGTAAGTATGTAATGGATACAGATACATGATTGTTGTAGTTTGTCCTTTTTCAAGATGGATTGAGGCTGCTCCGTGTACACACCCAGATCCTACCTGTGCAGACACATTCTTAGTGCGGGAAGTATTTCCCAGATCGGGAGTATGTGAAGTAATGATGTCAGACAATGGCCTGCATTTTTGAATCAAACGTTTGAGCAGATCAGCTTGTTGCCTGGTATAAAGCACAAGTTCTCTTCGGCCTATCATCCACAAGGAAATGGGATCTGTGAACAGCTCAGCGGCTTGCTTAAAGAAAGAATAGCCAAGTTGAAGCTTACCTTGAAGAAAGGGTGGTTGCATTGCCTACCACTGGCGTTATATGCATTGAGAAACCAAGCAGGTTCGAACCACTATCTCACCCCCCATGAGAGAGTGACAGGGAGATGGATGAGGACACACCCCATGCCTCCATCCAGAGTTAGGAGTAATGCTCAGCCAACAGCAAAACTGTTAGGAATGGAGCTACGTGAGTATTTTATGTGTATGACTTCAAGTATATCTGTCATTTCAGGTCAGCTGAGGCGAAAAGGGTGTGGGGCAATACAGAACACAGAAGGGGACCTTTAAAAAGTAGTGTTCAAGGACTTTGTATTCACAAATTATTCCATGGAGATGCAATCCTAATCCGTAACTTCATGAGTAAGTGGCACAAGCCAAGATTCAACGGCCCTTTTATTGCGAAAGACGTCACACTGTCTGCAGTCAGAGTGCAAGGCAGACGTTCTTGGACTTTCTTTTGCGACGTCAAAGTTTATACTGGAGTAACCCCTCTGCCCCCACCACCTACAGAAGCAAGCATCGGGGAAGAACCTTAGCAAATGCAGACAAGGTCTATGAAAAGGTGGAAGGACGCAGAGGCTCTCAAGTAAAAAGAAAAGATTTCATTGGACTATGGCTTGGTTCGGGACACTCTTTTAGCCATCTCTGAAAGGGTTATGGGAAGCTGATGCGAACACTCTGTGCTGTCATTTCAGGGTGAAAGAAAAATCTCTGGTTCATAAAGCTACAGGAACATTATTAACTTTGGACTGAGGCATACTTTAAGCCTTGATAAGAAGAGAAATATGCCAAATTCTGGGTTAATTTTTGATAATTGGAAGAGGGTGCAGTACCCCTATTCATTCCTTACTGAGTTCCTGTTTGGATTTGCTCATGGTGATTCCCAATGACAACGTCTCAAGGATCATAATTGAAGTTTTTCTCTTCATTCTGCGCACGTATCTGGCTACTGTGGGGAGAACTACTAGTGTTTATACTTTCCTTTTCCTAAGAATGGTCCAATAGTAAGAAGGTTGCTCACAGCAATTATTGAGCAGATTCTGCAGTTGCCAGAGTATAGTGGGGAAAGGACAAATGCACCTATCTGCTGATGATGCTCACATACTAGTAGGTGTGGTTTTCCATAGTCTGATTGAGGAGAACCTGCATCTTGTTGGAAGACACACTGATGTGCACATTTTTCCAAGGGATCCAAGAAACAGTGCAACACTAAATGAATTCTTGAGAGGTGTCATACTGCAAGTAAATGCCTATTCTGCAAGAAATCTGAGATCAGAGTGAAACTTTCCTTCGAGGGACAGATCGAGAGGTTGCTGGTCAGACAAAACATTTGTTTCATGCTGAAAGAAATTAGTCATGTCGTCTGGTCTAAAGCAGATTCTAGGAATAGACTGGGAACTAGTGTATGCCGTCGAACTTGTTTAGACATACTGAGAGCAGTTTTCTTCTTGCTGGAGAGGCATCCACATTTCATCTGGTTAAAAACTGGTCCCAGGGAGACATCGAGAGTTTATTCTTGTTATCCAGGACAGCAGACAGCAGATCGAGGAAAAAATTGTTGAGTCAAGACAGCAGCTTCCAGAAGTAGTACATAATGCTGATGTATTAAAGGTACTTTTTCCTTCCTTAGGCAATTAAAATGGGATACATAAACAGTAACATTGTTTTGCTAGATGCAGAGAAACACCCATGTTGTCCAGAAAATCGATGCTGCAAATTGACATATCTCTGTTTTATTTATGCTTGCATTTTGTTCATAATCATACTGCTTTTACTCACAGTACGCACATCGTATTATATTGATGCACATGGATCTAAGACTCCTGTGAATCTTCATGAGCAGAAGGAAGGTGTAATCATGGCAACTACTAGGCACCCAAGACCCTATGTAGTTATTCCTGTCCCAAAGAAAGATGATAAATTACCTGAGTCTGAGATAAGTGTTACTAACAATCGTTCACATTCAAGGAGTTTCTTAGAGACCCTTTTAGGACACAAGAAACAGGCTTGGCAAAACAGACAGGACATGAGGTTGTTAGACAATGAGCCTATAATGGTAATGCATGCAAACACACTTGGTCCTGTGATAAATGACCCAAAGATGATCCCTAAAAGACAGTCACATACGGAGATTTTGCTAGACATTTTCATGCCCAAATGGTATGTTGAGAGGATTAAACTTTCTGAACTTTCTCCTACTCAGACAACACATGTAGGTGTACCCCGTCCACTGGTAGATGTGCCTATGATGCTTCCAGTCAGAAGGGGTTATGCTGGCACACTCCATGACATAATCATGGAAGGGCACATAAGGAGAAAGAGAACTAAAAGAAACATCCAAGAAGATGATTTCGAATTGAATGATTATCTGGACAGTACAGGTCACTTGGGAAAAAACATCTGGTATCAGCATATGAAAGAAGTGGGAAGAAGAACCTCAAACAAGGAATGCTTTGTGTGTGCACTCCTGCTTTACAGTATGGGGAAATCTAGATATGAGACGTCTGGAGTGAAAGGAGCTGGAATCAGATGGGAGGTAAACAAAACATTGGAGAGTCCAGGAAAATCTGCAGAGGAGATTTGAAGATGGAAGAACAGAGGACAGATGCAGATCTGGGGATCAGTGTTATCACCAGATGGATGGGAATAATGAGTGGTGATCAGCAGAGCCTGGGCGGTCATTAGTTGTTACAACCCTGCCATTGATATAGTGCAGAATGGCAGAATGACTGCAAGCCATTATGGCCAAAACCTGCTAAGCTACTGACTTGGGTCGAAGATAGAAGAGGACCCCTGCAGATAGTACCATTGAAAAGTTCAAAGCTGTGCTTCAGAAATAATGGCACAAGAAAGTTGGAAAGAATCAGAACTGTGGTCAAATCTTTGACGTTCCAGGAATAATACATGGAACAGAAGTTATCATGGATCATTATTGGGCTTGTGGATCCAGGGCATACATGATGCTACCCAAACATTGGGGAGGAAGGCGCTTCTTAGTAAATGTCTATGTTCCAGCATTGGTGATTCCAGAAAGTGACCTTCACTTTGACATTTTCCTAAAAGCAGATGCTCACCTGAGGAAGAAGAGATATGTGGAGCTGATAAAGAGGATGAAGAGGGAGAACTATTTCTCAGCTAAGTCAATAGAAGCTTTTGACTCCATTCCATATGCACATAGGCTGTTAAGCCAGAACTCATCAGTGTTCACCTTAATTTGCATGCCGAGAATCCAGGTTGGAGAAAATACAAAATGGCTTCAAATCACCATATGGGAATTGCTGCAGACAGTTAACACAACTATAAAGGGATTCAATGCTATCAGAGAAGAGATGAGGGCCATTACACCGATGACTCTTTAGAACACATATGTTTTGGATATGATTACAGCTATGGATGGAGGTGTTTGTGCAAAAATCAGAGAATCATGTTGAACATGTATACCTTCTCATGATGACAATAATGGCATCTTGACAGAGGGCATAGACATGCTGACGAAACTCTGTAGTCAGATGATAGACGAAGTAGAAGACACTGCTGATGATAGCTGGTTTGGATCACTCTTCTCTTGGATTCCACAATGTATGGCAGACATGTTCAAGTTTTTTGGAGCCTTGATGGTGTTGGTGTTGCCTGGATTTTGTGTAATCAATATAATAATCTCAGAATGCAAGAACACAGCAAAGAAAGCTATAGGGATGAAGATCATGATCAATGTCGAAGCAGCATGGAAAGCTAGAGACTTGACAGATGAAAAAATCAGAGATTTTGTGAAGGCCGGTATCCATGCTTCTGAGGGGACGAAGTTCCGGTATCCAAAGAACCATAAGAAGTCTGTAGGAAGATAGATCTATTGCAGTCCAAGTGAACAATGTAGTCTTATGACATTAAATCAAAAATGAGCATGTTAAATTAGCTGGATGCCTGAAAGGAGTCATAAAGATATGAATCCCAAAGAAGATTTTCTTCAGACCTAAATGCCTGGATATGAAGGATGATGAGAGAGTGGTCGATAAATTGCCCAGAGGGGGGAGTGTGGAGGAGGAACCAAGTACCTCTACCTCAACCGTTCCGCCACTTTTACCTGTATGTTGGAAACCAGAGTATGTGACATATACAGAACAATTGAACCAACAAAGAGCAGAGTATGGACTTTGTGCAGTACGAGTGAAAATACTGACAGCCAAGAGTCTCCTTGAGGCAAGGTTCCCCTTGAGAAAACCATACCTACATACAAGAAAATATGATGGCCATTTGAATGAAATCCCTGAAGAAGCAGAGCCAATAAATGGCAAGGATGAATGGTAACCTCACTAACCATCGTCAGTATAGGTCATGCAGAGCTGAGATGACATACCCAGAAGAGATGCAGAGACCAGAGAATACAGATATTCTATAAGGCATCAAGAAAGTATCAAGGATAAGTGACATCTTGGGATCAAGGTGAAGAAGCTTATGCCACAGAAACAGATGAAGACATTGAGTCATTTTATACGTGTACAGATGCAAAAGAAATGCAAGCAGGCCAAGTAATCTTGAAAGCTAGCTTTAAGCTTATAGTGAATAGATTCTGGCAAGTGCCGACATATACATATATACTTATGGATAAGTAAATGATGGATGTTTCCAAATGAATCTCAGCAGACGAGGCTGGATGAGCCAAGAAGCCAAAGTCTTATAAAACTGGAGTGAACTGACATTGGATACAAATTGTGTGAAAGAACAAAACTCCTGTTCAGAAGGCATGAGCATAACAAGGAATACGTCAGAAGTTTATTAAAATATAGTAGTAAATGCACCAAAAGGCTCGATTCCATGGTATCTAGTCACATGGAAGTATGAAGTTGGATGAACGAAATGGTCACACCTACGCACAAGAGCAGACCGTGCTTCTCACTCCCTAAATTTCTCAGAGCTAAGAGCAAACTCAAGGCCGAGCATTAAAGCCTAATTGACAGTAGACCACTGAGGTGATGATGTATTGATATGCTAATTGGTGGGAAGCAATGGTTAAGGTGAGCTCACCAGCACCTGGATGGCCAGCCTGCATGCTACTAGACGTAGATGGAAAAGTACTGACGGAGGTTAGCGTGCCAACCAATTGTAGAAGACCATGTAATTTGGGGTCCTATAGTTGTGTAAACCAGTGGGACGTTGTGTATTTAGTGACGTTCATAGTGGTCATTTTTAGGGGAGGGCTTAGTTGCCCCACCTGATGTTAAGTAACCAAACACATATTCAAACTTTTTTAGACTAGTATGGATCGTATTCTTAGATGTTCACTCAGATCCAATCAACCATACTCGTAGGTTTTTGTAGTTTGCCACGTAGGATAACGTTGGTACATACATAGGTTAACGTCATTGATGACAAGTTTTTCCTATAAGATCTCAGTTTTTACTGAGAATGTTTGAGAAAGAGGATCAAGCAAGTTCGTTGATGTTCGTTATGCTCCCTGTTTTAGAAAATTCATATTAAAACAGTCTTCCTTTTGCCAACTACCTGAGTCGTTTCGATTATTGATGTATGAATAAAAATCTGCATCCCCATCCATCTCCAGGGTAATTGCTACTCATCAAAGGTGCTGGGATATCCAGTTCAGCTTTTTTCTTGATCTATTTATTGGTCGATTCTTTAGGTTTTTCTCTGGGGACCATTATAGTGGTACAATATTGAGCTTTGACAAAATAGACGGAATATGGAAGGTCTAGTACTTTAAAGACAGTGGAAAGATGTCAGGAGTGAGTTGTCTTTTCTCTTGATCACTGCAGACCATAGCAGACCACAGTTGCACACACTTCCGTGCCCACATTACGTGAACAAGCTTAAGGATGCAGCAACTAAAAATCATGTGTGCTCCAGTACTGGATGAAAGTCAGCAGGTGGTTAATTTTGCTTATTTCTGTCTGTCATGTTCATGTAGAAGGCACAGGAACACTCAAATAGTGTTGATGTTTGCAGCACTTATTTTATAGGGCGGACTGAGCAAATTTGCTAAGGGCCACTGTCTGCCCTGTTGGAAGGTGTCTCTCTGTGATTTTCTGAAATAGTGTGGGCAGGTTTTAATGCCAGAACAGCAGCAGAAGAAACACTAATGGCATTTACTGTTATTACAGTTGGCACTACAGTTTGTCAATAGAGGTATGGCACATCAGCATCATTTTCCGGGGTGGTATAGTGACTGACTATTACTAAGAGGGCTGAATTGGCGATCCCCTGGATTCATCCCAGTCCGCCGCGTGCTGTTGCATCATATTGAGCTGCAATGATATGGACCTCAAATTGGTGCACGCCTTTACCTTGGGCACAGTATTATTATACAGTGAAAGTGATGAGATGCGGGCATTCTTTGGGCCTCATTACAAGTTTGGTGGTATCTCAGCAGTACATTTGCTGAGATACCACCAAGTGGATTTACTGTTAGCACCACTTGGTGCAGCAGAATTACCGCCAGATTACAAGTGTTGGTATGCAGTTTTAGTCCCCATTCATTGGGGTGCATGGATTTTGGAGAAATTACCACCAGCGGTAATTCTGCAGGCAGGTAATTCTGCAGATTCAGTCTTTTATTGGCTGTAAAGCAGAGGAATTACCACCAGAACTCTGCTGGAGGTTTTTCCTCCACCTTACCTCCAAACCAGTAGTTCGGTGTTGTGGTAATACAGAGGTAATTCAGTGGTAACCCACTTACCATTGCATTACCACCGTTTTTGGCCACACTGCCAAACCCATAATGAGGCCCAATAGTTCCATACTTTGGATTTTCCCACTAGACCAAGAGGACATGCTCCTACATTCATCTGGCTGTGAAGGTATTGTTGGGGATGCTGTACACATTCAGTTTGTACTTTCTGGTCTAGCAGACTGTCCTTTGAAGACCCTGTACAATGGTGGAAGAGTAAATGTGTATTTTCCTACTACCTTGAACTGTGACATTGTCCTCTTCCTTCTCCCTCATGGCATCACTAGTTTATAAAAGTCATCATTTCCCACCGTAGAAGGTGAATATTTCAGCTACGTATGAGGTAGTATGAAAGGTGATGGGTTTGTAAGTTATGCAGCTGGTCTTAACAGCGATATGTGCTTGTACTGGTTACTGATGTATTTTGATTAGTGTTGATGCTATGTGGCCAAATTCGCAGATGCCTTTGATGAGGTGGGCTGCAGCATGGAGGTCACATCTCATTGATGATACAATGGAGGTGAGTGGGTCAGTGAGAAGGGCATTTCCACTGCTCAGTGGCATAGGATAAGGGCACAAGCAAGAGTTGGAACAAAGTTGTCTGGGATTTCCTTGCTGTATGTGTTTTGAAAGAGAGATGGTTGTTGATGTTGAACCCTAGGTACTTGGCACATGGTTTCAGCAGTGGGGTGCATTCCCCTAGGTTTGTGCAGGACAGTCAAGTCTGAAAGTGGGTGTGTCTAGTGGTATTATAGAGGAGGAGGAATTCGTTTTTGGGGGTTGGTTTAAGAAATATGATGGTCATCCAGATCTGTATCAAGGTGAGGCAAGCCTCCAGCCTTCAGCTGGTAAATGTTTTTGATGGAACAGATTTTGATATGGTATTGAGTATCTTCTGTATATTGGTAGATGTTGCTGACAAGGAGGAATCCCTGGAGCTCCATGAAGAGGTTGAAGATCATGTGGTATAGAATGGATTTTTGTGTGCCTCCTTGGGTGGCAGGTAGGGTATGTGATCTTGAGGTATCTGGTATGAGCCGATTTGTTCACAGCAAGCTCACTGTGGCTCTGCTACTGCGCAGGTCGAGGCATCCAGTTTGTTAGCTTCCCATCGATTGGCATACATATGAGGAAGTAGAGTGAGCAAGGTACGGAGGGGTACTGGGTTAATTGTATGTCTGTATGTTTGAGTGTATGTATGTATATGCGAGAGTGATAGAGCGAAGGAGTTGGGGGGAGGAGGGAGAACAGAGAGTAGGCCAGTGGTGTTGGGGGTGTCCCCTGCAAAACAAGGGTTAAGGAGTTGGAGGACGAGGGCAGGGGAGATAACAGCAGATGAAGGAGTGTCCCCCACAAAGGAGAAGGGAAGCGAGGAAGCACACAAGGGAAGTCATGTTTCCCCACAGCATAGCGCCACACTCAGAGTTGGTGAACCGGGTTGGATAAACTGATGTTATTTTTGTACATAAGAGCTGACCCACTGGGAAATCTCACTGCTTCCCGTGTGGTAGTGTAAATGGGGGCTTGATGATCCAGTGTGTCAAAGGCTGCAGAAAGAGCAAGGTGTACCAGAAGGCAGAAGTGACCATCATCGAGGATGCAGAGCACATCATCTATTAATTGGACAGCGCTGTCTTTGTGCTGAATCTGGGACTAGAGCCAGACTAATAGGTCTGTAGGAGGTTTTGGTGTTCATGTGTGCATGTGTGTGTCAGTGTGTATGTATGTGGGAGAGTGATAAGGGAAAGGAGAGGAGGAGGAGGGAGAACGGAGAGTGGGCCAGGGGTGTTGGGGCTGTCCCCCGTAAAACAAAGGTTAAGGAGTGGGGGAATGAGGACGGGCAGATAGTGGGGTTGCAGCCATGTCTCCCACAAAGTAGAAGGGTAGGGAGGAAGCATGCAAGGGAAGTGATGTTTTCGCCACAGCACCGAACCCGGACTTGGTGAACCGGGTTTGGAGCAAACCGGCCTGCAGGGAAACATCATAGAACTGAGGTATCCATCTGTATCAACTGATACCATTTTTGTACGTACCAGATGACCCACTGGAAAATCTCACTGCTTCCCATGTGGTAGTGTAAATAAGGGCTTGATGAACCAGTGTGTTGAAGGGTGCAGAAAGATCAAGGTGTACCAGGAGGCAGAGGTGACCATCATTGAGGATGCAGAGCACATCTTCTACTACCTGGACGGCGACTGTCTTTGTGCTGCATCTGGGCCTGAAGCCAGACTGGTAGGTCTGAAGGTGGTTGTTGGTGTTGATGTGTGCATGAAGTTCATTGGCTATAGCTCATACAAGGATCTTGCCAATAACTGAAGTAGTGTGTTGGGGCAATAGCTAATGGGATCATTGGTGTTGAGTGTTGTTTTTTTACGGTTGGGAGTGTATGTTCCATTCTGGGGTTATTGGGAAAATGTCCTTGGGTGAGGGATGCATTGAAGATAGCCAGAAATGGATAAAGTGCTTCAGTGTGGAGTTTCCTGAGGGTGGAGGCTGGCCTGTTGTCATCAGAGTAGGAGGTAGCTTTGATGGATGCTAGGGTGTTAGTAAGGTGGTCCATGAACAGAGCTTTAAAGGGTCTTAATGTTGTTTCGCATGGTTGGATGAGTGTGGCTGTGTTTGTAATGTGGTGGGCATTGATATTTTTACTGATCATGTTGGTCTCATCAATGAACACGTTATGAAAGACAGTGGATTTACTTTTGTGGTTATCATGTTTTTCCTTACAATTATAACATTACCACAACTACATTTTTTGTAGTGAATTTGTAAAGTTTTTATTATGGAAGGTTGATCATAAATGGCTTTAACCAAGTTTTTATCAGTGCACTTTTTGAACATACATATCTGCATTCCCTACTTCTATGATCTTTTTGAGCCTAGGGGCCTCTGGGTAAAACACCACTCATATTCAGCACAGCGAGTAAGAGGATCCTGCTCCACACCAAAGCTCAGCCCAAACCATTTCATGACATGCACGGTCAGTTGGCCTCAGTCTTATCACCTGCATGAATGGACACGCTCAATAGCAAGGACCATTGAGGAGCTTGATATTTCTAGCTAATTTGAGATGCGTGATGCTTGCTATGTGGCTGCAAACTACTGGATAAGGGGAGTTACACAATACTGAATCACAGTGCTTCCATTCATTAAAGTTGGATGTTATGAAAGGTAAAGTTCATGGATTTTATACAGCACCGTTCACCACTGAAGTGGAATAACAGTGCTGAGACTAGTCCAGAAAAGGGCATATTGTGACCCGACCAAGGGAATACAGATCTTTTTTTTGTGGATGAACAGGACCGGGCATCAGAGGAGAGGAAGGGTGAAGTTAAAAAAAACAGGAAAGATGTATAAAGGTGAGCTAGGGGAAGTGAGGTAGCGATGGGCATTGTTACGTTTTCTTAGTGGACTATAAACTGCACTCGCCTGTCATTTGCATGGTCTCCAGCTGCTCTGGTGGACCTGAAAGCGAAGGGATGGATTAAGTCAGTGGAAGAGAGAGGGGGAAATCCAAATAGCTTTGCTGTTGCATTTGTGTGTGCATATAAGTAGTACCCAGATTCTGTTTGTAGGTATTCTGTATCCATAAGTAGGAGCCATTTGCATCCGGAGCGGTGACTTGTGTGCCTCTGGTGTGAGAATACATTGGCCAGAGCTGTTGCATGTAAGGTGGTTGCATAGGTGTAGTACTCTGCTGTTTGATGTCTCTTCAAACTGCTGGCTAGGCAATCACAGAGTTTTTAATGTGGAATCTGAGAAGTTATACAAACAGCTAAAAGGTAAACAAGTGAGAATGCTGGAGCATACAACCACTTAATGACACATTTCAGAACTTCTTTAAAATACTAGAAGTTTCCCTCTGAGATTGTACTGTCGTCATTAACCAACGTGCTGAACAGTGGTATGCGTTGATGACTAGTTACTGAAACCAGAGGCATTCAAACTATAACAACAAGATTTTATAGGTATAATATATAGGGCATCATTACGAGTCTGGCGGTAACCATGACGGTGCCTGACTTCCTAGTGCCACCGGGACATTACAAGTCCAGGCAGATCGGGAAGTCAGGCACCTTAAAATGTTAGTACCCATTCCCATGGAGTCCTATTGGATTCCATGGGAATGGGGACTCTGAAGCACTGGCAGCATTGCTAACGGTTCTGTGACAACTCTGCTTTCTGCGGCCGTTACGCCCGGGCACACAGGCCCCGGTAGGCAGAGTTGTACTGTGGTGGTCCGGAAAGGGCACCAGTACTGTGTGACCAGCACCCTTATTTCCTGACAGCCACAAGTACGGAGGAACTAAGAACGCCAGAGATGTTAACTCTGCTCAGGCCCTTCCTCTGTCATGCCTGAGAACGAAAATGAGCTGGAGCATTAAAAGGGAACGTAAAAGCAATACCCCTTGCTGTTACACCTCCATTTAATGCACCACCCATTTGTAAATGAGCACCCAAGGGTGGTGAGGCAAAAGTGTCTAGATGAGGGTCAGGGAAATAAGTTAAAACCAGGGCAGGTCTAACACTGCAAGGTGGCATGCACAGGGGTGGACTGGGAACTAAAAGAGGCCCTGGAAATAATTACAGGGCACCAAAACAGGCCCTGGAAATAATGTTCAAAGTGCCCCCATATGACACATTATCAGCAAGCCCAATGCTTTTCCTATGAGAAAATTTGGAAATACCACATAAAAGAGGTCCAGGGTGCTGAGGCCCACCGTGAAATCTCCAGAGTACCCTATAGGCCAGTCCACCCCTGGGCATGCAGCTTGTGTATGCGCTCCTGTAAAGAAAGTGGGGGTTGGGGACGTTAAGGGAAAGAGAAGGTGGAAAAGGAAGGATATGTTTTAACAACCAATGTCACCTTAATTTAAAATGTAACATTTTGTGATGTTGTGTAGAGTTTTTACAAGAATGCGACTGGCCAATAAAATGTTATAAAATATACTGTTATCTAGTAAAAAACAATCCTAACTTTGGGAGGGTTTCTGTGGTTGCTTCAGAGGCCTGTGCATAACATTCAGCTAACAGCTTTTAATCCAGGTAGTTAAACTCAGACATTTAATCTGACAGAGTATTAGCATGCAGGTGGACACCACAGCTGGTCAGATTGTTCAAAATGCAGACAACACCTACCGGCCAAAGACCACATATTGCGACATCTGATGGATACACCTGATCACCACCCGTATCCCCTTATATTGAAAAATTACTGTGACAAATTCTGTGATCTTTTATCTCACTGGTAGTCACAAGCATGGGTAGTATTGACACCATACATCTGAAGTCGCACTCTTTTGGCTGTGTCACCCGCCCTGAAAACAGCACTCTCACCCGCCAAGCTCCTTACCCGTCCATATAAATGAATGGTCTTTCTGCTGACAAAAGGAAAATCGGGGGTTTTCACCCGCCGCGGGGTGACAATGAGAGCTATGTGACACCGTTGTGGATAGATCGTGTTATGGCCAAGATCAGAACCCCTCGGAAAACTGTCCTCTGAAAGGAATATGATTTGAGAGTCATGGTGCTTAAGCTGGTTGATTGTAACTTCTTCAGAAAACATTGAGCGTGTCCAAGTTCCTCCTCCTGTCCCATACTGCTCCTCTTGTGCAGTGCTCTGGTGGAGATAAACATAGAAGTGCTCTCTGCACTTTGAAAGAGTTGTTTTCTTATGGAGGACATGTTTTTGGTGACTTTAACAACACGCTGTGTGCACTCAATAGTTGACTACAATGCATACATTCGTTCTTGGTGCTCCTCTTCGTCCTTAGTACCTCCCATGTTGGTGCTAGGCTGCTAGTAGTGTCCTCCAGGTTGAAAGGCTAAAACAGTCTGTAACAAACACCACATACAGCCTGTACTAAAGACCATCAAGAGGACTTCGTTCTGGGGGTATGTTACCAGTTCGTAAAGGATGCGGTTGCACTTTAGATATATGGGGAAATATGAAACATCTGGCTTAATAGAAGCACTCTATAGTGTTTGCGCAGTGCCGTTACTCCGCTACTCCGACAGACCTTTGCCTTCCATTGATGTACTGAAAGGGAACAGGGAAAAGGAGCATTCTACAATGAAGTGTACGTCTGCCACATCCGTACTATCCATGAAGTGGCTCTTGCATGTGGCTTACTTGCACATAGCAAGGAATGCCAGTAGGGTAGCCTGTAAATACATTTGGATGGCTCTGGCAGCAATGTCAAGGGGACCGTGGCCTGAACCCTGAAGACCACCCTGTTCTGCACAAACTGGAAGAAGTCCCCCGAAAGATAATTTCCACTTTGCAAATAGTCACTGTCTGGACATTTAAAAAAAATATATATATTTTGTAAGGACAGAATTCCATTTTTGGGGTTCAGTTGGCCAACTTTGTGAGTCACTAAATATGTTGCTTTCATTCTCGGTTTTTAGACTTTTTCCTGGCAGATGGAGTTTCATGTTGGTGTGGTGCCTTTAGCAGCCAATATGTCTACAAGAGTAGGTGTACTTTTGTAGGCACCAGGTTACACCACAGGTGTGTTTTCTCCCCAAGAAAAGGTTTTCGGAGTAGGCTGGTTTCTGGTGTACATTTTGTTTTTGGGTATACCAGAATGTAGTCTTTTTACTGCTACATTCTGGTATAGCCAAATGCTCAAATATGGTGGCCATTTAGGTACTACAGCATTTTTGAAGTCCTACACCCAACCATGTTGGTTGAAGCTTTACCTGTGTTTGACTAGCCCATGAGAATGACCAGAATGGCTGTTCTACCTATTTAGACCCTTTCATAGCTCACAAAATCCTCTAGGTTTTAATGGTTTACGAGTTTAGACTGTTAATGGGTCTATTGGACCTCCGGATCCACATAGCAGTGGGTGTTCCTCTGTTAATGGAGTTTGGCTGGATCTTAGGCTTGAATGGCTACCACATTTTTGAAAATGTGCACGCCTGTGGATTGTTGACCGTGTTAGCCCAGGCCCTATATCTGTGTGTGTGTTTGTGGCTTTCTAGATATGCTGTGTGTCAATCTAGAGATTCATTTGGCTTTGTTTTAACATGCTAGAATAATCCTTTTCTGAGCTCCTCTTCTGCTTCCCTTAGGAGTTGCATGCTGAAACTCCAAGCCTGACACCTTTCTGTTCCTGTTTGAGTTTCTGGACTGATTATTACAGCCCCTCTGCCTCCTTGCTGGAAATCTGAGTGTTGTGCTGCTCCAACACCTCACATTTTGTCTGTCATGGGAAAATGTATATAACTTTCTCAGACTGTTCTTCTTTAAAGAACATTTTCCTGCTGCCTAGATGATCCCGGTCTCCACCAGAGCCTCCTTGGACCAGCTTTCTGGTTTGTCCTGGTACCTCGTTGGTGCAAAAGCATCTGCTGTGCCCTCATTCATCGTGGCTCATCTGCAGAGGGTCCTTCACTGTTTGTGTCCTGGTTTTCAGGGCCTGCCATCATTTGGGCCTTTACTCTTCATCACCATAGACCCCAAGAGTGTCTAGCGAGACACAGTGATGAATCTGAAAAGTACCTCTGTACCCTTGCTAACAGGGACACTTTTGCTAGACCGCTCACCTTGAGGTGTCTTCCCCAAGTTCCCTGACCCCAAACCATTGATTGGCCCATTCCTCCAGGGACTCATGATGCAGAATGTTTTCTGTGCTCCTCTGGCCATGACCATAATATGCCAGAGTGTTTGAATCCTTCTTAACTTCTCTTGGAATGGAACCTGGGTCTGGACCTTTACTTGTTGGGTCCCTTAGACTCCTAAACTTGATGGTTGCCACCTTCCTTGCACCTATGGACTGTAAGTAGTAGGTACATAACTTTTCACAATAACTGCTGTTTTTCCGCTGTCTGACTCCACCAAGACAGTGTGACCGTCTGCAGCCAGCTCACTGCGGTACTGCCATGCCACCCAGGCGATCCAATCATCAGCCTGGTCATTCCTCTGGACTTGGGCCACGCCCCCTGCTGACCTGCCCCTCAGCCCACTGAAAGCTACATCACACAAACCTGGGGCAAAGCCCCAGGCAAAGTCCTGGCAAAGTCAGAACTGTCTGCCGCGGTCCACCGTTTGACGCAGCCCCTTGCTTCATTATTTATTGTTCTGAATATTGTTTGCCTTTTTGTGATGTCTCTAGCTCCTATTTCTCTCTGCAGTTGCTTCCATCGCCCTATTTCCACATTGGGCTACAAGTGGGTTTCCCGGTCTCTTCGTCCTTCCATCTTAGCTCCACCCCCTTTTCATCTTTAGGGCTAGTTAACACCTATGTGGCGCTTGATATTTCATCTCTCTTGCAAGTCTTTTTATTTCTTCTTTATTTTCTTTTCCTTTTTAGTCCCTCCCTTACCATGGCATCTCCAAGTCCTGGCAAAGTCAGAGCTCTCTGCCCGCCCTAGCGTGTAAGCCATGACGCTGTGAGAGCCCTAAAGAACTCCTGCTTACCCAGTTCCTGGACTGCTGCATCAGCCTGGTTGTCCCCCTGGACTTGGGTCAGGCCCCCTGCTGACCTGCCCACCACCCGCCGGAAGCCACATCATCCAAGCCTGGGGCAAAGCCCCAGCCAAAATCCTGGCGAAGTCAGAACTGTCTGCCGCTGTCCGCCGTTGGATGCAGCCCCTTACTTTATTCTTTATTGTTCTGTCCATTGTTCGCCTTTTTGTCATTTCTCTATCTCATCTTTCTCTCTGCCGCTGCTTCCATAGCCCTAGTTCCACATTGGGCTACAAGCGGCCTTCCGGGCCTCTTCCTGCTTCTATCATAGCTCCCACTACCTTTTGATCTTTAGGTCTAGTCAACACCTGTGTGCTGCTTAATATTTCATCTCTCTTACAAGTTTCTTTCTCCTTTTGATTTCTCTTTATTTTCTGTTCCTTTTTAGCCTCTCCCTTACCATGTCATTTCCAATTCCTTTGTTTCTTACTTCCCATCAATCCTCTAACCCTAACTCGGATGTTCAGTATTGTAACTTCAAAAATCTTACTTGTCCCCTCTCTCCTCTTTTCATTGATTCTTGGTATTTGGAATGTGCATTTTGTCTGTAACAAGGCCCACGCTCTTGTTGATAATTTCCCTTGTCTTAATCTTAATTCTCTTTGTCTCACTGAGCGTTGGCTCACTCCTACTAATCTTGTCACTCTTGCAGCCATTTTATTACCTACTGCTTCTTTTGTCCACCTCCTGACCTTTAGGCTGTGGGGATGGTGCTGGCATTCTATTCTGATCTACTTGTATTCTACTTCCTTCTCTTCCATATCTTCCACTTTTTCCGTCATTTAAATATCAGTTGTCCTCTTTTTCTAAGCCCTTTCTTATTGCTTTTCTCCTGATCTATGACCTCCCCCCGGACCTCTTAATTTTTTCTGCAATGACTATGATCTTTTACTATCTTCTCTTCTCCCACCTGACGTCCCCCTGATGCTACTGTGAGATTTCAATCTGCATCCTTCTTCTACTCACTCTGCTAGCCCAATTCTTCCTCCACTTGATTCCTACCACCTTGTGCCTGTTTCTTCTCCTCCTTCCTATGCCTCTGATTGATTTTCTCCTCTCCTCAGTTTCAGCTCTCCCTATCTACTCATCTGACCACTCCCTTCTCTCCCTTTTTGCTTATTCCTCCTCCCCCTCCTCCTTCCACTTCCCCTCCTTCTTCATCCTTATTTTCTCATCATGATCTCCATTCTTTTAATACCTCCTTATTTATCTATTTGGTAACATCAACTCTTTGGAAGTTCTTTCATCCTTTAGAGTCAATACGTTTTCCTCTATGTTACCTACCTTGATTCTGGACACTTGCAGTTCTCTCTATCCTTCTTCTTCTTTCTCAACTTCACGTAATCCTTCTCAAACCTGGCTCCCCCCTGCCCTTCCTTCTCTCCACTGCTCCTTGCATCCTGCTGATCATTGTTGGCAGAAATCTCAATCGCCCTCTGGCCTTCTTAACCTCTCTTCTAGTCACTCAGACTGTAATGTGGCCCTTATCTTGGTCAAACAATATTTTCACACAAGCTTCTGGATTCTCTTTCAGCCTGCCCCCGTTGACTATTTGAGATCCTTAACTGTATTCCTTCTCCCTTGACCCCTAACCCTTCCCTCTCATCTTCTCTCGCTGCTTTTGATCTTACTTCTTACTTTTCTTCTAAAGTTACTCTTCTCTGCTCATCTATATTCTCCTCTTCTTTACCTTTCATTTCTCCTTGCTCTACTACCTATCCCACTATCTCCTCTTCTCTGTCTTCTTTTCATTCCCTCATTCCCTCTGATATTTCTTGTTTTCTTTCTAAAGCCCACTGTACGGCCTCTGCTTCTGATTTTCATCCTTCCTCTCTTACCTCAAGGTAATTCCCAGTCTTGCTATATATATGGCCCTGCTCCTTCCTCTTTCTCCTGATTCCTCTACTTTCTATTTCATTTTCAAACATACTTCTATTCTCCCAATTCCTAAGAAACCTTCCCTTGATGCATCTCTTCGATCTATTATATTGTCTACTACCAAATCTCTTCTTCTGTATCAATCAAGCTTTTGTCCTATTCAATTGACTGAAACAGCTCTTCTATTTGACTGCAACCCACTTCTATCTGCTCTCTATTCTCAGAATTCTTCTCTCCTGATTTCACTTGATCTCTCTGCCTCGTTTGATACTGTAGATCATTCTCTTCTGTGTTCTCTCTCTGGTCTTGGTTGCGGTGGCTCAGTGCTTCAATTCAGTCATTCTTGCCTGGCAAATAACACTTACTCAGTGCCTCTCTAATTTCTTCTTTTTTTCTCTCTCATCATCTTTATGCTGACAATACACTGCTTTTTTAAATCGTTCTCTTCTTCTATGCACTCTACTTTTACTTCCTGTGTTCTGGCAATTCAGTCTTGGATGTCGACCCTCTTTTATCATATAAATCCCTCCAAGACTGTAGGGCTCTTCTTTCCTACTACAACTCTTCCTCCTCCTTTGCCTCCCATCTCTCTTTCTGCCTGGAATCTTGGCATTATTCTTGATTCATGTCTTTCTTATTCTCCTCATTGTTCTGACCTCTCCCACCCCTGTTGGTTCCATCTCTTTAAAATTCATAATGCTAGACCATTTCTCTCTTTCCCTGCCACAAAAGTAATTGTTTCTTACCTAATGTTCTCCCAACTGTTCTATTGTTCCTCTCTTTTACTCAGCGTTCCTGCTATTCACCTATGCCCTCTTCCTTCCATTTACAATTCTGCAAAACATCTTCGTTTTCCTTATATTCCTGTGATTTTATCACCCCTACACTTGCTTCTCTTCAATGGCTCCACTTTGATTCACAGCTGCTGTTTAATTTTCTCTGTCTAGCCTACAAATGTCTGCACAGTCTTGCCCCATCCTATCTCTCTGGTCTAATCTCTTTTTATGTCCCACCTTGTTTTCTCTGTTCCCAGTCCATGCTCTTCTTAATGTCCCTCTCCCCCTCCTTGTTCTAATTCATGCTTTCACTCCTTTTCTCTCTTGGCCCCGAAACACTACAACACACTTCGTCTCTTCTTCGAGCCCTGTCCTCTCTCTCTGTTTTCCCTGTCCTCTCTCTCTGTTTTCCGCGGTCATCTTAAGTCTTACCTCCTTACTGTTTAACTGTGCTTTCTAATTCTATTTTCAAATATATTTTCACATTACTTCTTGAATTTTTTTTCTTCTGTACAGCACTTTTGCGTATAGCGCCATACAAATAAAAATCAAATCAAAATAACCGTGGGTGAACTATTGCATTTTAAAAAAAAATGTATTTGTTTGTGGTTCTTTACAATAGTAGAACCTTTACAAAAAAGAAGTTAATTATATACATGACCAATTAAAACAAGACTTCAGTTAACATATTACATAAAACAAGTATCTCCAATTCAAGAGAAACACAAATAACATAAAAATAAGTCTACACAATTCCAGAAAGACACAAGGACATAGGCATAAAATCAATTGCTGTCATATATTACTAGTTCCTTTTCTATATGTTTACACAGGGAAACTAGAGCGAATATTAGTGGCTTTTGATTACCTTGCATCATTCTTATCCATAGAGAGTTAAGACAGTCGTCAAACTCTACTCTATCTACACATTTAATCAATAAAAGAGTTCTCTTTGCTATAAAATGAGGACAATATAAAATCAAATGTTTCATCGTCTCCCTTGGTTCTATACACGTAGGAAAGTGACATCTTGCAATCATTGGTGCATCTTTTTCTTTGCTCCAATATTTGGTCCTTTCACATGTGTGGTATAAGTTGAATTTGAACTGCAGGTAAGCCCTTCTAAAGTGATTACAAGGAAATAAATCAATGTAACTATATCTCGGGATAAGTTTTTTAGTGTGGGCAGAATATTCTTTGTACATTTTATATTTCTCTATTTGGTCTAGAGTCATGCACCAATCCTGCTCATAAAGTTTTTTTTTTAGCATACCCTGCATGAAAGTGAACCTCGACAACTATAAGATTGCACTAATTAGTAATGCCTGCATACTGGACTGATATTTAGTGATTGATGAAATGGTCGTCGTTTCGAGGTTGGATTTCATATCCTTATAGAGACAGTTAGTGGGAGGAAAACATTTTTGCATAATTTAAAAGCTGCCTCCATTTCCAACGTGACGATAGAGCAACTAACCCCAATTCATGTCTCATTATGGAGTTCGGTAGCGATAGAGGAAAATGCATTGCAGATTTGATCAAGGTCCCTTGTAGACAATCTAAACATGTGCTCATATCACAAAGACAGATGTCAAGGGAGTATAATAATACAGTTTCGATCTTGAGCGTAAGAAAATGAATAAAATGAACTAATAAAAATGTGCAGTATGTTGCATATATCATTTTAATTTGTGAAAGCAATGGTCTACGCTTACGTTGTAAAAGATCAGATTATTATTAGGAGGATCTTCAATAAGGGCCCTGCTAGAACCCGGTCCATGTATGGATACGGGTTAATTGACAGCAGTGGCAGACAGGGCACCAGGCGGGTTCTCCAATTGGCAAGTTGTATTGCCAGTAATTGAAGAAACAAGGTCGTTAGATAAGACCCTGACTTTGCTCCCTCCATTAATAACAATTGGTCTATTGTTATCAGGAGGACCAGATGGTTGAGCCGTAACAGAGGATGGTGGGAGAGAGGGTTAGAATTTGATGGTAGCAAAGTTGGTATTAATGAGTCAGGTAAGTGGAGTGGATCTAAGCTAGATTGAGTGCTTTTATGGTTAAGAGAGGATGTAGGCGTCATAGGCTGGTTACTAATAAAGACATCTCTAATAGTTCTTAAGGAATCAACAGCTAGTATAAAGCCTTCCATCCTATCCATGTTAGAGCATACATGTTGCAATATGGCTTTGATCTCTCTCAATTCCAAATGGGACAAATCATGCCCTTTGCCAAGGAGATCAAGGATTTTAATTATCACTGGGAAAGTTTGGGGGGACCTGCCTTCGATGTTCTCCAATGAGTTAGGGCAGTCAAACGAATCAGTGTGTGTTTCAATCGTATGTCAGGAAAGTCAGGGGAGAAAGGCATCTCAGCAGGCGGGGGTTCCATATTTATATCAGCATCCTTGGCCTTGATATTGACAGTTTGATCTTTCATAGCTGTATGATCTGATAAGGATTTTAGGCACCCTGATCTAAAGACCAGGGGCATTAGCGTACCAATGGAACACCGCACTTGATCATCAAGCGCTGCCATATTGAGCAGCGTAGTGTGAAGCCGATCGCTAGGCACAGTGTGAAAGGCAGGGGAGTCAGAGCAACGAGTAAACATTTCATAGAATCTCCTTTCCTCTGGGCTCATCGCATTTTTATAATTATAGGGTTCGGAGGGCGAGGAAACGAGAGTGCTAGTGGACTCAACAAAGTGAATTTGCATGACATGATTCATGCTATTCTGAATATGAATGGTAGTTGGGGCTTCTATTGTTGGCGGCTCATAAGAAGCTCTACCAGAGCATATTGAGGAGTCAATGCTTGTGCTAGTAAGTGCAACCAAGGTCATATCGTTGCACTGACCGCTGTGCAAGCCGCTCGCCATTGTCGTCAGAATGGGGGCGGTAATGTATGTTAGCATATAGGTATCAGGACACAAGTGTAGGCAAGTTTTAGAACAAGTAAGGACAGATTTGGGGAGACAACAGTGGGGGAGCTAGGGGAGGTAGCAAAGTCGTAGCTCTCACTACATGACGTGCAGAGCTAAATAAAAGAGAGAAATGGAATAGTGGTCAAGCAGCGGCTTACCGTTAGCACGTTGACTGTTCTCAATTTACATTAGCAGAAAGTGCCATAAGATGGTTGGAGGAGAAATGGAGTTCACCAGTATAGAACAGGGGAGAGCTGAGAGCTGGCGAGCCAGCAAACAGCAAACAGCGGTACTTGGAGCAGTACTTGATGCGTGCATGCAGATACGCGCGACCAGGAGGTTTTAAGGACTTCTGGGTAATAGTGGGAAGGGCTACCTAAAAAAATACACATTTAAGCGGTATAATTATGAGATTAAGGTAGGTAAGGTAGGTAAATAGTAATCAGAGTAACATCTTTCAGTATACCAGAAGAAATAGTCCACTTAGAGTGTGGGGTGCATCCAAAAGCAATTTCCAAAGTTCAGGGCAGCAGTAGTGGCCAGCAAACAGCGGTACTTGGAGCGGTACTTGATTCGTGTGCACAGATGCGCGCAAACAAGAGGTTTTAAGGACTTCTGGGTAATAGTGGGCGGGCCTACCTAAAAAATACAAATGTAAGCATTATAATTATGAGATTAAGGTAGGTAAATAGTAACCAGAGCAACATCTTTCACTATACCAGAAGAAATAGTCCAATTAGAGTGTGGGGTGTATCCAAAAGAAATGTTCAATGTCCAGGGCAGTAGGAGTGGCCAGCAAACAGAGGTACTTGGAGCGGTACTTGATGCGTGCAGGCAGATGCGCACGACCAGGAGGTTATAAGGACTTCTGGGTAATAGTGGGCGGGGCTACCAGAAGAAATAGTCCAATTAGAGCGTGGGGTGTATCCAAAAGTAATTTTCAAAGTCCAGGTCAGCAGGAGTGGGCAGCAAACAGCGGTACTTGGAGCGGTACTTGATGCATTGATTGCATTTAAAACACAGGTATCCAAGCGTCATGCACTCTACTCCAAATGTATAATGTTAATCTCCCTTATCTGAAACTCAAAATAAATTTCAGTGACAAACCAATAATAGTTAGGAAAGTTATTTAAAATGTTCTATCTCCTAAATTGCAATTCATTATATTACGTAGTATCAATTATTTCATACTGCATATCCTGTTTGTCATCCTATACTTTCTAAATTCACTTCTTATGGAATACACCATAAAACATAACAAAGAACAGCTGGTAAATCTGGATGCTAGCCACATATACTTCCAATCATTTCATGTTACCTTTCATATTTGTCATCCTGTCCTTTGTAGATTCACTTCTTAACTCTTGAACTCAAGAGGTTGGTTTCTGTAGAGAATAGCTGTTTTTTTGAAGCAGGAATGCTCAGATACATTAATCATCACTTAGATCCAGGCTTGGAATATTTAGCGGCCTATCTGGGTGTACTTTTGACAAGACCCTGGTTCCAAAAAACAAAAAATAATGTGGCTGCTCCATTAAGCTGCCTTTGTTCAACGGAATGCCTTTCTTTGCGAATGGATTCTGCTGATAATGTGGGCCAAGCCACACACAGGTTGTACAATAGAATGTGAACCAGAAGACATGCACTTATAGTGACCAGGTGGCCATTGGGATTAATTGGTTTGTTGTAAGGTCGGATCTCTCGGTTCAATTCTAAAACCAGATACAGATCAACAACATTGGGTGGGCACCTGCATGACATCATCACCATGCCTGAACTTGGTGGTTAATGAATCACCAAGTTCAGGCATGGTGATGATGTCATGCAGGTGCCCACCCAATGTAATGGTACATTACAATGGTAAAACTACATTCAAACAAAAAAATGTTTTACCCAGGGATCCTGCAGTCCTTGTGTCTAGATTGCCTAGGCATATTAATCAAGGGACCAGAAGCTATGTAGAAACACCAAACCCATGATAAGCAAAAATAATCATGGATAAATCAAATGGCAGTTATAAACTCATTGGGACTGTCCCTGTGAAACTTTGTGTCCCTTCTTTTTATCTGGTCTGTGTCTGTGATATTCAAATCAGTCATGTCTCTGTCCACAATGGGAGCAATCTAGCTTCGACTGTTCCACCTTGTCCCCTCTGCATGGAAACACAAGCTCTCCCATTCCTCTTTTGACCCTGTTAGGCCTCATCAATGAGAATCAGTTTCTTTTCCTAGACGCAGCAAGCAAGGAATTTGATTCTGGGCATGCCCCTTGCACTTATTGAGACTCTTTATAGACCCCTAAAGGTAATGGATTGAAAGCATTCGTGTGGTTATGATGAATTTAAAACATTTCCTCTGCCACATTTTAGTGGCATTGGTATGCCCATAAATTGGTTCCAATTTTTTGTTCCTTTCCCTAGGGCTCCAAAATACATTATATTTTTTTTGTATTTACTTATTAATAATGCGCCGAAAGCTCTCGAGCATCGGGCGCAACACATGCACAAAAGACTAAACGATCAAAGACAGTGAGCAAAAGGAATTTACTGGAGAGCAGAGGTATAGTGGAAGTTCGTGATTTGTCCTGCTTTGAATGGGAAAGATATTCCCAGGCCGTTTTCACGCTTGTATTTTGAACATATGATCTGCTTTTTGTCTGCTGACCGTAATGTTCAGGATGTCATTTTGGGGTCACCATGGGTCGTGTCTGTAAGCTCCTGGGCAGTGGCCAGTGCCATGTGGCTCTTTGTTTGTGGAGTGGCTGGCTTTCTTGCTCAGGCCTCTTAAAAAACATGGGGTTCCAAAAGTGTAACACTTTGAACAGTGACCCTAAATGAGAAAGAATAGGAATAACAAATAATGTGTCTTTCTGGAATTCTATACATTAATTGCTAGACTCATTAAAGGTTTGTTTCAGGCACACTTCAGGGGGTGAGTCACTGATTTACTCTGTTCTTAAACACCTCAACTCAGCCTTTCATTCTTCTGAGGTCGCTAAATGAGTACCAACACAGGCTGGGTGATATTGTATGTATATTTGTTCTATCTGAAGCGTTTAAGCGTAAGTGCTATATAATAACACATAATTATCATTTGGCCTTGGACGTTTCCTTGCATTCACAGTAATTTGGTAACATGGGCCTTTACACAACAATATTAACGATAGATATGATGATCTATTCTTGTATGAAATGTATATCACATTACATTGATATCGTAACCATATTTTTCGTAGTGTACATAGGAACAATGCTATGTGACGCCACTTCCTGTTTTGTCAAGGGAGGAAAGGTCATGTTCCATCGCTTCCTCTGATGTCACTTTGGGGGTGGGGTCAAATGGCATCACTTCCTGTGATGGCATCAGAGGTCAAAGGTCATTGTATGTCACTTCCGCTACCCCTGGCATTTTGGTGAAATGACATCCCTGGTAATGCTCTGGTGGGACAATACTGTGGTATCAAGGTTTTCAGGCAGGGCAGAGCTGCTTCATGTGCACATTTATGGATGATGGACCCTACTTTGAAATTAATGCATTCTTGTATGGATAGCCAATATAGGATCCTTCTGTGTGAGTTTATTGACGATGCGTACTGCATTGTTTTAGAGTACCTGACATTTCCTTACATTGTTGTTTGAGGCAACAGTCAGTAAAGAGTTACAGTAGCCCAACCTAGATAAGACAGTTGCTTGAGCAATAGTTGCTGTGTTATCTCTGGTGATATATGGTCGGATATTTTTCAAGAAATGGCGGGAGTAGTTGCAGCTTTTTGTCATCTCAATGACATAGGCATCCGAATTAAACCACATTGAACACACACATGATGTTCAATGTGGCTGAAACATGTAAGTGGTTGCTCGTGGTCCAGTACTAAAGGGATTTGACCTATCAGTTTGTGTTGGACTGCACCCTTTGGATTGAGACCAAGACATGTGTCAGTCATTAAGATAAATTCAAAGCATTTTCGGGTCATAGAAGTAATAAAACCACAATCCAGCATGAAAATTAAGTTTCTTTTCTAAAGAAATTAGGGATTGTATTATTGTGTATGAAATTCACACTTAGTATCAGCTGAAAACCAAGTTAATATAAAGAGGCTACATTACTTTGGGTACACACCCAGGTTTCCTTGCTGAGTTGTTAGAGAACAGGACTGAGTCACTTTGCAGATTTTGGCTTACAATTGTGAAGTAATGTGACAGGTACAGTAGACACAAATCCTTAATTTTTTTTTTTACAATTGCCTTATATACTTGTACTAGAGTTTGGCGTTTGGACTAAAGACAAGGGCCCTCATTACAACCCCGGCGTTAACCAATGGCGCTAGCGCCATGGTTAATGCCGGTAATTTACCAGATCTGCCATGGCGACCTGGGGAATTACCGCCCAATCCAAGGTTGGCAGGGCGGTAATTCCCCATTAACCATTGGCCCTTCCCCATTCCCATTTTTGCCCCATAGGGCTCAATGCGAATGGGGAAGGCGGTAATTACGGTACCGCAAAATGCGGTACCGTAATCACCTTCAAAGTCCCTTTGTGGGTCCTTCCCTTAACGGCTGGTACAGACCAGCCGTTAAGGTCGGGACCCGCAAAGGGACCTCGTAATCAGGCGTTAAGGGATTACCGGTACCCTTACCGGTACCGGTAATCCCTTAACGCCAGGGTTGTAATGAGGGCCAATGAGATTGTGGTAAAAGGCACAGGGCAAGAACCCTTCCACGGGTGAAAGTGTAGATAAAGGCAAACCGACATTTGACATGTTCAACAAATGGATGGCTGACAGCTTCGAAAGAGGCTTATTGTGAGATTGCTATTCATCTGGAATGCAACAACCC
Organism: Ambystoma mexicanum; assembly: GCF_040938575.1. Classification (NCBI taxonomy): domain Eukaryota; kingdom Metazoa; phylum Chordata; class Amphibia; order Caudata; family Ambystomatidae; genus Ambystoma; species Ambystoma mexicanum. The sequence goes on along the minus strand of NC_090941.1, from coordinate 289,162,290 downwards.
AAGCATTAATCAGAGTGTAATGTTTACACATAGTCAGCCATTCTTCTCTTAATTTCAATGCATGCACATTCTACTCGATGCAAGTGCATGATAGAATAATGTTAATGATATTTGAGGCCGTTGTGAATTCAGTACACAGCAATGTATCTGCTATCAACCGGCCTGGCATGAAAGATCAGCTACCGACTTGGCATGAAAGATCAACTCAAAATATGTTCTTTTGTGATCCTTGCCACAAGAAGGTCACATATGCAAGACATTGAGTTTCTGTTCTTTGGCTTGCAGATTTTGAACCCTCTGCTACCTTATGATTGAGATCTTCGTTTTTACAATTATATTGCTATCCTGCAACCACCATAAGGCCAACAAGCACATGCCATAATATAATAAAACATACATTAAACCACATGCTAACATTTTGAGTGTATTATACAGTTTTAGATCATTCCCTTATCAAACAGTACAACTCTGAAAAAATAGTGAAGTAACTCCACATCGAACGATCACCAATCACGTCACCTATTACTGATGTGGTTCGGTATGCAAATGAAAATACTCAACTCCATGGTCTCTCAATACATTTGTAAAGTTACTCGGTTCTTTCAAATCAGTGTAAGAAGGAGGTGTGCGAAAGTCAACTAATTGTGACGCTTGCTTCACATATATGTTTACCTTTTGAACCTGTCCAGACAAACTGGAGGAGCATCTGATCGATATGCTAACCTCATCAAAAAATGTCAGAGAAAGAGAAAAATGACAGATTGTATTTAACTATAAAAGGATTTAGTGACCACATAAAATAAAGATAAACCTTTCAAAAGCAGTCACACGATATGTTTATGGCCATGGACTGAAAAAAAAACATCACTTGCAGCGTGGACGCTGGGATCCTGAAATAATAATACAGACACATATTTTTCAAAAGCTACAGAAAACCTGTGCCTGAAAACAATTTTAAACGATGTTGGCCTTGCTTTGCCCATTGAAGGCCCTAGTCAATAATGGATAAGGTCTGCCGGGGATTGAGCTGCAGAATATCTGTAAGCTTCCTTCACATGGCCCCTGGGGACACTCCCTTTGATCCAGGAGCCGGAGAAGATGTATAATGACCAATTGAACTTGCATTGCAGTTCTGTGAATACTCCCTGGAGGTCTCAGCAGCCCTGCTCCTCTCCCTCCCCAATGCTACTACCTCTCCACGCCATCAAAGAAGTCTGTCTCGGCTGCCCCCTCACTTTCGCACATACACACCCTGACTCGTTGGGCCTGATTTACAAAAGCGTTGTACAATGGCGCAATCTCATCCAAAAATGCTTTGTAAATCAGGTCCTGTATCTCTCACTCTCTGCTACTTTCCTCTGTGAACTGCTGCATCTGACTCCTTCTCGATCCCTCATAATTTCCTAGCGCCACCAGACCACCCAGGTGGTGTATGTTTTGTGCAAAGATCTTAGAAAGAAAAAAGAAAATACAACCAGCTCATATTTAGGAGTTCATCAGCTCAACATGTACTAGGACATGGGGCTAAAAAATATTAAAATACTTGTGGCCGGCACTACACAAAGCTAATGGAAACCAGGAGCTTCGTTGCAATGGGCTGGTTTTCGATATTCCGTGTTGTTGCCAGGGGGTAGCATATATTTTAGAAGTGTTTTATTTGTGTTTTATTTATTTTTTAACTGTATTAATCGTTTGGCATATGTTGATCAGGGAATCAGTCTCTGTATATTGTCTGCAGTGTGCATCCTGTCCTCTTATTGCCAAGGCTTAGTTTGTGCTCATGTAGTCAGGAAGGAACACTTAGATACCAGCGTTTGGCGTGTTTTGCATTTTGGAAAATAGTGTAGATCACCATGGCAGCAAGTACTTAAGTGCGTCTTTCCCACACAGGCTTCCACTTCTTATTCTCTTCTCCCACACTTTCTCACTCTCATTGGGGGGAAATTCGACACCACTTACAGAGAGAAAAGCAAAGTCACTACATACAGTGCCCACATTTACACTAGTGGCACGTGGGAGGACATGTTTGCAACATGATGCCCTAGGGACTTTTCGTCTGTCTTGAGTCCACTGAGGCATGGTTGTGGTGGATCCAGGGGATAAGAACTCACAAGTCCTTGAACAAAAAAGCAGAGGGGTTGATTAACATAGGCAATGGGGTGAGGTTACAGAACGTAAGGTCACAGGAAGCGGCAGCACAGGAAGTGACATCACAGTTATGTTAAGACGGCTTGGGAAGTCCCAGATTAAACAGAGGGTCTGGGGCCAGATCAAACCGGACTCAATAACGGAAATAAACAAAATGCAAGGCAAACCCCTTTATCATCAAAATAGAGCAGGGACAGCATACAATCAAAGAAATCTTGGCACTCTCAACATGCTTATCAAAAACAACAATTTATATATTCAATATTCATCATAACTGACACTATACTTTAATTCTAGTTACCAAAACCTATGGGTTACAGTATTGGTTAATAGTTGTGACTAATAAATATTCTATAGGGGTTTCATTTCTGATTGGGTAACACTTTTCTGAACGCTCCTTCTGAGACTGTTTCTACCTTGATAACAATAAAAAGACATAATCTCTACAATATATTATTGGATGGCATACTATGTAATGGGTGGCCTAACATCAGGGGTTTTGATTGGTTGGCTTTCTACTGACCAACCTTGGACAACTGACAGGTCATCAAGACATGAGCCAGACAGGAGTAGGGGGAGAGAGGTCCACGGACTACTTTATTTTAATTAAAGAAGATACCATCCCTTATTTCTAGGCCATGAGCCAGAGTGATCTCTTTGTATTTGGCCTTGTGTGGTTTCTCGTGTCTGGGCGACATGAGTAAGGCAGATGTAAGGAGTAAGGCAGATGTCTAATCTGTGTTTGTTGCTAATGAATAGACAGTGTTCTTCAAATTTGGGTAATGTTTGATGGGACAGGGTTTGGAATGATTTCACCCAACACCTATTAGGATTGTAGCTAATATTGGTGCAAATGTTATGGTCTCTTTCACCACTGGGGACACTCTAGTGTTATTCTTCATGGTACCTTTTGGCTTATAATTGTCTTGCACCTGACTTACAAAGGCTGGTTGTGCTCTTAATTAATCTGAGAATATATGTCTTGTGTCTTGGGAATCGTTATCTCATGCTTTCTCTCTGCCGTTTCTATCCTCCCTTATTCATGGCAACCTTGGCTTGGGCTTCTAGCTACTGTCTGAGCTGTGCATGGATCTGTATTTTGTTATTTCAGCATTTTGAGAAAGGCATCATGAAGCCTTGATGCCTTTCGTTTATTAAGAAGGATGTTGTGGCTTCCATTTTGGCTTCCATTTGGCTGCCCCTTAGTGTTGCGTTGGTATGTCAGTGAGCTATATTTGTGTGCCGTTCATGTTGCATTCAGCATATACATTGCTTATGTTAGTATTCTTCATGTTTTATGGATACTATGTTAATATTCTTCATGTATAAATGCATGTGTTACCTAGTGTTCGCATTCTTCATGTTCAGTGTACATTTGCTTCATGTCTAATGCATGCACATGTATTGTTGTAATGTTAGAGACTTTTTTGAAGAACTTTTTGGTGATATCCTTGAGGTTGTACCTTTGCAACCAATAATTTATCCAGATCTGTTTGGATATTTCGATTTATGTAGTTTCACCTTCAGTTATCCTTCTGTGTCTCGCATAGGTATAAGCAATCATGGAGACCTTGAGCTCCTCCACTCCGTTTGTAAAATAAATAGAATTTTATCTGTGCTTGTACCTTTTTCTGCATCAATGCTTAGTTTACAATGTACGTTTTTCCCACTTTTGAGAAATAAATGTTTCAATCACAGTTTTGTGTGTATTATTTTTGATTTATTGGTTCATCATTTTGATCATTTGGATGGCATGTGTTTCGGCATTATACTTTGCCTTTTTCAAATCCGGGCAATTTCTATTCCATAAAAAAAGAAAATGTAAAAGTAAAGATATAGCATAACATTTGATAATGGTATCATACTGTTTAGCTTATTTGTTCATGAGTACATAGCTTCAAATAAATTAAGTACAAAAACCATGTTAGTTTTTAGTCAAAGCCTATACACCTTTACCATACACATGAAGGATTTCAAAATTGGCGAACAAGTGTGGACCTTACCCCACCTGACCAATTGCAAAACTAAAAATGTTGTTTACTGCATTGAATGTCCTTGCGGACTAAGGTATGTTGGGCAAACAAGCAGAGCAGCACACATTAGAATTTCAAAACACCGTTTGTGTATTAGATGCAAAATCACTAAGGCACCTCTTATAAATCACTACATGACTTTGAAACATTCACCCAACGATATGCTATGGTGGATACTGGAAACAGTAAAAAAACTCCATCAATAAACCCAAAAGCTTGCTTGATAAAGAAGCACGTTGGATTTTTCGATTAGGCACTCATACTCATGGATTAAATGAGGAATGAATTCCACCATTATAATATTTTAGGACTACAGTGCCTCTTTATGCACTCTTAGAGGGTTTCATTCAGTCTAGCCATGCCACGTCGTTGCTTTTTGACCTCTGTTCTCTCATAATGGCATCCCCTTTGCAGGAAGATGGTAGCATTTTTCAATATCTTTGCCACAATCATGCAAATATTTCTCTTTAATTTTTTCTTCAATTATACTTTGGCAGTATTGCCCTTCTTTTCAAATTATCTTGGTATTACCACTTGACATTGGTGGCAATACCCAGATTTCAACTGTCTACATCTTTATTCAGTATTCATTCAGGCTCTTTTACCTTTGAGCAACATTTTTGCAACACAATACAGTATACGCCATGTGCCGTTTCGACTGTGGACTTTTTTATGTCCTTTAAAACATTACCTGTTTCGTGTATGGCCCCTTTCTTGGACCCTCGTTTCATAGGGAGGTTGCTTTCACTGTATCCTTGAAAGTCCCTTTCTTTACCTTGCAGTCAAACATATCACTCAATCTATGCAAGCCCGTACTTCCAGGTATTCATGGAAGTCCGTGCGCGAGAAAAATATTGGATGTGCGCTGAAAATGTGCGCGGTGCACGCCGGCGCACAGGTCATCCAACGGCGTGTGCCATGGCTGCAGCGAAATCGCACATAGCGCGGCGCACATAACAAAAGTAGGCGGAACACGGGGCGTAACACTCGGAATGGGGAACAACGCGTGAAAATATGGGCGTCACGGGGGAAGTACAGGAGGCAAGTGCGCGGAACGCCCACACGCTCGTCTACAACTCGTATTCATGGAATCGAATAGGGCAAACCAGCGCACGGTCAAAGACGCGCACAGGGCCAAACAAGTCCGCCACAAGAAAGCAGGCGGTAGCGTCCCTACGCCTGAAATAAATGTGCGCCAAAATGTGCGCTTACAAAAAGCACCTATATACAGCTATGATGAATGGTCCATACTGTGGCCCTCTAGGACAAATGAGGTGCAAAGGGGTACCGACAAACATGACACCCGCTGTGTGAAAAATAGCGTGTGCATGTATTTTGGGGTGCGCAGGAAGTTCCACACGCGATTGGCCTGGGTACGTGTATTTCGGGGTGCGCAGGAAGTTCCACACGCGATTGTCCGTGGTATGTGCATTTTGGGGTGCGCGTGAAGTTTCACACGCGATTTCAGCAGGGTACATGTATTCCAAGGTGCGCGGGAAGTTTCACACGCGAATTTGCAGGGTACGTGTATTTCGGTGTGCGCGTGAAGTTCCACACACGATTCCAGCAGGGTATGTGTACTCCGGGTGCGCGGGAAATTCAACACGCGAATCCAGCAACCTACGTGTATTTCGGGGGTGCCAGGGAGTCCTACACGTGAATTGGCCATGTGGGTCCTCCCAGCTGTTCCCTCTACACCCTCCACGGTCCCTGCAGGAGGCCCACACCACAGGGGACTACCCTGCACCCTTGCACATGTCCCGCAGGCAGCCCATCCACCTTGGCCATGCCCCCCAGCCAACCCACATGTCACCTGGCACTACTGCCCACCAGCGCATGTCTCCCAGCACCCCCACCCCCGAGCATCCCGGGGCACCCTCCACCAGGCCCCACTCATGTCTCCCAGCACCCCCACCCCCACCCCCCAGCAGTCAGGGGCACCCTCCACCAGGCCCCCACTCATGTCTCCCTGCACCCCCACCCCCCAGCATCCAGGGGCACCCTCCACCAGGCCCCACTCATGTCCAACTCATGTCCCCCTTCACCCCCACCCCCCAGCAGTCAGGGGCACCCTCCACCAGGCCCCCACTTATGTCGACCACCCCCCTACCCCCCAGCAGTCAGGGGCACCCTCCACCAGGCCCCACCCATGTCTCCCTGCACCCCTACTCCCCAGCATCCAGGGGCACCCTCCACCAGGCTCCACTCATGTCTCTCAGCACCCCACCCCCCAGCATCCAGGGGCACCCTCCACCAAGCTCCACTCATGTCCAACTCATGTCCCCCTGCACCCCCACCCCCCAGCAGTCAGGGGCACCCTCCACCAGGCCCTACTCATGTCCAACTCATGTCCCCCTGCACCCCCACCCCCCAGCAGTCAGGGGCACCCTCCACCAGGCCCCACTCATGTCCAACTCATGTCCCCCTGCACCCCCACCCCCCAGCAGTCAGGCGCACCCTCCACCAGGCCCCACTCATGACCAACTCATGTCCCCCTGCACCCCCACCCCCCAGCAGTCAGGGGCATCCTCCACCAGGCCCCCACCAATGTCCAACTCATGTCCCCCTGCACCCCCACCCCCCAGCAGTCAGGGGCACCCTCCACCAGGCCCCCACTCATGTCTCCCAGCACCCCCACCCCCCAGCATCCAGGGGCACCCTCCACCAGGCCCCCACTCATGTCTCCCTGCATCCCCACCCCCAGCAGTGCGATTTGCCTGGGTACGTGTATTTCAGGGGTGCGCGGGTAGTTTTACACGCAATTTCATCAGGGTACGTGTATTATGGGTCCGCGTGAACTTCCACACGCGATATCAGCAGGGTACGTGTATTACGGGGTTCGCGTGAACTTCCACACGCGATATCAGCAGGGTACGTGTATTACAGGGTTCTCGTTAACTTCCACACGCGATATCAGCAGGGTACGTGTAATACGGGTTTGCGTGAACTCCCACCCGCGACTGTGCCTGGGAGAGCATGTTACGTGTATTCCTGGGGTGGGCGGGAATATTCACTCGCGACTGGGCCTGGGAGAGCGTGTTACGTGTATTCCTGGGGTGGGCGGGAAGATTTACACGGTCGCCTACAACGCGCCAAAAAAAAGGCCCAATCCGGAAACACGTACGCCAGCCTGAAGCAGGCGCACGTCCCGCGCAGCATAAAAGTGTGCGCAAACAACAAACAAGCTCAGACGCCAGGATGAATATACCGTTCCTAGCAGCAGTGGCCATGGGAAACCGCAGGAGGAGGAGGAGGATAGTCAGGGCCAGAATCTTCACACCCAGAACCAGCCTTTTTGGTATGCCTAATGACCAGGTGTATGGGAGGTACAGGTTTCCACCTCACATAATACTCGACCTAGTCAGTGAGTGGGAGGATGACCTCACATCACCCACCCTGTGCTCCCAAGCACTCAGCCCCCTGGAGAAGGTCCTCAATGTACTGCACTTCTTGGCTACCGGATAATTTCAGCGGACAACTGCCATAGTGGGGGGGGGTGTCAAAGGCCACGCAGTCACGGTGACTACACCAGGTGTTGGCCATCATCACTGCACGCCCATCAGTCCGCAGGCACATATACCTGCCCAGAACACCTGCAGAAAGGCAGGCTGTCAGCCAGGATTTCTACAGGGTGGCACAATTCTCCAAAGTGCTAGGTGCCATTGATTGCACCCATGTGGCTCTACTTCCCCCCAGGGCATCTGAGCACATCTATCGAAACCGCAAGCACTGGCATTCCATCAACGTCCAGGTAGTATGTGATGCCAAGGAATCATCACCTCAGTATATGCCAACTATCCAGGGTCCACCCACGACAGCTTCATTTACAGGATGTCAACCCTAAACCGGGACATGGAAGCTGGGCGGCATGGCGATGCATGGCTGCTTGGTGAGTATAAATGCCACAGCACACGCATGCATGACAGATACAGAGTAATGTCACTACCCCACTAATGACCCCCATCACCACCTCCCCAGGGGACAGTGCCTACCCTCTGAGCACCCACATGATGACGCCAATTCGGAACCCCATCACGCCTCCCGAGGTAAGATACAACACAGCCCATATTGCAACCCGGGGCATAGTGGAGCGCACATTCGGAGTGCTCAAGTCACGCTTTCGCTCCCTTGACCGTTCTGGCGGGCAGCTGTTATACGCTCCTCCAGTAGTGTGCAGGATCATAGTGGCAGCATGTGTCCTGCACAATGTTGCAACACACCGGGGCTTGGCTGTGGACATGGTGGTGCCCCCACATCTCCAACCACATGCACACCCGCTGCGCATGGGAGGGGAAAGGGCACAGGGTGAGGCAGCCCGTACGCAGCTGGTGGCTAATTACTTCACATAGAAATCACACCCCTGTGGAGTGCACACAGCCCTGGCACATGCCATCTGACAATCAATGATGACTCAATCTGACAATTCTGATGAATTAAGGGACAGTCAACTGTCAGAACCATAGCAGCCTGAGTTTTTTCACCTGGAAGTGTCACAATGTGTGCATCCCTACCTACACAAACACCACCAATGCAGTGTCATCAAAAGACACACTTCTATGCAGCAAAAATGAATACCCACTTGCTAAATACAACATGAGAACAGTGCCATGTCACCCAACCCCTCCCCGGCACCGCCACACAACACACCATGGCATGTCATGCTATGTGAGAGCAAACAAATTAATCCCCACAACATGACACAAGTGTCACAAACTACAGTGTCCCTAATGGAAACTGGCCACACATGAAATGCTCACAGTAATGCAGGAAAAACAACACACATTACCAAATATTTACCAATAATACTAATCACCTACACAACTTCCAACCTACCATAAATATGACAGTACGGATTTAAAAAATTGGTAGTTTCACTACCTGATAATGCCAGCACTTCGAACACTTCCAACTGTACAGTGTTAGAGCCACGCAAAAGTGTAGGTGCACTGCTTACAACATGGACTCCACCTTGTGAAGACATGAGAAATGGACCTGCAAATTAGGAGGATGAGATGGATGCAGAGGCACATATCAATACACCATGCAGTGTACAATACAACAACAATATGCACTAGGAATGTATACACAGTATTGACTAAAGACTGCCCACACATCAAATGGGAGTCCAACGTCACTGTGTAAGTCAATGTCACTTGGGCACACCCTTTGCAAGCCCATGGGAACGGGAAGCAGGAGGGGTGTGTGTCACACAAACCCAAGCATCTAACCCAATTTCAGGACAAGCCTGCATGTGCCCAGCCACAATACAGCATATGCCCACGGGAGCCACACAAGGCAACACATTGTCCAAAAAATCAAAAATCAAAAATGGCCATGAATGGGCCAGGTGGGGTGGGGGAGGCCACCCAGGAGGTCCGTGGACAGGGTGCACACCAAAACCCACCTGTGTGGATCTTGCGGAAAAAAAACACCTCCATGGGCTCATGGCTGCACGGCCACCCTATTGTGAGAGATTCGCTGCTGTCGCTCTCCTCACCCTCTGAAGCTGCATCAGGAGGTGGTGGCAGTATGGGAGGCAGCCCACGCAAAGCCCTAGTCTGGTCCTCCGTGGCAGCAAGCATGCAGGTGTGGAAGGTCTGGTTCTGGAGGATAATCATGCGGAGGTCCCCATGCAACAACTCACGGGATGCCCGGACCTCCTCCCTAGTTGCCTGCATCTCAGCTGAGAGCGTACGTGTGAGCCGCTCCAACTGCTGTTCTGTCCTCGTGTTAGCTGAAGCCTCAAGCTCAACCAGAGTTACCCTGAGCTGACGGAGTTCCACCCTCAGGGCTTCCCTGTGGCCCTGGGACTCAATAGAAATGGCTTCCCGCCTGTCCCTGTTGGACGCCAACATGTCCTCCCTGTGTGACTGGCAAATGGAGTCTGTTGCCTGCTGTAGTTGTTCAATCAGCATTTCTTGGGGGACAATGGAAGTGGCCACCCTATCCATGGCCTGAGCCATCATCTCAGTTGATGCTGCCTGCTGGTTTGCCATACTGTAAATGGATTGCTCCCATCCGTTATTGCCAGGTAGCGTACGCCCACCGCGTCGGCGGGCACCACACCTTTCTGGGGCAAGGCGAACTGCGCCTTGCTGTGCCGGCACTGCCTGAGGCTGCAGTACTGCATTCCCCCTCTGATCTGCTGGCCCAGGAACAGGATCAGATGTAGCGGAGTGTGACCCTGCATCCGTAACCACCAAAGGCGGACCTACCAACACTGACATCCCCATTGAGGGTTCTACCCCTGGTGCAGGTGGGTTGGACAGTACAGAATCCCTCCCAGAAACACTTACCTGCGATGGCACATAGGTCTCATCATCCGAATCGACACCTGAATAGAGCTCGGGGGAGGTGCACCCAGAGACACCCCTTGAGATGAGGGTCTGCAGCAAGTGAGGGTTCTCACCCACCACCACACCACGTCCCTCACTGGTGCCCGGTCGGGCCTGAGACCCCTCCTGGGTCTGCACCATCTCCACAACCCCAGCAGTATCAAGTGTGTCATCCCCTGCAAAGACATGAAAGAAAAGAAATGGGAACAGGCATTAGCACCATGGCACACAATTAGGGCTGAGAAGCAACAGAAACAGTACTTCACTGACACATGTCCCACATGACTATAACCCTCCCATGCATGCACCGTCACTGCGTATGAAGGCGATGCAAATGGCACACATTGATGACACCAAGATGGAAGACCAACAAATTTGCTGCATGCTGGCTAGCAGTGCCATCACACATTGGCCTGTGATTGGCATGTCCAATACACATACATGACACATGCCATCACACAGATGGCATGTACCCTAGCTATGTCACACATGTGACAATAGGACTGAGAAATGCCTAGCGAAAGTGGTGGAATGCAGACAATCAGCCTGAATGAACACAGAATAATATGCAACTATGTTGTGGCAAGATGACACTTCAAGGGCAACTGGCGTGAGGTTGGGCTGAATGTCTACTGTTGCCAGAAGGGATACTGCAACACCCAAATCCTGGTGCGCAGAATATATTGGATGAAGCACATGGGTGACCCAAACCACTCAGGCACACACCTCCTCACCTGGCACTCAATCAGAAGCACTCACACACACACCATGCACATGATGACACACACATGCATGTGCACTCACCGGACAATGCCTCGTAATCTGGAAGGTCTCCCACGCCTTGGATCTGTTCTTCCATGACATAGGTCCCAGCAACATACTTATGTGGAGTGAGTTCTATGTCCTCTGCTGGAGACCCACCTCCAGTCACTAGAGTTGCGGCATGACTTGAGACCAGCTTTTTCTTTGCCCTGCGCTTCAGGTCATTCCAGCGCTAGTAGCAATCATTAGCTGTGCGCCTCAGAAATCCAAGGGCACTTATGAGGTCCGCGATGTTCTGCCAGTGTGCCTGACGTTGTGCAGGTGTGGTCTTGCATCCTGCAGTAATCACCATTTCGCTGTCATGTGCGGACACATACTCAACAAGTGCATCAAGTTCGGCCTGATTGAAGCTGGGCTTCCTTGGTGGGCCGGACTGTGTAGGCGTGTCTGGGGCATCAGCCTGTACTGGACGAGCACTCTTCCTCTTCCGCTTGGAAGGTGGTGGTGATACTGAGTGTCCTACGCCGCTCGGGACACTAGGGGCAGGAGCCCCGGTGGACTGTGGATTAGGAGTGTGGGAATGAACACTCACCATGGGACTTGGTGCAGGCATTAGCTGAGGTCTGATGTAGTCAGGGGAACGTCAGCAGGATGGACTAGGACCGACACTGTCCTGGCTGGGAGACTCAGAGCAGGGGTGGATGGAGCTGCAGCTGCCCCTGCAGCCTCCCCACCCTGCCTACTCGGGGCAGCAGATGACATAGCTGCCCCTGATCCACGTGGGCTGGTGACACCAACGTGCACCGCCACACGTGGGCTAGACCTGCTGACCTGGAAGTCAGCCATGGAGTCACCCTGTGCCAGGTCTGGTGCCACAATGGACTGGTCCAACAAGGGCTGAGCAGGGATGGTGTCAGCTACGTTACCCTCAACCAGGGGGGGGGGCATGGGTGTCCCTGACTGGTCGCCCACACATGGGGGGCTAGGGGCACCCTGCAAGTCCCGGCCACGTCCCCTACCGTATCCACCACGGCCACCTCTTGTGGCTCGCCCACCTTTGCCACCCTTACCGCGTGCTCGCCTCCCAACCATGGCACTGATGTTGTTGTGCGTATGGGAGTTGCAGTAAACTATTGTCCTGGGCAATTGGGGGTCAAAGGGGTAGGGTACTAGATGGAATTCGTACCCTAGTGCTCTAGCAAGGCTGTATGTGACCCCTGGGGGAAGATGACGGGTCACGCAACGCACAGGCACCCCGAAAAAGGGAGATAATGTGCACGCAACCCCTCCTAGACCACGTGCGTGGAAAAATAAACCTGTACTACGCTGTGGCACCCAGAAACACAAAAATGAATGTATGCGTGTCACACGCAGCCTAGACTGACCTCTGAAGGGGTAGGCAACACAGGGGGCAAGCACAGATGTCAAATACGTGCGCGACTCACCGTCTGCCAGGAAAAATCGCGTGAAAAATACGCGCGTGTGCGCGTTGGCAATACCCCCTCCAAAAGAAGAACTATACGCTGTCTGAGGAGACAGGACAACAGGAGAAGTGAACGCTGTTTGAGGAAACAGGCCCAGGAAAAAGACAAGAAGAGAAAAAGCTGTCAGAGGTAACAGGGAGTACGAACTTGGAACGCCGTGAAGTAAATCATGTGTGAACCGACAAGAAGTACAGATTTCACCCACTCGCTCTCCACGAAAAGCACGTACAAGGAAATGGCGTTCTACACGTACCTTTTAAACATGCCCACACGTCCAGTGTCACTTCCGCGTGTACGTGCTGAGGCCCCATCCTCCAATTACACGAGCTGACACTCTGACGTGCAGTCATTGGACGTGTAACATGCACCCGTGTACAGGGAAACGCCCGCGCACGCACGTCACAGACACGCATACGCGCTGGTGGCCTTTGGGCCAATGAATTCGCGTACTTGTGCTGACGCGCTTACGCGCTATGGCCCTTTCCTCGAATTACACGCAGACATGCTGGATTTTCACGTGCCAAATCACTCCGTATCAAGCTGGCCACGTGTAAGCACACGGAAGACCACGCTCCTGCCCAGAAGGCCGAATTACTGCCCCCCAGAGCCCCAAGCACACTCCCACCTGCCATCTGCTGCTGCCTGATTGCCTACTGCCCACGTGTCCTGCAATTTGCTGCCTGCACATCAGCCAGGGGTGCTGTTGCTGTGACCACCCCTGCTGGAACCGAAGACTCCCGACTGGGATTCCATCGCTCCACAGACCAGCCCCAGGACCCAGTTGCCCACCCGCTCCTGCCTGTGGGGTTGTCATGTCGGGCACTGCAACATCTGGCACAACTGACAACCCCCGGCCAGAGAGGCAGAGGGGCACCAGCTTCACTGCCACCGAAGTTGGTGTCCTGGTGGAGCAAGTCCTGGGGCAGTATGATGCCCATTTCGGAGGTTTGCGCGCCGACAAGGAAGGACGGACTTGGATCTGGACGGACATCGTGACTCCCATCAACGCGGAGGGGGTGGCAGTCCGACGATTAAATCATGTCAAGAAGCGCTGGGAGGACTTCAGGTCCAGGACCCTCAACAAGGCCCGGCGCCTCTTGAAGGCAGCGGATGCTAAGGGGCACCGGGGCCACTTGTCGGACGATCAGATGAGGGTCCTGGAACGCATATCCCCAGCGCTCCACATCCAGGTCCTTGAGAGGCAGACCCGTCTGGAGTCGAGCGGTAATTGTGCATGCATCATGATTGTGAGCTGTGCGTGTGGTGATGTGCCAGTAGTGTGCAGGTTGCACATGTGTTTTTATGGGGCCACGTATGGAGGGGGTGTACAGGGCCGTGAGGATAACACATGCGAGGGCTGTCATGTGTGAGACATGGATGGTGCTTGTGTGTGTAGGCTTGCATGCTAAATGCAGTTGTGTGGGCACACATGTTTGGATAAATGTGTATGTAAGTAGGCATGTTCGTGATGTCACACATGGATGTTGTTTTCAGCTGCATGTATCAGCACTGTGTACATGTGCATGTGTGTGTATTTGACAAGGGTGCAACAGTGATGCAACATGGATGCATGTGACAGCGGGATGTGGAAGCCTGATTGCCAGATGTGACATGGATGCCAATCTGAACACTGCAACAGTTGGCAGAGGTGTACACATGCATGCAAGTGTGGTGGTGTGTGTGTATTTGGAGTGCACTCCCTGTGTTGCATGTGATGTCTGGCTCACCTTTGCCTGCTCATGCTGTTGTATGTGTATGGATGGTGCTGGCTGTTGCGATATGGCTGTGGTATGGCTCATGTGTGCGAGTTGAAATGACATGTGTGTTGGCGATTGTGATGCCATGTCTGAGGTTTGCCAATGCCACTCATGTACAACTGTCATGTGTGTATGTGTCCATTGTATAGTGTCCTGATGCCTGTGTTTTATTTCTCCCTGTCTGCAGCGTCAACTGATGAAGAGGGCGGAGAAGGTGCTGTGGAGCACAGCAGCACACCCCGGAAATACACGTACCCTGCTGAATTTGCGTGTGATACTTCCTGCGCACCCCTGGAATACACGTGCCCTGATGGATTCGCGTGTATTACTTCACGCGCACCCCTGATGTACACGTACCCAGGACAATCGCATGTGAAACTTCCCGCGAACCACTGAAATACACGTTCCCCGCTTGGCGTTTGCTGCTTGGCAGCCCTGTGAACTGGTCCAGGGTTAGCGCAGGCATTTGCGATGAATTGGAAATTTTGATAGCTTTTCCTTGCGCCAGGGCGTTCTTGGGGGCGTAACTGGCGCTGCTGCAGGGTCGCTGCGCCACTCCGCGCCACGGCTGGTTTTGGAGGCTAAAATCCATGAATACGCTGTGCGATGAAATGGATTTTATCGCACTCGGCTGGCGCAGTGTATCGCACGGGGACAATGTGCGCCAGCCACGTGCGCCACTTTTGTGCAAAATTCTATGAATTACCCTGTTAGTTTCCTCATGCTGACTAAAAGACTACGCATGTCTGAATGCCAAGTAGAGAATCTAAAAATCCCCTCTCGGATTTTCAAACGTATTTTCAAGACTAAAAGACTCACAAAAAAGATACTGCTGCTAGTCATTGTTTACTGGCATGCTGGATATCATCAATACTTTATGACGTGGATCTTTTTTAGTGAATCAGTTTATCTGTCTTCAAACACACCACAGATCTAGGAAACTAAAAGAGGCTTTATGTGGGATCTCACGAAAATGCAATCTTTATCACCCAAACATTAACACATGCAAGTGCCTCCCATTTACATGATCTGATAAAAACAAAGGGCCTGGTCTACACAAATGTGTTAACATGGGAAAGTCCCATTGAAAACATTTTCCTAAATCAGGGCCAAAAGAGTGTTCAGCATGCACAAGCCAAACACAAAGAGATGGTGGCTGAAAGGTTTAGAATGAATCTTAACCTATGGCATTGTTCTGGGCAACCCTCCAGACCATTGTTCTTCGCCGGCCAAGCCATTTCATAAGGGGAAAGACCATGTACGAGACCCAGACAGAGAGTCCTGTTGAATTTTCTACAGGATGGGGAGCGGATTTGAGTGGCGTCCCTGATCTGTAGTCAGCTGCTGATCAATGCGCTGATTCTGATACTTCTCTGTTGGCAACGCAAGCTAAATCTTTGAGGCCCTCTGCCCAAAGGAATCTCAGCCTTTTCAAGTCCTTGCTATAGAGTTCGAAAGGGCGCAAAGACCCTGAGACCCTGTCACTCTCAGATATAGACATCTATGAGGGGATATCATCCATCCTCTGGTAAAAAGTAGGCAGCCAGCGTCCACCCGCATGAGTCCTGCCGCGCTCCCAGCGTGTGGCAGTGGGAAGGGCCGGGCAGGCCAGACCTGAAGACTACATTCATATTGGTAGTTGTGTATGCGTATGCACAAGAGCTTTGGAAGACAACAGCTTGTTAATTGCTTGACTTTACACATTCTTCTATAACCGTTTCTTACAAATGTGGAAGATTGTTGCTTATTCACCAAAATGTCAAAAACGAACTGTCACATTTCAATCTGTCAATCAACATCAACACGTCCCAGCAGGTCAAGGGCAGCATCCCCTTTGAAAAGGGCAAACGGATTGGGGTGTGCACGTGAAAGGGTGGTGACAGGGGACACTGGCATGGTGAGGTACTTATCACGCTATGGGTAGTTGTGGATGCTTGCATGAATCTGGTGCTTTAGATGCTTGGGGATTTTTGGAGCTAGTGGCATGGCTGTGGTACATTACATGTATGTTACATGTATGTAGCATGTGTGGCTACTGCCATAGCAATGGTACTTTATAAGCCTATGGCTTTGTGGATACTGGAATCATGCAATATGTGTAACATGATGGCTCTGGTAGTATTCAAGGGCTATACCTCTAAACAAGTGGCCTGTTGCAGTCCTAGCATTCTGAGTATTCTTTAGCACAGCGAGCAGTGCGATTTTGAATGTGCTTTGTTTTCATTGAATACATATAATCAGTGGCACCCTCTTCACTTCAGGGGGAGAGGCAGAGAGAACAAAAGGCAGGGTCAAGGCTGTGCTGCCACTCCTAAGAGGTGCATGTGTGCTCAGGTGTGATATAATATTTGCTAACATGAGGTAAAGATATGGGCTATGCCTGGTGCAGCCTATCAGCGGTGCACCCATTGCACCGCGGGACAGTCCCAGATTGGCACTACTTCATCTATGCAAAACAAAAGAGCTGATGGCTGGAAGGTTTGGAAATAATCCTAACCTCTGGCACTGCTCCGGGCAACCCTCCAGACCATCGTTCTTCGCCTGTCAAGCCTTTACAAAATGGGAAAGACCATATGCAAATCAGGCTTGGTCCCACCCCCAAAGGGGTAGTCCAGCCCGAACTGCTAGGTCACATCCCTTCTGCAAAAGACCACAAGCATCCCCAAACATGTTTCAGCCTTGTTGGGCCTCATCAGTGAGGAGTAGTTTGGGTCGCTAGGCCCAGCAGACACAGGGCCCGTGGCTGGGCATACCCGTCCCACTTGGCGTGACTTACGCAAAACAAAAGAAGTGATGGCTTGAAGGTTTGAAAATAATCCTAACCTCTGGCATTGCTCTGGGAAACCCTCCAGACCATCGTTCTTCTCCTGGGCATACACGTCCCACTCGGGGTGACTTCCTATAGCAGGAATATGTGCATGCTCAGCATAATGTATTTTGTATCTGCCACAGTGATGTATGTATGCACTGGATTTTAAAGATAGCAGACCTAGCTGTGAAGCAATAGAGCATTGTACAACAAGGCGATACAGTAATAGGGTTCAATAATGTGGAAACAAATAGAAGGATAGACTATTATGGGCACATATGATAAGACACAGTGAGAAGGAAACACACAGATACATCAGGGACCACAGAACAGGAAGGCAGACACGCTCTTTAATAGTATGTTTATGGCTGAGTGCCTGTGCTCCGGGTGATTCTATATCACTGTAAGTTCTACATGGTGTGACCTCCTAAATGGCACTGTTGAGAATCTGGATCTGTATGAGCAATTCCCTTACATGCCTCCTTCTGCTGTATGAGGGGAAGCAGGGTGTGTCCCCTTTTAACACCAAAGAAGGTGCCACTATGTAAGTCCAACCATGTATTGTCACCTGTGAATGTTCCATTTACACCTCAGCACTATCTTGTCAGAATGTATCTTGAACTCACCTGATTCCCCTCAAATCTGATCTATTTTTTGTACATTCTTTTACGATACAAAGAACATTGTGCTTCCCTGTGTGTATGCAAATATATATATATATATATATATATATATATATATATATATATATATATATATATATTCAATGAAAAAACGTTGTTAAAGGGACGTTATGATTACAAGTAAAACCGAAAAAACCCAGAAATTCGGCAGTTATGGTAAGCTAAGCAACCATAACTCGCACCACCACCGTGCACTGCTAAGACTAACACCCAAGACATCAAAGATGACATCACAAATGTCATTGATGATATCACTGATGACATCACATATCTGGGCCACTTCCCTTTGTTCACTGACAGTCAGAATATTAAAATTGAAAAGGTGCTATATATCTAGACATTAACCTTGTCATATGTTCTTAAAGTACTTTCCTTAGGGTTTGGTCTCAGCTCATGGTGCACATACATAAGGAAATGAGCAGGTCTCAAACACACAATTCATTTGTACACATGAAGATAAAGTTTAATGTTATTAACATTTTCTGATGATGCTGTTTCTTTCTTCCTTACTTTAGTTTCCCTCTGATTAGAATGCATTGTGGTTCTTCAGATGTATTGTTTGTACCAGCAGTGTTGTAAGTCTTGAATTGTTAGCTAGTTATTACATGTTTAACATTACTCAAAGCTCTGATAAGGTAGCATTCATTATTGTACTATCCGAAATTACTAAATTATAAATATTGTACTTCTATGGTGCATGCTGCAGTCATTGCCTATGTTTATATATGATTAGGTTTCTGTATTAACAACAACACTCCTATGCAATGATTTTAGATGAGTACATTATTTAATAGATTAAGAAGTTCATGATAGGTCTCCTGATCACCTCTGACATCTTCTTATCAACGATATAAACACAGCCCCTTGTAGGGACTTTTCATCAAAATTAATTTCACAGGGGATGTCATCTTTGATGTCATCTTTGATGTCCTGGTTGTTAGTCTTAGCAGTGCACAGTGGTGGCGTGAGTTATGGTTGCTTAGCTTCCCATAACTGGCTATTTTCTGGGGTTTTTTGGTTTTACTTGTAACCATAACGTCCCTTTAACAAAGTTTTTTCATTGACTTTCATAGGTTTTGATTAGTGCAACTTAACTATAATGTTCCTTTAACAAAGTTTTTTTCAGTGAATTTCATGGGTTTTTACCAGTGCATGCTATTTTCCTACAACTTACTAATATCATACTTACCCAATATAGCAATATTTGTGTCCGATTTACAAAGTGCCACACTAAAACTCTTCCATTTTCCACCTTCTAGCATCATTTTTAACTCTTCTATGCACTTTTTGCAAATATTTCAACTGATTTTGCATCCATAGATGTCTACAAACATCTGACATAATTGCGGACCTTCTGGACAGTGCCACATGACCATACTCTGGCGCACGGCATTATGACATGTCTGAGAACTGGTCTGCACTTTGCGATAAGATCTGTGCTTCGCGGACAGTTCAGAACTGCATATTTCTACTGACTTCAAAATTTCCCTTGCACAGCTCCTACACCTATTCCTACTTATTATCCATTAACAATCTAGTACACAGTAGATACTTGGAAATTTTTTAGCAAAACTGCTACTTATCTTAAAAATGGCATCAGCTAATGGCATCCCTCCTCCCCAAGAGCCACCACCACCACCACCTGGAGGACCTTCAAAACAAAAAAAGTGCAGTACTTCCTAGACAATGAAGAGGACCAAGAAGATGTGGTAGAGGAAGGGCCTACCTCTAGCACCCAGAGAGAATCAGGGGTGTGGCAGTTCTTTACCACTGTTGGAAATGTACCAAAGGCTAAAGCTACCAAAGTATAATGCACTGAGTGCAACTTTGCACTCATTCGCGGGCTCCCCGGACAGTAATCCTACGGGACCACATCCATGTGCTGCCACACCAAATCCAATGACCGCAATGCTCTCAGAAAGGTTGTTCCTTTCTTAGCAAGTAGGAGGCTGTCTTCCTCCACCTCATCTTTCTCAACCAATACTGTAACCACACAGCCTACTTCTGTGGGACACAAAATACCACCAGCTACCTTGCAAGCAACAAAAGAGGCTCTTGATCTATTTTTTTCAAAGACAAGAGTCCTCTGTACATACTACAACAAAACATTCTGCACAGGGAAGCACTTTCAAAGTGCTTTTGAAGCTGTAGTCAAGGAGCATGGGAAACACTGCCCCCTACCTTAGAAATAACACACACGCAACATTTTCCCCTGTCCCTCCATATTAGTGTTTGGTGCCTCTTCTCTCATTTCCCTCCCCACCTTTCGTTCTAAGCTCTCCAGCCAAAAAAAGAAAAATACATCCGAAAACAACAAAAGAAATGTTCCTTTAGGAACCACTGTTCACAGTTAAAAAATAGAACTAAAAGAAACGTATCGACTCCATCTACTTTACATTTCTCAGTAAAGTACATAGACTCAATAAGATTTTTCAACATTTCCATTTGCATTTTGTGTTATGCTAATGGGAATATTGTGGCGTTCATCCCCCGTTCCAGGGACTGGAATAGTGGATACCGGCCCAGCAGCTCAAGTTATCAGCCCAAGTGAAGCGAAGGTGGTTAACGAGGTCTCCGGACCATTATCCCCCCATGCCAGCCCCTGTAATGAGGGATGAAGGCCATTAGCAGCCTAGGTTCCCAAAGCGGGAACCCGGGTGCTAAAAAAGATTTTTCTTCCTACACTGGGATGCCTCTGGTGTCCCAGTGTAGGAAGAATAATACTTTTCCAAGATGGCCACCATGGAAAGGGAAGGTGGGGTTCCATACATAGCCCCTCTTCGTTTTCCATGGCAGCCTGCCGAAGGCGAAGAGAGAACCCTATGACCATATTAATACGAGCACATTTTTCTTCCCTTCCAAACCTATTCCAATTTCAAACTACTTTACCACAAAGCAGGTCCCATGTGGACATGGCCACTTTAACCCCATGTGTTGTCCCTCGTGGTCATGGCCAGTAGCCAGAATGTCCGGATCATGAGCTTATTCCATGACCCGGACAATCTGACCACTGCCCATGGCTACCGGCTATACCTCAGTCACCAAAAAGGTATATCATTATTTTTTGTACCCACATTATGACACTTGTTCAAAAATAAAACATGGGCATATTTGCAAAATCATGCTTTCAGGTCCTTTCCAATGTTCCGTGCACAAGTTTGCTGGAAATACACCCCTGTTTTATTTTTTAAAAAGTGTCAAATGTATGCACATACAATAGTGATATAACCTAGCCCCCACTTGACAAAATCCATTCAGACTTTATGAAAACATTTATATCTAGATCTAAAATCTTTTTTGTAAACTTTTGTGCAGATTTGTCAAATTGCACCACATTTATAAGCCTTTACAATATTTTGGGACCCCCCCTATAATTTTACCCCCTCTTGACAAAATCCCACCAAACATTGCAAAAACATGTATATCTAGATCTATAATGTTTTTGCACACCTTTGTGCAGATTCGTCAATTGGCACCCCATTTATAAGCCTTTAAAATAATTTGGGAACCCCTCTAATTTTGCCTCCTCTTGCCAGAATCCCACCAAACTTTATAAAAACATTTAAATCTAGATCTCTGATCTATTTACAAGCCTTTGTGAAGATTTGTCAAATGGCACCACATTTATAAGCCTTTAAAATAATTTGAGAACCCCTCTAATTTTGCCCCCTCTTTACAAAATCCCACGTAACTTCTCAAAAGTATTTATACCTGGATCTATTATCCGTTCCCCAACTTAAGTGTAGATTCGTCTAATGGCAACTCATTTATAAGCCTTTATATTATTTTGGGACCCCCCCTCTAAATTCGCCCCCTCTAGCCAGAATCCCACCAAACTTTGCAGACTTATTCGGAATCCGTTCAAGAATATAAGTGCAACATTTCATGCAGTTTAATTAAGTGGCGCCAAAGTTATAAGCCATCCAAGAACTGCTTTTCACCAACTGTGTAATGCAGAGGTGTCCGCGAACTTCACAGTACTGTTCGCGAACATCCAGACTGTTCGCAGATTTTGCAGCAAAAAACATCAATTTTTGCTTCTTGCAGCCATATTCCAACCCATCCACATCACCCCTCACCTCCCCAGAGATTATTTGATAAGTTTGACAAGTGCAAAGTTGTGTTTTTAGTATGTTTTTACCGCAATGCCCGTGGACACCGGCCTCCGACTGTGAATCCAAGATGGCGGACGTTTCCAAAAATCTGACGCACTTCAGGCTTTTCACCATTAAATCAGTGGGCGCGTCTGTTGTCCGCGGACACCAGGTTGCCCTCTAAACCAATCAGAGTCCTGTCCACAGGCCGAACAGGGAAATGGGTCCACGGACAGGACACAGATAGCACACATTTTTTTGACTTACATTACGGTAATTTTTAAAAAAAATTCTGGACGGATTTACACCAAATTAACAAACAATTTTGGGAACCCCTTACAACTTTTCACCCCCATTGACGAAACCTCACCAAACGTGGCAACAAAAAAATTCAGAGTGGGCCATATACTTTTTCTGCAAAATTTGGTGAGGATTCGTTCACGGGGAGCAAAGTTGTACGCCGCCCAAAAAGTGCTCTTCCTATGAGTTGAGCAACTTAACCATAACTATACGGCCGTGTAATATATAATCAAGGAAAAAACTTTAGTTGCAGGGACTTTAAGGTAAGAACTTAATGCAACAAAACCCTGGAAATTCAGCTAAAGCCACCTTATCTGCACTTCCTGTTGCACAGACTATGACCACAATGATGACATCACAGATCACATCACTGATGACATCACTAATTATATGTTCTATGAGAACACTGGTGTCATGACAAATCACATCACTGCTGCCATCAATGGTGACAATACTAATTACATTGTTTATAACTGATTGCATCAATAATGGAATTAGACATAACATCATTTATAAGTTAGCTCATAAAAACTTTTATTACGTTAATAACATTTTAGACTATGTACTTGGCCATGACAAAGACTGTTGTCACAGACCAGCACCAAAGCCTATTGCTAGTGGTTGGCTAGTCTTCGAAAATACCAATGCGCATAGTTAAAAGCCATGCCTAGCAACCCATCACTGTTTTAAAATATACAGTGGCCAATTTAGAAAGCTGTATTCAGTGGCCATGGGTAAAGGCGATAGCTAGTGCCCATTAATATGTTAGAATATACAGTTGGCACAGCCTAAGGCCTTGGCCACTGGCCAGTATTGTGCTAAAGTCCATGGCAAGTGCCTGGTTAGTATATGTAATATACAGTGGCCACGGTCAAAGGTCATAGAAAGGGGCTGATTAGTGTTGTATAATACACACTGGGCACGTCCGAAAACCATCTCTTATGTCATGTTAGTATTTTAAAATATACAGTACACATGGCCAAATGATGTACAAACTGCTCATGGTGAAACACCATCACTAGTAGCCCATTTATATGTACGAATATGCAGTGGAATTAGTTAAATATTGTGGCCACTGACCAGTATTGTGCTAAAGTCAATGGCTAGTGGCTGTTCAGTGTATAAAATATAGAGTGGACACTGTTGAAAGCTGCATCCACTGGTAAAAGCCAAAATCTATGGTTTCTAGCTTGTTATTGTTTTAAAATATTCAGTGCACATGAGCGAAGGTTGTGACCACTGTCCAAAACTGAAGGTCATGACTAGTACCCATTCATGTGTTAACATATCTTTGGCCATGCACACTGACCATGGCTGAAGCCCATGCTTAATGGCAGTTACTGTTGTAATTAGTGATGTCATCAGTGATGTGATCTGTGATGTCATCATTGTGGTCATAGTCTGCGCAACAGGGGCTGCAAAGTTAAGGTGGCTTTAACTGAATTTCCAGTTTTCTTTTGCATTAAGTTATCACCTTAAAGTCCCTGCAACTAAAGTGTTTTCCTTGAATTTCAAAGGATTTGTGTCATGGGCGCTACTCCCGAGGGGCCAGGACTGGCCCAGCGCCCTCGGAAGCAGACCCGTCTTCCACTACTCCGGACCCAGCAGACCCCTACAGGGGCCCTTTGGACCGTGTCCTGGCGCCTTTGGCGCCAGGCTCATGAAGGGTTTCAGTCCCGGCACCACAGGCGCCGGGCTCATATTAATAAACAGTGTAATAATGCTTGGGTGGACTTACCTGAGGCAGACCATGCTGCATATTTACCCAGAACAATCCAGTCTGGTTGAAGTCCCCAGCCATCAGGGCTGGGAGGAACAATTCCCTCCATTCAGGAACTCTTTTCTTACCTGGGTGGAACCGGTGGAAGAACACACACTGGAAGCACTTCTCTGCTATTTAAACCACGCCCGATGGAAAACACGTGCTTCGCGTTATTCTGCAGCAGCAGCAGGACGCTCACCGAGTCGGCTCCTGCATTCCAGGTCCAGAGTCATCTTCAGCTTCCGCGCAGCAACCTGTGGATGAAGAAAGACACAGAACAATACTTACCAGATCCCGGAATCCAGTCACCGGCAAAACCTGCAAAGAATAAACATAAGGTTAGAAAAGTGCAACTTGCTCACAGCCGCGCCCACTTACCTGATCCATCCGTGATTGCAACGGAGCTAACCGCGGCCTTCTCTTCGGCAGCTTCGCTGCACCTGAAAGGCAAAGGACATAATTAAAAAGGGGTTCGGGTGAAGGCAGTTGCATTCATCTTAACTTACCAGTTTTTGCACGCGCAGAAGCGGCCGCATCAACCGCAGCATCCCGGCACCTGAAAACTAGAAAAAGGACATTATTAGAGGTGCCATTAAAAGCGGCCAACGAACATTATACTTACGTGCATCGGCACGTGCAGTGGCAACGGAAAACTACGCCCACAGCATCCCGAGGCCTGAAACAAAGGAAAAGGGACATTATTGAGGTGCCCATCTTTTAAAGCCTAAAGACTACAGTATACTTACAGGCATCCGCTCATGCAGTAACGGCGGCATCGCTCTTCGGCATCCCAGCACCAGTGCCACAACTAAGGCTGCAAAAGACTTGAGCCTCAACATTGAACTCATCCAGTGACGTAACTGGAATCCACTACCCCTGCACCAGATGCAGGATGGAGAGCTCAGCATTTATACGCCTAAGGTGAGAGCTTGCCGAGACAAGTAGAAAGCTAGGCTGTGGGAGAAACTGGCGATTGGTGGGAGAAGGAATCCCATCAAACGGTGATTAACCCTTTTTCTTCCACCTGCAGAAAACTAACCCTGCAAGTCAGAAATTCGATAAGAGGAAGCCCAGTCCTGAGAGTCGTCCGAGCTCTACGCTTCTCAATTGAAGAAACAATAGCAGCCCAGCCGGGATCAGCGCCTCCGTGGGAATCAGGTGAGCGTTACAGAACACGAAGCCTACCAATAACCTCCTACCCATGCGCTATGGAAACTTCCGACACAGACCAACTGGTCCAGCTATTAGGGGAATTAAGAGCTGAAGTTCATGCTGCCTGCCAGGAAACGAATGCCCTTAGGAGGGAATTGAGAATATCAAAAGAACTAACTGATGAGCTCGCCAGACAGTTATTACAGACACAAGCGGGGCAAACCCCGCTACCTAATGCAGGAGGGAGCTATATCCCAGCAGCTTCAGCCAATCCTGTTCAAATAAACCTACCCGGAAATGTGCCATTGGCACCGCCTGAACGCTTCTCTGGTGACCCTAAAAGGTTTGCGGTGTTTATAAATCAATGCTGATTGCACTTTCTTTGTAGACCTGCAGCCTTTCCGACTGACCAGACTAAGGTAGCCTTTGTGCTTTCGTATCTTAGCGGCAGTGCCGCTGATTGGTCGATCCCTCTGGTTACACAGGATGACCCGATCATTCGTGATTTCCCGACCTTCCAGGCAAATATGGAAAGACTTTTTGCAAGGCATTCCCAGGGGCAGGCCCTGGACAACAAACTCCTTTCCCTACGACGTGGCAATCAAGATCTTTTGGCCTACATTTCATCATTCAATAGGCTAATCGTGGAAACCAGATGGCCTGAGGACAAAAGAATCACGCTTTTTCACCCGGTGTTTGCGTGGCGAACTCAAAGACGTCCTTGCCCAGGTAGTGAATCCTCCTCAGGATTGTTCAGAGTACATTGATTTGGTGGTCCAATTAGATCACAGACTAAAAAACAGGAAGGCGGATCGATCCAGATTTGAAACACAAGTGTTCCCTAAGCCTCAAAGTCACACCAAAGGAGTTGAAGCCGTCGAACCTATGCAAATTGGGGTTGTAAAGGGTCCCCTAACCCAGAAAGAACGTGACAGGAGACGACAAATGCAACTATGTCTCTATTGTGGAAATTCAGGACATTGGGCCTCATTCCGAGTACGGCGCTAAACAATGGCGCTATTAACGCCTTGGTTGACGCCATACCCGGACCGGCAGCGCCTTGGTGGATGGCGGAATTACCGCCCCATTCCAAGGTTGGCGGGGCGGTAATTCCCCATTCACCAAGGCTCTTCCCCATTCCCAAATGAGCCCCCATAGGGCTCAATGGGAATGGGGAAGATGCAAATAACGGTGACCGTTCATTACGGTCACCGTTATTGGCTTGGAGGCCCCTTTGCGCCCTCGACTTTAACACCTGCTCAAAGCAGGCGTTAAGGGCGAGGGCGCAAAGGGAACTCGGAGTATGGCGGTAAGGGATCACCGCCACCGGTCTCGTTACCGGTGGCCGCTATCCCTTAACGCCATACTCGGAATGAGGCCCATTTTCTTCGAGATTGCCCGGTGAAACCACCTAAGAAGACAGTGGGAGCTTCTGACAAGAGTTCTAAAAAGCCTGAGCCGGGAAACGACCTCGCCCAACAAGTGTAGAGGTCCGCTTGCCGAGCGTAAAAAACAGTTCTTTGACCTCGCACTTCATAATGCCAATGGTCCTCGTAAACCCAGAGCAACCGGATCGTTTGCATGCAATTAAGGCATACATTGATACCGGAGCAGTTGGAAATTATGTGGACCGCGAATTGGCTTCCAGGATGAACTTCTTTTGTCCAAAGGTGGTTAAAGACGTCATTACCACGGTGGATGGGATGGAAATCGCCTCCGGACCAGTGACCCATACCACTACTGAAGTGACGATACTAGGCCAAGACAGGCATCAGGAGGTAATTGTGTTCGACGTGATCAAGGCTCCTCAATTCCAAGTAATTCTAGGGATTCCTTGGTTGGAGAAACACAATCCTCAGATTGATTGGCGAGCAAAGATGATAAAGTTCCCAGAGTGCACACCAACTTGTTATCCACGACCCAACATTGGCCTAGCGTCAGTAACGGCTGACAGTCCACAATTACCTCTAGAGTATCGAGAGTTCCAAGATGTTTTTCAAAAGGAACAGGCTAACACCTTGCCACCCCACAGATCATACGATTGTCAGATAGATTTGCTAGCCGGTGCAACTCCCCCTTGCAGTAGGATTTACGCCCTTACCGAGCATGAGAACCTTCATCTGCGACAGTATTTAGACCAGTACCTGGCCAATGGCTTTATCCGTCCGTCGAAGTCCCCTGCATCCTCGGCTCTGTTCTTCGTACCAAAAAAAGAAGGTGACCTCAGAACCTGTATAGATTATCGTGCTCTGAACCAGATAAGACGTCATTACCACGGTGGATGGGATGGAAATCGCCTCCGGACCAGTGACCCATACCACTACTGAAGTGACGATACTAGGCCAAGACAGGCATCAGGAGGTAATTGTGTTCGACGTGATCAAGGCTCCTCAATTCCAAGTAATTCTAGGGATTCCTTGGTTGGAGAAACACAATCCTCAGATTGATTGGCGAGCAAAGATGATAAAGTTCCCAGAGTGCACACCAACTTGTTATCCACGACCCAACATTGGCCTAGCGTCAGTAACGGCTGACAGTCCACAATTACCTCTAGAGTATCGAGAGTTCCAAGATGTTTTTCAAAAGGAACAGGCTAACACCTTGCCACCCCACAGATCATACGATTGTCAGATAGATTTGCTAGCCGGTGCAACTCCCCCTTGCAGTAGGATTTACGCCCTTACCGAGCATGAGAACCTTCATCTGCGACAGTATTTAGACCAGTACCTGGCCAATGGCTTTATCCGTCCGTCGAAGTCCCCTGCATCCTCGGCTCTGTTCTTCGTACCAAAAAAAGAAGGTGACCTCAGAACCTGTATAGATTATCGTGCTCTGAACCAGATAACAGTAAAAAACCGGTACCCCTTACCTCTGATCCCGGAACTCCTTGATCAGGTAAAAAACGCCTGTATTTATACTAAGCTTGATCTCCGGGGAGCTTATCACTTGGTACGGGTCAAGGAAGGAGATGAATGGAAGAGGGCCTTTCGCACTAAGTATGGGCTATTTGAATACCAAGTGATGCCCTTTGGACTATGCAATGCACCGGCCGCCTTCCAATATTTTATGAATGATGTCCTCAGAGAGCTCATTGATGTCTGCTTTGTCGTCTACATAGATGACATTCTTGTGTACTCATCTTCAGAAGCTTTTTGCCAAGCTCGGAAAATGTGTTTTTCATGTCACTGAGGTCGAATTTTTGGGATTTATTCTGACACCCAAAGGAGTCCACATGGACTCGAGAAAAGTAGATGCTATCCTCAAATGGCCGTCTCCTACTTCCGTGAAAGGCATTCAAAGCATGCTAGGCTTTGCCAATTTTTACCGAAGATTTATTCCAGAGTTTTCACGAGTGGTACAACCCATCACTGCCCTCTTAAGAAAAAATAAACGCTTTGAATGGTCCGCAGAAGCAGAACAAGCCTTCCAAGAGCTAAAGGTTAAATTCACCTCGGCGCCAATACTGAAACACCCACGCCCGGACCTCCCTTACATCGTTGAAACCGACGCCTCCAGCTTAGCAATGGGAGCAGTCCTATCACAAAGAGATCCAGAGACTAACCAACTGCATCCTGTGGCATTCTGGTCTCGGAAGTTCTCGGCGCCTGAGATCAACTACACCATCACAGACAAAGAGCTTCTAGCGATTAAATCAGCCTTTAAGGCATGGCAGCATTATCTCCTCGGGGCCAGACACACCGTCACAGTGATCACCGATCATCGAAATCTGCAGTATCTGAAAACCGCCAAGGCTCAATCCTCCAGACAGCTTTGCTGGGCTCTATTCTTTGCTGAATTTGACTTTGTGATCACTTATCGCCCCGGCAACAAGAACGGCAAAGCGGATGCTCTTTCCCGAATTGGAATGGGAGATAACATTGCCAATCCATAACCTGTACCAATAATTCCTGAACAAAGGATCATGGGTCTGATTTCTTCACAATCCATTGAAGATATTGAAGAAAAAACTAAACAACTTATAACCTCACCAGACTTACTGAACTGGTTACAAAAAGGAAAAGATTTCACCGTAAGCAATGACTTGCCTTATTTCCAAGGACGATTGTTCCTACCACACGCCGATTTACAAAGACAGGTAATCTCCTGCTATCATGATTCATTAATTGAGGGTCACCCTGGCATTGCCAAAACCACAGAAAAGGTGAAGAGACACTTCTGGTGGCCTTCGTGGAGAAAAGACATAAAGGAATTTGTGATGTCCTGCGGTGTGTGCGCTCAAAACAAGGGTCAGACGAAGAGGCCGGCTGGTCTTCTGCAACCATTAGACATCCCACCGTGTCCCTGGCATACCCTTTCCATGGACTTCATCACAGACTTACCCTCCTGTTCCGGGTACAACAGCATTCTTGTTATTGTGGACCTGTTTTCTAAAATGGCCCACTTCATTCCTCTAAAAGGCTTACCTTCAGCATCAGTCCTAGCCAAAGTATTTCTTGAAAACATCGTCCGGCTACACGGCTTCCCGTCAGTACTAATCTCAGATAGGGGGAGCCAGTTTATTTCCAACTTTTGGCGTAGCTGTTGTCAATTAGCTCAAATCGATGTAAGACTTTCGACCAGCCATCATCCCCAGACCGACGGGCAAACCGAGAGAACAAACCAGACTCTCAAGCAATATTTACGATGCATGCTACAACAGTCGGAGAGTAACTGGAAGGACATCCTTTGGATAGCTGAATATGCTTACAACAATTCAGTTCATTCGGGTACCGGGAAGAGTCCCTTCTACATCTTGTATGGGATTCATCCTCGAACCTCCAACATTGATCCACCTCAAGATCTTGGAACACCCGCCGTGGATCAATTGCACACCGTTATACCCAAGCTTTTAAGGAAGCGACTGCACATCTACAACAAGCTAAAGAGAGGTACAAAAAAGGAGCAGATCAACACCAAAGCAATGCCCCTCAATACCAGGTTGGGGATCAAGTCTGGCTGTCCACCAAACATTTATTGCTTAAAGGGCCTCGCACCTTCAACCCCAAATACCTGGGACCATATCCAATTACGGCCATAATTAATCCAGTGGCCGTTAAATTAGAATTGCCAACCCATATGAGAATACATCCTGTATTTCACGTATCACTTTTGAAACCCATGCAACCTGGAACCAGATAACCAATCCTCCAGAGCCCATTCAAGTGAATGGGGAGCCCGAATTTGAAGTAAAAGACATTTTGGACTCTAAAATCATCACATTGAAGCTATTCTACCTAATCGACTGGAAAGGCTATGGACCTCAGGAAAGGTCATGGGAACCCTATGACCACGTCCATGCTCCTCGTCTAGTCCAGAAATTTCACCGAACCTTCCCCGATAAACCAAAACCCCCGGGGAGGACAGGTTTGGGAGGGGCCTTGAGGGGGGTGCTGTCATGGGCGCTACTCCCGAGGGGCCAGGACTGGCCCAGCGCCCTCGGAAGCAGACCCGTCTTCCACTACTCCGGACCCAGCAGACCCCTACAGGGGCCCTTTGGACCATGTCCTGGCACCTTTGGCGCCAGGCTCATGAAGGGTTTCAGTCCCGGCGCCATAGGCACCGGGCTCATATTGATAAACAGTGTAATAATGCTTGGGTGGACTTACCTGAGGCAGACCATGCTGCATATTTACCCAGAACAATCCAGTCTGGTTGAAGTCCCCAGCCATTAGGGCTGGGAGGAACTATATCCTCCATTCAGGAACTCTTTTCTTACCTGGGTGGAACCGGTGGAAGAACACACATTGGAAGCACTTCTCTGCTATTTAAACCACGCCCGATGGAAAACACGTGCTACATTTGTTACAATGTTTTGCTCACCTCAATGTCCCTACAACTAAAGCAGTGTTTTCCTTGAATTTCAAGGGTTTTGTTATTCCATACATAGTTAACATTAATAACAACGACAATTCAGCTAATCAAAACACTGTATTATGTCTAGAAAGTAAAATAAAAAAGCAATTGGACAACTGCAAATTCCTCCAAATAAACCTGTTACAAAAATTTAGTTTGCATATGTACTTAACTTTTTTACATGTATATGTACTGTTCATGAATAGTTATTAAAGCGTTACAGTAACTGTCAATATATTTTAAAATACATATTTACAAGACTACTGCCCATGTATATGTAGCACAACGCAGGGTGGGCGTAGAGTCCATGCGAACATGGTGTGTCTAACATTGGCCCTCATTACAACCCAGGCGTTAAGGGGTTAACGGCGCCATAAAAGGTGGCGGCGCCGTTAAACCCTTAATGCCTGATTACGAGGTCCCTTTGCGAGTGGCACTTTAACGGTTGCTTTTAGCAGACGTTAAAAAACCAACCCGCAAAGGGACCTTGGTGCTAAGTACGGTGCCGCAATTTACGTCACCGTACTTAGCGCCTTCCCCATTCCCATTGAGCCCTATGGGGCAAAAATGGGAATGGGGAAGGGCCATGGCGGCATGGGGAATTACCGCCCCGCCAACCTCGGAATGGGGCCGTAATTCCCCATTCCGCCATGGCGGAGTCGGTAAGTTACCGGCATGGACCATGGTGCTATTAGCACTATGGTCCAACGCCTGGGTCGTAATGAAGGCCATTGTGCCCGGTTCATGGAAGATTTGCCCAGTACAAAGTGAATTTGCACTGCTGAAAAGTGACTTTGCACTGCCGAGACAAACCCTGATTCATGGAACCGTGCAAAGTGTATTTTTGCCATGCAAAGTCCGGGCAAAGTCAGCGCATAGTCATTTTTGCAGTACAAAATGACTTTGCCCGCAATACACTTTGCACGGTTCCTTGAATCAGGGTTTGTGTCAGGAGTGCAAAGTCACTTTTCAGCAGTGCAAATTCACTTTGAACCGGCCAAATATTCCATAAAACAGGCACATTGGGCCTCATTACGACCCTGGCGGTACGGTATGGACGGTGCCGGTATGGCACCGGCACTGTCCATACCATACCGCCTTATTCCATGTTTCCCTCGCAGGTCCCTGAGAGCCCACCAGGTCTGCCCTGGCGGGCTGTGCGGCACCCGCGAGGGAAATACATGGATGCACCGGCACCATTATAAACGGTGCCGGTGCATCCATGCTCCTCATCCCCACTCTGCCCTATAGGGCAGAGTGGGGATGAGGAGCCCGGCATTACCGCCACCCACGAATGGGCAATTACCGGCCCATTCAACTCGTAATGGGCCGGTATGTGCCCATTCACGGGTGGCGGTGCCGGATGCGAGTTTGGCGGTAGCCATGCCTGTAATGCAGGCACGGCTACCACCAAACTCGTAATGAGTCCCATTGTGTACCTGCATTTATATAGACCAAACCTAGCAGTGAAGAAACAGAGTGCTGTACAATAAGAGCATAAAGAAAGTGGGTACACGAATATGCTATAATGTGAAATGCATGCAGTTAGGAAGATACACTGCTATGGCTGCACGTGGTACTCCGTTGTCTTATAGGCACCCATATAATGCGCTATGAACAAATAATGCTCATGTGTACTCCGGCAAGAACGTATAATTCAAAAGGAGAAACCCGTGTGGGGGATTGTGCCAGGTAGGCAATACACATATAAACCAATAGAAAACCCCTCTAAAGACAATTAACCGTATCGTGTTTGAAATCTATAAGAAAAACGAATGAACAATTTCATTAAAACACAGTTGTATTCTTGCTTTTAAAAGTTCGTATATGAATTCGGCCACTATATGAATATTATTCGTTCACTACCAAGGATATGTCTATGACTATAACTGAATAACTTTCCATAGACGAATTTGTAAAAGAAAGAATAAAACTGAGTTTTGATAACATTGTTAATTCATTTGTGTTGATAGATTTCAAAATAGGATACGGTTAGAGGGGGTTTCTATTGGTTTATATGAGTACTGAAATATGCCATTGGCTCCTGTTCACTGGTTTCAAAACCAATGACTTTTAACTCTGTAGGTTTGAAGACAAATGTCCAGTAAAATATATTATTTAGCCCCAATTGTCTACCACCTCTATAAGGTTGAGCTCATTTGCCATAAACCCCTTGGTGCCGTGTGGGGGAGGGTATTCGTCATTTTCCACAGCCGCTTTTGATCCCAGTCCATCCCTGGCTGAGCCCTTGATTTTTCGATTGTCAGAATCGAAACAGAAGTGACATGATTACAGAGATGTTGTTTTGTTTTATAGCGCGCATCCACGTGTCCGATGCAAGCAGAAGCCACAGGCAGAAAGGACAAAGCAGTGTCTCATATTGAGTACAGAAATGCATCTTCCGTGATGGCGTGCGTGATGCTGTTTGGGCCAGATGCAGGCCTTCGTGCATCAAAAGGCTGAAAAAAGGGACTTGAAAGCCCCATGCTGACGTATGTTTTTTTTTATACATGTATGCGAGGGACATTGCAAATTTAATTGGGGCTTTGTGCTGGTGATTTGAACATGACCTTTAACTCTGACGGCATCTCAGCAAATGACATCACTGAAGCAAAGAAATCTACAATGCTGATATATTAATAAAGCAACACATAGTCACTAACAGACACATAGGATTAGTTGAGCTACCAACTGTTTATTAACTAGTGTACTTTCTTTGTATGCCGTGGGTGCAGTCAAGGTAAGCCAAGGCACAACCAGTCGAACTATCAGAGGTGAAGGGCTACTGCATGTGTATGCCAGCACAGACTCTTATGGCCAGTTACTGTCATTTTTTTGTCAGCTATATCCTCACATTCCAGGAATAGAGATCAAGTTCAAGGAAAAGCCTTTCATGCCCATATGCTGCCATCATTTGCCAAGCTCAGCTTCCAATGCCCCTGTGCTGCCAACCTATCCCATTCAAAGCCCTGTATGCCAAGCGCATGCTCAAATACACGCGTAATACAAAGCTATGCAAGGCAAAGAATTATAAACTAGGTATAACCATAATGCACAATGTGCAGCGTCAAATGTTCAATAAACCTTCAAACCACATCTGTGTATCTGAATATTTGATAACCTTTCCTTGCTCCGTACTACTGTGCCTTTACGTCTGACTTAACAGATTTTCAGGCGAGTTACTGTTTCCTTCTCCAGTGCTTCAGTGGCTGATCCATAAACTCACAATTCTGTCTCTGAATATATTCTTTCTGGAGTTACTTCTGAGCATAACTAAACAGGACCTCTCTGTGTCTTTGCTGATGATTGCTTCTCTCTCACGTTGTTCTTTCCAACCACGTCAGCATTGTTATCAGGTTTACTCACAGTAGGGTCATTCGACTGAAACAAACCCTCAAACGCCTCTCTTCCAGGGTAACAATCCTACGTCACTGAAGTCATGTTTATACTGTCCCAGGGCCCATTCCTGGAATTATCGGTGCAGAAATAGGGCACTTGCACGCACAAATGGGCACAAATCCACCTTCGTTGATTCATGGAATCGAATGCACAGTACTTTTCCTGGACTTGTGTGGAGTTTGCGCTGGCTCGGCACGTCTGTGCAAGCCATCAAGGGCCTTGCACGAGACTCCAAGCAGAGCGTGGGTATGGCTTGCGCAGAGGGCTGGGAAGGGGGCAGAACACCAAAAATAGGGAAGAACTTGAAAAAAAGTGGGCCTTACCGAATGACTGCCTGCAGGCAGTCCCTCACATGCCAACAATTGCACAGTATGAGACGTATTCATGGTTTCGATCGTGCATTGTCTCGGCTGGGAAATGGCCACGCCAGTCTTTCATAAGATCCGCCACCCGAAGGCATAACTACACTTACGCATAGATTTGCAGCACGCAGATGGGGTTGCATGTTGGATTTCGGGGTGCATGTACTCAATTGGGGTTCCGATGTAATGTAGGAGTGCGCGTAACCATTGTAGCGGGGTGCTGGAACATTTTACAAGGGTTCCCTTGCAGATTTCTCAAGTTATTGCCGAGTTACAATTTTTCATACACATGTTTTCGGGGTGCTGCATACTGTTACGGGGGACCCCGCGCAGGATCCCCGGGTTGCAGGCCTGCTTACGGGGGACCTCACATACTGTTTGAAG
Source organism: Ambystoma mexicanum (assembly GCF_040938575.1). Classification (NCBI taxonomy): domain Eukaryota; kingdom Metazoa; phylum Chordata; class Amphibia; order Caudata; family Ambystomatidae; genus Ambystoma; species Ambystoma mexicanum. Next base: position 289,126,973 of record NC_090941.1, on the reverse strand, counting down.
CATGCATGTATTCGCACCCGGGGAACGCGCAAAGGTAGCTGTTCTGGCTGTTTATGCTTTGCGTGTGGGCGTGTCGGGGACGTTCCGGGCACAATGTGCAAATACGCTTACTTTGCGCTATATATTCCATGAATACGCGGACGTGCATTTATCTTTCTGCGTGCAGGCTCGCACTGTGTCCTTCTCGGCGTGTGGCCCTTGCAGGATTTCTGCGTGAATTTCCCCTGAATGGGGCCCTTATTTTTTAGCAAACACCTCTGTTTACTGTGACGTATATGCCTATAGAAGAACAGCTATTACAAGCCCCAGCATCTAGCTGTTGACTAAAAAGCAGTAACTGGACAAAGGTGCTCATGATGATATGAGGCCCTGCTGGTCTGTGACCTCCAGTCTTCACCTCCCACCCTGGACTGCCTTTTAGAATTCTGTTGCCTGGCAGCATGACTGCATATATTATCTATGCGCCTCTTTGATGTTTTACTTGAATGAGCAAACCCTGCCATCACATCAGTAGCGCACTTATTCCCAAGGAAACACCTACTATGCCGCATAGGGCAGCTTTGTTGTATGAAGGCCTATTTACCAAGAGGTCCATACGAGCACAGTCCTTTTCACCTAGAGTGTTATTTCCTCACAGATCACAGCACCTTGAAGTTGTCCTGGATTTTCTGTGCTCAATCCATTGTCACTGATTCAACTCCCAGATATGGTTTGATATATTGTTCTCCTATACCCATTTTTTTCTGATAAAAAACATTCATTGGTTTCTTATATCACTTTTCAGTTCTGTGGATCATGCTTTCATTTTATTATACGCTTTATTTCTGTATGGAATTAGATCATTTTATAGAGATTATGCTGCACTTGGACTGAACGGGAGAGAAGGGGAAAGGGAATGAATGCGGATGGGTGATGGAAGCACCGGTCAAGATACATTCAAGGAGCTAGTAAGGAGAAAAGAGGTAGGGAGAAGGCAGAGTCAACATGGGAGATGGAAGGAAGGAACACATTGGAGAGTGGGGTAGATGATACCAGGGTTATACATGGAGAAAACGGGTGAGAGTGTAGAAAGGCAGAAAGAGGGAGTCTTGAAATGTGAAAAATGGAGAGAAGGAACAGAGGAGGGCGGAGGAACACAGCAGAGCGAAGTATGGAAGTATAAACAAATAGAAAGAGGGGCTATGAATGATGGAAGGTAGGGAGTGGGGGAGGAAGTGGGAGGTGAGGCGCCTGACAAAATAGATTAACCTGTGAGAAAGGAAGTGAGGCAAGGCCCCCACAGGCCCACCATGCCTATTACATGCATATAAATCATAGACGCAGTTCTGGGCTCACTGAAGTTATCACAAAATGGGGAGAAAACAAAGGCCAGCTTCAGCTTGCTATACATCTGCCATGTATAATAACAAAATGGCCTCCTCTTTGAAGGATGAATGGGAAAAAAGTGAATCACACCTTTCCAGAGAGGCAGTGGACTAGAATATTTAACTATCATATTGCAGGTGAGGGGGAGGGAGGACCGAAGTCCACTTAGTATAAAATACTCCACCATTGGCACAGGGGCCCCATCGAGTTTAGCAAAACTGGATGTAGCAGTTTGAGGGAATGTTTGAGACGTAGAAGGAAGCAACCATAACTCATGTGATGTAGTTGTACATTCATATTGGTCCGATTTCGTTGTTGAATTTAGGAGCAGTATGGGCTGGTTGATCACTGTCACTTCTCAACTGACTTTGCTGTATGGCTTCACTGACTCACATCCTGTAACCAAACACTGTGGACCGTGGCCAGTCACATCTCTCATGGTGGCCAAACCCGGCATTTTAAGGAATTGGGGTACATCATCTTTACCAACTCTGGAGGATAGGCTACAAGAGCTGGTTAAAATTGACTCATATGCACATCCAATGTATCGTTTACCCTATGCAGAATAGGTGGTTTTGAAATTTTTTGACAGTTTAGTAGGTTTAAAGCTGTTGCATCTTCAGCACCAACCTCTGCATACTTCCAAGGTTGACCTGACACAAATCCCTCTCACTTGCAATCACAACCTTCCATCACCATTTTAGATCATTTTCGTGAGTGGGGTTCACACTACATGTTTCTTGAACATTTCAGGTTTATTTATTTATTTATGTTTACATTTATAGACTTTCGCTAAACCGGCAGACATTGAAGCGCTGTTGTGTATGTTCTCTTCTTTTCTTTCCTCCTGGTTCCAGATTTGAGATCCGGTTCCATCTCAGAGTTCGTAGCTGGTACACGGCTATAGCAGTAATTTAGACTTATTAGACGTGACACTATGTAACATGTACCTGTCTCTTTTTTTTGTGTGTTATGCACAACACCACCTTTGCACCTACTATGTCTGCAAATACCCGAAATGTTCACAGCTGCTTGGCAATGCGAGGTTCCCTCTTGTTACTCAATGCATGGTTTAATATGGTGCAGTTGTCCCATACCTTATATACTGCATACATAGTAAATAGAATCTTTTCTTTAGCACATCGTTGTTATGGAACTATATTGCCTGATTGGGATAGTGGCGGTAAGTGTGTTGTTGTCACTTTTCTGCACAGTAAGTGCACCTTATCGTCTTCTTACGGCAGTTGCTTGATTGATATACTGTTCCTATTTTTTTTCTGTTGCTTGGAAATGTCAAGTACCTTTCATGAACATTAAAGATTTTTTTTTAAACTTAAGCGTAGTAGATATTTGTGCAAGGTTTAGAGGGGAATCTGCTTATGGTGTGCTTATATTTATGTATTTTTCCAGAGATTGAAGAGAACGAGTGAATTAGAAGTTTGACTCCCTCTTCACTGTATTGCAACAAGACATACAGGTAAACAAATTAGAATTATTGTTGCTGTTTTAAAAGATATGACGTACATAAGAGGTAATGATGTGAACTTGTTTTTTCCGTGCTATATTAGTGGCGGGGATGTTGATATGCATACATTGCAGAGAAAGTAAGCCCCCAACATGTAAGCAAATGATGAAGGCGATGGAAAAAAAATTATATACTGGAAAAAGCCCTAGAAAATGTAATGTTGATAAGGCAAGTAAACATGCATCGGGTAAAATCGTATTTCTCAGTTGCGGCTGCAAAGGCATGGAAGGCCCTCCCCCTCTCCATGCAAGCTATCTCTGATCATTTGGCTTTCGGACGTTCCCTCAAAACCTATCTGTTCTAGGTCTTGAGTGAGTTGTGTTTGCCGGTCTAGCGCTATGATGCCTTCTGGCGTACGTGCGCTCTATAAGTACTAATAACATAACATAACAAACAAGGAATTCATGAAAATCATTTTTGTATTTCCAATACTGAATAATGCGCAAATCTGCTACCTGCCTACTAGAGAGACTTAAATGAATACCCTGACGGTAACAGTCAATGGATGAAAAGGTCACAGTTCTAAGAGGCTTGTTTACAATGGGTGAGGAATACTAAATGATATTCAGGAAACTAGTGTAATGTGTCTTGCTACCCTTCTGGAATTACTAGCCAGCACAATGATCTTATTTTGCTCCTTAATATGGCCAATTTAACAATATATTGGGAGACCACCCTTAACATGAGGAGTTCATTCCCCCCACTTAAGATGACCCAGAGCACATTGAGCATTTGCGTTCAGCTAGATTAAGATTAAGGCAAGCAGATGCCCCACACACTTGGTTTAGTTTGGATTCAATTACTTACATTGGCATCTCTGTTGTTGGTGCTCAGGAAAGTCAACAGGGTGCCTCGTACATTGACAGCACAGGAATCTGGTCAAACAGTTCAGTCAAAGATATCGACCAGCATCTATCCCTCATTTTACTTTCCTTAATCACAGGACCCAGTCAGATTTTAGGCTTTCCCAATTGCAAGGTTAAATCTCCATTCAGCTTTCAATAGTTGCACCCAGATAATGGTTAGGCAGCTTTCCTGGCAATGTTAAATTCTGCCAGGAAATACCTGGCACTCCTTGCCCATTGCATCGCCACTCTCTGGCCCAACTTTCAGTGCTATGCGGATGACACCAGCTCATTTTCAGGCTACCCTCGGCTTCCTCCTCTCCTTCCCTTATCTCTGATTATCTGTCTGCTATCCAGGAAAGGTGTGCTGCCAATGACCTCTGCCTTATTGCCAGTAAGACTAAGATTCTCCTCATCTGCCCACCCACTCCCTGCTTTCCTGCAGCTCTCCGGCTGTCCTCTCTTGGCCCGCTTCCTGCTGCCACCTGCAAGGCAAAAAACTATGGTGTCATCTTCGACTCCACACTCTCCTTCTCCCCTCACATCTCTGACATCACTAAGAAGTCACATTGCCAGCTGCACCTCCTCAGAGGTATTCTTCCTTTCCTCTCTTTCCCCCAGAAGCTCACTTTCTCCATAGCTCTGTTTCTCTCTAGGCTGGACTATTGCAACAACCTCCTTCTAAATCTGCCTGCTTCTACTTTCCGCCCTCTGCAACTAATCCAGAACAGGACTGCAAGACTTGTCCTTGGCCTCAAGCCCAGGGATCGTATCTCTCCAGGACTGAAATCTCTGTACTGGCTCCCAGTGGCTGTAAGGATTAAGTTCAAAACCCTCTGCATCATCTACAAGGCCTTCTGCGGCCTGGGGCCTCAATACCTTTAACTCTCTCTCCCTAAATATCTTCCTTCTCGAGCTCTCCGCTCATCCGCCTCCAACTCCCTCAGTGTCAGTCGCTTCTCCAAGCAACGAGTTGGTGGTAGATCTCTTTCTTCGGCTGGTGTCTCCCTTTGGAATAGCCTCCCTGCCTCCCTTAAAATTGAGGAGCACCATCTCTGGTAACGGAAGCACCTCAAAACCTTTTTCTTTGCTTCTGCTTTTGCGCCTCCTCTCCTCTGCTGACCTCCTGGCTATAACCAGAACTGCACTGGCCACCTGGACACCCTCTGATCTTGGGCCCAGGTTAGTAGCCCGTGTTAGTAGCCAGTGTCACACACCTGCACTGCCCACCTGGCAACCCCCGCACTTGGGGACTGTTTCTGTATCCCTACAGTCCCCCCTACCAGCCCTTGACGCCTGATGTCTGCACTTACCCATGCACTAGCCACAAGCTGGCCGTTACTTATTTATTGTTATCTTTTCCCAAGTACTGCACTGTCCCTGCCCCCCTCCATCGCACTTGCATGATCCGAATAACACCTGGCCTAGTAGGATCATTGTCTGTCCTCCCTTTGTTCCCCTCCCTTGACTTGTCGACCCTTGAAACACTTGTGTTGTTCTGACTTGAGTGTCGTGTAGACCGTTGAAACCTCCGTCCTCAAGTGACGCACAGGGGAACTAAAAGAAACCCGCTGTGCGACCTTTGGGGCCACAGGTGGGAGATGTTACTTCCCGGATCCACGGAACCTCTGGAACACCGATGCTGCTGTCAAAAAGAACGAGGTTAAGTACCAGGCAATTACAATTTATCACAAGAACCAAAGGATCTGAATAGTCTTACCTATCCGGTGTTTGGAAAACCCAGGAAACCTAGGAAGGAGGTTCGAGACTCAGATGAGGCGGTCCCAAGAACAAGAGGACCGCAGAGAAGCGTGGATGCAGGATAAACCACCTGTAGGACTGAAGGCGTGACTTGAATCCCAAAAGGGAAATGGCGTAGAAGTTCAACAAGGTACCAAGGGATGATCCGAAGACAAGTTAGGGTCGAGTCAGAAATCCAGCAATAGGTAAGCAGTTCCAAGCAAAGGTACAAAAGGGTAATCCGAAGGAGTCCAAGAAAGAGTTCAAGATCAAGGTAAACCAGTAGTGTTATCCAAACGTAGCGCCAACCAGGGTCTGAAGACAGCTGAGAAGCAATGAGTGTTCCGTGCATCAAGCCTTATATACTGTGCGTTTCGGGGTCATGTGACATCCACCAAGGTCACGTGGGAAACGCCACTCTGGATCACGTGAGCAAATGAACGATCGGCTGGAGGTGTAACGCCGCCCCTTCTGCTGTATGTTCTCCATGGCAACTGCCAGTGCAGGAAGGGCTGCAATCGAGCCCGTAAATTGTACCTGGTATGGAGCTTTCGGTCCTTTGGGTAAACCGAATCACATGAGCCTCGAACCCTGGTGGGAGGTGTTGGGGAAATGTGAGCAGTGTTCTGGTGTGCAGTGTGTGCTGTGTTCTGGTGTGCAGTGGATCGGTGTGCAGAGGATCGCCTAACATGTGCATAGGCACGTTATAAATGCCATATCATATCATATCACCTTCCTTCAGTATTTCACCTAGATAATAATTAGGCAGTAATCTCAGGATTCACAGAGATGGTCTTTAGGCAACTCTCTTTCAAGTTGTTTAAGCAGCTTTCCCCTTCCCCATAGAGTGAGGGCTTTTTACACCATAAGCCACCCCAAAGAATATTGAGACCAAAAGGTGTTAACTTTTGAACACTGAAATTTCACTTGACCTTTACGGTCCTCTTTCCTTCCCAGGTTCAACCCCTCTCTGCCGATAGGCCCTTGGACTTCTGAAGTGGGATTGATGCAAAGAATGGCTCTACCCATCAGAGTTATCATTTAAACTTTTCAGATACTTCACCCAAAAAGTCACAACGTGGCAAAAATGTACAATTTACAAATAAACATCATAATATCTATATATTTATATCCCCCTAATCATGATGGATTTGTCAACATGTCTACCGTTTGGCCAGGATATTGCATGTGCAAACTGTGCTTTTTCTTCCTTTACACAAAAAGCATAACAGTTATGAATGGTACATTTTCTACCCAGGTATCTAATTTAATAAGCCAATAGTTCCCCAACTTTTGGATTCAGAACATTTTCAGGGAAGGCTAGAAACGCATTTTTGATTATAACTTGAGTCCCACAAATTGAGTGTAGATACAAATATCATCAACATGGTGGGGTCGGGACAAGCTTTAAAATATCATGTGTGCCATTTGTGTGAGTATCATGGGCCAAAGGTTACTAGGTAAAATTACGATTCTAATATAAGCCTATGGACACATGATTATACATAGATCTTATTTTGACTGCCAACAGCATACTAGGTTTCAGATTTAATTTCCCCTCAGAACACAAGCTGTGGGAATCTGCTCCAGTCTCTGCCACTCAATGTTGACTTAAGCCTGGGTAAATTAATTAGCCTTTGTTCTCTTAGGGCTAATGGATGCTGAAGAGATTTAATCTCTCTGACCAGATGGGTCACTGGCCTCCTGTAACAATCTTGATAGCAGGCCATCACCTTGTCAGTCCAAGGATAGTACACATAATTTCTTGAATTTGGTGTTTTTAAATAAAAAATTTAAATTCACTTAATAGCAGCCTCTGTTTATCCAGCACCGATAACTGGCTCTGTCACGCATGAACGCAGCCCTCCTCTCGAGGATCAAAGCAATGGTCTTTCAGAGGGACAGCAGAGCATAGCATGTTGTGGAGGAAGGTATCTTTGAATCTCAGTGTCGAAGTCAGCCCCAATGACCAAAATACTGTTCTTTGTATGTCACAATATCTTTCTTTAGACATGAAGCCTTCATATTATTTTTAACATGTTTGCATCTCGCCATCACTGTTCATTTTAACGTCATGATTTGTTCATTTTTGATGAAGGATATTGTTCTCCATATCTTTATTTCCAACTGCAAAATGCACATGGAAGGCTCTTTTGAATCAATGTCTTTCCCTTGCTTTGCACACAGGGTTTTAATGTGGCTTTCAATAAATTAGTACTGTTGCTTGTGTTCCAACAGTATGGGGCGGTGCTGCCAATGCAGAAAATTAATTTTCTACCACGCACTCCCAAACAAAAACACAGTGACTATCCTTGCCCTGAACAATAGATAGTGTGGCTGGGGATAACATCAGTGAGTGGCATTTGCCCTCCCTCTTTTTCCCATGAGAAAGTGTGGCTAGACCACATGTTCTGGCATAGACTTTCCCACACAGTGTGTCTTGGACACCACCAAACCTGGCTATCACTTCCTGATTTCTCACCTCATCCTCTCTTGTGCCTTTTTCCACTACTAGTTTCCTGTTCCCCCGCTGAGGTCCCATGGTCTAGACTCAGTGATCTCTGCTCTGTTAGTTTAGCCTGATGCAGCCAAACATTTCTTTTTCTACCTGGATGGCTTTAATCATTTTGCAAACAAGCTCTGCCTCTTTCAGTTCTGTTGCAAGTTGGGTGGTGGCTGTCATCATAAACAATTTGTATAGTTTCTGATTATGTGATCTGGCCAGCGTAAAGAACAGTGGTCCTAATACTAATTGTGGGCGACTGTTATGGCTGAGAGCTTTATTATGAGGTGGGTGTTATCATTGGAATCTCTGAGGACAAACTTGTGGAAGCAAGGACAGGGAGCGGTGGTACTGTTGTATGAGGCAACATACCTGCCAAGACACCCAACTTCTACACACACACACACACACACACACACACACACACACACACACACACACACACCCACACCCACACCCACACCCACCCACCCACACCCAACACACACACACACACACACACACACCCCCCCACACACACACACACACACACACACACACACATCCTTCCCCGATAGAAAACAGCTTATGCACACATCTGTTACCAGGGGCTGAACACCTCTGTCGTCCTGAGTGTGCGGAGCAAAACCATTTGATACTCATCCTGCCTGATGTGCTGCACACAACAAGGAGGAGAGCATGGCAGGGAGAGGTTAGAGAAGGCCTCAAGCAGTCATCAGTCATGAGTCATTCACACACCGCCAGGAACCACCTACTGTTTATGATACACATTCATTATGGGAGCAGGGAAACCCAAAACAGAAATCTTACCATGCTGAAGCCTCTCCCAGTATGTTTTTATGTATATATCAGGAGCAGTCATTGCCACGGTTAATGCAGCGAAGCACCAGCACTTCCACAGGGAAAGGAAGTGAAGCAGTAGACCCCCACCCCCAGGTAGCAGTAGCAATGCCAGGCAGCCGTAGCTGTATTTATATGTAGTATTCTACTCCTAGTATTACATAAAACTAGCCCTGCTACCTTAGCCCTCCCAATGTGCTCACTTCTTCCTAGCTGCAACCGTACTTTTACCACTTGTTTCTTACACTGAGCTCATCTTCTCTATGCCGTTTTCTCTGCACACACATTGCCATGTGTGGCTAACACAAAGGAGCTTTGCATTATGCAAAATCCCCAACTATTTCTTTCATCAAAGCTAGTTGAACGTGCAACTGCACCAGAGTATGTATTCCCAAGATGACATGCTTGAATAAAATGCCCCAGAGCTCAAATTCTGATGCTCCTGCCATCTGCAAAATAGTGAAATGGCATTGTCCAGTGTTCAATGGGGAGTCCTTTGCCTGATCAAACACCAAAACCTGCCTTCTCTAAAAAACCGCGACCTCTCCTCACGCCTCCTCACTATCTGGGGGAAACTCCTGCAACCCGTGCTTTCGCCCAGCTTCCCTCTATAATTTCCTGGGGGACACCTCTGTGTCGCTCCCCAACCCGCCACTCCCCTCACCAGACCCAAAGCTATTCACCCCTCTCTGCGACAACCCCGTCACCCCCCAACTCCCACTCCCCACTTACCAGTCCATCCTGGACAGATCTCAGTTTCTTCTTCATTAATGGACGTTTGGGTCATGTGTCTAACGTCAATTTTGCGAGAAAAAAACCCCCAACATCCTCACAACCACGATTACATGTAGTTTGCCCTTGCACCCACTGGCTACTTTATAATCAACCAGCTCCAAACTGCACGGTATCGTATTATCACCCCCAATGATGTGGAAGGGGTGCTCATCAATATTTCTAATGAAAACATGTGGCTTGTCAGTCAATGATTAGATATTATCGTGTATGTTTCCTTGCCGATATTATTTGTAACCGTGTTCCACAAGCACTACTGTATGACTGTGACAAACCAGCAACCCCTTGTTTGAAATAAATTGCTCGTTTTGCGATTTCTGGAGCCTATTTTTCTCCTGTGAGTTGGAACACTCGCCTTTCGTTGTACTTCCACGATCACAATCTAAGATCAGAAACAAAGCCTAATATTTTAGACGCGAATCTAAACGTCGTTATTTGCTTTTCCCACTTCATCCTCGCGGTTCTTTTCATCTGTGCTTTCTTGCAGCCCAAGTCTTTAATCTCTGCCTTTAATTCCTTTCGCCTCGCGCTCATGGGAGTCGCCACACTTTGAGAATACTTGACATTCAGGAAAATACACTTTGTATGTTAAAAATCAATGGTGACACAATATTTACAGCCCAAAGGGCAGGCATTTGTCGTTTCCGTTTTCAGAATAAGTGCTTGGAGACTAGCTTTGTGCTGCTAAGCTGTCGACATCAAATAACAAAATCGCCACCGTTTCCAACTCAAGGGCCTCAGTGAGCTCTTGAAGGATAAACGATGGACTGAGCTGTTTTAATGATGGTTTAATGCAGAGCTGACATTAACCCTAATATGTGATGTTAAATGCCAAGCGCCCTGGCCTGCCGACCGCCCCTGCACTGGTGCATGCTTCTTTAAAGCACTGCAGAAGAAATGGCTTCTTAGTCCTATATCTGCTGGAGTGGCACTTACCGAAAGCAAGGCCACATTTCAAAATGTATTGTTTGATTAAACATGTCAAAAGCAACACTGCCTACAGCTCCTTTTAAACAGATAATATATAAACAATGCTTCTCCGTGGAATATCAATTAAAGAAAAAGCCAAGCAAACTAAAGGAATAATTAAAGAGAAAATAAAACCTTCAAAACTCATAATGGATATTTGTGTGTTTTTTTTAAATTACAGTAGCAGATTGGAGTTATGTGCAATTCCACTGCATTTCTGCTGCTGGCTCCTCAGAGTACAGATTATTTGTTTTAAATACACCACTAAATCAGACTGACGTTTTGGACGATAATAACTTTACCCCACTTACCCCTATTTCCGCAATGTGGGTGTGCCCAGCATTTCACTGACATCAAAGTAATAAGATGTATTTGTTTAGTGACATTAATAAAAGCCTCAGCCATAATGGGTTATTTGTGACTACAATGGCATTCCAATGCATATTTACCCAAACATGTACTTATCACCCATTTCAAGTTTCAGTTTAAATGATGTTTAGATCACTAAAAACGGGCATGTCTTCTTGTTCTAAGCTGTTATCCACACAAGAAATGGTATGCTTGCTGTCTTAAAATTATGAAAGCGAGGAAGGGAATGGCAGGGTCCCAGCAGAATAGAGAAGGAAGACATTCTTTGCATCCACCACCCAGTGGGATAACTGAATGGATTCTGATTTAGAGAGCAGAGAGTCCCACCACCATTTTGTTTTTACTGATGGTTGCGGTTCAGTAGAAATAGGTGACCAACTATTTCTCCAGAGATTTGGTTTTCCCCAGCTGAGGGGCGGTGTGTGGCCCGACAAACAAGGTCTTCTGCAGTCAAGTACAGAACCCACCTGTCCATAAAGCATGGGAACACTTTGCAAATGTTAAGGATCTTCACAAAGCCAAGGGGAGAAAAGTGGATAAGAGACAGCATTGTAAGTTGTCCTGCAGACGAGAAAGGATAGGCAATAACTACAGCCCGGCAACAAAGGCAGTGAACAGAAAAGGGCAGGGAGTGCAAGTAGGTTCCCACATAATGAGGGAAGAGTTTCCCACAGGGTCAGGGGAAACTCTAGCCTTCTGAGCTGGTTACTATTACAGGGCCCCACTCTGAATGCTCATGGAAAGGAGCAGCAAGAGTTGCTGTCTGTGTCTGGACCCTTAGGCACGAACAAGGAACCAATACTCACAACACTGAAGCCTATATGGGCCCAGCAGGAACTGAACAGTGACTGTCTCCTGAAACAGGAACCAGCACACTGTTAACAATATGCACAAGTTACAATGCTGAAACGAGAGAAAGGAAAGGGGTAGAGATTGCCTACTGGCAAGCCCAGCAGCCAAACTATGAACAAAGGACTTACACAAGCACAAGTAAGGACATGAACAGCAACTGAACTATCCAAGAAAGAATAGGAAGTCAAAGTAAGCAAAGTTCAGGACAGAGAACAGAAAAGAAGTGGAAAAGCAAGAAGACAGGAATCTAAGTGCAAGGGTATAGTAGACTGGAACTGCAGACTACAAACTAAGGACTGGAATCAAGGAACAGCGGACTGAACTATAGACCAGAAACAAGGAAACTCAGGACCGAAGCTCTGGACTAGGATAACAAGGACTGAACTGCAAACTGGTAAAATGGAACTGTTACTATGGACTAGAATAAGAAGGGCAGCACTGCAGACAGATGACAAGAAAACTCAGAACTGGAATTTGGGAAGCTAAAGCCAAGTAACCCAGGCTATGGGCACAGAACAAGGAACTGTAGGCAGGCAACAAGATAATTAGAGGTATAAAGCAAATGCAAGCATGGGAACAAGGCTGCAGTGCAGGAAGCACAGAGGTGCAGGACAGAAGGCAGGGGCGTGCAGGCAGAGTAGCAGGGCTGCAAGGCAGGGAGCACATGGCACTGGAACAGGAGAAGGTTATGGAAACAGCAGCAAGAGGACATGACAGAAATACGAAGCTCAAAGGGCTGAGAGCTAACTCAGTGCAAGAGTCCTGTGCTCCTGCAGGAAACTGCTTAAACAGTGACCTGCCCTGTGGCGAAGCAGGGTCATTAGTAGCACATGGAGCACCACACCTGAAGTAATCTGCCTCCTCCATCTCTGGTCCTGGGAAAGTGAAAGCAGCACTGATCTCTAAGGATTCTGGGGATTGTAGTTCTAAGATTGCTGCTTAGGAATAGCCAGTGAATGAGAACTGCCACGAGGTGCATTATGGGATATGTGATTTCTGAAATTAAATAATGAAGTACCAAAGCCTTTCAAGCAGAAAGTGAAGACAAAAATATGAATAGGTATTGTCTGGGGAGGATTATGGTGACTAATGAGTGCCAAATAGTCCACAATGGGTGCCAAGTGGGACTCCAGTGGCACAGTTGTGACATATTCAAGGTCTAGGAATTTTTCAGGGCAAGACATGACTCTCTCCAGAGCATTTCAATCTACCAATCCCTATTTTAGCACTTGCTGTTTCTGGTTTCACTTTGCATAGCAAGGACCTAAAGCCAGGAGGGTGAGGAAATGGCACCAGCCCAAAAGCCAGTTATTTCTTAAAAGTAATTGTCTATAGATTTCTGAGGCTCTGAGGAAAACAGGTTGAAGCACTGGGCAAACATTGGTGAGGGACACCACTTTATGGCAACTACCATTGATTCAAGGGAAAGTGTCGGTTTGAACTGTCATTTTCGTATCAGAATCTGTCCTCCGGCTGTTGGGTTAGCTCTGATAAAATATACCTACCTCTACCATAAAACAGATAGAGATAATAACAGTGTCCTATGTTGTAGAAGTCGAGACATGTTGTAAAGGTGGGAGGGGCTCTCTAGCAGTCACCCCAATTATCAGAGAACACTTGGGCCCATCAAAAACTCCCTGCCACAAGAACGGAAGACCCAGCCATGGGGCAAAGTTACTGGGCCTCATTACAAGTTTGGCTGTAGCCTTGTCAGTAAAACCAGCAGGCTGCCGCCAAACTTGCAAATTTTTCCAGCCCATGGCAATGGGGAAATACAGGGCCATTACAACCCTGGCGGACCCTGTATTTCCCTGTTGCCAGGGGCCGGAAACATTTACTCCCCATTCCCATTGAGCCGCATAGGGCTCAATGGGAATAGGGAGGTCGGAGGCACCGGCACCATTCAGAATGGTGCTATTGCATCCGACATGCTCTACTCACGGGTGCTGTGCCACGCGCCAGCCCGACCTGGTGGGTGAAATGGCACCCGCGAGCAGACCTCATAGTTTGCCGGTCCGGTAACTACATTACCGGCAAGCTTACCGGTACCGTTACGGCAAACTTGTAATGAGGCCCACTGTCTTTTATTAGCAAACAAAATGACAGGGATCACACCAGAAAAACAAACATTCTCCAGAGCTCTCGTCTTCTAAGCATGTGTCACCCGGTTTTATCCCTGTGTGATGTTACAAATTCATGTTCCAACCCAGAAAAACCTATCAGCTGATTACAATGGTCAATTTGAGCTGGTTACATATAGAGAACATGTAGGTTAGTCCTATGATTAGCTTGCCCCTCCTAACACCATCCCTACTAGTATCAGTCTACAATGTTGCAGGGTCGCAGAAAGACCATTGGCCCTTGCAACAAATTATCCCTACGTGAAAGATGAACCTGGATTGGTCAGAGTGTGTCCTCCCATCCCTGGGACCCTGGACAGTTACCAGACTTGGTTTATATTTTCAAGGCAATGGGAATGAACATGGAGGTGCAACGTGTTCCCCAATGTTGCCATTCTCTGGTCACCTAAGCCTGTGAGAGTGCATTCAGTTGAACATCCAGCTGCAACACTTGTAGATTCTTCTCCCTTGGTTCAATGGGAAAGCTCTACTCATCTAACTTGGTTGAATGGGCATTGTCACGTGTGTTGAGACCACAAAATGAAGCCCTCTCGCCTGTAATTATGAGGATTTTAGCCTGACTTTCTGCAGGTGGCTTATTGTCTTGATAACTGGAACTTTTTCGTCTCCACTTGTCCTTGGATGAATGCATGGTTTCTGCTAGCCTCTGCCTGTGGCGATCATTTCAGCCTTTCCATGTGCTCAAGTCTGTCTCTCCTTTGCCATCCATCTCAGAGACCTATAGCTTTTATATCACTCCCTATGGCTTTTCTATGTTAATAGCAGTCAAGCTGTGCAAGCTAAATATATGAACTCTTTGCATCTTGCAGTTTCAGCTTTAGCGAAAGATATGAATACATCTATATTTACATGTATCTGTCCTCCTACCTACATGGGTTATAAGTATGTGTATTATGCCTATATGCAATAAACTAGTGCATAATAATGTAATTTCATGAATGGATGAGTATATACTTCATGTATATTGTGGCTACGTCACAATGTCAGTAATGACATCATTGATTTCTGGCTTTGCAGTCAGTCAACTTGCTCGATCAATGTCATTTCCATATTGTCCAAGTCATCTATTGGGTATGGTCTGAATGGTTGTCTGAACGGTTGTCTGAGTGAATAGCGCTTTTCACATATGTAATACATTGAAGTTCATGGTGATGGGCCTAGAAGTGAGGCCCATCTGTTGTTTCTCTGCCTTCGTGCATGTGTGGGGCATGAGAGTTAGATTTGGCACCCATCTACAATATTCTTTTAAGAAAGGATTAGGTTTCAAGTACTTCATACAACTTCTGTCCAAAACCTATCCATATATTCTAGTTTAAAAACATTATTATATGTCCCCAGAGCATGATAAACCTATCAATGAGCCGTATAAAAGTAGAAGTAGGCCAAATGCCTTCACAAATCCATAGAAAGACATAGGCATCTGAATCATGAACCCTCTGTACCAGCTCCAACTCAAACGTGTTTCCGTACTTCAGCAAGAAAGAGGCAGGAGCACATGCTGATTGATCTGTGCTCACACCAGCTCCCGCTCAGAGGCACCTCATTGCTTTCACACATCAAGACCAAAAGCAACAGCTGATCTGCAGACCTAGGGTTAAAAACCCTCAGCAAGCAGCTCTCAAGAGCAATAGCAGTAACTTGCCCAGCAGGCTCAACCTCTGCTGCCAGCCAGCTTGATCCCCTTCACTCGTTTCACCCTCAGAAGGATGGAAATCTTAGTCAGCCTTAATATTTGCACAGTCGACTCTTGCGTTTGCAGGAGTTGGATCTAAATGCCACCCCCTTAAGGCATTAACCTGCAGGTCATTCCTCACTTTCTACCCCACCCTTGCCCTTGGTGACCTGAATGCAGACGAATTGGGGCTGCCTCATCCACTCTTGGAGAAATCCCTCTTTCACTTTAAATTTATGGCAGAAACATAACCCAAGACATCTTTTTACCAACCAAATATACATGTTTGTGTGTAACCAAACAATTGAAGTATGCACATGAGGTCATGTATGGAACTACATTACAGTGATCAATGTTAGATCTGCAACAGAACAGGAGTTACAAACAATTATTCAGATGGGGGCTAACCCGTAGTCAGCTCGTTAGTCCCCCACAACCAGAACATCTTCGATTTTCGTTAATTCTCGTATGAGCAGGCATTTTGTTATTAGATCACACACTTGTGCTGAAATATTTGGCTACAAAGGAAGGTGGCTGGCCCCATCTCAACAAATCTTTGGGAAAAGTCATCCATTTCAATAAATATTAATTAGATCAGTTTGGATCAATCATTTTTAACATTAGATCTGCTACAAAACAGGAGCTAAATGTAATTATTTAGAGGGGAGGTGAGGCTAACCCATAGAGCCCTCCATTAATCCGAAAATTCACAAAAATGTATGTAATTTGTTATATATTCATTAGATGTGGGATGATCAACCATTTTCAACATTATAGCTGCTACAGAACATGAATTATAAGCAATTATTTAGAGAGGGGCTAACCGGTAGTCAGCTAACCCGTAGTCAGCTAGTCACCACCCCCAATAAAAAAAAGTACAAAAACGTATGTCATTTGTTAGACATTTGTTAGATCTGGTTTGATCAACCATTATCAACATAAAATCCACTACAGAACAGGAGTTATAAGTAATTAATTTAGAGGGGAGGCTAACCGGTAGCCAGCCCCCCTCAATAAAAAATTATTTGACCCCCCCTTCAACAGATGGATCAGGGGTCTTGTGATCTCTGCGTAATCCTCAATGAACTTCCTACTGTAATTAGTCCGTCCAAGAAGGATCCTTAGCTCACGCTGAGTTGTGGGGTCTTTGAGTTTTAGGAGTGCTTCCACTTTCTTTTCCCGGGGACAGAGACCCTCAGGAGTTATCTCAAGCCCCAGGAAATTGACACGTGTCCTGCACCACTGTGCCTTTTGAAAGAAGAGGTTTGCTCCGACAACCCTCAACTGTGTCAGAACATAACAGATTTCTGCTGTGTTCCTCCACAGTTGAGCTTTTGATCAGGACATCATCTACATAGGCCAGGTTACCCGTTTCACCCAAGTCGGGCATGGCCTTATGCAAGAAGATGTTAAATTCGTTGCAGGAGTTGATGTATCCGAAAGGAGTCCGGGTCCATGTGTACTGCCAGCTTGTATTGGTCCTCCCTGCTGACTGGCACGGTCCAGTACCCATTGGTCAGGTCAATGGCAGTGTATATCCTTGACCCATTGATCTGGGCCAGCCCCTGGTCAATGTAGGGGAGAGGCCATTGGGAAATGTGGACCTATTTGTTCAGCTCCCTCAGCTCAGCACAAAGTCTCCACTGGCTGTTAGGTTTCTAAAATCCCCAGCACCGGATTATTAAAGGTGCTGTGGACTGGACAAATTATTCCACGGGACTAAAGGTTTTTGATAATTTCCGCCAGGGACTCCATGGATGCGAGTGGCAAGCGGTATTGCTTCACAAGCACTGGAATCATACCAGGGTCCGTAGGAATTGTTGTTGTATGGATTTCGGTGCGACCACAGTCATATGAGTCTACTGCAAAGAGATCTTGAAAATCTAAGAAAACTTGTTTCAACTCTTGCTTTTGCTCCGGAGTCTCACCAGCATCAGCTAGGTTGACTCGCTCTTCAACCATTTGCCTGAAGCCTGCAAAGACTTCCGGTTTGGCTATTTTAGCGGCCTCCTCCAGCTGATTGGAGAGGTCCTTGGTTAGAGTATTGACCTGGACAGAGGGTTTCAGGCAAGGGAGGCAGTCCTTGTGGACCTGGAAGATCACTTCATCCCGCCTAATGTCACATGTCACCTCTTCCTCACCGAAAGGGCAGCAAGAGTACACCAGGAAATACCCCCCTTGCCGCATGAAGATCCTTTTTGGTGTTATGTCATTGTCGCTATCACTGTCAAAACAGTCATTGGGGATGGGTCCTACCAGTTCATTACCTAGATCCAGGGAAAAATGTCAGTCATCAACCACCATTCCAATAATGGCGCCACTGCTCAGAGTAATACTCCTAAGGTTGCTGTTAACCATCAATATTGGAATGGTGTTGGTTTCTACATTGACTAATGGTGTTGTGGTTAACCCCGACCCCTGCTGTTGGAGATGGGCATTGAGGTGTGCATATGCTTTGAGATTTTGCAGTTTCTGTCCTGTTTTAATTTTTAATTCAAGTGGGAATAGTCATGTCCGTCCTGGGATGGTGACTTCCTCTCCAATTTGAACTCCAACTGCATACAGCAGCAATTGTGCTGACCGAAATGCCTTTTCTGAATCATCAAAGTCCATGAGATTACCTCCTAATCGGGAATAGGGTTTGTAATTTATCAGGTCTAAATTAATGGCAAAACGATTGAGAATGTCACTGCCTAAATAGAATGCAGCAAGGACATCTTGCACGACCCAACAATTATGCACTATGCCTTTGTTTCCGATAGAGATTTTGAGCATACACCTGCAAGGCAGGAGATGTTTGGAATTGGGAGTTTCAAGGTCCATTTCCCATTTATCAATCAATTGAAATGTGGAAATGGCTGGATCTTTTGGGAGTTTTCAAAACATGGCTTTGCTGATGAAGCTCTTACCATTGTTCACGCACACTCGGGCGAGGACAGATTACTTCCCCTCATTTAACTGAATAGGGATGAATAGCTGTTCTCTAATTTTCTGAATGTCAGCTAAACTTTGAGCTGGTTTCTCATCACTTTTGACTGTGTAATTGGGATTTTCAGATTGTGAAATGGTATAAAATTTCAAAGTATTTCCTTGCAGCCACTTGAAACTGGAAGGAAGGTTCATTTTCAGAAATGGAGAGGAGTTCCCATCACCAGTTTGTTGTCCTACAGCAATTATTGTCACATCAGGTATTTGGTTGTTCTGAAAATGGAATTCAATATGATCAGGTTTTTGTTCAACCATGTGGCATGTGCCCTTTAAACTAACATGGTTGACACTATGTTTTAATTCTATTGGCCAGTTAGTCTGGGTCCAGAGGACCTCCTTCACACAGTCTATTATGGGGGATAACATTTGCAGGATGTCATTCCCCAGTAAACAGGGTGTGCCCTCTGGAGTCATGACTATGACCGGGTGTTTCACCTTGTGTTGGTCAATTTTTATTTACAAATCCACAATCTCCTGGACAGGAATTTAATTCCCATCGAAGTTCTGAAGTTGTCAAGGAAGAGGGGTGAGAGGGATGTGGTATCTCTCCCCCCTTCCTGAATTCAGCTGATCAAAGGTTGTGCTTGACAGAAGAGTGGCTTGGGATCCAGTGTCCACCAATGCCGAAAATGTGCACTGCCCCTGTACTTGGACCGGGGCATAACATCTTACCACCTTCTCCTCAAGGGGGCAAAGATAATGGGCAAGTTGGTTGGTAAACCTCTTGATTTTTGACTCCGACACAGTGATAGTTTGGGGATCTGCAAGAAAAATTTGGCACTTGAATATTTAGGCCGTTTTGGGCTCACTTTTTTCTGATTCTGGGATGCCCCCCCTTTTTGGAGGCAGTCACCAAAAGTCGTTTGGACAGTTTGGTTTCCTTGATGCTCATTCTGGGGTTCACTGATGGGTGATTCTGACTCAGTCCCCACATTCACCCAGTCTTCATTCGGATCTCTTGGGACCCATTTTTCTTTGGGAGGAGTTCCCCCATCCCTGAAGGAGAAGATTTTTTTCCCAGAAACCTTTGAGGATTCCTCTCTTTTAAATTGTAACACACTAACCTCCTCCACAAAATGGGTCTTTTTGGGTTCTTTATTTCTCCTACCCGCCCTCTGTTCCTTGGGTGGCAGGTTTTTGGGGGCAGGAGAGTTTGGTTCTGGTTCCTAGGTGTCTATGGGGATTTTCACGGGTGAGGAATGAAGCATCCTCTAGGGCTTTACACCTCCCTTCCCCGGTGCCTTATCCTGTGGAACTGGTGAGTTGTCATGGTGCTCTCCCCGTTATTGTTCTTGAGTACCAGACCCTTGGTTGGTGGGGTTCTGAGCCACCATATTCATCTGAGGGTTCTGTTGAGCCCTCAGAATGCGACCGAGATCCTGGCACAGGTTCTGGACCTAGCGCTCCAGTTGAGACACCCGTTACGGTTGGTCCGGTGGTCTCTGGTCAACCCTAGGTGAGTCACGGGAAGAGTAACTATCCCTCCTCGCATAGTACCCTGGGCATTGAGAATTTTGGTAACCCTCCACCTTTGTCCTCCCCTATCCCGGATTGGGCTGTCTGGGCTCCTGAAAGCGGGGAAAGAAAGGAGGGTTGTCCTGCAGGTTGGGGTGTTGTGGGTACCAGGGAAAGAAACGCACCCCAGCATTTGGGGGATTACTGCTCTCCTGGGGAAAGTTAGGAGGGAAGTTTCCTGGGGCGGTACCTACATGGTTGGATTACCCCCCGCTTGGGCTGGGGGAGTCCAAACATACCCCAGGATTGGTCTGTTACCCTTGTATCAGGGTCTAATGTAATCAGGGGAGTTAGGGGTCCCATTTGTGAGATTACCTCCCTCACTACACATGTCTGGGATTGGCCCGAAGGCCGTCTGGGTCTTTGATTGGGTTGATTCGGTACAGGTATATTTTTAGGCCCCCCCATCTCTAGATCTAGAATGGAGGCAACCTTCACCTCTGCCACCTTAGCAGCAGCAGGGGTGTTGGCTGGTTTGGGGTTTTTGTTTGTGTTTTTGTTAACTGCCGGTTTTTGTACCTCACAAAATGTGGGTCGCCTGTTCTATGACCCAATCCAGTGATATTTTCTCATGAAAGTCCCTCACCAGCTTGTTCATTATGTATTTTGGCAGTGCATGAAAGAAGGTGGTGATGAACTCCCAACTATCTGTGTGCACCCTCCTTGTGGTCTGTGCAAAGGCGTGTTTGAGCTCCTGCACACATTCTTGTGGGGCCTGATCTTCCCTGCACTGCAGATTGTAGGGCGCCTTGCGGTCCTCTTGGGGGTTTCTGTGTGCAGAGAAATGTTTCAAGATGGCTGCCCTGTAGGTCGACCATCTTGAGTGGTTTTGGTCCTCCAGTCTCACAAAGAAACTGGAGTATTCAGGGGAGAATATTCATTTTGCATACTCTATGCGATTCTGGCTATCCTTCATATGAAAAGTATCCATAATTTGCTCATATAATTCTAGGTATTCCCAGACAGAATACTTTGCATTTTTATGATATGGAGTTATCACACCTCTAATTGCTTTGATCTGCCTAATGGGATCTTTGTTCATGGCTCTCTTAAGTTTGTTTGCCTTCTTTGTTTTAGTCACCCGAGTCCACTCATCCTCAGACTTAGTGGCGCTGCTACTGGAGGTGGCTTGTTGATCCTCTAGGCACTCCCTGAATCTGCGAGTTTGAGAAGGGCTCGCAGAATGTTGGGGCCTAGTTTCTCTTTTCCTGTGGTGCTCAGAAGAGTCTTCTGACTCTTCCCTGCTCCCAGGATTGGTGGAGTATCCCCCCTCACTGCCCTAACTGGGTAGAGGTCTTCAGGATACTCTTTTTGGGCTTTTTTTCCTTGAGTTCCCTACCAAATTTCACAAACGGGTCTATTGGAAGTCGGTATTTTGGTGGATCTAATTCCCAGCCGCTCCCCTCATAGGAGTCATCCTTGTCAGAGATATCAGCCCTAACATTTTGGTATCTGTACAGGGATGCCCGTCCATCAATTTCCGGCGGGCAGTGATCTGCCAGTCCCATTTTACAAACCCTATTGAATTCTGCCATCCCCATGGCCCCCGGTTCATATGAGCCAGTAGACATGAAGCTGGCAGCGTTCATGGTATTGAAGGGGTTTGAATCCCTGAGTACACAGGTCCTTATGTTAGGATCAGGGGTTGCCCTGTCCCTCTCTACCTGTTCAGGGTCCCTCCAGTTAGAATTTAGTCTAGCACCCTCTTTTTCCAATCTTTCTCCTTTTCTTTTTCAGCCTTTTTCCTGGTGTTAAGCAAATATCTGAGCCTTTTGTTCATCTATCAAGGCCTTACTGGTCTCACTGATTCGCTCTTGCGCTGCTCCTTGTTGGTGGAGTCCATCAATCTTTTCACAGAGGGCCTCATTGTGCCTCTGCACTTCCTGCATGTTTTGGGAGTACTGGGACATTCTCTGTTGCAAGTGATTCTTCTCCTGGGTTTGTGTGTCTTTGGCTTGGGTGTTCTCTTTCAGAGCACCTTCTACCCGTCTGACATGCTCCATTAGCTTTCCATGCTCAGTTCTTAGTTCCTTTAACTCCTGGAGGGCCAACTTACTTTCATCTAACTCGTTTTGTAACTCACTTATTTGCTGGTCTAAGGTGTCTTTCTCTTGATTTTGGGTGCCCGTCTGCTCTGTCAGGTCATCTCTTTGTATTTTTATAGTATGGAATTTCTTGTGCTCTTGATCAAATTCATCTTGAGAGTGGAGGTATTTCACAATTAATTTATTATTTACCTCATTCAATTTATCTATCTGGCCTTGTAGGATGACTACCTCCTCTGCGCAGGCTCTAAAATGTAATTGTGCACCAGCTTGTGTTGACACTCCTCTTTTAGTGCCTGTAATTGGGTGGCTTGCTCTGCCTACACTTGCTGTAGGAGAGCCAGATCCTATTTTAATCTTGCAACATCATCCCTAGATTCTGCCTCCAATTCTTGGCTCTCCTGTAATTTTTGTTCTGCAGAATTTAAATCAGTCTGGATTTTCTCTAAGGATTCAATTTGGTTCTGTGCCAAAACTGTGTTTTCAGCATGCTTTCCCCGTATCACTCCTATGTGGAGGTATAGGTAAGCTGCAATTCGTGCAATTTTGCTTTGCTCCTCTTAAATTTTCAGGGCCATGTACAATTCACTGAGAGCTTGGTGTAATGGGCCATTGTCCTGCCATGTATCCAGGTCCATGGCGGTGACCTGCTCTGTGATTTCCTGTAGCCAGACATGTTCATTCTGTTCTGGCCACCCACCCCTGACAAAAAGCTTGTTTAGGGAGTGCTCCCTCGCCATACTGATTTCTACTGGAATCGCCATTTCAGAAATGTCAATTTCTTTATTAATTATTTTGGGGTTGATTTAATTATACTTTTACAGATCAGCCTGGTTTTGGAGCATGTGTTTTAGGAGGTGCTTGTACAGTGTAACACAGCATTTCAACCACGCAAAATATCTCTACCCTGCAGGTTAGTCTGCTGTGCTAGACTATCACGGGTGGTAACCAAATCAAAATCCCGGGTGGGCCCCCAAATCTGTTAAGTATTTCAATCCGGCGATACAACCTGGTCTCAGCCTAGTATGCAGCGCACAACTGAAATGCTTATTTTGTTATATATGTAGGTTCAATATTTGAGAGATACACTACTCATATCACACCCCTTTTTCATATACCCCGGGTCACGGTGGACTAGGAACCAGGCTGGTTGGTAAAGGTAATAATTATTTATTTATTTAAAATTTGAGAGAATTTTACATTTTTTAATATATGGGGCAGCAATCACCAATGTGGTGACAATAACAATAGGAATGTAGGCAATGCACTTAAATTAACCCTTTAGCAACACAGATAGAAAACACCAGAGAATAGAGACACTTTTGGATTTTTAGAAAGATAGCACTCAAGTTAGGATTTCCCCCTGCAATATTCCTCAACCCACAAATAATAAATTCTAAATAGATATGAGGAAGCAGCAGGTCATCAGGAATGAGAAATAAGAAACAAAATTCGAATCCAACCTTCCCTCCCCAAACAAGAGAGAAAAACAGATTTGAAACCCTTGCAATGTTAAAATGACACTCGGAAATGGGTGAAACAATGAATGTGTGCAAAAATCCCTAAATAAGTACAATTCTCTACGGGAACAACACCGGAAAGTTACAAGTACTCATAAGCAATAGATTGAGCAAAAGCATACAATTTAAAAATTAATGGAGGGTTTAAAACAATTGATAGTAAAAATAACATGTGTAAAACTTTGCAAAAATGATCATTCCCGCCTGAAATTAACCAAACGGTTTTTCATTAAAAAAAAGTGTGAAATTCACTGATTTGGAGTGTGTGAGTTGTTTGGTTGGGGTGTAGCTATAGATCGTAGGAACAATCAGGAGGTGAAATGAAGTCTCTAGCTATGAAACTGAGGGAGATATGCAATGTAGAATAAGCTGCGTTTTTAGAAAAATCGGGTAGTGAAAACAGAAAAGAAATCAGTTTTGACAAGAACAGTTTTACTCAACACTAGAGCATTCAGGCTAAATACCAAAGAGGGACACAGTAAGCTCCAGGGTTGATTCATGAGTTCAACCCTAGTTCCCCAGCGCCCGCCCTGACAGAACCAGTCCGATCACTCGAAATAGGATTGATAGTTTAGGATTTAAATTACAAGAATTACTAAATAGATAGCGCTTCCACTAGAAATCAATGACAGGGTTGCAATAAGGATTCTGACGATGTTACAAGTTATTAAGGTAAGGATAGGATGGTTTAGAGATTGGGATAGGACTAGGCAAGGCAAGGTATGCTATGGTTTTCTATGGTTCCTATTGGTACTCACAGTCCACTTTTAGTTTGGATTTTGGACAGTCAGCGCTCTGGATCATCACACGGATCTGTTCTAACACAGGACAGCCGGTCAAAATCAGCGGGCATGGAATGGATACTGGGTAGCACTTTTGGTTACTGGATACTACAGATCAGCTGGATGGCAGGTTTGCATTTAGTGAGCAGCAAGCCAGGTTACATTCAGGATGCTTTCCCAAAATACCACATCTTCCCTTTGGTTATTGGGATATTAAAAAAATGGAGGCCTAGCTGAAGCAGGATCCGCAAGGTTTGGCCTTGTGGTTGGGATCTGGATTCTAGATGGATAACTGCAAGAAGACAGGAACAGACAGGACACCGGCCAGGAAATCATGAATCAGTCAGGAATCAGTATGTCCCTGTGTGTTGTCAGGGGCTCTTATTTATAATGTCAGGTGACATCATCACAGTATACGACAGGGGCAGGATTCGCTAAACCCGCCTCTAATAACAGGATTGGGCAAGGGTAGAAGTCTCTGCCTAGCTCTTCGCTCATTGGATGTCAGGAAAAGGATGTCATGTTTATGAGGTGATTTTTATAGTATCTAGAAACCTCATACATTTACTTTACTAAAAATCTGAATTTGCCAAAAACAAGCATTTCTTTAATTTCAATCTATTGGCAAATTAAACACACAAGTTACATATTATGTACTGCACAGATCAGTCCAATGTTCAAGTCTGTGGGACCTCGCTTCACCTTTCGAATACATTTTGGTAATTTTAATCATGAAAGATTTGGCCTAAAATTCCCCAATTTTATACCCAGATGTGAATTGTCCCCAGGAATGCATGTAGCAATTTTTATGTTTGCAACATTATTTCCCCGTAATCTGTCATATTTTCTAACTTCTGTTCCCCATGCGGTAATTAGTTCTATCAAGTTTTAACAGAAAGAACATAAAATTAGATTTAAAACTACAAACTTTTCAAATCTTTACTAATTCTTGCTGCAGAGTTAAAAGTCTTTAACGTTTGCTTATAAAATAGCCTTTGAAACCAAAGGCAAGGGGGTTTCCAGTCTTAATTGAAGGTTTTATGGTCCCTTCACACTTGAAAGGTGAGTGTCTCAGGACTGCCATTTTTCCATCCTGGAGCACAGACGAATGTCTGATGAGCTTATGAACTCCCTTTGTCCTGACCCATTCACAGTTTTTGAAGCTGGCAATTGGCGCTTAACTGTGCTGGAAGTTTATGGTGTGCCTGCAATTCTAAAGGAAGTTACAGGGCTAACAACTGGCATAACAGGTTTTTAGAGCTTGCCAACTCAGCCCAGTTGATTTAAAAGTCTTTATTTCCTGATTTCTGAGCCTTGATTTAAAAAAACCTGTGGAATAAAAATAGCCTATGTGTATATTATCACCAGCCACATAATCCCTTTACATTGCCAAGTAAGCAGGCTTTCATTAACAATTTACTTTTAAATAGGTCATTTTTTCTTAAGTCAGCAAAACCCATTTTACCACATGTGTTAAAAACTACTAACATTTCTTTCATTCATTCAGTTTGGCAGCCCCATCTGCCTTTGCAATACGGCCTTGCAGCCAAAGTAATTTTCCTGGAAGCATGATTTTTATCAGAACACTGGTATATGAAACTGACCAAGCTCAGATAGTTAAAGTTTTTTTGAAGACAACTGGTGTTTGATACATTGTGGAAAAATACACGCGCTTTCCCGTGCGAGTAAAAGCAGAGTTCTTGGTTACTTTTTTCAAAGTTACTTTTGACAGGGGCTGTCATTCAGGAATGAGTCCCGGTTTTGCTGAGACACAATGGATGATCTTGGGCATGGCATGGCCTTTTTAATCACAGTGGTTTCAAAATGAATGGATGGAATTAGTGTTAACGCAGCTTTTACAAAGAGTGAAAAAGTTTCATTTTAAAAGGGAATTTTGGGGGTTTTCAGCAAGGCAATGCTGCCTATTTACTTAATTCCATGTTAAATGTTGCACAGCACACTGGCACATTCCTGCAGTGTGTACTATGTTCCCCTCTGCCTGAAATGTGTGTGGTAGGGTGGTACAGCCATTTTTCTGGTGGTTGTAAAAATGCAATTTTGAGATCCTGGTGCACACAGGAGTCAATGCAGACATTTTTACTGTTTCTTGCACCAATGCAGCACAGTGATGAGGGGCAATGCGTTGAGTGGGTCAATATATCCCACAGTTGTTATAGAATCACCACCATTGTAATTGGACAGTTTGGGATGCACTGCAGGGAATTGTCAGGGGAGGATGGGTGCCAGGGCCATGTCTCTCACCAGTAGGCCAGGTAGGGGTTCCCCGTGCAATACTCCAGGAGGCCAATCAAGAACCAGCCCCAGAATCACTCTGGAAGTGGGGAGGGGCAGGTGTTGCGCATGTATGAACTATAGGATGGGCTGCCCATGGTAAAAGTAACAACTGAAAATGTTAAGTAAGCGCTCAATATCTGGGTAGACTCACCACATTATTTGTATAGAAAAACCTGGAAGTACAACCCATGCTCCTCTTGTTGCAAATATTTGGAGCATAGACTGTCACTGTCGCTAACTGTTTTATTGGAGCCACAAGACTCGACAGAAGAAGCCAATTACCTAAGAGGGCGCACAAACAACAAATCACAAAATTCAGCTAGGTGCGTACAACGCACCTCTCCGGTGGACACTGGCCACATGGCTACACACACACATCAGAATACAGCAAGGAATATGACAACATTCGGTAGTGCTGTACACATAACTCTTCGCCTACTAACACCAGACTACGCCTCAACATCTCTGACATCAGAATGCAGCGCAGGCCCATGCCAAATTCAGGCATGCTGGACACATAGCCGTCTATAGCACTCACACAGTCTTCTGACTCCCCTCAGCACCCACCCACATGCCTGACTGCATGGGTTGCTCTCTACTAGAGCCTGGCCAGCCCTGCTAAGCTTTATTTGGCCAAATGCACACACGCATCCTGATTTTACTCCATAACCTCCAAAATTCTGGACTCTGTGGGTGTTCCCCGTAACAGTGCATTGAGACTATAATAATGGTAAAAGGCGCTATATAAATGACAAGTACAATACAATATAATCCATACAACAAACCAAATACATTGTTGCCAGCACCAATCAGTGGTATTAAACTGATAAGAGAGCTAAAACCTGTAACTGTATCTCAGTCACTTAACCACAGTGACCACATCTGAATGGGAGTACATCAGCAATAGTATGTCGTGCAAGTGTTTCTCTGTGAATGTAAAACTGTTTCAATACCATGTGTAAACAATTATTTTCTTTTCTTTAGGTTTCAATATTTGTGTCCAAATGTGGTGAATGAGATGGTCTCAGGGGTTAAAATCCCTCAAAGAAACTATCTAATGTTTGTTGCCTGTTATCTTCTTGATGGCCCTGAACAGGAGGTGACCCTCCCTGTGGTGGCTATTGGGTGGCGCTGTGGCATGTGTGACTTAGCCCAAGTGTCTAATTCTACTTTTACATTTTAGGAGGAAGGCTATTTTTATCAAGCCTTTTAAACCCACCATAACATGTCTGGTGTTTGCTAAACATACCCCAAAACTCCAACCAGAAGGATGTCAAACAACTGCACTGATGGTCCCTAATAAGGGTGAAGCATGTAGGCGGTTGCCTGCATCCTTGGCCCGCCTGCCTTGGATTGAGCAAGCTACATATAAAATATCACTGCCCTATAAGAGAAAGGACATGCCATTGAGCAATAAACTTGCATTAGAGCAAGCGTGCAAACCCACAATGCTTTGCTTATGTGACTAGAGCTGAACTTCCAGTGATGGCTATGTATATGATATGATAGGTTATTTATAACGCGCTTAATACCCAGAGGTTTACTAAGCACAGACCCAAGGATCGAACCTGTGTTGGTCCGTGTTGTCTTGCTTCCAAGTCGAGCACGTTGCCGCTGAGCTATCCTCCCAAGACATAGTGAATTAGAAAGCAGCAAAACCAAAGAAAATTGTACATTGTTCACACAACTCAAGTAACTTGAAGCTCATATCAACGTAGTTTCACCATGTTATTAAATTATCCACCTTCTCCTTAAAGAGAGATTTATTTGTGGATCATTAGTGTCCATTCTACACTGAAGACCAATGCCAAACAATTGCTTTTGAGGAGCCACGCTCTTGAAATGCGTTTGACATTTCAAAGTTCCAGCATTCCGACTCCTTGTGCCTGGGCTACCTAGGAATTTAATCAAGACACCAAAAACATTAGCTGATTTATAGTTACACAATCAGTGACAGGGAAGGTAAATTGAATGGAAAAATAATTGCAATCGTAAATGCTACAAAATATTCCAGTATGAGGCAATCATTAAAGTGTGGTTAGCAGTACCACGTTTTGCGAGTGAGCATGAGCGATCCATCACAATTTCCATCAGAAAGGTAGCTAGCTGGTTTAGCATGTCTGCATGCATAGTTAAGCTCGTGCAATCATTCATCCGATTCATTACCGGCACGCGTCTTCATTCTCCATACATCACTCACCGCTGTCAAAGAAAATAAAGCATTATGGCCCATGGGATACCTAACAGAAAGGCAAACAATAATCAAAACAGGACACTGAATACCCCTTCTGTAAAAGAAGAAAGGGCTAATTCACAGAAGCGCTTTATAATGGCAAAACCCCATTGGAAAACGCTCTAGGAAGTAGGACATGGTTGTGATTCTCAAGTTTTCCTCCACACAATTCCCTGTTTGCCAAAAGAAGAAGTACACACATATCAAAATAAAACAGTTGCACGATGTACAGATCTGGCCGGGGAGCACGTGGAAGGCCCTCATGATTCCCTGGGTGGGCTACTGGCTCTGAATTTCGTGCTCTCAGAACAGCTTTTAATTTTCACTTATTTTTGCGACTGCAACTAGTAGAGTGTTAATACATATTTATTTATCAAGGTAACCACGGCGCTGTTCTGGCTCCCAGCTTTTTTCCATGCATGCAGGCTTGTTTTTATTAGTCCGGGACTCAGCTCGACATATCAGCAATTCTGAAGGGGAGGCCAGAAAGGGTTAGTCAATTCAGATTAGGTGTCATTCCTCACACTACAAGAATGCCATCTCCATCAGCAACATCATAAGTGAGTTTGTTGATGGAACTGCAATGGGTTAGTTCAACTGTGTCTTTCGGTAAGGTGTGGACTTGCCGCCCTTCTACCATTCCACACTTTGGGAAGGCACACAGAGTAGATGAGTGTAAAAAGAAAACATAAAAAGCCCTTTTACGCTTTTATTTTTCACTCCACTCAATCAAAAAGAACCTGCAATGGGAGAACCTTTTGGATTCAGGGGACAGCAATGCTAGCACTTACGTGCGGTCGGGACTCCTGCATGCAATATTTGCCAATCTCAAAGCGAACTGTAAAAGAGAAGAATTAAGCAAGGCATATTTGCATCTACTCTTCACTGTTACTCTTTGGTTTGGGATAAATAAAATGTTGCCTGCAAATTACGCTTTGTTTGCACTGTTTTCTAATGGATGCCTCTGGAGTCTGCCTTGCCATTAGCATGTG
Source organism: Ambystoma mexicanum (assembly GCF_040938575.1). NCBI lineage: Eukaryota > Metazoa > Chordata > Amphibia > Caudata > Ambystomatidae > Ambystoma > Ambystoma mexicanum. The sequence goes on along the minus strand of NC_090941.1, from coordinate 289,096,990 downwards.
CCAAACTCAGTCATCTTCCATTGGAATCTTTGGTTTTACACCTGCATGAATATCTCATACAGGGAGGGTTGGCTCGTCCATTATGGGCCATGGGTGCCAACCTTCTCATACTGGCGCCCATTATGGAGAAGCCACACCAGCCCAGTGTAAACACAGAATGCTCCCTTGGTTGCTTGGTGCAGCTGAGGGAGAGTTCCTGGGCTGGATTAAACTGTCAAGGGGAAAGGTAGCTTCACTTTGGCGGTTTCTGTTCCCCATGCGCATGTCCAATGGACCATTGGCGATGCAGGCTGGGGAACCGCACATATGACTGAGCACAGCAGGTACTCTTTCAACTCCCACACATTCAAATGGCCTGGGGTGCTGACTTTTCAATGCACTAGCCCCTGTGCAGATGAGCAGGAACCAGGAATCGGTCTTTGCATGCTGCACAGCAGCTGGAAGGCTTTCAGGAGGTGCCAGTGGTGAGGAGCAGAGTACAGACTTGGCTGAAGATAACAATGATAAACTTTAATGTATGTATGTCTGTGTGTATGAATGAGTGAGTGTATGGTGTATGGGTGCACGTGTGAATGAGCGTGTGAATGTTTGGTGAATGTGTGTGTGCTTGAGTTTGGGAAATTGTGCCAGGGGCTTCTATGATTAAATAAACATGATAAGTGTTGTTATGTGGCTAGATTGGCAATTTGGTGCAGCCATTTTAGATATTTCTTCTTTTGCATTTGCATGTTTTACTTATGAAGCAAGCATTATTACATGGATAGACTGGAATCTGGATGCAGTCACTCATGCTTTTTCTTATTGGGCATCTATAATAAAGGAAGCCGGATATGTGGCCTGTCTAAACTGGCATATTTTGGTCACTGGAATATTTTGGTGCAGCAAGTCTGGCAATCATTTCTTACTGCGGTATACCATTGTTTTACTACCCATCAAGGGTGAAGCAAACACAATAAGGTATATTAGATATCTAAACTGGTCTACTTTGCTGCAGACAGATGTTACCTGTTTTCACACTGTGACATGGCTTTTTTCATGGCAAAGCCACCAGGAATATGGTCTTACATGGGGATGTTGGCATATAGTTGCAGGACCAGCTTAGACATATTTTCTGACAATATCATTACTGGCATTATACTCAAAGCAAACATCAGTATGATCTAATATGAGAATACTGTTACATTTAACCTATTTGTACCTGCTTACTTGATGTAGCCCTCAGCACCATGAGGCAAGGCTTTCCCTGTTCAGCTCGCACTTAATGTAACTAGCGCCATGATACCTGTGGGTCTTGGGCACTGCTATAAATGCAAAGATAAATAAATAAAAATACAAAATATTGGTACTGCAGTATGGAAATATATGGGCACAGGAAGCAAACATAATAACTGTTATTACATATGTAGACTGGTCTAAGTCGGTACAGCCAGTTTGGACATGTTTTTGAATCATGGCATGGCTTTTTTCCTGGCAAAGCCACGAGGAGTATGGTCCTACATGGGATTCTGGCATATAGTGGCAGGATAAGCTTGGATATGTTTTCTTACATTATCACTACTAGCATTATACTCAAAGCAAACATGAGTATGTTCTTATATGAAAATACTGGCATATATTGGTGCAGCCAGCATGGAAATGTATGGGCACTCCAGCATGAAAATGTTTCTATACTGACATATATTGTGGGCAAAGGCATCATGAAAATGCATTGGGAAATGCTCCTGTACACTGTTAGTGACTTGCATCTATTGAATTATTTCATGAGGTACCCTACAACCCCTATTGCAAACTATCTTGCTTTTTAGCCAATTTTTCACAGAAAGTGTGCTGTAAAATGCACAATTTTAACCCAATTTTCCAAATGTTTCTCAGGGGAGAGAACCCCCCAATCCACGGGGTCAGTCTCTCTCGCTGTGCTCAGTCGCTCAAGCATATTTATGGGAAATATTTATGCCCCTCCAATTAAAACAAATAATCACTGACCACCTCTCAATGCAGGCATAAAACCAAGATACTATCTCCACTTTGCTGCACTCATATGCCTCAGATCACACACAGATGGACCGGAAAATGAAAACATAAATGCACTTTGAGGCTTTCATTTAACACAACGCTCATTTTAAAATGACCCCCATTGTGTTTTCATATTTTTAAACAATATTTATTTTAACAGCACATGTTTCATTGAACAAAGGCAGTAAGTTTGAAGAAAAGCCTAAACAAATTAAGAAGTGCACATCACCATAGCTACATGCTTAAAGTGCAGCATGCTCATTCTATGTGTTTTAAGAGTGGGCATCTTTTTGCAACAAACTATTTGTTTTTGTAATTCAAAATGTACGTTTCATTAATCCAAGTGGAGCCCTGCTTTGCCAGCCTGGTCACTAGAAGACAGGGCCAGTTCAAGATCTCTCCCATTGCATGTTTTGTGCTGGAAATCAGCATACACCAATATTTAAATATATGCAGTTTGTTAAAAGGTGCCTGCTGAAAACTGAACACCATATCTGGTGATTACATTAATAAACAGCTAATGCCAGCTAATGAACAATAAACTGAAACGAACACCAAAGAGGTAGAGCAAACAAATAAAAAAAAAAACACAATCTTTCGACAAGTCATTCATATTGCAACAACTGTTGAGTTGTAATGGTTTAAGTGATCACGGAAGAAATATTCCTTTCTTATTTTCTTATTTTCAGTAGCATGAGCACACCAATGCCACCAACTGTAAGAATGACTTTTATTCTAGTGTAAGAACTAACAACATTTTAATCTTTTTTGCAGGTAAGAAGGAACTGCGCACCCAATGCAGACTTGCAGGACAAATCATCAAAGGCAGCAGGTCGAAGTCTGGCATGCGGATACCCCAAAAGGGAGCTTGAAAGATGCACATGCAGAAGCTAGAACTGTGTTGTTGACAACTACAAAAGAGGGAGGGCCTGATTTACCCAAAAAATGTTTTAACATGGGAAAGTCCCATTGAAAAATGTCTTGTTATTAATCAGCCCCTGTATGTCGTAAAACAGACACACAGTGGGCAAATGGAGAAACACATGAATGTATCACTCACTACAGAAAACTCCCTATAGCAGGTCTAACATCTTTAAAAAAAAAAACGGGAAAGTACTGACATTGGTTAGAATGGCATTCTTTGTTGATTTATATTATGCTTAAGGGTGGATTTCTCCAACTCCTGCACCAGGGATCAAACCCTTGTTGCACAGTGTAAGTGAGCACATGACCCCTGAGCTAGCCCCCTGGTCTATGAAGTACAAGGTTGGTGTGAATGTGTGTGTCTGTGGCAGAGGAATACGCCCTCTCTGAAAATCTTGTGGTAGTAACGCTTTTATAGACTGCATTCACTTGGAGAAAAACTCAGTGCACTTTACAGAAAAGTGATTTTTTTTTGCACACTATGTAAAACATATACAACTTGAGCTAACAAGTGCACCATCATGCAGTCACATATGAAGTATACCCAAGAATGCATGAGATTCCACATTTGTGGTTCCTGTTTTGTAATGCCCTTGCAACATTTGGTTGTATACGAATTGACCGTTTCACAATTGACCTTTTCACAATTGACCAAATTGACAATTGACCGAATTTAAAAGGTCAATTAGGACATACATGCAGGGGAATCCCCCCGCAACTCCCACCCAAACCAAACCCCCCACAACCCCAAACCCAATCCCCTTACATTATTATAAACCAAAACCATATATATATAATCATTAAAAGGACAATTATACTGAAGATCAATTAGGACCACTGTAATTCGGTCAATTATGTCAAACGGTCAATTGTGATCGGTCAATTCGGGTAACACCCAGTATTTGATATACCACCTGTACTCCAAAAGTATGAATTTTTACAAATATCTGGTATATATTTTGTCCCTCATTAAAACATTATGCATCACTGCATGAATGCAGCAGTGATCTGATGATTGCCTTTTAAGTGCATATTTCAACATAATGGGCCTCATTACACAGATGGCGGTGGACCAAGGTGCTATTAGCACCTTGGTCCATGCCGGTAAAATACCGGCACCGCCTTGGTGGAAAGGGGAATTACCGCCCTATTCCAAGGTTGGTGGGGCGGTAATTCCCCCTTCTCCCATTGCCCTTCCCCATTCCCATTTTTGCCCCATATGGCTCTGTGGGAATGGGGAAGGCGCTAATTATGGTACCGCAAATTGCGGTACCGTAATTAGCTCCCTGGTCCCTTTGCGGGTTGGTTTTTAACGCCTGTAAAAAGCAGGCATTAAATTCCCCAACCCGCAAAGGGACCTCGTAGTAAGGCGGTAAGGGTTTACCGGTACCGGTAAAATACCGGTACCGGTAAACCCTTACCGCCTACCGTGTAATGAGGCCCAATATAGCTTAGTGATATAGTGATGCCAGGGATTAGGTCCAAAGATTCAGTATGTTCATGGGAACAGTCAGGATTGTGATTCCTGAGGGAATGCATGGATACCTTTCTTGTGAGGTGGACTTTTTAATTTAAGTCAACACTCTATTCTTTGTTATGGATCATAGTTTGGAATGTGTCAGTGGGTTTTATCAAGTGAAAAGGTTGTGGCATATAATTGATCAGTAAACATATGTAGCATGTGGCCAACATAAACATAAAGATGAGGGATGTATTTGTTTATACAGGTATATGAACCTTTGCTGAAATTACTTTACCGAATGGCAACTTCAAAAGTTTTTTTATACCACAAACAGCCAGGGTGGGTGGGGCGGACAAAGACCCAGTTACACTCGCACCCCCCATTTTATACCTTCCCATAACCTTCAAAATACCTGTCTGGGGGGGGGGAACAGTGGCAAAAAAGCAGCAAACCCAAATTTGGAAAAGTTGTCATTGAGCAAAATTGAGCTATGCTGTTTATATGACATACACATATACATATGCTTCTTATATCCGTCATCCCATTCCTATTGCTAACTATATTTTTCTCCCTGGATTTTGGTTTCCTTTTCTGTGTGTAGGGAAGGGGAATTGGATGTTGTTTTACAAAGGAAATGTCAGTTTATCGCCAATGAAACATAATTAAAATAGTTTATATTTAGAAGTTACATTCGGAAATACTGTTGAAGACTTGTGTATGGAGTAAAAGTAGACACATTGGCCCTGGTTATATGTTTGTTGGTATCCCACTGGTTTTACTGGCAAGATACCGGCAAACTACACTTACCTTCTCTGCCACCCAATATTCTGGTATTACTGGGATGTTACGGGCGGCGGAGTGCCGGTAAGTTCCCATTCCCATGGAGTCAGACAGGACTCCATGGGATGGGATTTACTGAATCACCAGCACCGTTTGTAATAGTGGCGGTGATTCAGGCATTTGTTTGCCGGTACGGGACGGAACTCCCATAAGGTCAGGCCTGCCCGTAGATCCATGGCACCCACCAGTTTAGTTGAAGTGTGCCGGTCAGGTAAAAATACCACAGCTGGAATTACCAGCATCTACCAGACTGGCACACTTGGAATGAGGCCCATTGTTTTCTTGAGGAGGAATTTGGGAAAGCTACTTTGTAAATACATGCTATGGGGAAGTAAAAAGAAGAGATACAATCTGAGGGCACATGTCAATTGGTGTTTATTATTTGTGACGAACACAGTGTTTAAGTGAAATACCTGTGATATCTGCTCGCCGCCGTGCTGTTAGGTGTGGATGTAATTGTGTTACTCGAATTTACATACAAGCAATTTTATTTAGTAATAATAAATGTTGAAATAGTAGATCTGTCAGAAAACAGAAAATGCACTTACATTTGTTGAAAGTGAGTGCAATGGCATGGAAAGAAAACATGAAGTAGACATTTTAAATAATTATTGATGATGACATACTACTAAAAGTGGAAATGATGGCAAAGATTGAAGTGTGATTTAATAAAAAATTCTAAAGATTGAAGAGGGTGTTGCTTTGTGTGATAGTGGCAAAAGACGCCTGTCTTGTACATACGTTGACAGTACGCAGTCTAGATTTCCAGTTAGGATATCTAGTTTGCAGTGTGCACCAAAACATAGTGGTTTTTGAGAAGGGGGGTTAGGCAAAGTATAGCAATAATACCCCTGGCAGCAAACTGTTACGGCCTATAACAATCCGGGACCAAGCTTGCGAGGGCCTGAACGATGGGCTCAGGGGTTGTTGCCAACGGCATGGGTATTAATGCTATTTGCAGCCCGGGTTTCAACAGGCAATGCTATGCCATGCTAATCCCTATCACCATTCTCATCCATTACTGCCCCTCCCCACCCAAAACACATCCTCCTGGGATCCTCCAGCCCTTAACAGATATTGTTCTCTCTGTGACTCCCCTCCTTCCTTCGGCGCTGTTCCTTGGGCAAGGGTTGTTTCTGCACATTCTTCGAGTCCACCATGTCCAATGCCTTACTCTTTGTTCCACTCTCTTCATTCTCTGACACTCTATGTTCCAGAGGAAGGCATCCACTTCTAGATTATTCACGTCTCTCATTGTGATGAAATGGTGGCGCTGGTGTCCATGTGCTCTGTCTCGTCTCACCCTCACTGTGACTTCCTCCACTTGTGTTCTTCTCTTCGTACACATCCCCTAGGTTGTCCTTTGGCTCTGATCCTTCACTCTACATCAGGGGGTCTGCAGGCTACAGCTAGACACATATTTGAACTACAACGCCCATGATCCTTCACCATTGTTTGCTGACTAAAGTTGATGGGAATTGTAGAGCAAAAAGTCTGAAGGTTGCAGAACCCTAGTCTAGATTCTGGTCTCTGTGGACATGTTGCTAATGGTGGTTGGAAATGGCAGCACTATTCCTTCTCATTACCATTGACCTTCCGCCTTATCCCTAGATGTGCTCCCTCACTTTCTCGGCCTCTCCCTTTTTAGTGTTGGCTATTAGCGCCACCTACATCACAAAACTATTGCATTAGTGTAACCGCAGTGAGAAATGGTATGTGAGGAGGGAAACAAGTTTGTAGATGCCCATTTCCCGCCTCTCCTCACCCATGCGTGTACGCCATTGAAGTCCTGTTAAAAACAAGCATTGTCAATGGCAACAGGTTTGGCTTGTGTAAAAGGATTAGGAATCTGCCAGGTCCTACTATTATATGCCCAGGTGCTCATACCACTTTGCAGCTGTTACCATCAACATCCAGTTAATAAAACCACTATGGCACTGACTGGTAAATGCCTTTCCCATGCTCACACAAGACTGTTTGCTTGCTCATTGGGCTACACACCTAGGTCCCGCTCACAAAATGACCATGAATAGCACACTCTGACAGTTCCTGACACAATTTCTTGGCGGTGGGTGATTTTTTACAAAGTATATATACACTTACAGATACATAGAAGTATCATATTTGTCCAGAGTGTGTTTTTACTGGTTTAGCATAGACTAATGAATCAGGAATAGGTATCGCTAGGTGCAGGTACTTTATCCATGGCATAGAAAAGGATTGGTTCGTGTAACTGACTGGCTCCATTCAACTGATTATGCCCATCAAGGCCCGTACAAAAGACATTTTTCACTGGTGTAAGTGCAATTTTGCAGGGTATAACTCTAGAACAACTAGTACATAACATGTATTCTTCCAATGAATATATTTACCATGGCAAGGTTTGCCCTAGTGCTTATTGGACATGGTATTAGCACGAGTGCAACATTGCTCTGTTGTAAAAAAAGATATTGAAAGACTATTTTGTGCACCTGCACAGTGCTTGCCCTGCTACCAATATCTTGCAAATGTGTCTTTGTTCGGGTGGGAAGTTTCTGTAAATATAAACCCAGACGTTCTGTGCCAGAGAACCTGTGCCATGAGAATTAGTAAAGTGTGTCTACACCCTTTCATGTCCCGCTTTGGTGTATTCCTACAACTGTGCTTGAGGGCAAGATCAAACAAACACGGGGCCTGATTTTCCCATTAGAAAATGCTTTTGTGGAGAACCACCAGGGGGCGCAGAGATGCACTGACGCATCTCCTCTCGTCTCCATCGAAGGGTGCCGTCATTGGGACTTGAGGCCCCCAGAACCCCCCGGAGTGATATGCCGAACCCCACCGCAGCCTTCTAACACCGTGGGGCACCTGAATACCCCAACTCCGGTCGCCCGACGTGGCGCCTTCGCTGCGCAGTGAGCCCTCGAAGACAGGAGGGAGGGAGAGCCCTGCCTCCCCCGGCGTCGCGGCTCCGCACAAAAACAACAGAGATCCGCAGCTAAGGTGAGGCCTGCGGCTTCATCGGACAGCGTGGGGAGAGCAGCCCCCCCAAACTTGACTGCAGCGGTCTCCCGTGCCCCACAGAGCCCAAGCAGGGCTGCACGACGCCTTGGGCTGCTTCCCGCCATTGGGGCTGCACCCCGGAGCGGCACACCGGGCTCGGTGGCTTGCGCTGCGCCCCCGGGCTTCGGCGCTCAGTGGATCCGGCCCAGGAGGGCCCATTGGAGAGCTGGTTTGCCCCCGCGGCATCCCCGGTCCCCGCTTCTCCCAGGGGGCCAGCCCTCATCGGAGACCAGCGAGAGCAGAGGCCCCATCCGGCGACTTGGAAGAGCGGGCGCCCCCCCAAGGGGTGCCCACAGCAGTCCACCCATCCCCCCCGCTTCGGGCCCTCCCTGGATCTGGCGGTGGATCGGGAGACATGCCGAGGGGGCACCAGAGCCCCCATGAGGTGAGAGGCTGCCCTAAAGTGCTGCTTTATATTAGGGGCAAAGAGAGCCGCCCCCCGGACAATTGCTGTTAGGTCTCCGCCTCACCCCACATCAGTGAACACTCCCCTCCAGGGACTGCCCGTGCATATGCGACTGGACCCAACGTTGGGACAGGGGGGAACAGGCCCCCACTGGCTTAGAACCGGAGAACAGGCCTAAACAACCCCCCACCCTAACAGTGAGCACAGGGCCTGGACGGCAGGCAGGCAGGACCTTTTCAGAGTCGTATCGTGGCACGGCGGCGGTGTGCATTAGACTTGGGGCTTTTAGAGGTGGACCCCGTGGAGTGGTGAAGATCCGGGGGAGGCCTATAAACTGGAAAGAATCCCTGCAGAAATTCCGACATTTGGCCCCTGGCCCCCCGACTCTCTCTGAGATGGCGACCTCGACGCATCAGGAACTAACAGACACTAGCACGGTCACCAAGGGTATGGCCGCCCTCCTCGAGGAGATCAGAGGCTTCAGAGTGGAAATAGCACTACGTCTGGACACCTTGGACAAAAAAGTGCACAATATAGATGACAGGGTTTAAGCACTGGAAAACAATACGGCCTCGAATGACATCTTTGAGACGCAATTTGACATGCGCTTGGTGGAGCTCGAGAGGAGGAAAGAGAAATGTTCCCTAAAGCTTGACGATTTGGAGAACAGGGAACGTCGCTGTAACCTGCGCTTTTTAGGCTTCCCGCAGCGTGAGGGTGAAATGCAAGCAGACATTATAAAAGCTGTTAACGCGGTGGTGGGATCACTCTTTGAAGGGGCTAACACGAACGAACCGACTATTGATAGAGCCCATAGAGCAGGTGCAGCCAACAGAGGCCCCAGGTCCATTCTAGTACGATTCCACTACTTTGCGGAGAAAAGTAAAATTCTTGAACTGGCCTGCAAGAAAGGCCCAGTGGACTGGGAGGGGGCCCATATCTCGGTGTATCAGGATCTGTCTGCCTTCACCCTGGCGAGACGTCAGCTCTGCTCCCCGCTGACAAAAATGCTCCAGACCAAAGGGGTCAGATATAGGTGGGGATACCCTTTTTCACTTTCCTTTGAGCTAGACAGCTACAAGTATTCCCTGGTCACGGAGGACGATATTCGCAGGGTGTCGGGGGAGCTCCTGGATGATCCAAATATGGAAGTGGGCAAGCAAGAATGCGAGAGAGCCCCAGCTGGCCCGGGCGGACGAGGGCTCCACAGAAAAGGCGTAAGGTAAGAGACCACAGGAAATTCCGAAGAGTGGCTCCGGCATCCCCGGATCTGCCCAACACTTGAAGAGCCCCAGGGAGCTCGACGATCAAGCGTGTACTCGATTCTGTGAGTGGGGATGCGACGCAACTGTTTATGGACTGGTATGGACAAGGGGGTGGGGGGGCTCGAGTTGTTGATTTTGAAGAGTTTAGGAGCCCGGAGGGGGGAGACAATGGTGGCCTGGATTGGCGACAAGATGAAGCCGCTAATCAACCAGGCGTTCAGGGGGGAGGGGGGAGGGTGGAGGAAAAAGTTGGGGTTTGTTCATTGGGGATTTAGTTGGGTCACGCCAGGTTTTCAGGTCTATTTTGCACTTATAGAATTGTTTCTGGCTATCAGCAGGGTGCGGAAGTTCTGCGTGAGCATTGACATTTCACGCTCGACGGAGGGAGCCATGAGCCTTTACCATCGCTTTGATGGATGATCCGCTCCAATTCTTGACAGTGGGGTCGTTAAACGTACGTGGGCTTAACTCACCTACAAAAAGGTCATTGGTGGTGAGAGAATTTTCAAGGCTCCGGCTTCATTTCCTATTTGTACAAGAAACTCACTGGGTTCAGGGCAAGGAACCTAAGCTAAGGGCTAAAAACATTGATCAGGTGTATGTGGCGTCCTTCCGGGCTAAAAAACACGGAGTGGCCCTCCTGGTCTCTCCCGGGGCCCATTTCGTGGCCAAAGCTCAGAAGTCGGACCCGGAAGGACGATATATTATGGTCAAGGGGGAGGTGAGGGGCCGGCTGTTCACCCTGGTTTGTATATTTGCTCCAAACGAGGCACAGGATAGCTTCTAGGAGGGGATGAAAGAGAAAATTGTGGCTTTCTCCGAGGGCACCCTATTGGTAGGTGGGGACTTTAACATGGTTCTTTGCCCCGAGAGGGATAGGAAGTCAGTAAATCCATGTCCAAACTTGCGTCTCCATAAAAAACTGGCAGAAGCTTTCCAAGAAGTCAATGGAGAACTGGGCTTGAGTGATACGCACCCCATTAAGCAAGCCCGAGACCCTGACTTTACCTTCCACTCAAAGCCTCATGCCACATTCTCCCGTATCGATTACATTCTGGTTGACTCCACGCTTCGGGGTGAGGTCACGGACTCGGGGGTGGAAATTGTCCCTTGGTCGGACCACGATTTGGTTAGAATAAAAATGGGTATTCCCCCTGCCCCTGCATCCGGATCCCTGTGGAGGTGCAACGACCGCCTCCTGCATGATAAGGAAGTACGCCAAACCCTTTTACAAGTAAAAGATTACTTCTCTGCCAATGACAATGGGGAGGTTGGCGTCATGGGTGTTTGGGAGGCATTCAAGGCAACCATTAGGGGCATCCTTATCGAGATAGGTTCGAGAAAAAAGAGGGAGAGGGGCCACGAGGAGAAACTATTGAGGAAAAAGATAGACACTATCCAACCGGGGGGGAAACTGAAAACGCAGATGTTCCCCGGACAATGGGAGGAGCTACAAAGATTGCGCTCTAAGCTGGCGGACCTCCAGGTGGGACAAACGGAAAGGAAGCTGTCTTTCCTGAAACAGAAATACATGGAAAAGGGGGAAAAAGCGGATAAGATACTAGCTTGGAGGCTCCACGAGCTTAGAAATAGTAGGAGGGTGAATTCCATTCGCACCCCGGAAGGGGAATCGACCGTGAGAGACAGTAAAATAGCTGAGCAATTCAGACAATATTATGAACGGCTGTATTGCTTGGAGTACGCAGGGTACGGGACCGAAATAGACGGCTTCCTGGACTCCCTCCCGATCCCGGGCCTCTCTCCCGACAAGGCAGAAACACTAGAACTTCCCATAACCCCACAAGTGATAATAGACACCATATCCTCTTTGAAGAGTGGAACAGCCCCGGGGGATGATGGGTACACTGTTAAGTTTTACAAGACCTACCGGTCTATGTTGGCCCCGTTTATGGCCAGGATGTTTAACTCGGCACTGGAACTGGGCTCCCTTCCACCCACGATGATGTCCGCTGTGATAGTACTGCTCCCCAAGGAAGGGAAGGACCCCTCTCAGTGCCAATCATACTGCCCTATATCCCTCCTCAACGCCGATGTAAAGATACTGGCCAAACTTTTAGCAAACAGACTGGTGAGACTCCTCCCTTCCCTAGTACACAGAGATGAAGTGGGCTTTTTTCCGGACGCCAGGGATCAGATAACATATGGAAGACCCTGGATCTTATGCATGAGGCTTCAAGGCAGGGGGTGGAAGGCTATCTCCTTTCATTAGATTCGGAAAAGGCCTTCGACTGCGTCGAGTGGCCTTATATGGGTAAAGTCCTCTGAAAAATGGGTCTGGGGACAACTTCTGTGGCTGGGTTTCAGCACTTTACAATGGTCTCTCGGCGAGAGTCTTGGTTAATGGTGGCACCTCGGACCCTCTGGCCCTATCTAGAGGCACCCGTCAGGGCTGTCCCTTGTCACCCCTTCTGTATGCCTTGGCAATGGAGCCCCTGGCTATAGCGATCAGAGCTGACCAGGAAATCACAGGGATTAGATGTGACAATTGCGACTTTAAACTCTCCTTGTTCGCAGACGATATCCTGGGCTACCTGACTAACCTTCAGGACTCTCTACCCCGATTATTCGGACTTATAGACTACTATGGCACCTTTTCGGGGCTCAAGGTGAAAACGTCCAAGTCTAGCATTTTGCCCATGGGTCCCTGGGATCATGACATCGGGGGTAACTCCGAAATACTGGGAGTGAGAATAGAGCGGGTTTCCACCAGGTATTTGGGCACCACCATTCCCAGGGATCTGTCACAACTCTATCAATGTAACTTCCCGGGGATCTTGGCCAAGATTAGTAGTGATCTCAAATGATGGGCACCCTTCACACTCTCTTGGTTTGGGCGTATGGTCACGGTCAAAATTAATATCCTGCCCCGCCTACTCTACCTCTTTGCGGCCCTCCCTGTGGTGATCCCGGAGGCCTTCTTTGAGGCACTACAGTCCCGAGTCCTTCAGTTCATCTGGGCCGGTAAAAGAACAATAGTCACATTTTCTACCTTGACTCTTCCTAAGTCTCATGGTGGATTTGGCCTCCCGGGACTTTAGACTTTACTACAAAGCAGCCCAACTCCGGGTGATGTTAGAGCACATGGGGGATGACCTGGGGACATATTGGACTTTCATTGAGGATGTCCACACCCACCCGAAAAAAGTCAGGGACCTGCTATGGGACCCCCCTAAGGCCTCCCCCCCACCTCAGAACGCACCCAACCTTAGCAGCCCTCTGGCAGTCTGGAAGCCGAATAAGGACAACAAGCTGCTGTCATCCTGGCCATTCCCTTTAACATCGCTGTGGGGTCCCCCGATCGATCTAGGCACCAGGGGCTTCCGAGACACACAGACATGGTCGGACTTGGGCCTGGAGAGGGTTGCTCAACTCTCCCGCGACAAGGGTTTCATAGAATATGACCAGCTGACTGAGGCATTGGGTGACAACCCGCCCTCAGTCTTTGAATATTTGCGCTTGAAAGGAATCCTGACCCACTCTCGGTGGGCCGATAACTTCAAACGCCCCCTCACACCTTTCGAAACTGTCCTAGCTAAAAGCACCTCCCGGAAAGGCTCTCTGTCTAAGTTCTATGGCACCTTGTTAATGGCTAATCTGGAGGGTAGACAGCCCTTCAAACGAATATGGGAAGATAGGTTGAGCATGACGCTGGACGACCACACATGGACGGCAATCTTTAAATCTATATTCACGGGTTCACTGTACACCGCTGCCATGGAACATAGCTTTAAGATACTCCATTCATGACATCGCCCCCAGCCACCCTGTCTAAAATGTTTAAAGAGGTGTCCCCTTTTTGCCCCAGGGTATGTCAACAAAGGGGCACTTGGTTTCACATGTGGTGGGAATGCCCGGACATTCAGGTGTACTGGTCGGAACTGCTCAGCTGGATTAAGGACATAGAGGGGTACTCCCTGACTTTACTTCCACTGGAAATCCTCCTGGGTACTCCTATGCCGGAGACAGAACAGCCTGCATTCCCGAGGGTCATTGGGGCCATGTTGAGGGCAGGGAGGCTAGCACTAGCCCAAAAATGGAAAAGTGTCTTAGCTCCATCCAAGGAGGAATGGCTTTGTAAACTTAGGTCGATCTTCACTTATGAAAAACTCACTGCGATAACAAATGATACCATGTCCGAATTTGTACAGGAATGGACCGCAGTGCTCCTTAACGACGATTGCATCTCTATGTGTCTGTAAAGTACGACCCTTAACGCCTCTATTTCACACTTCTCACCACTAATCCGAGGGACCTAGTTTGGGCCCCCTACTTGCTGTGAACCGATCTGACCCCACTATGTCAAATTGTATGACTAATAACACATAGATATCCAAATGTTCTCTCTGCAGCTTCTATAACCTGCATAACCTCTGGACCTGGTATGTTTAAAAAGTTGGGGGGGCGGTGGGAGGGAGTTGGCGGGATAAGAGTTAAAGATAAAAAAAACCTGTCATTTATGTTTGTTCAATGTATTGCTGGCAGGGATTGCCCGTGCACCCTACCTTATATGTATGATGTCAATAAAAACAAAGTTAAAAAAAAAAGAAAATGCTTTTGTAAATCAGGCTTGCAGCGTGTGGTGCTTTGTTGGGAAACGGTGCTCCTTGGTGCCAGTGACTTTCCTCCTTCACCTCTCGACGTGCCTGTTGCCTTTCTCTGCTAGTCGCTTTTTGAAAAGGCTGTCGATCTGAAGATAACCAGGGACAACAGTTTTCCTTCCCAGCCACTGCCACTTTTGTTTACCTCCCAGCCCACCATGGCAGTTCTACCCCCACCGCTGCATAGTGAAAGTGAGGGATGGCAAGCTGGTGCTCGAATGCCCCCACTTGCACTTCTACGTATGATGAAAAGACGTCCCAGTTTTGACAGTACAGTCCCCGAATTGGGCCCACTGTCCACCATTTTACATTAAAAACATTGGTCCTCATTACAAGTTTGCTCATCTGGAAACAATGGTTCCGGTAAGCTTACGAGCACCGTTTCGGAATCGACAAACTATGAGCCTGTGGGCAGGTGCCGTGCCGCCCTTCAGGGTCAAACCTGGCGGGCGGAACGGCACCCGCCCGCAGACTTTCACGGAAGCACCGGCACCGTTATTAACGGTGCCGGTGCTTCCGTGGTCCCCACTCCCATAGATTCCTATGGGACTCTATGGGAATCGGGATCAACATTTTACCGGCGCTTCACTTACCGGATCGCTGGGTTTATAATGTCCCCGTGTTTCCGGCAAATCAGACGGCGGTAAAATAATTGTGGATCCGGCAGCTACTTCCCGGTTTTACCGGCATGGTTACCGCCGGACCCGTAATGAGGGCCATTGTCCTGGTTTTGGGCAAAGGGCCAGTGGCAACAATTATAACCTCAATAAATATTGCAACACTTTCTGAATTGGTGCTCGAAACCCCAACCTTCTAGCTACAACCACACCGCTGATTGTGCCACAGAGACTGGATTGGAAAGGATTGAAAAGCAAGCCCTATAATATCAATCAGAGCAAAAGCCCGTTTTTAATTATCATGCTAAGATTCACAGCCAAAACTGCACAATTTACATTATGTATTATAGATTATGTATATAAAGGAGCGGTGCTGGAAGAAGTGTTGAATGGGGTTGGGGGGCAGAAAATGTGTGGGCTGCGAGCGGGTAGTCCTTCCTTTATGCTGTTGGCTTTTCTGGTTTTTCATCTTGGAAATCTAGTCAACTTACTGCTACAGAATGTCAGATAAAAAAAAACAAGGATTTTTCTCATTGTTGGTAAGCAGCCTCCCAGACCGATTTGGGGTCCACCTTTCAAGCATTGGTGTCACATCTGTAATTAATCAGGGTGTTGAGACCTGGATCACTAAAATCCTCCTTATACGAAACCCTGATTTTGAGATCTGCCTGGAGACGAGGGGGGCACACCGCACCTGTCCCTTAAATGTTTTAAGTCCATATTTATATGTTTGCATTTTCTTCATTTCGTTTAAATAACGTTTGCTGATTTCCTTACACGACATTTTTTTAGTTACTAAAAGGCAAGGGGCCAATGTGTTTTATGGCAGAACAATTGTGATGGTGATTTACCATTTTACGAGAGTTTATGTTTTAAGATAAGGTGGGAAAACCATTAAACGGCACCGTCATCAAATACTGCATTAAATGTCTTCGGAACGCAATATAATTTGGTTGGCGCGCATGTGACCCCTATTTGTTCTTAAGTGATCTTTACAAAATCAGCACAAGCATTGGATCATTAGCATTAATGACTATTACCCGGCTAATAATAATTAAAGGGCGTGAGTGATGTTATTGATGTTTTCAGACTTTATTTTCTGCGCGCCCCTTCAGTGACGATGATTTGTTATTTGTGTTATTGGGAATGAACTTTCCTTGACCCACTATCACTCACAAGAGTGATTTGCCAGATTGCTATGTCATGGAACCGACCCTTATAGCACCGTTTCAAGAATCACTGTCCAGGCCCTTAACTAGTGAATTCGTGGTATGCTGTGCATCTAAGCATGGGGGAACACATTGTTCGGAAGCACGTTTTGAAAATAGGATCATGTTGCCAGTACATGTACACACATGACTTAACACACACACTACTACTACAGTCGTAAATCTTGTATTAAATACACAGACCCTTAAACACCTACAGAATAATCCCTGAATAGTCCCATTAACTAGTAAAATACCATCATTGGCCACTGCTAAAGAACATAAAACTTGAATTCAGTTAAAGAAAGAGCATGTGTGCAATGTGTATGTTATCGTGTATGGCACTCGGCCTTGCTCATGCGGTAACATATGAGTGATGCCACACTAAAGAATCTGATGCACGCATGTGGGCGCTTAAGATGGCTTTGTGGGTGCGAATCTTCTGTGTCTAGTGTTATGTTATGTTACTTTGCATTTATATAGCGCCTTATATACCATTGGTATGGTCTGAAGGCGCTGGTAGGTTGAACACCCTTGGGAACCGAAGTTCAGGTCAGTAGAGAGAGTAGAGAGAGTCAAAGGTGCGTGTGAGCACCGGATATGTGTGCAGCTGGTGTGCTATTTGTGTAATAGCTGCTTCTTAGCGGTAGGTGTGGTGGTTGAAAGATCAAGAGAATGTGTTCGTTCTGGTAGGATTTATCCAGACCCATTGTGGCTGTGTTAAGCCTGAGGAGAACGCCTGTCTGGGGGGGGTGTAACCTGCAGTGTTTAGTTAGAGTGATGGGGAGTATGAGGCAGATATTGGTATGAGAACAGTTATACCGAATGGTGTCATAGTATCTCTGTGTTCTAGGTGAATGGTGGTGTAAAGAACAGAGTAAGCGTGGTGATGTGATATGGTGGGTTACTTGCTCTTCAAACTTTCCATGAATTCCAAACCATTCCATGTAAGTCGTGCAATTCTATGCACTCCAGTCCGCTCCACGCACTCTAGTCCGCTCCACGCACTCCAGTCCGCTCCACGCACTCCAATCGGTTCCACGCACTCCACACTAGTGTTATTAAAGAAACTTTGCACCAGTGCAAGTGCAATTATCACTAGTGTAAACATTGTCACACTGCAGACCAGGGTATCTTGCATTTTTGCACTACAGTAAAAATGCACTTAAAGAATGTTTTTGCAGTAGGGCAATTTATTTTCCCTAGTGTTAATTGCACTGGTGCAAATGTTTTGTAAGAGGGCATTGAAGCTTACTGCAGGCAACACAAACATGAAGTAACACCACCTGCAACTTCAGTACAGCAGAGGGGTAGGAGGACGTTTACATGTAAAATTGCAAAGAAACCCTGACTGTATTGTTTAGGTTGATACCCAAGAACAAGGACAACACTGCAATTTACCGTTCAAGGAAAACACCTTAGTTGCAGGGACGTTAAGGTGAGAAATTAACACAAAAAACCCCTAAAATTCAGCTAAAGCCACCTTAACTTTGCTCCCCCCTTGTTGCGCATCCTATGAACACAATAATGACATCACCGATGACATCAGTGATGACATCACTAATTACATTACAACAGTAACTGGCATTAAGCAAGACCTTCAGCCATGGTCAGTGTGCATGGCCAAATATATTTGAACACATGAATGGGTACTAGTCATGACCTTCATTTATGGACTGTGGTCACAAACTTCACCCATGTGCACTGAATATTTTAAAACACTAACAGGCTACCAACCATAGATTTTGGCCTTTACCAGAGGATAGAGCTTTCAACCGTGTCCACTGTATATTATATACACTGGTCAGCCACTAGCCATGGACTTTAGCCCAATAGTGGCCAGTGGCCACAATCTTTGGTTGTGCCTACTATATATACTAACATATAAATGGACCACTACCCATGAGCTTTGACCTTGAGCAGTTTGTACATCTTTTGGCCATGTCCACTTTATATTTTAAAATAAGAAAAATACAATAAGTGATGGCCTTCGGCCGTGGCCACTGTCTATTATACAACACTAAACAGCTAATAGTGATGGGCTTCGGCCATGCCCACTGTATGTTACATACACTAACCAGCCACTAGTCACGGTCTTCTACACAATACTAGCCTTTTGCTGCGCAGACTTTATATTCAGACATATTAATGGACACTATCTATGGCCTTTAGCCATGGCCACTGACTACAGCTTTCAACGTTTCCCACTGCATATTTTAAAATATTGATGGGCTACTAGGTATGGCTTTTAGCCATGGACATTGATATTTTTTTCCACTAACTGACCACTAGCTATGACCTTTGGTGCTGGTCAGCGACCACAGCCTTTATCATTACCAAGTCCACAGCCTAAAATGTTATTAAGGGAATCAACATTTTCATGAGCTAACATATACATGATGTTACGTCTAATTCCATTATTGATGTAATCAGTTATATACAATGTAAATAGTGTTGTCACCAGTGATGTCATCATTGATGTTATCTGTGAAGTCATCATTGGAGTCATATGCTACGCAACAGGGGGTGCAAAGTTAAGGTGGCTTTAGCTGAATTTCAGGGGTTTTGTTGCATTAGGTTCTCATCTTAACGTCTCTACAACTATAGTTTTTCCTTGAATTTGAAAGGTTTTGTTACAATGTATTGCTCACATTAACATCCCCTGCAACTAAAGTGTTTTTCTTGAATTTCAAGGGTTTTGTTATTCCATAGATTTTTAGAATGCTTCCAGACCACAAACATGGCCTTCGCCCATGGCCAGTGTGCACAGACTTTGGTCGTGCCCACTGCCCATTTTAAAACGCTACCAGACCACTAGCCAAGACCTCCAGCCATGCTTGGTGGGCACGGCCAAACACTGCCAAACCACTAGCCATGGCGCCGGTGGGCACGGCCACTCTATATTTTAAAACTCTTGCAAACCATCGCTCAAGGACGTTCATCAATCACAAACTGAGTTTGTCTTGTTTTTACAGTGGTATTTGTTATGTACAAAAGATTGCAGGCTTTGAGAACTCACAATGTTTTTGGGCAATGCACAGTGAGATTACATAGCCATGGGCTGCACACTTTGGTTAAGCAGCGTGCTCCAATTCCCTTGTTTTATGGCGGGTCTCTTGGGGGCTGTTGTGATACATTGCACAACTCCAAATAAAAAACATTTAAGCAGCATAGAAACAGAAAACAAATGACCGGCTGCAAGAATAACATATGCCCAGGTACCTTCTGCTCACATAGCGAAAATCAAAAGATTGCACCCATGAATATATGCACATTAAGTCAACATAGACCTTAAAGTGAAATATACAAATGTAGTTCATTTGACCTTCCCCTTAGAAGAAAGTGTGCAAGACAAAATAGCATTAGACTTTTTAAAAAAGTAATGAACACCAGAAACATTACCTGAGAGAGGAAATGTTCCAATACATATTCTGGCACAATATAAAAGGTGCTCACCTTTTAAACCCAGCAATCTGTCATGAAATATTCCCTGGTAAACAAAATCCCAATATGAAACAAGTGCTTGTGGTCTTGCGTCTAAGCATCTGCACTGCAAAAATGACAGCCTGAGTCAAATCCTGTAGCCAAATACTTGAGCAAGCTTGCCAATCTAAAAAAAAAAACAATTGTGTCCGCCCTCTGAAGAAAAGTTACGATACATGTGTCTCCTTTAACAGTACCCTGAAAAGCAGCCACAATTAGGGGAAAATTGCACCAGTGTCCAGGATTGCAAACTCTTTTGCCACATCATGGGTAAATACTCATGACTTACTTGCCCTCTCATAATTTGCCATCCTCACCCCCTTGTCTGGCTTTCAACAATATTCTGCTTTATAGAGATGACTTGAAAATTACACCTACCATAGTGTTACTCAAATATATAAATCCTTATAGAACTATGTTAGGCAAAAAGTGTACAATTGTGGCATTATTACCCACGATCAGCTGCAAGAATTATATACGCCCAGGTACTTTTGCCCCTATCACAAAAATCAAAAGCTGTCACCTATAAATATACGCACAGTAAGTAACCATATATTTGTAAATGAAATATACAAATGCAGTTCAATTGACCTTCTCCTTAGAAGAAAGTGTGCAAGACAAAATAGCATTGGGCTTTTAAAAAAAGTAATGAACACCAGAAAAATTACCTGAGAGAGGAAATGTACCAATAAATATTCTGGCAAAATATAAAAGGTGCTCACCTTTTAAACCCAGCAATCTGTCATGAAATATTCCCTGGTAAACAAAATCCCAATACGAAACAAGTGCTTGTGGTCTTGCGTCTAAGCGTCTGCACTGCAAAAATGACAGCCTGAGTCAATCCTGGTAGCCAAATACTTGAGCAAGCTTGCCAATCTAAAAACAAAACAATTGCATCCGCCCTCTGAAGAAAAGTTATGATGTCCACCCACATGTGTCTACTTTAACAGTACCCTGAAAAGCAGCCACAATTAGGGGAAAATTGCAATAGTGTCCAGGATTGCAAACTCTTTTGCCACATCAGGGGTAAATACTCATGACTTTTTTTTTTTTAAAATATTTTTTTTATTATTTTGAAAACAAATAAACAATACAAACCAAACTTGCAGCATTATTTAGAACCGACTCGTGAACATCAATTAACGCACGTTACTGCTCCCCAAATGCCCCCTCCCTCAAGAGCTTATTTGCGTTTCTCGTTCTGTATCCGCTGCGTGTGGCTGGGTATCGCTTCCTTCCGAAGCTGCAGAATCCACTACTGCGCCAAACAGTCCTGTTATTAACATTCTCCAAGCCATCAGGTTACCCACTTCTTCTTCCCAGCACTTGCTACATGCCTCCTGCCACACCACCATTTCAGCCTCCGCCCATTTTTGCAAGTCCCGCCACCATACCTCAACCCGTGGCTTGTGGCTGTGCTTCCAGCCCATGGCAATCCTTCTTTTAGCAAGCACATATGCCAGGTCTCTCAGTTTCCCAAGATGTTTAGTATTCCGTGGTCTGGGAAACCCTCCCAACAGGCAGGCCCAGGCCGTATCTATGTTGAGCGTGACCCCTTTATCCGCTAGTTTCCGTGCCACTTCCCCCCAAAAGGCTTCAATCACTGGGCAAGACCAGAACATGTGTGTCATATCAGCATCTCCCTCATCGCATTTTAGGCATGCTTGTCTTCCTGCGTTTACAAACTTGGATATTCTCTTCGGGGTCATATAGGCTCTATACGTTATGTATAACTGTATCTGCTGCAATCTGGCGTTTCTGGACACCTTCTTGTGGTATCCTATAGCACGTTCCCACATTCCATCGGTCATCAGTGCCCCCACGTCCGCTTCCCAGTCCAGCCTCAAAAGAGTCAAATCCGTCCCCACCCGGGTCATCACCATCTCGTACAGTCTAGAGATCTCGTGCCCTCCTTCTGATATGTCATATATTGTTCCCATTAGGACGTCTGGCTCCTCCGCCAGTACAGTCTCTGGCCAGGTTTTACGAATAGTCTGCACTAGCCTAAGATACGTGACATATTGGCCTCTATGCAAACCTGTCTCTTCTCCCAGTTCTTCGAAATCTTTGATAATCTCTTCTTGCCATAGATCTCCCAATGTGACCAGCCCAACCGATTCCCAATAGGTCCTAATTATCATTCTGAGTTGGTTGTCTCCCCCAGCTAAGGCGACTAGCGGCACCTGTGGGGAACACGGGCACGGGTTCTCCATCAGTTGGCATACTCTGTGCCACATCTTCCACCCAAGCAACAGCATACCCGGGCGTTCTTTCATTTGGAGTCTAGGCACCCAGATAATCTCATTTAGGTAAAACGGGGTGCAGTCCTGCCCAAACAGCCTAGATTCAGGAGTTACTTCATCAGAGAGCCATTTGGTTACATATTGCAACTGACTAGCTACATAATAGGCCTTAAAATTCGGCAGCTTAATGCCCCCTCTATCATGGAAGTTCTGTAGCTTCCATAGCGCCACTCTATTGCGAGTGCCATGCCATAGGAAGTCCCTGCACATGCTGTTCAGTTTGACAAAAAACTTTTTGGGTATCAAGTATGGTATATTACTAAAGAAATGTAACAGCCTGGGCAGGACCACCATTTTGAGCATCGCCCCCCCCGTCCCATCATCGCCAGCGGCAGCTTCTCCCAAAACTTCAATTTGTTCGGATTTTTTTCACAGCCACCTCGGTGTTATGCAAGTGTTCCTCCTCCACCGTATGATACACATCTATTCCGAGGTAGCGGAAGGAATCAGCCGCCCAAGGTACGGACAACACTGGCAACCGTTCCTGAGGGGCTGCTATGTAGCTCCCCAATGGGAACATGCTCGATTTTTGGGGGTTTACCGCTATGCCGGACAGTTCTGCATACTTTTCCATAACCTCTAGAATATACTGAAGATTTTCTTCCGGATATTTCAAATATAGTAGTAAATCGTCAGCATACAAGGATATTAGGTGTTTCTCTCCCCCTACCTCAATACCGACCATGTCATATTGTTGTCTGAGGTACACTGCCAGGGGCTCCAGGGCTAGAATGTATAACATCGGGGACCAGGGGCACCCTTGTCTGGTGCCTCTACTGAGTTGCCACCTCTCAGATATCACCGATCCTGTGCGTACTCTGGCCAGTGGTTCACTGTATTGTAATTTTGCCCACCTAACAAAACCCGGCCCCATCCCGTATTCTTCCAGGGCCGCCAGCAACCATGGGCACCTCACTGAGTCAAAAGCTTTGACTGCATCTAGGGACACCACCGCCATTTCCCCCTCGCTCCTGTTTCCCTCTTCAATCACCCGGTGGAGTCGCCTGTGGTTGTGGGTTATATTTCTGTTGGGGACATAACCTGTCTGGTCTGGGTGTATCAGTTTGCTAATAACCCTTCGCAGCCTATTGGCCAGGACCGCCGTCAAGATCTTGCTATACTGGTTCAACATTGACAACGGCCTATAGGAGCCGCAGCTATGCCCTGGCTTGTTGGGCTTAGGGAGCGGCACAATTAATGCTTCTCTGAGCGATTCCGGTAGCCGACCCATCTCAAAAGACTCATTGAGCATCTCTAGCATAGGGGGGAGCACTTCCACTTTATATGTTTTGTAAAACTCGCCAGGGAATCCGTCCGCGCCCGGGGTCTTGCAGGTGGGCAGCTGCTTCACCACCTCCTCTAATTCCTCTAAGGTAATCGGTGCGTCCAGCTCCTCCCTTTCTTCATCACTAATCTTAGGTAACTCCATGTCTTTTAGAGTTTCTCTAATCTCCTCCCGATTGTCCCCTCCTCTGTCCTCATATAATGTTCTATAATAGTCCAAGAATGCCTCGTTGAATCCCTCCTGGGTGTCAACCACCTCCCTGTCTTCTCTAGTTATTGTCCTAATCGGGGGCCTGGGGGTTTCGCTCTTCTATAACCACGCCAACAAGTGGCCAGTTTTATCCCCACCTGCATGTTGCCTCTCGACATACTTCTTGTAGTTAAGGTTGCAGAGCCTTTCCCAAAGCTCTGCGCACCTCTGCTGCAACTCGAGTACAAGTTCCGCATCCCCTCCCGCCCTGTTGCTTTCGCGCTCCAGTTTCTCTTCCGCTTCCTCTAGTTCCGTTAGGACCCCACCCTGTAGGCCTTTTGACTTAGCAATCGCAGCACCCCGCAATACCACCTTAAAGGCTTCCCAGAGCGTGCACGCTGAATCTACGCTGCCTGTGTTTACCCCAAAGTACTGTGTGATGGCATCCCTGATATCTTCCCTGAAGACTGGGTCTCGGAGCGCCTCCGCCCGGAGGCGCCATGTCGGTATCCGCGCCCTGGGGTGGCAGTACTGCCAGCTCAGCACCAGAGGCGAGTGGTCCGACAGGACCCTCGCTCTATAGTCTATTTGGGTGGTCTCTATCACCACATCTGGCGTGGCAAAAAAGTAATCCAGCCTCGTGTGCAGGTGCTGCGGAGCTGAGTAGTGCGAGTACTGTGTTTCATTAGGGTGTTTCAGTCTCCAAACATCCGCCAGCCCAAAGTCATCTAGTAATGTCTGCAATACCCTGGCCGCTGGGGTGGGCCTATCAATCTTCCCATCAGATCTGTCTGCCTTTGGGTTGAGCACGCAGTTGAAATCCCCTCCCCAGATAACCGCTCCTCCCATACACGCACCCAGATGAGTGCACAGGGTTCTAAAATACGTCGCAGTGTTTTGGTTGGGGGCATACGTATTTATAATGCACACCTCTCTATTCTCTACCAAAGCCTTTAATATGACCAATCTCCCCTCCGTGTCCAACACCTCTTGTGTAAGTTGGAGCGGAATGCTCAGTGCCACCCAGACCAGCACTCCCCTAGCGTAGGCAGAATACGAAGAGCCTACTACAGTACCTCTCCACTTCTTCCCCACCAGTTCCAATTTTTGCTGGGTCAAATGTGTTTCCTGCAACAACGCAATATCAATCTTCTGTCTTTTTAAGTACATCATGACTTTGTTTCTCTTTAAGTAACTGTTCAGTCCCCTGACATTCCATGTTACGATCTTAAGGTCCCCCATGGCTCATGAGTGTCTTCTTGCCTTCCGTGTAGCAACTCCCCTTTGCCCACGTGATACAGATACAGCTCTCCATCTTTGCTTGTAGCTTCTCGTACCAGCTCAAACTCCCCATAACTATGTACACAGCAAATTCCCAACTTCCCTCCCCTCCCCCCACCCGTCCCTTCCCCAACATCACACACCCCAACTGCTGCCTAGCTCCATTCTCGGAACTCAGGCACCCCCACATCTAGCCCTGCAAGCACCAAACAATGCACAGAGCTCAATAGGGTGAAGTCGCCCTAATGGCCACTTACCTAAAGTTGTTGTGGGGTAAAGAGAACCGCTCTGTAAGGCTCCCGTTAATTCAATAATAACTACAGTGCTTGTAACATTTAATGCAATAGTCTGACCTTCTCTACTGAAGGCTGCGCAAATGACTATATTCAAGTCCCACGTGCCGCGCCATCTTGTGGCACCTTCTTCGTGCATTACTTATCTCTTCCGTGCTCTTCGTCCGAACTTCTGACTCCTGGGGACATCCTTGCGCATCGAGCCAACCCATGGCATCCTCCGGGGTCTCAAAAAACAAAGTTTTGTGTTTATGAATGACTTTCAATTTTGCCGGATACAGTAACATATATTTGTGGCCCGCCTCTCTCAATCTCCGCTTTACCGTCCCAAAGTTCATGCGGCTACGCTGTACAGACAGGGTATAGTCCAGGTAAGCGGTGATGTTTGCCGCTCCTCGTGTAATCGTTCCTCCCTTACGAAAGGGTTCTAATATCCTCTCCCGATCTCGGTAATTAAGAATTTTGGCTATCACCGGCCTAGGCGGGTTCACCAGCGGCGGCATCCTTGTTAGAGCTCTATGTGCCCTTTCCACTGCAAATCCTTGGGATAGGGCTCCTCCGGGTATCTCTTGCAGTAGCATGGATTCAATGAATTCCGTGGGATCGTGGCCCTCCAATCCCTCCGGCAGGCCCACGGTGCGGATGTTGTTTCGTCGGGCTCGTCCTTCCGCCTCCTCCGCTCTGCTCTCCAAGTTGCCCACTCTTTGTATCAGGGCATGCAATTCGGCCTTATGGGAGGCGCAATCCGCAGTATTCGGGCTAACTTCCTTCTCAAGGGACTCTGTGCGCTCCGCCAAGGCCCTGACATCCTGTCGGAGTAGATTAACGTCCTCCTGCACCTCTCCGACCTTGAGGTCCAGTGCCGTTTTCAGTTCAGTGACGGCTAGTTCGAGTTTAGATTCCCAGGCCGCCCTTAGGTCCGCAATCGCAGCTAGGACTTCTTGGTTAGCGCCCGAAGTCGTCATGCCGCTTGCAGGCGGCTTGTCCCTGCTCTTGGTATTGTCTTGACCCGGGGACGTCTTAGCGAAGTCGTCTAAGGTGGGCTGTTTCGCCTTCGGCCTCACCGTTCTATTCGACATGACCCAGAGGACCTGTATTTCGCACAAATGACAAATGTGCACTCAGTACACCCCTTTCGCTCGGTCACCGTGCGGCCTGCTCCTTCCTTTGTTCCGGACATTGGTCGGCCATTTTGTGTCTTTCGTCTGCGGCGCTCCTTATCTTTTCCGCACAGATCTCTGCCGTCATTCTTCCTGCACCATCCAGGAGTTCACCACACGTGGCCCAATCATTCACACACCGACATGTGTATTTTCAGCGGTCGTCGGCCCATCATTACGCATTTTTTCGCCCGGATCATTACAGGATCTCGGGAGCTCCTCCAGATCGCGTCTTCCTACATGGCTCTCGTAGCCACACCCCTAAATACTCATGACTTACTTGCCCTCTCATCATTTGCCCTCCTCACCCCCTTGTCTGGCTTTCAACAATATTTTGCTTTATAGAGATGACTTGAAAATTACACCTACCATAGTGTTACTCAAATATATAAATCCTTATAGAACTATGTTAGGCAAAAAGTGTACAATTGTGGCATTATTACCCACGATCAGCTGCAAGAATTATAGATGCCCAGGTACTTTTGCCCCTATCGCAAAAATCAAAAGCTGTCACCTATAAATACACGCACAGTAAGTAACCATATATTTGAAAATGAAATCTACAAATGTAGTTCAATTGACCTTCTCCTTAGAAGAAAGTGTGCAAGACAAAATAGCATTGGACTTTTTTTTTTAAGAAAAAGTAATGAACACCAGAAAAATAACCTGAGAGAGGAAATCTTCCAATAAATATGCTGGCAAAGTATAAAAGGTGCTCACCTTTCAAACCCAGCAATCTATTGTGAAATATTCCATAGAAAACAAAATCCCAGTACAAAACAAGTACTTGTGGTCTTGTGGGTAAGCGTCTGAACTGGGAGCATGACAACTTGAATAAAATCCTGGTAGCCAAATACTTGAGCAAGCTTGCCAACCTCAAAAAAAGTTCTCTGAAAAAAAGTAAGATGTCCACCAATATGTGTCCTTTACTGGTGCCTAAAAAGCAGCCACAAGCAGGGGAAAATAACTTCACCAATGTCCAGGATTGCAAACTCTCTTGCCACATTGTGGGCAAATACTCATGACTTACTTGCACTCTCATAATTTCCCCATCACACCTCAATGCCTGGCTTTCAACAATACTCTGCTTTATAAATCTAACTTAAAAGTACACATACCATAATGCCACTCAAATATATAAATCCTTATAGAACTATGTTATGCAAAAAGTGTACAATTGTGGCATTATTCCCACCATCTTGACTGTGAGACTACCAGAATGCAATTCAACAAAAGGCAAAAAAAAAAATTCTCTGAGTGCAAAACCTTCAAGGACTGACAGTAGCATGGTTTAAAAGAAAATACTGCAGATGCCGTTTGTTATGAGATATTTCAAACTAAGAAAACGCACAGCATTCAGGACTGTGGACTCATTCCCATCCATGCAGTAACTGGTACTGACCCTGCTTAGCTTCAAAGCAGCCAGCCTCCTCATGTCATGTTGCTTGATAAATGAACCACACTTTCAAGACCACTTAAAGAAACGGGCCGGCCAAAGGCCATGACCCAGACAAGCTGGCTACTGGCCTTGACTATGAGGTACCAGCATTGTGGTTAAAGTGGTCATGGCCACCATGGACCGGCTATGTGCTAAAGTCTTTCGAAATTGGGATAGGTTTGAATGGGAAAAGTAATCTGCTAATGGGTACAGGTTGAAGTGCTGGATGGGATTCCAACAAATATGCACGAGGAAGGTCAGCAAGAACTTGAAAGCATGGTTTTGCAAATATGTCCTGTGTTTTATTTTTTTAAAGTGCAAAAATGTAAGTACACAACACCGTGATATAACATTGATGTCTGGGCAATGAGCCTGGCCATCAGCAAGGAGAAATCTGTACTGTAATTTGCTTATCGGGTTATGCAGCATGGCCAAAGCGATATGTTTGAATGGGAAAAAATATTCTGCTTGTGGTTACAGCCTGAAGTGGTGGACTAGATTAGAATGCACTTGCATGACGAGCATTAGCAAGGACTTGAAAGCATGTTTTTTGGAAATAATTCTTGTGTTTTATTTTTCCAAAGTGTAAGAATGCAAGTATGAAAACTAGTGGTGTCTGGATAGTGGGCCTGGCAAACACAAATGTGTCCTCTGATTTGTTCATTGGGAAATGCGGCATGGCCAAAGCCCATGCTCCATGGATTTGGAGACTGGCAATGTCTGCAAGCCATGGCCACTGGCCATTGGTTACATTATTGGGGTATAGTGGACACTGACACTGAGCTGGGATGCAGGGTAGGTGCAGTGAACAATAGGGATAGTTTGGTTTGGCTGGGGTCGTGGTTGAGCCTTGTGCCATAGGCAATTAAACAATGATTTGCCTCCCCAGCATGTGATGCTATTAATGACAGACATGAGTATGTGCTGCAAAAAATATGGTTTTTAAAAGAGGTTTAAGTTAATTTGTATATATGAAAAGAGGAATTATTAATAACTTATATACAGTGATGTAACACCATGAAACATTTGTACTTCTAAAAACCTATAAAATTGACAGAACAAACTTTAGAATGTTACGGTTAATATGCATTCCACCTTTGGGACTCCTCTGCGCCAATAGGTAGCCAGTGACATCCCACATGGCATCCCTTGGCATTTCCCTTCTGGGTTCTCATGTGCACTTGCCCATCCATACTGCCCTTTCTATTTATGCACTTCTCTCACTGCACAATGCATATGTGCATTTATAGGAGCACTGTGTACATTTCTTTGTATAAGTAAGGGAAATGCAAATGCAAAAGATGTGCAGAAGATTGTTAACTGGCAGTTGGTGTGTGGAAGGTTAACATGCTCATAGGATTATATGTACAGTTTCTGGAAGTGATTGGTGGATGGATGTGTGACTGTCTGAAAGCAGGCATTGAGGGAGTGTTACAAATATAAAATTAAAGAGGGTAGAAGGGCTGCCCTGTGTCATGGTGTGCATGTAAAATGTGGGTCTTTTAATGATCCATGGTCTGGAAAGGGGACTGTGGAGACCGCAGATAGTTATAAAGTTCCATTGATCATGGTCCTTATTGTATGCTAGAGAAAAGTATTTGGGACAGAAAATTATTTTTGTCCTTTTATCTTGTTCTCTAGTAAAAAAAAATGTCCATTATTCCCATTAGCATAACACAAAATGCTAATGGAAATGTTGTAGAATCGTATTGAGTCTATCTACTTTACTGAGAAATGTAAAATAGATGGAGTCTATATGAGTACTTTTTTTGTTTTATTTTTTAACTGTGAAAGGTGGTCCCTAAAGGAACCTCTTTTTGGTATTTTTTGATTTGTTGTGTGTTTTGCTTGACAGAGAAGAGGCACCAACCACAAATATGGTGGGGCAGGTGGACAGGGGAAGATGCTGAGTGTGTGCATCTAAGGTAGGGGGCAGTGTTTCTCATATTCCTTGATTAAAGCTTCAAAAGCACTTCAGAATAGCAGTATATACAGAGTACTGTTGTCTCCGAAAGATATGAGTCAATAGCATCTTTCATTGCTTGCAATGTAGCAGGTGAGATTTTGTGTTCCACAGGAGCAGGCTGTATGGTTACCATATTGGGTGAGGAAGATTAGGTGGAGGAAGACAGTCTACTACTTGATAAGAAAGGAACAACCTTTCTAATAGCATTGGTGCGCCCGCGCATGGAGGTGGTCCTGTAGGGGTACTGTCCAGGTAGTCCGCGACTGAATACAAGGTTCCACTCAGTTCATTTCACTTTGGTAGCTTTAGCCATTGGTACATTCCCAACACTGGTAAAGAACTGCCACACCAATGATTCTCTCTCTGTGCTAGAGGTAGGCAATTCATCTACCTCATCTTCTTGGTACTCTTCGTCTTCTGAAATAATGCACTTTTTTGTTGTGTAGCTCTTGCAGCTGGTGGTGGCTCTTGGGGAGGCGGGATGGCAATAGCTGATGAAATTTTTAAGATAAATAGCAGGTTTGCTAATATTCTTCCAAGTATGTGCTCTGTGCTAGATTGTTAATGGATAATGAGTAAGAATAGGTGTAGGAGCTGTCCAATTGTACATTTTGAGCTTCAAAATTCCTAGATCAGCTGAAAATGCAGTTCTGAACTGTTCCCAAAGCACGGACCCGTTTACGAAGTGTGGACGAGTTCACGGGCAAGTCATCATGCCATGCGCAAGCCCATGTTCACGTGACACCGTCCGAAAAGTCTGCAATGACGCCAGACGTTTGCAAATGTCACCGAACACAAACAGATTGGAAAAGTTGCAAAAAGTGTATAAAAGTGTTAAAAATTATGATAGAAGATGTGAAATGGTAGACTGTTAAGGTGAAACTTTGTAACCTGGACACACATTTTGCTATATTGTGGTAAGTATGATATTAGTAAGTTGTAGGAAATTAGTGTGCACTGGTAAAAATCTCTGAAATTCACTGAAAAAACATTGTTAAAGGAATGTTATGGTTAATTTGCACTAATAAAAACCTATGACATTCACTGAAAAAACATTGTTAAAGGGGCGTTATGGTTAAATTGCACTAATAAAAACCAATGAAATTAAATGAAAAAACATTGTTAAAGGGACCTTATGTTTGCAAGTAAAACTGAACACCCCCAGAAATTTGCCAGTTATGGTAAGCTAAGCAACCATAACTCATGCCACCACCGTGCACTGATAAGACTAACACCCAGGACAGGAAAGATTACATCACAAATGTCATTGATGACATCACTGATGATATCACAGATTAAATTAATTTTTAATAAACAATCTTTACAAGGCGTTGAGTTTATTATGTTTGAAACAAGATATTAGGGTTGATTGGGAGAACTATCATGAACTACTTATTGTAATAAAGAATGTTCTCATGTAAATAAATCATTATATGCCACTGTTGTTGTTAATACAGGAACCTGATCATACATACATATAGACAACGGTTGCATCATGCGCCATAGAGGTATAATATCTTTAATCTGGTAATTTCCGATAGTAAAATAATAAATGCTACCTTATGAGAGTTTTGAGTAATGTTAAACATGAATTAAACATGTAACAAGTGAAAACCTACCACACACTTGTGTTAGAAGAAAAAATACATATAAAAATGTGCAGTGCATACAAATTAGATGCACATACAGAGAAACTAAAGTAAGGAGGAAAGAAACACCAGCACTAAAAAATGACAATAACTTTAGAGTTAATCATCATGTACAAACTTTAATTCTGTTTTTGATGCGTGCCTATTGCCCCATGTATGTGTACTATGAGCTCATATTAAACTCTAAGGAAAGTACTGTGTATTTTCTTTTCATGAAATGTGTGTACAAGGGATTCTTCTTATAATGTCCCTTTAACCCCCAATTCTCCTGTTTTTGTTTCAGTTTGCGCTCACCTTCTCTGTCATAAATTTAACATCCATATAAAATAAAGTAAAGTTAATATATTGTGTCCTAATTCATTTCTTGTCTTTTTTTAAAAAGCAGTTCAGGTGTCCGCAGACAGCGCGGGTGTCCGGAATGTCCGTAAAGAAATGAAAATGGGAGCTTCCTACAGACACTTTCAGGGTAATTCATAGAAATTCGCACAA
Organism: Ambystoma mexicanum; assembly: GCF_040938575.1. Taxonomy (NCBI): domain Eukaryota; kingdom Metazoa; phylum Chordata; class Amphibia; order Caudata; family Ambystomatidae; genus Ambystoma; species Ambystoma mexicanum. Next base: position 289,065,058 of record NC_090941.1, on the reverse strand, counting down.
AAGTGGCGCACAGCATGCCCGTGCGAATGTCTGCGCCAGCCTCGTGCGCTAAAATCGATTTCCGCGCACAGCGTATTCATGGATTTTCGCATCCAAAACCAGCCGTGGCGCAGCGTGGCGCAGCGACCCTGCAGCAGCGCCAGTTACGCCCCCAAGAACGTCCTCGCGCAAGGAAAAGCCTTCAAAATCCCCAAATAATCGCAAAGGGCTGCGCTAACCCTGGACCAGTTCACAGGGCTGGCAAACAGCAAACGCCAAGCGGGGAACGTGTATTTCAGTGGTTCGCGGGAAGTTCCACACGCGATTGTCCTGTACGTGTGCATCAGGGGTGCGCGGGAAGTTCCACACGCAAAATCAGCAGGGTACATGTATTTCAGGGGTGCGCGGGAAGTTCCACACGCGATTTCAGCAGGGTACGTGTATTTCAGGGGTGCGCGGGAAGTTCCACACGCGATACCATCAGGGTACGTGTATTTCAATGGTGCGCGGGAAGTTCCACACGCGATTGGCCTCGTGCGAGCAGGGTACGTGTATTTCAGGGGTGCGCGGGAAGTTCCACACGTGATTTCAGCAGGGTACGTGTAGTTCAGGGGTGCGCGGGAAGTTCCACAAGCGATTCCATCAGGGTACATGTATTTCAGGGGTGCGCGGGAAGTTCCAAACGCGATTGGCCCCGTGCGAGCAGGGTACGTGTATTTCAGGGGTGCGCGGGAAGTTCCACACGTGATTTCAGCAGGGTACGTGTAGTTCAGGGGTGCGCGGGAAGTTCCACACGCGATTCCATCAGGGTACGTGTATTTCAGGGGTGCGCAGGAAGTTCCACACGCGATTTCAGCAGGGTACGTGTATTGCAGGTGTGCGCGGGAAGTTCCACACGCGATTTCAGCAGGGTACGTGTATTTCAGGGGTTCTGGGGAGTACTACATGTGAATTGGCCGTGTGGGTCCTCACAGGTGTTCGCTCTACAACCTCCACGGCCCCTGCAGGCAGCCCACACCACGGGGACTACCCTGCACCCCTGCTCATGTCCCGCAGGCAGCCCATCCACCATGGGCATGCCCCCCAGCCAACCCACATGTCACCTTGCACTACTGATCAACAATGCATGTCTCCCACCACTCCCACCCCCCAGCAGGGCAGGGTCAGCCTCCACCAGGCCCCCACCCATGTCTACCACCACCCCCACCCCCCAGCCACCAGGGGCAGCCTCCACCAGGCCCCCACTCATGTCTCCCACCACCCCCACCCCCCAGCAGTTCAGGGGCAGCCTTCACCATGCCCCCACCCATGTCTACCACCACCCCCACCCCCCAGCCACCAGGGGCAGCCTCCACCAGGCCCCCACTCATGTCTTCCACCACCCCCATCCCCCAGCAGTGCAGGGGCAGCCTCCACCAGGCCCCCACTCATGTCCCCCTGCACCCCCACCCCCCAGCAGTGCAGGGGCAGCCTCCACCAGGCCCCCACCCATGTCTACCACCACCCCCACCTCCCAGCCACCAGGGGCAGCCTCCACCAGGCCCCCACTCATGTCTCCCACCACCCCCACCCCCCAGCAGTGCAGGGGCAGCCTCCACCAGGCCCCCACTCATGTCCCCCCGCAACCCCACCCCCCAGCAGTGCAGGGGCAGCCTCCACCAGGCCCCCACTCATGTCTACCACCACCCCCACCCCGCAACCACCGGGGGCAGCCTCCACCAGGCCCCCACTCATGTCTACCACCACCCCCACCCCCCAGCCACCAGGGGCAGCCTCCACCAGGCCCCCACCCATGTCCCCCTGCACCCCCACCCCCCAGCAGTGCAGGGGCAGCCTCCACCAGGCCCCCACCCATGTCTCCCACCACCCCCTACACCCCAGCAGTCAGGGGCACCCTCCACCAGGCGCCCACCCATGTCTACCACCACCCCCACACCCCAGCCACCAGGGGTAGCCTCCACCAGGCCCCCACTCATGTCCCCCTGCAGCCCCACCCCCCAGCAGTGCAGGGGCACCCTCCACCAGGCCCCCACCCATGTCTACCACCACCCCCACCCCCCAGCCACCAGGGGCAGCCTCCACCAGGCCCCCACTCATGTCTCCCACCACCCCCACCCCCCAGCAGTGCAGGGGCAGCCTCCACCAGGCCCCCACTCATGTCTACCACCACCCCCACCCCGCAGCCACCGGGGGCAGCCTCCACCAGGCCCCCACTCATGTCTACCACCACCCCCACCCCCCAGCCACCAGGGGCAGCCTCCACCAGGCCCCCACCCATGTCCCCCTGCACCCCCACCCCCCAGCAGTGCAGGGGCAGCCTCCACCAGGCCCCCACCCATGTCTCCCACCACCCCCTACACCCCAGCAGTCAGGGGCACCCTCCACCAGGCCCCCACCCATGTCTACCACCACCCCCACACCCCAGCCACCAGGGGTAGCCTCCACCAGGCCCCCACTCATGTCCCCCTGCAGCCCCACCCCCCAGCAGTGCAGGGGCACCCTCCACCAGGCCCCCACCCATGTCTACCACCACCCCCACCCCCCAGCCACCAGGGGCAGCCTCCACCAGGCCCCCACTCATGTCTCCCACCACCCCCACCCCCCAGCAGTGCAGGGGCAGCCTCCACCAGGCCCCCACTCATGTCCCCCTGCACCCCCACCCCCCAGCAGTGCAGGGGCAGCCTCCACCAGGCCCCCACTCATGTCCCCCTGCACCCCCACCCCCCCAGCAGTGCAGGGGCAGCCTCCACCAGGCCCCCACCCATGTCTAACACCACCCCCTACCCCCCAGCAGTCAGGGGCACCCTCCACCAGGCCCCCACCCATGTCTACCACCACCCCCACCCCCCAGCCACCAGGGGCAGCCTCCACCAGGCCCCCACTCATGTCTCCCACCACCCCCACCCCCCAGCAGTGCAGGGGCAGCCTCCACAAGGCCCACACCCATGTCTCCCACCACCCCCTACCCCCCCGCAGTCAGAGGCACCCTCCATCAGGCCCCCACCCATGTCTACCACCACCCCCACCCCCCAGCCACCAGGGGCAGCCTCCAACAGGCCCCCACTCATGTCTCCCACCACCCCCACCCCCCAGCAGTGCAGGGGTAGCCTCCACCAGGCCCCCACTCATGTCCCCCTGCACCCCCACCCCCCAGCAGTGCAGGGACAGCCTCCACCAGGCCCCCACTCATGTCCCCCTGCACCCACACCCCCCAGCAGTGCAGGGGCAGCCTCCACCAGGCCCCCACCCATGTCTACCACCACCCCCTACCCCCCAGCAGTCAGGGGCAGCCTCCACCAGGCCCCCACCCATGTCTACCACCACCCCCACCCCCCAGCCACCAGGGGCAGCCTCCACCAGGCCCCCACTCATGTCCCCCTGCACCCCCACCCCCCAGCAGTGCAGGGGCAGCCTCCACCAGGCCCGAACCCATGTCTCCCACCACCCCCTACCCCCAGCAGTCAGGAGCACCCTCCACCAGGCCCCCACCCATGTCTCCCACCACCCCCACCCCCCAGCCACCAGGGGCAGCCTCCACCAGGCCCCCACTCATGTCTCCCACCACCCCCACCCCCCAGCAGTGCATGGGCAGCCTCCACCAGGCCCCCACCCATGTCTCCCACCATCCCCTACCCCCCAGCAGTCAGGGGCACCCTCCACCAGGCCCCCACCCATGTCTACCACCACCCCCAGCCACCAGGGGCAGCCTCCACCAGGCCCCCACTCATGTCTCCCACCACCCCCACCCCCCAGCAGTGCAGGGGCAGCCTCCACCAGGCCCCCACTCATGTCCCCCTGCACCCCCACCCCCCAGCAGTGCAGGGGCAGCCTCCACCAGGCCCCCACTCATGTCCCCCTGCACCCCCACCCCCCCAGCAGTGCAGGGGCAGCCTCCACCAGGCCCCCACCCATGTCTAACACCACCCCCTACCCCCCAGCAGTCAGGGGCACCCTCCACCAGGCCCCCACCCATGTCTACCACCACCCCCACCCCCCAGCCACCAGGGGCAGCCTCCACCAGGCCCCCACTCATGTCTCCCACCACTCCCACCCCCCAGCAGTGCAGGGGCAGCCTCCACAAGGCCCACACCCATGTCTCCCACCACCCCCACCCCCCCGCAGTCAGAGGCACCCTCCATCAGGCCCCCACCCATGTCTACCACCACCCCCACCCCCCAGCCACCAGGGGCAGCCTCCACCAGGCCCCCACTCATGTCTCCCACCACCCCCACCCCCCAGCAGTGCAGGGGTAGCCTCCACCAGGCCCCCACTCATGTCCCCCTGCACCCCCACCCCCCAGCAGTGCAGGGACAGCCTCCACCAGGCCCCCACTCATGTCCCCCTGCACCCACACCCCCCAGCAGTGCAGGGGCAGCCTCCACCAGGCCCCCACCCATGTCTACCACCACCCCCTACCCCCCAGCAGTCAGGGGCAGCCTCCACCAGGCCCCCACCCATGTCTACCACCACCCCCACCCCCCAGCCACCAGGGGCAGCCTCCACCAGGCCCCCACTCATGTCCCCCTGCACCCCCACCCCCCAGCAGTGCAGGGGCAGCCTCCACCAGGCCCCCACCCATGTCTCCCACCACCCCCTACCCCCCAGCAGTCAGGAGCACCCTCCACCAGGCCCCCACCCATGTCTCCCACCACCCCCACCCCCCAGCCACCAGGGGCAGCCTCCACCAGGCCCCCACTAATGTCTCCCACCACCCCCACCCCCCAGCAGTGCATGGGCAGCCTCCACCAGGCCCCCACCCATGTCTCCCACCATCCCCTACCCCCCAGCAGTCAGGGGCACCCTCCACCAGGCCCCCACCCATGTCTACCACCACCCCCAGCCACCAGGGGCAGCCTCCACCAGGCCCCCACTCATGTCTCCCACCACCCCCACCCCCCAGCAGTGCAGGGGCAGCCTCCACCAGGCCCCCACCCATGTCTCCCTGCACCCCCACCCCCCAGCAGTGCAGGGGCCTCCTCCACCAGGCCCCCTCCCATGTCTCCCACCACCCCCTACCCCCCAACAGTCAGGTGCACCCTCCACCATGCCCCCACCCATGTCTACCACCACCCCCACCCCCCAGCCACCAGGGGCAGCCTCCACCAGGCCCCCACTCATGTCTCCCACCACCCCCACCCCCCAGCAGTGCAGGGGCAGCCTCCACCAGGCCCCCACTCATGTCTCCCACCACCCCCACTCCCCAGCACTGTGGGGCACCTGCCAGCAGGCCCCCACTCATGTCCAACTCATGTACCCCTGCACCCCCACCCCCCAGCACTGTGGGGCACCTGCCAGCAGGCCCCCACTCATGTCCAACTCATGTCCCCCTGCACCCCCACCCCCCAGCACTCTGGGGCACCTGCCAGCAGGCCCCCACCCATGTCCAACTCATGTTCCCCAGCCAACATGTCATCACAATCTAGATCCCTGGTCCCTATGGTCAGCCTCCAAATGCAAAAACACCCACCCGAGTATTGCATCCACTCACTCATAATTGGCAATTACATGACAGAACACCAATTGCAAGTTCCGAAACAAACACATTTCCCTCACATACACCCAATGGGTGTCAGTGAATCAAAAGCCATATCATGATATGCATTAAACCAATGAGATGATACTACACATTGAAGTTTGATAAAAAAATATGTATTGAAGGAAACATAAATAGAATCAAAAATAAAGAAACAGAAATGGGAATGTACAAAAATGAAAAGAAGCATGTCCGTGAAAAAAAGCAAAACCAAAAATCAAAATCCAAAGTAATGGTGTCCAAAGTCATTGTCCAGAAAACAAAATCCAATGGGAAATAAAATAGAAAGCCATTGCTCCATGGTTAAAATGTGAAAGAAAAATACAATCCAACAGTGAACTATGTACATATGAACAAGCCAGGGTCCATTATCCCAACAAAAGAAAGGAAACCTATCTAACTACACTGACTAATAAAATAAACTATATACAAAAATGTGGCCAATGTCCGAAAGGTCCAAAATAAATCCTAAAAAAAATGAAACCTAACACTACCTACATAACTATGTACAAGGGCAGCGGGCTAGTTTGACGGCTCGCTTGTGGATGTCCCGGGCCAGGGCATCATCGAACTCCTGCTCAATGTCCCGGAGGCGGTCCTCCTCCATGGCCCCGAGGGTCCGCAGGGCCGTCGAGGTGTCCACCTCCAAACCCCTGCGGATTGCCTCGAGGCACTCGGCCCGCCTCAGGGCCCTCCGCATGGAGTTCTCCGCCCTGACCATTGTGAGCCGTGCCTCTTCCGCCCGCTGCCTCTCCGCATCTATGGCGTGGCCCAACCGCTGACACACGGAAGACACTCTCTGTCCTGGGTCCTCCTGCCCTCCGGCCGATGCCTGCCCCTCCGATGTTGAAGGCCCCGAGCCTTCATGGCTCCCACCACGTTGCTGCTGCTGCTGTGCCTCTGCCTGTGCACTGCCTCCTGCTGCCTGCACATCCTCCGCCGGCTGGGGTTGCAGTCGTTGATGTGGCCACCCCTGCTGGACGTCCGACTCCCGACTGTGGCAGGGATGCCTCCTCCACCAGCCTGGCCGCACCGTCAGAGGCAGCTCCACAGGGCACCCAGGTGACTGATGGGTGGGAAGATGGCACGGAGGACGACTGGCGCGTAGGGGGTTCAGTTGAGGAGGGGGTCGTAGAAAGCCCCATCATACGGAGGAATCCGGCCTGTGTGACCTGTCCCAGCAGGCTGACGTGGTCAACGAGCCATTCGAGATGACGTGCAGTCTCCTCATGAAAAGACTGCAGGTCACCTCGCATGGCCCGTTGACGCAACGCCACACCACTCAGAACAGGCTCAACCAGGACCCGGATAGCCACGTCCGCAGGCAGAGGAAGGCCAGTTGTCGTGAGCTCATCCCCTGCCTGAAAACGGGTCTGGACGTAGGCATCCCTGCTGGTGCAAGATGATGCAGGGACAGGATTGCACACAGGCACCTCCGCGTCGGCCTGTGCTGCCCCCTGTCCCTGGTCCTGCACTGCACCACTAGCACCAGTGGGATCCCCACCTCCAGACCCCGTCTCTGTTGCTTGCACGGCCTCCTCCTCCACCAAACCCCCCACCAACCTGGATGACTCCGTGCCATCTTCCCCCGTTGGGCCCTGTGGGGTCCCAGCTGCCCCTTCTGCTGCCGAGGAGTCCAACTCCAACCTCCGCCTCTTGGACCTCCCCCCGGCAGCTGCGGCCTGGGACGCGGCACCGGACTCCTCACTCCCCGATGAGATGACAACATGGGAGGGGAGCCGGGCCTTGCGTCTCCGGCTGGCGGTGGGATCCCCGCCGCTGTGCTCCACAGCACCTTCTCCGCCCTCTTCATCAGTTGACGCTGCAGACAGGGAGAAATAAAACACAGGCATCAGGGCACTGTACAATGGACACATACACACATGACAGTTGTACATGAGTGGCATTGGCAAACCTCAGACATGTCATCACAATCCCCAACACACATGTCATTTCAACTCGCACACATGAGCCATACCACAGCCATATCGCAACTGCCAGCACCATCCATACACATACAACAGCATGAGCAGGCAAAGGTGAGCCAGACATCACATGCAACACAGGAAGTGCACCACACATGTACACACACCACCACACTTGCATGCATGTGTACACCTCTGCCAAGTGTCGCAGTGTTCAGATGGGCATCCATGTCACATCTGCCCATCAGGCTTCCACATACCGCTGTCACATGCATCCATGTTGCATCACTGTTGCACCCTTGTCAAATACACACACATGCACATGTACACAGTGCTGATACATGCAGCTGAAAACAACATACATGCGTGACATCACGACCATTTCGGTGTCCAGTCAACTGGTCGACAACAAACTGGTCGACTGCAATTTGGTCGACACCATTTGGTCGAATACCAAATGGTCGAATTTTTTTTTTTTTTATATATATGTGTTTTGTGGGTTTTCGTGTGGGAAAAAAAAAAAAAAAGAAAAAAAGGGGGTTGGGGGGGGGGGGGGGGGAGACCCCCCCAAAAAAAACCAAAAAATGGGTAAAAAAAAAAAAAAAAAATTCGACCATTTGGCATTCGACCAAATGGTGTCGACCAATTGTCCTGTCGACCAAATGTTTTCGACCATTTGACTGGTAACCGACCATTTCTACTTACATACACATTCATCCAAACATGTGTGCCCACACAACTGCATTTGGCATGCAAGCCTACACACACAAGCACCATCCATGTCTCACACATTCCAGCCCTCGCATGTGTTAGCCCCACGGCCCTGTACACCCCCACCCATACTCAACCCCATACAAACAGATGTGCAACCTGCACACTACTGAAAAATCACCACACGCAAAGCTCACAATCAGGATGCATGTACACTTACCGCTCGACTCCAGACGGGTCTGCCTCTCAAGGACCTGGACGTGGAGCGCTGGGGATATGCGTTCCAGGACCCTCATCTGTTCTTCCGACAAGTGGCCACGGCGCCCCTTGGCATCTGCTGCCTTCAAGAGGCGCCGGGCCTTGTTCAGGGTCCTGGACCTGAAGTCCTCCCAGCGCTTCTTGACATGTTGGAAGTCGCGGACTGCCACCCCCTCCGCGTTGATGGCAGTCACGATGTCAGTCCAGATCCGAGTCCGTCCTTCCTTGTCGGCGCGGGAACTTCCGAAGAGGGCATCATACTGCCCCAGGACTTGCTCCACCAGGACACCAACTTCGGTGGCACTGAAGCTGGTGCCCCTCTGCCTCTCTGGCCGGGGGTTGTCAGTGGTCTCAGATGGTGTTTGCCCCGACATGACAACCCCAGAGGCAGGAGTGGGTGGGCAACTGGGTCCTGGGGCTGGGCTGTGGAGCGATGGAATCCCAGTCGGGAGTCTTCGGTTCCAGCAGGGGTGGTCACAGCAACAGCACCCCTGGCTGATGTGCAGGCAGCAAATGGCAGGGCACGTGGGCAGCAGGCAGTCAGGCAGCAGCAGATGGCAGATGGGAGCGTGCTCGGGGCTCTGGGGGGCAGTAGTTCGGCCTTCTGGGCAGGAGCGTGGTCTTCCGTGTGCTTACGCGTGGCCAGCTTGATACGGAGTGATTTGGCACGTGAAAATCCTGCACGTCTGCGTGTAAATCGAGGAAAGGCCCTTAGCGCGTATGCACGTCAGCACGCATATGCGATTTCATTGGACCAAAGGCCCTTAGCTCGTGAGCGCGTCTGTGACGTGAGGCGCGCTGGTGTTTCCCTCATTACACGTGATGACAGAGCACACGTGGATTTCCACCAATCGCGTGTGGAACTTCCTGCGCACCACAGAAATACACGTACCCAGGCCAATCGCGTGTACGCTCACTTCCCTCCGATTACACGCGATGACACTCGGACGTGCAGTTTTACCACGTGTGCTCGCATATGCGATTTCATTGGCCCAAAAGCCACCATGCGCAGCTGTGACGTCACGCGCATGGCCGTAGAGAATGGCGCGTGTAAAAATGAAGAGATACACGTCCGAGTGTCAAAGCGCGTAATTGGTGGAAATGGCCTCATTGCGTATGCGCGTCTGTGACGTGTATATAAAAGGTACGTGTAGAACGCCATTTCCTTGTACGTGCTTTTCGTGGAGAGCGAGTGGGTGAAATCTGTACTTCTTGTCGGTTCACACGCGATTTACTTCACAGTGTTTCCAGTTCGTACTCCCTGTTACCTCTGACAGCTTTTTCTCTTTTCCTCTTTTTCCTGGGCCTGTTTCCACAAACAGCTTCCCTACTACTGTTGTCCTGTCTCCTCAGACAGCGTACAATTCTTCTTTTGGCGGGGTGTTGCCAACACGCACACGCGCATATTTTTCACGCTTTTGTTCCTGGCGGATGGTGAGGCGCGCACGTATCTAACATCTGTGCTTGCCCTGTGTGTCGCGTACCCCTTCAGAGGTCATTTTAGGCTGCGTGTGACATGCATACGTTCATTCTTGTGTTCCTGGGTGCCACAGCGTAGTGCAGGTTTATTTTTCCACGCACGTGGTCTAGGAGGGGTTGCGTGCACCTTACTTCGCTTTTTTGGGGTGCCTGTGCGTTGCGTGACCCGTCATCTTTCCCCAGGGGTGACATACAGCCTTGCTAGAGCACTAGGGTACGATTACCATCTGGTACCCAACCCCTTTGACCCCCAATTGCCCAGGACAATAGTTCACATCGACTCCCATACGCACAATAACATCAGTGCCATGGCTGGGAGGCGAACAAGCCGTAAGGGTGGCAAAGGTGGCCGAGCCCCAAGTGGTGGCCGTGGTGGATCCGGTAGGGGACGTAGCCGTGACTTGCAGGGTGCCCCTAGCCCCCCATGTGTGGAGGAGCAGTCAGGGACACCCATGCCCCCCCCGGTTGAGGTTACCGTGGCTGACACCATCCATGCTCAGCCCTTGTTGGACCAGCCCACTGTGGAACCAGACCTGGCACAGGGTGACTCCATGGCTGACTTCCAAGTCAGCAGGTCTAGGCCACGTGCGCCGGTGAACGTTGGTGTCATCAGGCCACGTGGATCAGGGGCAGCTAGGTCATCTGCTGCCCCGCGTAGGCAGGCTGGGGAGGCTGCAGGGGCAGCTGCGGCTCCATCCACCCCACCTCTCACACACCCATCCAGGACAGTGTCGGTCCAAGTCCATCATGCTGACATTCCCTCTGACACCATCACACTTGAGATAATGCCTGCACCAACTCCCATGCTGAGTGTGCAATCCCACGCTCCTGCCCCTAGTGTCCAGAGCGGCGCAGGACACTCCGGATCCCCACCACCTTCCAAGCGGAAGAGGAAGAGTGCTCGTCCAGTAGAGGCTGATGCCCCAGACACGGCTACACAGTCCGGCCCGTCAAGGAAGCCCAGCTTCAATGAGGCCGAACTGAATGCACTTGTAGAGTATGTGTCCGCACATGACCGCGAAATGGTGATTGTTGCAGGATCCAAGACCACACCTGCACAACGTCAGGCACACTGGCAGACCATTGCGGACATCATAAGTGCCCTTGGAATCGTGAGGCGCACAGCTAATGAATGCTACAAGCGCTGGAATGACCTGAAGCGCAGGGCAAAGAATAAGCTGGCCTCAAGTCATGCCGCAACTCTAGTGACTGGAGGTGGGTCTCCAGCAGACGACATAGAACTCACTCCACATGAGCAGGTTGCTGGGACCTACGTCACGGAGGAACAGATCCAAGGCGTGGGAGAAGTGGCAGATTACGAGGCATTGTCCGGTGAGTGCACATGCATGTGTGTGTCATCCATGTGCATGGTGTGTGTGGGAGGGCTTCTGTTTGGGTGCCAGGGGAGGGTGTGTGTGCCTGAGTGGTTCGGCTCACTCATGTGCCTCTTCCTAAACATTCTTGGCAACAGCATTTGGGTATAGCAGCATCCCTTCGGCCAACATAAGACATCCAGCCCAACACCACGCCAGTTGCCCTTGGAGTGTCATCTTGCCACTACACTGTTGCTTATTTACCTCTGTTTATTCAGGCAGATTGTTTGCATACCACCACTTTTACTCGGGATTTCTCAGTCCTATTGTCACATGTCTGACATGGCTATGGTACAGTGGACTGGCTCAGTTTCGTGGACATGATTAGTTTGGACATGTCCCTGTGCTATAGGACCATTTTTGACTGGCAGCTGCATGTTAAGCATTTGAACCATTACAATGAAAATAATCAATCATATGAACAAACTGGACTGAATGAACAATTGGTGACCTCCTCTCCCTCTTCACTTCATGTCTAGGGTACATGCCATCTGTGTGATGGCATGTGTATTTGACCTGCCTATCACTGGCCAATGTGTGATGCCACTGCTAGGCAGCATGCAGCAAATGTGTTCATCTTCCATCTTGGTGTCATCAATGTGTGCCATCTGCCTCCCCATCACACGTAGTGACGGTGCATGCATGGGAGTGTTTTAGTCATGTGGGACATGTCAATCAAGTACTGTTTCTGTAGCCTCTCAGCCCTCATTGTGTGCCATAGTGCTAATGCCTGTTTCTATTTGTTTTCTTTTATGTCTTTGCAGGGGAAGACGCACCTGATACTGCTGGGGTTGTGGAGATGGTGCAGACCCAGGAGGGGTCTGAGGGCCGACCGACCACCAGTGAGGGACGTGGTGTGGTGGTGGGTGAGAACCCACAACTGCTGCAGGTCGTGCTCTCAAGGGGTGTCTCTGGCTGCACCTCCCCCGAGCTGTACTCAGGTGTTGATTCGGATGATGAGACCTACGTGCCGTCGCAGGTGAGTTTTCCTGGGAGGGATTCTGTTCTGTCCGACCCACCTGCACCAGGGTTAGAACCCTCAATGGGGATGTCAGTGTTGGCAGGTACGCCTTTGGTGGTTACGAATGCAGTGTCACACTCCGCGACATCTGATCCTGTTCCTGGGCCAGCAGATCAGAGGGGGAATGCAGTCCTGCAGCCTCAGGCAGTGCTGGCACAGCAAGGCGCAGTTCGCCTTGCCCCAGACAGGTGTGGTGCCCGCCGACGTGGTGGCCGTACGCCACCTGGCAATACCGCATGGGAGCAATCCATTTACGGTATGGCAACCCAACAGGCAGCATCATCAGAGATGATGGCTCAGGCCATGGATAGGGTGGCCACTTCCATTGTCCCCCCCGAAAGGCTGATGGAGCGACTACAGCAGGCAACCGACTCCATCTGCCAGTCACACAGGGAGGACATGTTGGCGTCCGACAGGGACAGGCGGGCGGCACTGGCGACTCTGCAGGAAGCCATCTCCATAGAGTCCCAGGGCCACAGGGAAGCCCTGAGGCTGGAACTTCTTCACCTCAGGACGACTCTTGTTGAGCTTGAGGCTTCAACAAACCGAAGGACAGAACAGCAGCTGGAGTGTCTCACCCGTATGCTCTCAGCTGAGATGCAGGCAACTAGGGCGGAGGTCCGGGCATCCCGTGAGTTGTTGCATGGGGACCTCCGCACACTCATCCTCCAGAACGAGACCTACCACACCCGCATGCTTGCAGCCATGGAGGAACAGACTAGGGCTTTGCGTGGGCTGCCTCCCATAGTGCCACCACCTCCGGATGCAGCTGCAGAGGGTGAGAATAGCGACAGCAGTGATACTCCCACAATAGGGTAGCTGTGTAGGCCATGAGCCCATGGAGGTGTTTTTTTTTCCGCAAGATCCACACAGGTGGGTTTTGGTGTGCACCATGTCCTTGGACCTCCTGGGTGGCCTCCCCAACCCCCCCAGGCCCATTAATGGCCATTTTTGATTTTTTTTTTCTTTTTTTTGGGACATTGTGTTGCCTTGTGTGGCTCCCGTGGGCATACGCTGCATTGTGGCTGGGCACATGCAGGCTTGTCATGGATTTGGTTCAGATGCTTGGGTTTTTGTCACACACACCCCTCCTGCTTCCCGTTTCCATAGGCTTGCAAAGGGTGTGCCCAAGTGACATTGACGTACATGGTGACATTGGACTCCCATGAGCTGTGTGGGCAGTCTGTAGTCAATACTGTGTATACATTCATAGTGCATATTGTTGTTGTATTGTACACTGCGTGGTGTATTGATATGTGCCTCTGCATCCATCTCATCCTCCATATTTGCAGTCCATTCCTCATGTCTTCACAATGCGGTCCACCTTGGAACTGGAGTCCATGTTGTAAGCAGTGCACCTACACTCTTGCGTGGCGCTAACACTGTATACTTGCAAGTGTTTGGAGGGCTGTCAGGTGGTGAGGCTAGCTAATTTTTAAGTCTGTAATGTCATGTTTAGGGTAGGTTGGAGGTTGTGTAGGTGATTGGTATTCTTGGTAAGTATTTGGTAATGTGGGTTGTAGGTCCTGCATTACTGTGAGCATTTCATGTGTGGACATGTTTCCATTAGAGACACTGCAGCTGCTGACACTTGGGGCATGTTGTGGGGATTCATTACTTACCTCTCACATTGCATGACATGCCATGGTGTTTTGTGTGGCCCTGCCGGGGAGGGGGTGGGTGACATGGCACTGTTTTCATGTGGTATTTTGCAAGTGGGTATTCATTTCTGCAGCATGGAAGTGTCTTTTCATGACACTGCATTGGTGGTGTTTGTGTAGGTAGGGATGCACACATTGTGACACTTCCACATGAACAATCTCAGGCTGCTATGGTTCTGACAGTTGACAGTCCCTTTGTTCATCTTAATTGTCAGGTCGAGTCATCATTGCTTATCAGATGGTATGTGCCAGGCCTGTGTGCACTCCACTGGGGTGTGATTTCTATGTGAAGTAATTAGCCACCAGCTGCGTACGGGCTGCCTCACCCCGTGCCCTCTCCCCTGCCATGAGCAGCGGGCTTGCATGTGGTTGGGGATGTGGGGGCACCACCATGTCCACGGCCAGGCCCCGGCGTGTTGCAACATTGTGCAGTACACATGCTGCCACTATGATCCTGCACACTACTGGGGGCGCATATAACAGCTGCCCGCCAGAACGGTCAAGGGAGCGAAAGCGTGACTTGAGCACTCCGAATGTGCGCTCCACTATGCCCCGGGTTGCAATATGGGCTGTGTTGTATCTTACCTCTGGAGGCGTGATGGGGTTCCGAATTGGCGTCATCATGTGGGTGCTCAGAGGGTAGGCACTGTCCCCTGGTGAGGAGGTGATGGGTATCATTAGTGGGGTAGTGACATAACTCTGCATCTGACATGCATGCATGTACAGTGGCATTCATACTCACCAAGCAGCCATGTATCGCCATGCCGCCCAGCTTCTAGGTCCCGGCTTAGGGTAGACATTCGGTAAATGAAGCTGTCGTGGGTGGACCCTGGATAGTTGGCATATACTGAGGTGATGATTCCCTTAGAATACATACTACCTGCACGTTGATGTGCTCAGATGCCCTGGGGGGGACGTAGTGCCACATGGGTGCAGTCAATGGCACCTAGCACTTTTGGAAATTGTGCCACACCGTAGAAATCGATGGTGGCAGCCTGCCTTTCTGCAGGTGTCCTGGGCAGGTATATGTGCCTACGGACTGATGGGCATGCAGTGATGATGTTCAAGACCTGGTGTAGGCAGCGTGACTGCGTGGCCTGTGACACCCCACCCACTATGGCACTTGTCCGCTGAAATGATCCTGTGGCCAAGAAGTGCAGTACATTGAGGACCTTCTCCAGGGGGCTAAGTGCTTGGGAGCACAGGGTGGGTGATGTGAGGTCATCCTCCCACTCACTGACCAGGTCCAGTATTATGTGTGGGGGAAACCTGTACCTCCCATACACCTGGTCATCAGGCATCCCAAAAAGGCTGATTCTGGGAGTGAAAATTCGGGCCCTCACTATCCTCCTCCTCCTTTGGTAACCCACGGCCACTGCTGCTAGGAATGGTTTATTCATCCTGGCGTATGAGCTTGTTTGTTGTTTGCGCGCACTTTTATGCTGCGCGGGTCGACGTACGCCTGCTTCATGCTGGCGTACGTGTCTCAGGATTGGACCATTTTTCGGCACGTCGTAGGCGAACGTGTGAATCTTCCCGCCCACCCCAGGAATACACGTAGCATGCTCTCACAGGCACAGTCGCGGGTAAATATTCCCGCCCACCCCTGGAATACATGTAACCCACTCTCACAGGCCCAATCGCGTGTGGAAGTTCACGCGAACCCCGAAGTACACGTACCCAGGCCAATCGCTTGTGGGACTTCCCGCGCACTCCGAAGTACACGTACAATCGCGTGTGGAACTTCCCGCGCACCCCGTAGTACACGTACCCAGGCAAATTGCGTGTGGAAGTTCACAAACACCCCGAAGTACACGTACCCAGGCCTAATCTCGTGTGGGACTTCCCGCGCACCCCGAAGTACACGTACAATCGCGTGTGGAACTTCCCGCGCACCCCGTAGTACACGTACCCAGGCAAATCGCATGTGGAAGTTCACGCGCACCCCGAAGTACACGTACCCAGGCTAATCACGTGTGGAACTTCCCGCGCACCCCCAGGTACACATACCCAGGCCAATCCCGTGTGGAACTTCCCGCGCACCCCGAGGTACACATACCCATGCCAATCGCGTGTGGAACTTCCCGCGGACCCCGAAGTACACATACCCGGGCAAATTGCACGGCTGGCGGGTGGGGGTGGTGGGAGACATGAGTGGGGGCCTGGTGGAGGCTGCCCCTGCACTGCTGGGGGGTGGGGGTGGTGGGAGACATGAGTGGGGGCCTGGTGGAGGCTGCCCCTGGTGGCTGGGGGTGGGGGGGTGGGAGACATGAGTGGGGGCCTGGTGGAGGCTGCCCCTGCACTGCTGGGGGGTGGGGGTGGTGGGAGACATGAGTGGGGGCCTGGTGGAGGCTGACCCTGGTGGCTGGGGGGTGGGGGTGGTGGTAGACATGAGTGGGGGCCTGGTGGAGGCTGCCCCTGCACTGCTGGGGGGTGGGGGTGGTGGGAGACATGAGTGGGGGCCTGGTGGAGGCTGCCCCTGGTGGCTGGGGGGTGGGGGTGGTGGGAGACATGAGTGGGGGCCTGGTGGAGGCTGCCCCTGGTGGCTGGGGGGTGAGGGTGGTGGGAGACATGAGTTGGACATGAGTGGGGGCCTGGTGGAGGCTGCCCCTGCACTGTGGGGGGGGTAATAGGGGACATGAGTGGGGGCCTGGTGGAGGCTGCCCCTGCACTGCTGGGTGGTGGGGGTGGTGGGAGACATGAGTGGGGGCCTGGTGAAGGCTGCCCCTGGTGGCTGTGGGATGGGGGTGGTGGGAGACATGAGTGGGGGCCTGGTGGAGGCTGCCCCTGCACTGCTGGGGGGTGGGGGTAATAGGGGACATGAGTGGGGGCCTGGTGGAGGCTGCCCCTGCACTGCTGGGGGATGGGGGTAATAGGGGACATGAGTGGGGGCCTGGTGGAGGCTGCCCCTGGTGGCTGGGGGGTGGGGGTGTTGGTAGACATGAGTGGGGGCCTGGTGGAGGCTGCCCCTGCACTGCTGGGGGGTGGGGGTGGTGGGAGACATGAGTGGGGGCCTGGTGGAGGCTGCCCCTGGTGGCTGGGGGGTGGGGGTGGTGGGAGACATGAGTGGGGGCCTGGTGGAGGCTGCCCCTGCACTGCTGGGGGGTGGGGGTGGTGGGAGACATGAGTGGGGGCCTGGTGGAGGCTGCCCCTGGTGGCTGGGGGGTGGGGGTGGTGGGAGACATGAGTGGGGGCCTGGTGGAGGCTGCCCCTGGTGGCTGGGGGGTGGGGGTGGTGGGAGACATGAGTGGGGCCTGGTGGAGGCTGCCCCTGGTGGCTGGGGGGTGAGGGTGGTGGGAGACATGAGTTGGACATGAGTGGGGGCCTGGTGGAGGCTGACCCTGGTGGCTGGGGGGTGGGGGTGGTGGGAGACATGAGTGGGGGCCTGGTGGAGGCTGCCCCTGCACTGCGGGGGGGTGGGGGTAATAGGGGACATGAGTGGTGGCCTGGTAGAGGCTGCCCCTGGTGGCTGGGTGGTGAGGGTGGTGGGAGACATGAGTTGGACATGAGTGGGGGCCTGGTGGAGGTTGCCCCTGGTGGCTGGGGAGTGGGGGTGGTGGGAGACATGAGTGGGGGCCTGGTGGAGGCTGCCCCTGCACTGCTGGGGGGTGGGGGTAATAGGGGACATGAGTGGGGGCCTGGTGGAGGCTGTCCCTGCACTGCTGGGGGGTGGGGGTAATAGGGGACATGAGTGGGGGCCTGGTGGAGGCTGCCCCTGGTGGCTGTGGGATGGGGTGGTGGGAGACATGAGTGGGGGCCTGGTGGAGGCTGCCCCTGCACTGCTGGGGGGTGGGGGTAATAGGGGACATGAGTGGGGGCCTGGTGGAGGCTGTCCCTGGTGGCTGGGGGGTGGGGCTGGTGGTAGACATGAGTGGGGGCCAGGTGGAGGCTGCCCCTGCACTGCTGGGGGGTGGGGGTGGTGGGGGACATGAGTGGGGGCCTGGTGGAGGCTGCCCCTGGTGGCTGGGGGGTGGGGGTGGTGGGAGACATGAGTGGGGGCCTGGTGGAGGCTGCCCCTGCACTGCTGGGGGGTGGGGGTGGTGGGAGACATGAGTGGGGGCCTGGTGGAGGCTGCCCCTGGTGGCTGTGGGATGGGAGTGGTGGGAGACATGAGTGGGGGCCTGGTGGAGGCTGCCCCTGCACTGCTGGGGGGTGGGGGTAATAGGGGACATGAGTGGGGGCCTGGTGGAGGCTGCCCCTGGTGGCTGGGGGGTGGGGGTGGTGGGAGACATGTGTTGGTGATCACTAGTGCAAGGTGACATGTGGGTTGGCTGGTGGGCATGGCCATGGTGGATGGGTTGCCTGTGGGACATGAGCAGGGGTGCAGGGTAGTACCCTGTGGTGTGGGCTGCCTGCAGGGGCCGTGGAGGGTGTAGAGGGAACATCTGGGGGGACCCACATGGCCAAATCACGTGTAGCATTCCCCGGCACCACCGAAATACACGTACCCTGCAGAAATCGCGTCTGAATCTTCCGCGCACATCGGAATACACGTACCCAGGCCAATCGCTTGTGGAACTTCCCGCGCACCCCCACCTAGCCAGGCCAATCGCGTGTGGAACTTCCTGCGCACCCCGTAGTACACATACCCAGGCCAATCACGTGTGGAACTTCCCACGCACCCGCACCTACCCAGGCCAATCGCGTGTGGAACTTCCCGCACACCCCAAAGTACACGTACCCAGGCTAATCGCGGGTGGAACTTCCCGCGCACCCAGGAACACGCGCACATGCTATTTTTCACACAGCGGGTGTCCGTGTTTGTCGGGGCCCCTTTGCACCTCATTTGTCCTAGAGGGCCACTGTATGGGCCATTCATCATGGCTGTATATGGGTGCTTTTTGTTAGCGCACATTTTGGCGCACATTTTTTTCAGTCGCAGGGGCGCTACCGCCTGCTTTCTTGTGGCGTACTTGTTTGGCCCTGTGCGCGTCTTTGACCGTGCGCTGGTTTGCCCTATTCGATTCCATGAATACGGGTTGTAGGCGAGCGTGTGGGCGTTCCGCGCACTTGCCTCCTGTACTTCCCCCGTGACACCCATATTTTCACGCGTTGTTCCCCATTCCGAGTGTTACGCCCCGTGTTCCGCCTGCTTTTGTGATGTGCGCCGCGCTATGTGCGATTTCGCAGTGTCCGTGGCGCACGCTGTTGGATGACCTGTGCGCCGGCGTGCGCGGCGCACATTTATAGCGCACATCCAATGTTTTTCTCGCGCACGGACTTCCATGAATCGATGTGCGCTGGCTTTCCTGCGATCTTCGCACTTGCACTGCGATTTTCGCACTTTTCCTGCGATTCGCACGTTTTGGCACCTCTGCGCGGGAATTTTCGGCGCACATTAATTCCATGAATCGACCCCTACATCTGTCCCTAATGTTCGCATGCAATTTGAAACTGTTCTGTTCTAAGAACACAGCTGGTGTTTGGAATGTCCGCAATCAAACTACCACATGCGGTGTCCTGAAATGTTCATCAATAAACAAAATGGAGGTGTCCTGAGGACGCTAGACCTGTCCGTATTGATCGCAGGCAAGTTGAAACTGTTCTAAGAACACAGACAGTATCCTGAAATGTTCGTAAATAAACTAAATAGGGGTGTCCTAAGGACGGTATACTTGTCCGTATTGTTCGGAGCCAAGCTGAAACTGTCCTAAGAACACACATGGTGTCCTGAAATGTTCGTCAATAACAAAATGGGGGTGTCCTGAGGACGCTAGACCTGTCCGTATTTTTCGCAGTCAAGTTCAAACTGTTCTAGGAACACAAGCGGTGTCCTGAAATGTTTGTAAATAACCAAAATGGGTGTGTCCTGACGACGGTATGCCTGTCCGTATTGTTCAGAGGCAAATTAATACTGTCCTAACAACAAACGCTGTGTCCTGAAATGTTTGTAAATAAACAAAATGGGGGTGTCCTGAGGACCCTAGATCTGTCCGTATTCTTCACAGGCGAGTTGAAACTGTTCTAAGAATACAGACAGTATCCTGAAATTCTCGTAAATAAACAAAATGACGGTGTCTTACGGACGCTATACCTGTCCATATTGTTCGGAGGCAAGCTGAAACTGTCCTAAGAACACACACAGTGTCCTAAAATATTCGTAAATAAACATAATTGGGGTGTCCTTAGGACGCTAGACCTGTTCGTGCTGTTCGTAAGCATGTTCAAACTGTTCTAAGAACACATCAAGTGTCCTGTGATGTTCACAAATAAACAAAATGGGGTGTCCTGAGGATTCTATGCCTGTCCGTATTGTTTGCAAGCGAGTTAAAACTGTTCTAAGAACAAACGCCTGTCCGTAATTGTTCATTTCACTTGTGACACACTTTTAATTAGTTTCAGGACCCGAACAGTGTCCGTAGAACACCAACGCGCAAGCGCAAAACAGTTTCAGTGCATTTGATGTCTTGCGGACACTCGCTCCCTTCGCGGACATGTTCGCAAAGCTATCATATGACCGCACCCACGCTGAGTGTATGTTCTGACTGCGAACACTGTTCGTGTACCCGAACAATTTAAAACTTCAAGCAATCCACAATATTTTTCAATAATAACTCACCATAGCACAAGTCCCACATAGTAATCCAGAGTTTCTACATACATTTTGGGACTTTTTAAACCTTTTTTGGTGTTCGATCTGTCCGCGGACAGTGCGCATGTCCGTGAACCGCGCACAAGCACTCCTATAAAAGGCCACACCCTAGAGCTCATTCTCATTGTGTTTCTGGCTATCTTACAGAACACAGTACATTTTCCAGCCAACTTTCCAGATTTTAATCTGAAAGCTGATGGCATCCATGGCTGCAGTACCTCCACCTGGTGCTACATCTGCCTCAGCACCACCCCCACCCCCTCCACCGCCACCACCTCCCCTAGGGCCTGAAGAGGGGAACAGGAGTGAGGATGCAGAGGAGGATGAAGAGGATGACAAGAATGAGGTAGAGGAACTCCCTACTACCAGCACTCGGCGTGAGTCTTGGGTGTGGCGGTTATCTACCATTCATGGTAATGTTCCTAAGGCGCGTGCAAACCGAGTCACCTGCAAAGAGTGCAAAATGGTACTCAGTCGCGGGAGGCCTGGTTCATACAGCTTTGGGACAACTACCATGAAGCAACACCTAAAGTCATTCCACACTGGGGCCATTCGCAAGTAGGTTGACTTCCTCTACTTCATCCTCCGTTTCCGATCCTGTCACCGCAAGAAACTCTCCTGTGGGACAGCGTATTCCTCAAACTGCCTCACAGGCCATACGCAATACTGATGACCCTTACCTTTCGAGGGTCACAGTTGTGTGTATGTACTGCGACGCAGTACTCTGCAGGGGGGAGAGACTTCAAAGTGCTTTTGAGGCTCTGGTCTCAGAGCACAAGAAGATCTGCCCACTCTACATCTTCCTCTCTCCACCCACCCTTTCTTATCCCCGTGGTTGGTGTCCCCTCTTACCCTCCTTTTCCCTCCTCTCCTAGTGTGTTGTGTATAAAAAACCAAAATAAATATAAAACAACAAAAATCCCCCCAAAAAAAGCTCCTTTCAGAGCCGCCTTTCACAGTTTAAAAATAGAAGTGAAAATAAATGAAGCAGGGCCCTGTGTATTTTTTAGAAGTCCGCGGATGGTCCGCGAACATCTAAAATTTTGGGGTGCTGCCCTATCATAACCATTGCAGTTTTGTCTGAGAGGAAGTGGTGGCTCTGAAAAGAG
Source organism: Ambystoma mexicanum (assembly GCF_040938575.1). Taxonomy (NCBI): domain Eukaryota; kingdom Metazoa; phylum Chordata; class Amphibia; order Caudata; family Ambystomatidae; genus Ambystoma; species Ambystoma mexicanum. Next base: position 289,043,417 of record NC_090941.1, on the reverse strand, counting down.
CCTTTTGGTGGTGTTTGTTTGTGTTTGAAAAATTTGAAATGCTCAACAGCTACTACAAAATGGATGCTGTAATTCCAAAAAAGGTCGCAATGCATTTTGTACATTTCTCAGAAAAATCTGATTGCCAGCATAAGTAAGATGGACTCCATCTCTGCGAAAAAAGTATGTGCTATGAAACATAATATTTTCATTGTGAAAAGAGGACATGCCAAAATCTCTTAGAAAGGCACAAACAGCCTTATTGACATTGCGCCTTGCTTTCTCCATTTGTGGACCAAATGAAGAAGAACGAAGCCACATTTGTCTCTGTGCAATCCGTGAAAAAATTACTTGAGAATTTGGAAACATGTCCATGACCTTCCCAAGTCCTTCTTTCATTGCAAATTGCAAAGAAAATCCAGACACATGTCCTAAACTGTTCCCTCCACAATGAATTACAATTATGTCTGGATGTTTCTCTGTCTCCAAAGTAGCACAGAGAGGTAGCAAGTCCAACCACTTCATTCCACGTACTCCATGCCAGTGCACTTCCACATGTGGGAATCCAAGATCTACAGCTAATCCACAGCTTTCTGCATGCACCTTCAACCAATGTATCCACGAGTCTCCCAAAATCCAAACAATCTGTTTTCTGAAACACACAGCCATAGCTATCTGTTCTTCTCTCAGCAAAAAGAGTATCTGAGAAACTCTCTCCTGGCACAACACACCCAGTAAAATTTACTGACCAATCCCTTGGTCTGCTCATTCTCATTTGCATGCCTCCCCACCCCAAATTCCCCAGATGTAACACGCGATGTCCGCGGACTACCGCCATGTCCGCGGACATATCGTAACATGGACAGTCCTTCTACCCTTTTCATTTCACTTTCTGTGCTATTCCCTCATTGGATATAGCTAAGAAGTCACACGACCATCCACCAATCACATCCAAGACCGATACATCTAACTGCATCATCATAGATCAGCATTTCAAATGTACTGTTAATCTCTCTGAGTACAAGTGTCATATTATTGGAAAGCACCTTCTACAAGAAATACTGTACAAGTCTCCAAGATTTCTACTTGCAGCTGCATGCATTTCCATATGCATGAACACAAACTGCAGGTATGCATATTTTCTGTATAGTACATGTAAAATACTTATAGATTCATATAAACATATTACCTGACTTTTAGCTTGTATAATCTATAAAATGAACTTACTGTCATTGTTTCCATCTCCTATAATCAACTGTCACTTCCAAACCTATCTGCTATTTAATTTCTTTTTACACACACATTCGCAAAGCATGTTGAACTAACATATTTAAAGTACAATATAAAGAGTTAACATAGTCTAACAAAATTGCATGCACACAGTATGTTCAAATATCAAACAACAATACTTGTACAAAAACATGAAAATGTATTTATTTATTTATTTATTTATTTATTTATTTATTTATTTATTTATATTTTCATAGCGCGCAAGAACCCCTTGGGCATTGAGGCGCTGTTACATGCAAGAGCTTAGTTACAGGAATAGTGGCATTCAGTTGTACGTTATGAATTCCACAAGGCATAGAACTGATATTTTGGTTGGTACAGTTAGTCATTACAATACAGCTTATGCATTAAGAACATATGATATGTATTAAACTGGTGCAACGCATTTTATGTGAATAAGATAGTTTTCATGGTTTTGCGGAAGCGCTGAGGGTCAATGTCAATTAAAAAAATCAATGTCTAAATTAAAAACAGTGCTATATACAAACAAAATTACTAATTTGTTTCCTTTACAATTGGAGTGAAGACCATTCTCCTGAAAAGAAGCAGCCGAATTTGTACAAAGTACAAAGAACAACTAAGAAGAAACCTGCTCATTCCAGAAAAAAATTAAGTTGAATACCACCATAATATTTGTACTATTACTCAAACACACTGTAAGGTTAATTCATGCTATTTCTGTCCCTAAAAATAGAGATTGTGCACATTTCTGTCCACAAATCCCCATTTCTTAAACAGAGATTTACAAGCAGAATGGCGCACAAATTCCTATTTTTCGGCACACAAATGACCCAACTCAGCCCCTAGAATTTTGATATTATAGAACAAACAACTGTTTTAATTGTATATCATTAGATTTACTATTTGTATTCTCCACACCACTAGCTTACTTTCTACTGTCATCTGAACCCCAGTTTAGTAGCACATAAATTCAAGAATACACATCCCAACGAGTTGTAGTTGCCCAATGCATAATCACACACAATCACATACATCTTTATCATCTTACTCAGACACTCATGCACACAGCACACATACATTGCAGAACACCCCAACCCATACCTTCTTTATTTTTGTCAGCAGACCCTAAAGAATGCCTACCAAAAATCAAGTCAATAGAAAGCAACGCAGAAGCAGAGCAAATGAAAATAGAAGTGTCCAAAATAATCATCCATCTCTAGCAGAATTTGTAAAAATAGTTCAAACAAAACAGCTAATACAGTCATTTAGCGAAACAAAACAAGCTTCAAGTACAGAAACTTTGTCTCCTCTATCAAAATGTAAAACGAACCAGAAAACAATTAACAAAAATTCAGCTACCACTACAGATAAAACTGCTCCTATAAATCTTGATATAGTGCAAAGTAAGCATACCAAAAAAGGTATTTTAGCAAAAATATTGTGTCACAGAGTCCTTCAAAATCTTATAAAAACAGGAGGGAAATCAAGCACAACCCTTAAAACCTATTGTAGGAAATTAATCTTAGAAGCGTTGATAGACAGTGCAATCCTTCTCAAAAGAAAATTATTTATTTTAGTGTTAAAAAAAAATGAAACCACTAACAAAACTAATGACTAAATTACAAAAAAGACTTCTCAATAAATGAAATGTCAACAGAAATAACTTCTTAATTATCTGTAGAGGTGAGTGGAGTCACACTACAAGCACAGAACCATATTTTAATGAAGAAGCATACAAACAAAAGCAAACAGATACAATTGCCATACATAGCAGTAGACGAGGTTATGAAAAAGTAAATAATACCATAATGGAACAAGAAATACTGCTTACAAAAATATCCCCAGAAAACCTAGAATTACCTCTCCATTCAACTGAATCAGAATGTCTAGTATACAAATGGCCATGCACGTCAATGTGTAACATTCCCAAAACATCTTTCAAGTCTTTATGCCAATTCCTCAATCAATATGTGAAAGGCAAAGACAAAATCAAAATTAAACTACTGCAAAATATGGATACCTGTCCAGTGCGCAAGTACACAGGACTACAATGACATTCATTGGCCTGCATTTCAGGACCTACTTGCAAAACCACCTTCAATTATATCAAAATGATATCAACACATCATTCAACTATAAGAAATCTAGTCTATAAACTGTTTTATGCTAAAAGTCCTGCTTTAGCACTAGCCATTTTAAATAACATTCTTCTACATGGTACAGCAAAAGACCTACTTGAAGAAATCGACTATATCCAGAAAAAATATTTTGGAAGTGAAAGCCACTTACAGAATGAAATAGCTTTAAAGCAAATTAGCAACAATTCTATGCATGGCAACCTTCTACTACACACATACAAAAAAGAAATACTGAAATTTAGTACATCTGCTGAAGTACCAAACCATGTGTGTGTATGTTGCCGTAGAACTTTTTATAAAAGTAACACAAAAACTGTAGACCTAACATACAAAATAGAAGACAATGAAGATTCTAAATGGTTTGAATTAGCTCTCTACCTTATAGCAGAAAACAAATACGAAATAACTGATCCCTTAATACTTTGTAGTTACGGCATTACAAAACTTGACAACAACCAAACTCCTTCACGTGCTATCACAAATAATTTGGAATTATTTCCACTACCAAAACCCCTACAACAACTCAATTTATATGAGAGCTTCATAATTCAAACAGTGCACCCCCAAGCAATAATACGCCTTCAACCAAAAACAGCAAAATTACCTCCCTCTGAATTAGTGAAAGGTATTCGTGGAAAAGTAGTGTATTTACCATTAGATCTAAAACAAAATGTGCACACTTTCGGAGTGCAACGTCCCATGGAGCAATCTTTAATTATCTTAGTAAATGGTGTACCTACAAAAGACAAAAAAGATTGGCAACAACTGGCAGATTTACATAAAGTTAGACAAGCCTTGCAATATCTAAAATACAATAATAAATACTACAAATAAATTAATATTGAAGAAAACTTGAAGGATACCACTGAAATAATTCAATAGACACAAGAAGCTGGTCAATTTGAGCTCCTAGATCCTGCTACAATATCCAATACTTTAGACCATTATACAATTCATCCATTGCACTCTAATGACACCGTAGAAGATGCACTAGAAACGTACCAAATGCGTCAAACAAAAGGATCACCAATCAGCATATGGGAAAAAAGTATAGAAGCACGTGCTTTTCCTCTACTCTTTCCTACTGGCAAAGGAGGAAGGTACGATGATAGACCTATTCAAATAACAGCATCAGAATACCGCTCGTTACGGATGTATTCTGAAGATCCCAGATTTAGACAAAATGTGGAATACATATTCCACCTACTCTTTCAAAGTGAACTAGCAACTTTATGTTACGGAGTTGCAGACACATTAAAATCAGGATCCCACTTTCAAAATATGTCAGCTACACAATTATTACAAAAAGTGCAACATAAAGATGAGGTTTTACAATCAAATATTACAAATCTATTAGAAAACATGCGTGGTACAAAAGAGTACTGGTTTCGGCATCATGGAGATGTACGTTGTATGATAAGAAACCTTGGCCCACCCACTTGGTTTGTTACATTAAGTTGTGCAGAATATGCATGGGAAGATTTACATGATTTCCTACGTATATCAAACAAAAACAAAACAAACATAGATATACTAACACCTGGAAAACTTTGTTCTCTAGATCCTGTTAATGTTTTAAGATATTTTCACCATCGCTTCATTGCTATGCTACACTTTATTTATAATAAAACTGTTCCTCCCCTCGGAGAAGTGCAACACTTCTTTTGGAGAAAAGAATACCAAGCCAGAGGAGCACCACATATCCACATGCTTTTATGGATTAAAGATGCTCATAAATTTGGTCAAGACAATGATGCCACTGTGTTACAGTTTATTGAAAAATATGTCACTTGTGAAATTCCATCAAAAGCAACAAATAGTGATCTTCATGCACTCATTTTACAATTTCAAAGACACAAATGTGGCAAATATTTTCGTTGCAAATACAAAAATAAAGGGAAATACTACACCAAATGCCGCTTTGGTTTCCCTAGACCGGTTACAAAAACAGGTCAAGTGAACAACTTCATGTCTTCAGTTAGACATAGTGTTAAAGGTAAATCACCTAAAAATACATATTACATAAAAAGAACAGAAGAAGAAAAATATATCAATGATTACAATGCAATCATTGCCCACTTATGGAATGCAAAAATAGATGTGCAGTACATTGCATACAATTCCACTGCAGTTGCACGATATGTTACAGCATACTTAACCAAAGCAGAAAAAACAGAGCTCCAAGACCTCTGGAATGACATGTCATCAGACAAAACACTGTCTCAGAAATTATACAGCTTGAGCATAAAAATTCTCTCCCATAGAGAATGTGGCTCCTATAAAGCACAGATTGTTTAACTGGTACTGCTTTGTTTGGAAAATCTGAAAATATAGTATGGCTAAGTCTTGGTCCTGCTAAATCTAGAAAAAGAGTTCTAAAATCATACGAAGATATAGCAACAATAGCCAAACATGATCGCAACAGCCAAGACATTTTAAAAAACAATTTACTGGACACATACTACCCAAACAGAAGTACCACTTTGGAAACCATGTGTCTATACCACATAGCCCAAAACTTCACATACAAAAATAATATAAAACCTGATGAAAACAAAAGGTAAATACAGAGTGACAAATTGTGAAGGCAGCTTAGTAAAACTCACCAAACCAAATTTAATGAATCATATCAAATTGTCATTAAAGACTCCTCAACATAAAGAACTATATTACATGTCCCTGCTGCAACTCTTTAAACCATGGAGAAAAGAAGAAGAAATACTAGATAACTATGACTCCTATGAAGACGCTTTCAAAGCAAATGAAAGCACTATAACTGATGTAAACTTTACACAGTACAAAACAATGTTGCACAATGAACAGCAACACGAAGAAGAACTCCAGGCCCAACTAGATAAGGACACTCCTGACAGTAGTCAACCTTCTGTAACAGGAAGCCAAGAACCACTGGGAGATCCACTAATAACACATGAGGCAGAATTAGCTATGACAGAAGTAGAAAACGCCATGTGTCAGTATGAAGATAAAGAAGTCTTAACTATACTACAATCAAAACTAAACAATGAGCAACGTAGCATTTTCTGAAGAAGTAACAAAAGAAATTGAACATGGTGTACAACAAGAAAACAAAGAATGCACCTGCCAAAATTACAAACCTATACTACTGTACGTCAGTGGTGAAGCTGGTTCTGGCAAAACATTCTTAATCCAAATCATCAGTAAATTCCTTCAACAATTGACAAACAACAAACTGTCAGCTGTTGTCACTGCCCCCACAGGTTTAGCTGCCTACAACATAGGCGATGTCACTTTACACCGATTACTACTCCTGCGAGTAGAACACCAAAACAAATTAGACTATTACAAACTTTCTATAGAAGCTCTAATGGAACTACGCAGAGTATTAAAACAAATGAAAATGCTACTAATAGATGAAGTGAGCATGGTCTCCAACCTAATGTTGGCTTTGATTCACCTCAGATTACAAGAAGTACTCAAAACAAACTACGAAGAGCTCTTTGGAGGAAAACACATTATTGTTTTCGGAGATCTTCTTCAATTGACACCAGTGAAAGGTGAGCCTGTTTTTAAAACCTTAGGACACAAACTCTGCCGTAAAACTGTTGGCAGCATTGGAAATGTCAACCTTTGGCAACATTTCCAATACAGAGAATTAACAGAAAACATGCAGCAATCTGCAGATCTCACTTATGCCAACATCTTAAAAAGTATTAGAGTTGGTATATTATCTCAAGAAGCACAAGCAATATTGAAAACCTGGCACAGTCATGCACTTTATGGCGATAATGCATATGCTACGGATGTTATGGAACATATAGCCCACAAACATGTCAATTGTATGGCCTTAATGCCAACTCTTGCAAGCTGTTTCAAATTCAATGAAACAATGTTAAAAAAAGAAATGCAACCAATAATTGAAATTAGCGCCACAGACAAACTAGACATACATGGTATGACACTACCCATGTGTGAACAAGCCACAACGAGACTAAATAGTTTAGAAAATTCAATCTCCAACACAGCTGGATTGGAAAAAATATTAAAATTATCCTTAAATTGCAGAGTAATGCTTAAAAGTAACCTTGACGTGGATCAAGGACTAGTTAATGGAGCCCTGGGTACAGTCGTTGGCTTTCAAACATAACCACGTAACAAGAACATTCAGTTTGTCAATATTCTCTTTGACAAACTTTCAGAAGTGAAAAGGATAGGACGCTCAGCAGCTCGATTCCTTCTCTTCAAAGACATGTATGTACGCAGAGAACAATGTTCTCTAACTCTTGCATATGCAGTCGCCATTCATAAATCACAAGGTCTTACCCTAGACAAAGCATTGATAGACATTGGTAACACAGTCTTTAAAGAAGGCATGAGCTATGTAGCACTATCACGCGTACGTACACTTGACGGTCTATTTCTAATCAACTTTGATGCAAGCAAAGTCAACGCTGATATCCCTTGCATTTCAGAATACAATAGACTTCGTTCACTATACACCCCCCATCTAAAAACATATCCTATTCCACAAAAAGTAAAATGTTCTAAAAGAAAACTAAATCAAACAGAAATGCAACAGGATGTCACTGCAAATCCTCCAAAGAGATTAAAAGAAACTAATACTTCATCAAGTACCACAATCAAAAAAGAACCAATTAGGGAAAGTAAACCAGGTACTTCTTCAAAGAGGGAAGAAAAACTCCCAAAAAAGCAGTCAGATACAGAAGTACCTGGTCCATTTAAACTTTCAAATGTAATTGGTGTAAGTTGCTACGCAAATGTAGCAATGAATATTCTATTTCAATTACCACCAATTGTTGACAACATTTACTTACACAGTACAGACCAATTGTGTTTGCAAATGTTAGTACTTCATAGAAACGCAACAAACAATCCTGACAACACGTATAGTGTTTATGGAATAAGACAACAATTGGACTACTGTGCTGGAATGGTGAAATTCACTATAAACTCACAGGAAGATCCACAAGAATTTCTAATGTACTTACTACAATTACTGGAAAACAAAAACATACCTATAAATGAAATCTTCCAGATTTCATACATGTGGAAACATACATGCACTCTGTGCAACAATGTGACACAAGAACAAATCCCCAATGAGCGCTTTATGTATGTATCAATACCTAATTGTGAATCCGTTCCATTTCAGCAACTTGTACAAAATGCAAACCATGGTAGATTATGTAATACCTGCAATTTGGAAAATCGCTCCACCTTACTAATACAAACACATAGTAAATACGTAATAATAATGCTTCTACGTTACAATGCAGATGGTACCAAAAACAACTGAAAGCTGACTGGATTCACACATGGTCAAGTATCACTTGGTAAGAAAACCTTCATAACAATAGGTATAATCTACCAAACAGGAGCCACAACCAACGCAAGTCACTAATATGCATATATAAAAAAAAATGTGGATGGTTCGAATGTAATGATAGTACCATTACTCTAAAGCAGAGATTACCTGCAAATCTTACAAACGCTTATTTAATGTTCTTAAAACCAAAATGTATTAACTAAACTGTACTTAAACATTAACTAAACTTCTATTAAAAAACTGTTACAATATGCCAACAGCTATATAACTGCCCCAAGATTCTACAACAACTAAACAGATAAATAAATACTACTAAATTATATCTAAAAATAGATAATTAGAATACGCCAACTGGTATCTAATTGCCCCAAGATTTTACAATATCCAAACAGATAAATCAATACCACTTCATTATAACAAAAAATAGACTGTTAGAATATGCCAACAGTTATCTAACTGCCCCAAGATTCTACAACTACTAAACAGATAAATGGATACCACTAAATTATATCAAACAATAAACAGTTAGAATACGCCAACTGGTATCTAACTACCCCAAAATTTTACAATATCCAAACAGATAAATCAATACCACTTCATTATAACAAAAAATAGACTGTTAGAATATGTCAACAGGTATCGAACTGCTCCAATAATCTGCAACAAGCCAATATATAGAGCATTAGCCAGAAACAACAAGTGAACACTGAAAACAAACAAACAAATGTACTGTAGCATAACAAAAAAAGTTTTTTTTTAATCCAACATGGATTTTTTTTCTCCCACAGACCCAATGATTTTAGCAACAAACACAGAAACTGAGCATATTGCACAGTACACTGGTTTGTAATCTACTAAATATGAGGGTAAAAAAAAATGTTGATTATTCAATGTTATAAGCCGTTACAAAATACCAATACTAACATGATCTTTTCTTTTATCACAGAGATAAACAAGAAATACATGTATTCCAGTTACTAAACCAAACAGTAAGTATATTATAATAAGTACAACCATCACAGCAAATCACACCCATAGTGATTTATAACATTGGTGCTTAAAATGTGGTCTTGTCCATGCACCCAAGACTATAGGCCCTGCCCACAACCACTGCAGCATATCACACCCATAGTGGCTTATAACTTAGTTGCTTATAAATTTGTTCTTGGATCCCAAAGTTATAAGCCACTATGGGTGTGATATGCTGCGGTGGTTGCGGCCAGGGCATAGAGTCTTGGGAGCATGGCCATATGGCCATGCTCCCAAGACTCTATGCCCTGGCCGCAACCACCGCAGCATATCACACCCATAGAGTCAAACATTTTAACTATGCCATATTGGCAGTTTTAATGTCCGTGGACATGATGAGTGTTCTTAGAACAGTTTTAACTTGCCTACGAACAGTACGGACAGGCATAGGATCCTCAGGACACCCCCATTTTGTTTATTTACGAACATCCCAGGACACAAAATGTGTTCTAAGAACACTTTCATCTTGCCATCGAACAATAAGGACAGCGTCCTCAGGACACCCCCATTTCGTCCATTGACGGAACATTTCAGGACTCTGCATGTGTTATTAGAACAGTTTCAACTTGCATGCGAACAAAACGGACAGGCATACCGTCCTCAGGACACACCCATTTCATTTATTTTCGAACACTTCAGGACACCGCAAGTGTTCTTAGAACAGTTTCAACCTGCTTGCGAACAATACGTACAGGCGTAGTGTCCTCAGAACACCCCCATTTCGTTTATTTGCAAACATCCCAGGACACTTCATGTGTTCTTAGAACAATTTGAACTTGCTTGCGAACAGTACGGACAGGCATACAATCCTCAGGACACACCCATTTTGTTTATTGACGAACATCCCAGGACACATGATGTGTTCTTAGAACAGATTCAACTTGCCTGTGAACAAAACGGACAGGCTTACCGTCCTCAGAACACACCCATTTCGTTTATTTTTGAACATTTCAGGACACCGCAAGTGTTCTTAGAACACTTTCAGCTTGCTTGCGAACAATACGTACAGGCGTAGTGTCCTCAGAACACCCCCATTTCTTTTATTTAGAACATTTCAGAACATCCGCGTTGTCCGTGCACAAAGCGAACACAACAGAGGGGTCTACCACCTAAATAAATACAACATTTAACCCAACTCTTACTCCCCCACCCTCCCCAAACACTTTTACACACCAACACACTCTACTAAATAGTATTTTTACCACCAAGGTTTACCGCGCTGTCCGCGGACGTCCGCGAATCCAAGATGGTGGGCGTTCCCGAAAATCTGACGTGCTCATGCTCTTCACCATCCAATCAGCGAACACATTGCATTTCCGCGGACATGACGCAAGCCGGTTGGCCAATCAGGACACTGTCCACGGAGCAAACAGGGAAGTGTGTCCGCGGACCGAACATAGACATCACTCATTTTTTGTGACCTACTTTTTGGTCATTTTAAAAAAAACTACTGGATGTATTTTCACCAAATTTGCAAAAGCACGCTTTCGTGACCAAGCCGCTGCTCCTGGTCCAAATTTGGTGAAAATCCATCCAGCGGTTTGGCCTGTAGGCGTGAGAAAAGTTTTTTCCCCATTCAGTCTATGGGAAAAAAAGAAGTTTTGGGACCCCCCTATAACTTTGCCCCCCCTGGACCAAACCTCACCAAACTTTGCAAAAATGCAAGAATACACCAGACTGCACTCACCTACATTATACGCATGTAAGCATACGCCTCATAAGCCTATTGCCAACAAGCTTTCCTTCTGAAATACCAGTACATACACACATGCACCATACTTGAACAATACACACTTCTCAGGTGTTTTTTCAACATACTGTCAATGCAATCTTTAGCTCACAACATTCCAGTGAATGCCAGTCCCCGATCCCACCATCTTTCTTCACATGAGCATCCCCATCAGCACTTATGATGAATGCACCACATCTACCCTAACTCTGTTGCACAGCTTCATCACATACTGTATAAAAACCCTACTTCCCACCTCACAGTAACTCATGGATCATCGCACCATTGCTAACTTCCTATTTGTCCCCCAGTCCTTCTGTACTACGTCCTTTACAAAGCCACCATACTGTAGCAACATTCTCCAATTCCATAATTTGACACTCTCATCGTCACCATATTCTTCCTGACCGCCATGAAAACGTACACTTTGTAATGCTGAAATTCAGGTTTGTGCACTATAATTGTCGTCTGCATGCACACCTCATCGCCAATAGCCAACTCTTAAAAACCCATACACAATGAGTGTTGAGGAATACTTTGCCACTTTGCTGTGCTCTATATACCCTTGCTCTGAGTGCTCATCATCTAGAATGAGCCGGTCCAATGGTGGAATGCTCTTACTTTCCCATGAAGGCCACTTTCCAAACTTCCCACACAATGCAGAGGCTTTTGTGAGCAATAATGATTTTCTGATATGCACAGGACAGATCCTATGAGGGTGAATGTTGCACTGTAATGTGATTTGATCTATAGAATATATCACAGCTTTGAAAGTTTGTTTTTACGAAGATAGCATACCCTACTCTAACACCCCATGCCACAGAATCTCCACCACAAAATTGCTGTTTTTGATCTCAACATTCTGTTATATTTAAAATAGTGAATCAAAACCGAAGGTGGTCCCTTAACCTAATGCCGGGGAAGACACACACAATGATTTATACAAATAGGTATTGCCTACAGAAAAGAAAATAACCTGCCTGAATGTGTCTCACTGAATAGTTTCTGAATACACACCAACATGAACTCATGAGAAATCAAACATAAATAGCCCATCTAGACAACAATATGAAATGAACATTCAAATTCTCACCATTTGTCAGCTCAGTCTGGTACCTTTATCAGCAATTCACAATGCATAATGCACTTTACTGTCTTTAACCTCATTGACAAGCGTTGTGATCAGAGAACATTTCATAATATATTTTTCAATTTATTTTTTCTAACACCACTGATAAGTGTTGACTCTAGAAAAACATATTATGAAATACTGTGGGAAGGCAGATGAATGCATCATCCATAGCTTCTGCCCCTCCCCTGTACCAATACTGCAACGGCGTGAGACGTTACTCACTGAGACAGCCGTTCCGCCCTTATCCACCACTGGTACAGCAGGGTTTGGGGAAAATGTAAGCTGAAGATGGTAAAAGCATTCAAACTAACGTTGTAACAGTAGAAGTACATGCATAAGCCACGAAGCAAACATGCACTCCACACAAAGAACACATACAATATGTAATATATGCATTTAAACATGAAGAAAATAGTTACATGTGATTTTAATCGAATCCAAAATAACTAATCCCATTACAACTAATACCATAATAACGAATTCCAAAATAACAAATTCCATTTTTTCGTTGTTTTTGGGGGTTTATCCCCCACATCCCCTTTTTATGTTCCTAATATTTTTCCGCCACCCACAAAACCACTATTCCCACTCACAACCCTTTTATCATTTTTTTCCAAATTTGTTATTTTGGAATTAGTTCTTTTCGATCTGTTGTAAATGGATTCAATATTTTGTGATTCGTTATTATCACTGCATACTGAAGAAAACAAACATAACATCCACAGACATGAAGAACACTAACAGGACCAATGTATAAGGTGAATGCAACATGAACGACGCACAGATATAACTCGCTTGCTAAACACAGGAGCAGCCATCTTCTTAAAAATGGAAGCCACAGCTTGTCTTTGAATAAGCACACTCCTCAAGATTTTGATAAAACTCAAAAGGCTGGAATCACAGAAATAAATATCCATGCAGAGCTCAGACAGTGGCTGGCAACTAGCGGCAAAGTTAGAGTGAAATAAGTTAGGATCGGAAAGAGGGAACAAAACATGAGATAGCAATTCCCAAGAGGCAACCAGTATGCTCCCATATTAATTAACGTTTTATGAGAGCACAACCAGCCTTTGTTAGCCAGGTGCAGTACAACAGGAAGCCAAAAGACTCCATGAAGAATAATTCAAGAGTGTCTCTGGTGGCAACAGAAAACACAGACACACAGTAATATTAGCTAAAACCTTATTAAATAGGAGGTAAATCTACTCCAAACATGGTCCCATCACAAATGACCATAATTGGAGAACACTGGCCATTCACAAGAAATTAACACAGATATGGCACATGTGATGCTTCCTTAAACCACACATAGGCACGAATAGCTGCACAAGGCCAAGTACAAAAGAATTGCCACTCTTATGGCCTGAGAATGAGGGATGGTAACTTTTAATTGAAGGAAGAACTTTCCATGGGCCTCTCTCCCTCACTCTATGTCTGCCTCATATCTTAACGTCTTGTCAAGTGTCCAAGTTTTGTTAGCAATATGGCAACCTATCAAAATCCTTAGTGTCATACCGACCATCAAGTAGTATGTCAACCCACCCCTTTTCGTAGAGATTATGGGCCTCATTACACGGTATGGGGTAGCCATGGCGCTATTAACGCCATGGTTGCCGCCGGTATTTTACCGTGTCCGCCTTGGTGGATGGCGGAATTACCGGCCTACTCCAAGGTGAGCGGGGCCGGTAATTCCCCATTCACAAAGGCACTTCCCCATTCCCATTTTTGGCCCACAGGGCTCAATGGGAATGGGGAAGGAGGTAAGTATGGTACTGCAAATTGCGGTACCGTAATTAGCACCAAGGTCCCTTTGCGGACCTGTTCCTTAACGGCTGGTAAAACCAGCCGTCGAGGTCGGGTCCGGCAAAGGGACCTCGTAGTAAGGCGGTAAGGGTTTACCGGTACCGGTGCCCTTACCAGTACCGGTAAACCCTTACCGCATACCATGTAATGAGGCCCTATGTGTTTTTACCTTTATCAATCTATGGGTGGTTCCAGGTGGAGCCATCAGATACTTGGAACCCAACGAAATATTTAACCAGTATGGACTCTATATGTAAAAACAAAGAGGTGATGGCTGGAAGGTTTAGAATTAATCTTAACCACTGGCAACGCTCTGGGCAACCCTCCAGACCACCGTTCTTCGCCTGCCAAGCCATTACAGAAGGAAAAGACCATATGCAAATCAGGCTTGGCCCCACCCCAAAAGGGGCAGTCTAGCCTGAACTGCTAGGCCACATCCCTTCTGCACGAGACCACAAGCATCCCCAAACATGTTTCGCCCTTGTTGGGGCTCATCAGTGAGGAGTAGCTTGGGTCTCTAGGCCCAGCAGGCACGGGACCCACGTCTGGGCATACCCGTCCCACTCGGGGTGACATAGTAAAAACAAAGAGGTGATGGCTGGAAGGTTTAGAATTAATCTTAACCACTGGCAACGCTCTGGGCAACCCTCCAGACCACCGTTCTTCGCCTGCCAAGCCATTACAGAAGGAAAAGACCATATGCAAATCAGGCTTGGCCCCACCCCAAAAGGGGCAGTCTAGCCTGAACTGCTAGGCCACATCCCTTCTGCACGAGACCACAAGCATCCCCAAATATGTTTCGCCCTTGTTGGGGCTCATCAGTGAAGAGTAGCTTGGGTCTCTAGGCCCAGCAGGCACGGGACCCACGTCTGGGCATACCCGTCCCACTCGGGGTGACATAGTAAAAACAAAGAGGTGATGGCTGTAAGGTTTAGAATTAATCTTAACCACTGGCAACGCTCTGGGCAACCCTCCAGACCACCGTTCTTCGCCTGCCAAGCCATTACAGAAGGAAAAGACCATATGCAAATCAGGCTTGGCCCCACCCCAAAAGGGGCAGTCTAGCCTGAACTGCTAGGCCACATCCCTTCTGCACGAGACCACAAGCATCCCCAAACATGTTTCGCCCTTGTTGGGGCTCATCAGTGAGGAGTAGCTTGGGTCTCTAGGCCCAGCAGGCACGGGACCCACGTCTGGGCATACCCGTCCCACTCGGGGTGACATAGTAAAAACAAAGAGGTGATGGCTGGAAGGTTTAGAATTAATCTTAACCACTGGCAACGCTCTGGGCAACCCTCCAGACCACCGTTCTTCGCCTGCCAAGCCATTACAGAAGGAAAAGACCATATGCAAATCAGGCTTGGCCCCACCCCAAAAGGGGCAGTCTAGCCTGAACTGCTAGGCCACATCCCTTCTGCACGAGACCACAAGCATCCCCAAACATGTTTCGCCCTTGTTGGGGCTCATCAGTGAGGAGTAGCTTGGGTCTCTAGGCCCAGCAGGCACGGGACCCACGTCTGGGCATACCCGTCCCACTCGGGGTGACATAGTAAAAACAAAGAGGTGATGGCTGGAAGGTTTAGAATTAATCTTAACCACTGGCAACGCTCTGGGCAACCCTCCAGACCACCGTTCTTCGCCTGCCAAGCCATTACAGAAGGAAAAGACCATATGCAAATCAGGCTTGGCCCCACCCCAAAAGGGGCAGTCTAGCCTGAACTGCTAGGCCACATCCCTTCTGCACGAGACCACAAGCATCCCCAAACATGTTTCGCCCTTGTTGGGGCTCATCAGTGAGGAGTAGCTTGGGTCTCTAGGCCTAGCAGGCACGGGACCCACGTCTGGGCATACCCGTCCCACTCGGGGTGACATAGTAAAAACAAAGAGGCCGAAACATGTTTGGGGATGCTTGTGGTCTGAATATAGTCTTTTCCCTTCTGTAATGGCTTGGCAGGCGAAGAACGATGGTCTGGGGGGTTGCCCAGAGCAATGCCAGTGGTTAAGATTCATTCTAAACCCTCCAGCCATCACCTCTTTGTTTTTGCTTGGACTCTATATGTAGCCAATCCCACTAACCTATCCCCAGTCCCCATACATTTTGTATGCTGATATCATATTATGACGTCCTTGATGACACATTTGTAGCACTTAAGTGGCTATTTTTGATAAGCATGTTGAGAGCACAGAGATTTCAATGCTTGTGTGATATCCTGGATTTGTCTTGATGTGAATAAAGCTGGATTTTGCCATGCACTTTGTCTACTCTGACATTAGGACTGGTTGAGGCTGATTTTGATTCCTCTGGGCTTATCTGGGATTTTGGGGCCACTTTAACAATACATTGGATTCACACATTACTTTCTTATTTTTAAAATGACTTGCTTATTCTCACTTTTTCTAAAGATAATGTATGGTTAGTTCCTAGTGTGGGCATATGTTTCAAACGCAGAGTGTAATGTTGGACTACCTTGTCCAAAGGCTTGGGATTAGAATAGAAGTTTTCATTTTAGGAGAACACAACATCTAGGTTCATTTAATACTCAAGAAATGGTTTGGACATTTGTATTTTCTGTTCCAAAAAGTTGTGTTTACTATGGAAGGTAGCTGCTCCATGGATCTAGGAAACTGTGGATTATGTCCTAAAACCAATTGTGACAGTTGAACACTCTATTTGGTGTTTCCTAAGTGTAATGTGCAGCTAGATTAAGTAAATTCAATTAGTAAATCCATAATCAGAGTAGAGTCCCATAGATACTTAAAAAGACCATCTTACATAATCAAGAAATCATTCATTCTAGTCTTTGTTGTAAAGAAGAAATTTCATATTCTCAAATAGCGAACATGTGCTTTGACCAATGTGGTCTTTTTCTAAGCAGTTGTATAGTCTGAGGACCCTAATTTCTTGTCCTCATTATCATGAGTTGTGCCGGCCAGATTGGTGTTCCAGTTCTTATTTATTTACTTGTATTATTGCTTGTTTAATTCATCCAGCTTGGAATTCTATGAGCTGATCTTCATGACATATAGTTTTTTGGAGATGTCTCCAGTTAGAGGTTGTTATAGTCGAAACCTTATATGAATATATTTGATTGAAATCCATCAACGCTCTATTTAGTGTCCTCTACGTGCTGCATGTCTTATCTAATGTTCTAATGAATCAGAAACGAACCGTTCAATTTTACATGAGATTAGAAGTCCACATAATACAGAGTCCATTCTTTTAGAGTACTGTTATTTTAAAAAAAAATGACAATGGTCATTTAACATGACATCCTTTTCTTAAGAATAAAATCAACAAACTAATCCTCTTCCCAGTTCACTGCAAGGATATAAATGTACTCAAGAGGTCTCTTTCTATGGACTGTGGTTCCACAAGTTAAGCAATTGATTAAGCCTCTGCAAATCAATGAATATGTTGCACATCCGTTTACAGATCAAATTTGATTTACAGATCAAATCGTAAAATACCCTTGTGAAAACTCAGAATTAATTTATTTGCTACTATCAAAGATACTATCAAAGATCAATATCTATGTATTTCACACTCACAATTCTATGGCATTACATTTTTAAATACACTTCTCCAATTTTTCCCTTGCTGTGTAGCCCTCATTTACTGGCCTACCTGTAAAGGATTTCCCTGAGAGAGTTTAAGTTGCTTTCAGGGGTTTCAATTGTTCTAGAGACATATCTATGATTGCCCAGGGATTATTCTACTCACTTTTGGTTTGTCCTTTGAAGGCACAGGACAGGTAGGAATATCAACAGCTCGAGTCAATTCCTGCCAGGTAGACTCTGGTCTCATTCCATCCCCCACTTCCAAAATCACTTCTCAGGCACTCTAGTCTTGTTTTGGACAAAGTCTCTGCATCAGGGCCCTTCTGGACCAAAGGCCTTTTAAAGGGGATCCTCCAGGTATCACCAAGTTATAATCCCACATCAGCAGTACTCCAGTTAGACAGGATCCCTCAGACTGCAGGATTGCCAAGAACTCTAGAACTTTCTGTATTTTCTGCATATTTGGGTTTAAATAGCTGGTGTCCATGCAGCATCATTAATGCAAACATCTCTCATTGGATGGGGTCTTTTGTTTTTTTTCCTCATACTGACACTCCCTCTATTTGGTGTGGTTTAATTTATTTTATGATGTGATAATGAGAGGTTAATTTTACTCCCTTATGAATATGTCCCATTTTTTAGGATAATATTTGTGAAAACGCACAATAATCCCAAACCCATTGATGCTTGACATGCCCCAGAAGCATGACATATGACAAATATATACATTTATTAATAATGGATATATATGAATATATCGTGGGGATCTCCACCACGTCAGAATCGTTTTTTGTTTTTTTAAAACAAACACAGCTTTGGGAAGTTATGACTATAAAGCTGATTACATTATTTGTGCCCCGTTCAAATGCACATGGTTGTTTTGTTTTTCACATTTCAGTGCAATGGAGTCTTTTCTAAGCTACATTTTCACTTTCAAAGTCTGGCTCAGGCCTCTTGGGATCCCATGCCATAAAAATAAATATACCCATATAGTATTGTATTACCAAGCCATAAGTTACAAGATCAAAAATCTGCCTGGAACGATTTCCTTTGATCTATTGTACTCTGAAAATAAGACCTCATCCATAAAACTGGAGAGAGACCAACCCAAGCTCACAAACTGTTCCTTCACTGCAGAAATCAGGAAAATGGAGTGCATGTTCATATATTTTCACATATTGTATTGAATGTGTAGTTTTGTGGTGACCAGTTGAGCTTAACAGGTTATTTATTGGTTGATTAGAGGCCATCCTCTGGAACAGGGCTGAACGATGTGCTCTTTCCCTTGGGAACTGCACTGATGGTGAGGTCCCATTTACATTTGAACATTTAGTGCATGATAAGCAAAGCAGAACATGAGGCCCTTCTGTATCTCTTTGTGTTTAGCAATATGTAGCTGTGCAAAAATAACCATTTCTTGTTTAAACATTTTACTTAAGAACCATTTTCAGGAGATGGTTTGTTTATAGAGATGACACAGTGCATGTTTTAAAGATATTGCCTTATTTGCGTAACTAGACTGTGTAAAGAGAGACTGTGTAACTTACACATGTTGCTCAATGTGAAATACATTATAGAGATGAACAACAAGGCACTATATGGATGTAAACAGGGATGCATAATATGTTTGGCTTAATAAACAATGGGTTTCATTTAAGCAATAGGCCCCTCGCAGGGGGGCATTACCACTTCAGGTAATGCCACGGGGCCCATAGTTACAGGCCCTGGGGTATTATCGAAGTGGTATTGCCCCCATGCAAGGGGCCTATTGGTATTAGTACCCCGACACGTAAAACATGGGCAGATTTTTCTGTTCTGAGACGCTCCAGAGTTTAGGAACAGAAAAAAAAAATCTAAAAAATGGCTGCCTGGGAAGGGAAAATGGAGTCTCTTTCCCTTTCCATGGCAGCCATTCAAACTGAATTGAAAAAGGTAAACAAACAAAATGGCTGCCATGGAAAGGAGAGAAGGGACTACGTGTCGGCCTGTCACGGATCGGGAGACGGATGTGCTGTGGGCAGAAGTGTTCCCAACATGCCGCTCGCAAAATGGACCAAAAAGAAGGCAAGTGGGGTTGGGAGGGGGGAGGAGATAGTTTGGATTGGGAGGAAGGGAGAGAGAAAACACTTAGCTCAATCCCCAGCAAGGGAAGATGGCAGCCTCCAGCTGTGTGGTGGCTCGGAGCGGGGATTACCCCGTTCCGAGTCTTCTCATTTGCTGATTGACTGCCACACTCCCACACCAGGGTCAGGAAGGAACATAATGGGGAGAGGGATTCTCGGTTCGGTAATGCCCCGGCGAGGGTCAGTGAGATTGCATATTACAATCTCATTGTCCCTCGCCGGGGACTAATTATATAAAGTATTACATTCCCTTTTTAACCTACTGACAAAAGTCAGAAACCAAAAATCTCTTTTGTGGTGCCATACTGGCATAAATGAAAGAGATGTAAACATATTGACAAAATCAACTTTCTTCTTAGCTCTATTTTTTCATGCTTAGCTCCCATGAAACACTCATCCTAGCCCATATTTAGAAAAGCACAAATGATTTATGCTGGTTTTTGAACTTTTGAAAGTTAACTCCCCTTTGTTCCCACAACTCCCTCTGACCTGCAATGTTACAAAAGATATTCTGGTACACCTTCTTGATCATATGTATTTGAACAAAACAGAATTCAGATCTTTAAAGAATTTTAAAGGACAAGGTGAAGGAAACATTGACCATTAGCGTAACAATAGCCAGGGATACAGTACTTCTTAGTAACATTTCATCCCACAAGTCTTTTTTTCATTGAGGCAGCCATATGATGGACTTACATCACCGCTAGCGTGGATCCAACATCTTCCATGATACAGCCGATATAGCCACCGAAGGTGATGTCTATTATTTTCCCATCCTGTGTCTCCTTGCTAATGTAGGGAAATGTATACCAAAGAAAATAATTCAATGAACAATGCCGTATTTAAAAACAAAAAAATGTGAACTACAAACTGTGAACTGCATCCTCTGCAAGGCATTTGAAAAAGACACATGCGAGGAAATGTCTGATGTTAGCAGCCCATCTTCAATAAGAGTGTCCAAAGTATCTGAAAAGGACTGACATACATCTTACCAGTTACCAGAAAGTATCCAGAAACGTTTTACTAAATGGGAAACAGTCAATCTGTGATATAAATGCACAGCATGGAATAGGTAAATAAAAATCAAATTTGGCCCTATTTCTTTCTGTTTATTTCTTTACAGGACTAAGAATCAGGATTAGAAAATGAAAACTACCGATACTTAGAATTTAATGTTGATAGGCGTTTGATTGAAAAGAACATGTTACAATTACAATGGGGAAATTGGGAAAAAGGCTACATTGTGAATAAAACAGCAACTTTGACCTACAAAGTAAAATGGCAATTATTCTCCTAACAGCTAGAGGACTGGGGTTGGCTTTGACATGAGAACAGTCTAAACTCAGGCTTTAAAGCTGGACTATAAAAGTTTAAAATCCTGATCCAGCAAAGGAGTAAATATTTTCTTTTGTTCTCAGAGACCAGGTCTTGCAAGGAAAACAAATGTCGTAAACATGTAAGAGATATTCTGAAAATGGAAGGCCTGTAGTTGTCTTCCGCCCAAATCATCAGAACTTTCAATTAGATCCTTCCAGAAGCTTGTGATACACATTTATTGAGACATGCTTTCTGGAATGTGAATGTAAATTGGTATAATTACTTGATATGCCGGGGACCATGACAACGCTTGACTGGAGCAACTATAATTTCAATGGATCTTCTGATACTGGTCTCATGAAAACCACTCTCTCAGGGGTCATACATTGCCCATTATGAGCCTCATAGAAAACAACACAACTTGTTCTGTTACCAGGCAGGGAATGGAATGCCATTTCATGTTGTAATTCATCCCATTGTATGTAAAGAAAAAAATTATCTATTGAAATTGTACGGATGGAATTATTTAAAAAAAATAACTTTTGGAAGAAATGTCATAGAAACATAATTTCAAAAAACAATATTCATTGTGAAAATCTATATCAACTGTATGTAAATGGTTTTTCTTTTATCTTGTTTAATCATGTAAATTAGATGAATGTAGATATTTTCACACACGTTGAACATCATTGGTTCATATATGCTAGCATCCATGCCTGCTAGCCTGTTATTTTGAGCCAGGAATATGATTTTGGAGAAAAGCATTCAACAATTAAAAAGCAAATGGCAGACGCCCATCACACGGTGTGCCAAAAGCAGACTGTCATCATTGGATTCACTTGAGTTAGAGCAATTTGATGAATTGATTAGTAAAATGATCACAAATGAGGAGCATGCCGTTTAAGCAAACCGCATTTTTTTTAATGATGAAATATCCAAGATGAGGGAAAATGGGTATAGAAGTAACTCCAATTTCACTTCCCTCTTTATTAATATGCCAATGAGTGAAAAGGGATGGTGTTGTGTGATGTCACTTTTGGAAAATTATCCAATCATAAGCACTGACCAATTTGAATAGCGAATGACACACACCTCTCAAGGGAGTGGTTTCTAACCTATAATAGTCCAAACCCATAGAATCTGTGGAACACACTGGCTCATTCCCTAGCTGGGATGGACTGACTGACAGACTGACAGGAAGAAGGAGAGAAAAAGTATTTACAACAACAGAAAGTAGAATAGAATAGATTGCTTTCCTATAGAAAATGGCTACAGAGCCATTTTCTATTACAAGCAGTGCACTGTAAGAGAGACCCAACGGGAGTTAAAACCCCTGGCCTTCCTCAGTGAAAAAGACAGCATACAGGTCCAAAACAGAAGGAGAGAAACTAGGCTGGGGAGACAGGTTGACCTCAGCTTGTTGACTGACACCCACCTGTCTGTGAGACAGCCAAAATAAGTGCTGCAAGTATAATGTTAAGGGGAAATATGATGACAAAAGGGAAGTATACTCTGTAGAGGAATAGAATAAATCCTAGCCCTTTTTATTTGTGAAAGTACATAGGGGATATAGAAATTGACTGTTCATACTGGAAAGTTAATAAATATTTCAGAAGTGTATGCGCTTCTGGAGTTATATATTTGATAAAATAGATCGAAATCTTGTGTATATTGCGTGATCCAATGACTCTGTCGCTGTGTAATGCGTAGGCACAGAATAATTATTTTGGGAGGCATACCTAGAAAAATAATCTAATTGAAGTAATTCCATGGATACTTCACCAAAAAGACTTATGTTACTGGCAATGAATCATTCAAGAAAAAGAGGAAAGGGTTATTAACTGCTAACCATTTTCCCACCTTTAAGTTGCCCTTTGAAAATGACAAATGGACACGTTAAATATGAATACAATAGCAGCACCATTTAAAGCAATCTAGCAAACAGGAATATCAAGCAGCCTGTTTATAAATTGCATTTAATAGAATGCTGTTTGAGATGCTCGGGTCAAATAATTAGAAAGATTAGATAGGTAGACATGTTCTGATTTAAGGTTTATTCCAAACCCTCATACCCTTTTCAATGCATGATGGATGTGCGCTCAGTGTAAAACAAATGTGCATAGGCTGATGTCTGTGTGTTTTTTTTAAAGTCTACATTTATGTTAAATGCCTCAATACAATTCAATTGAACAGCATCTGATCATTCATCATTGTAGTAATCATTCACATTGGGATTCTATAGATGCACAGTGTGTTTACGTTTTAATTGATAAATAGTGCTTCTGTGCTACCATATGTGTTTTTTGTCCCTTTAGGGGTGGGAGGCTGTAGACAATAAATGCTATTAAAAGGGCATAGCCCACGTTCATGAAAAGAAAATTCCTCTGAACTGGATGTCACCAGATTAAACCATCATACATTGATCAACCAGAGTCATCGTGCATACACAAGCATGGCCTAGCCACAGCACTGACACGTGCAACATCCTCAAGAAGATAAGCACTTAGGTGCACACCATAGTCAGCGTGCTGGTGCACTAAAGGATATTACACTCTCCCAGTGAAGTGGGCAGCCATGAATTCGACATTTGCGCCTCAGCACTGATGTCTCTTTGAATTTTCTTTTAAAATGTTTCTTTAAAGAAATACATTTGATGTATTTAATAATGTGAGAACAGTTTAAATATAAACTTTACACATTTATGAATAGAAATAAAAAAAATAAAACCGGACAGAAAAATACCAGACAAAAATGGGAAGACTAAAACCTCACTTGAAATTAAAATTAATACAGAAAAAGAAATTTGAAAATTAGTTATTCTGATCATGAGATTTCCGGCAGTAAAGAGGGATAACAAATCATTCTACATAACAGTGACAAAAACAATATGGTGCTACTGTGTCAGAGAGCATAAAGCATAAGGCAGTGACTACCGTTAAAGATTTTACACAATGCGTCATGCAAAAGTGTACTTCATTTCATTTCATTTTCAGAGGCCAAAACCTTCCTTCCCTCAGTCAGTGATGTTGTAAATATCTTCATTTAGTTTCACAGGATCACGTTAAATAAAATAAAATGTTTCTGGTTCAGCCATTTAATGTATTTAATGCGCCAGCTACAACAAACCACTCTGAAATCTAGGATTTGTTCAACACCTTCACTCTCTTTCATGGGGTACAGTGATGGCTCCACCATAAATGGAGACAGGCCAGTGCCCTGCTGCCATTTATGGAAGAGGCCCACAAGACAGACGAGGTAACGTTTCTGAGCCTGACAGTTTCTTTTTTTATGAGAAACATGGTTTGCTCTGTGCATCCAGTACCCAACACCTGCACATGCCTGATGGTCCATGCAAAGTCTGCAGCATGTGTCTTCCTCTGCCCTGCTGCATCACCCATGGGGCATCACACTTTTCTTTATTTAATGGGGGTATGCGTGAAGATTAAAGGCTCCATGAGTGCTGGCTTTGCACTGCCAAATCCTTAGCAGAAAGTAGGACTCTGGGAGAAGTGTTAATTGACCGTCTCTCTGCTTCCTGTCCGATGCAGGCAGTCTGGTCAGCGGATGCATCTTGGTCGCTTAGAGGTGGAGAATGATCCACCTGAAGTGATGATGGGCTGGTGCCTGTGGAACAGATACATTTTTTTAAAAAAGGCAAATATATGCCTCTCTCTGTGTGTATGTTTGGGTGTATGCAAACAATCTGTGTCTGTGTGCTCGCATGTAGAAATGTGGGTACATTTGTGTGTATGCTGTCTGTCTGTATACCAGAGGGGAAAGGGCCAAAGTATAAGTCGCTGTTTGCCGTGTCGAGGTGGGGGGAGTAAAAGGGGTCAAAGCAGTGCCGATATATGTGATGCGGGGAAGAAGGGTTACAAGTTAAATAGAGAGGCACTGGGGGCACGGTGGGGGCAAGTAGCATGACATTATCTTCTTACAGTCACACTATGACATCATGTGACTTACCCAGCATAACTTCATTCTTAAAGTGTCATTACTGGCATATATCGGCAGAGCCAGCAAGACAATTACAATGAGTGCGGACCCGTAATGAACGGTGCCGGTAAGGGACCAGCACCGTTCATTACGGGCCGCACTATTACGAGGTCTGCAGCGGGTCCCGCTCTGGAACGCCTGGTCAGACCAGGCATCCTTAGCGGGACCCGCTGCAGACCAGGATGCTAACAACGGGCCCGTCATTAATGGGCCGGTTCTTAGCATCCTCCCATTTCCATTGAGCCCTATGGGGGCTCAAATGGGAATGGGGATGTACCGGGTCTGTGTCCCAGGAAAGAGAATTACTGGGCTCTCCAAGATCGGAATGGGCCGGTAATTCCTCATTCCTGGAACCCAGACCCGGTACCGGTATGGGGGTAGCCATGCCGCTAAAAGCGGCATGGCTACCTCCATACTCGTAATGAGGCCTAAGGTCTTATTACATTGGACATTGTTTCTCCATTAGCCACTGCTGACATGTGTTCTCAAAGTGACAATACTGGTATACATTGTCCTAAAAAGCATGGCCTTGATTTCTTGCAGTGGCAATACTGACATTATTGGACATAGCAATGTGCGTTCTTAACGTGAAGATACTGGCACACTTGGTATGCACACCTGTTCTTACTGTTGCATTATGAAGCACGTATAACTTGTACCTTTTGCAACGTCTGCATATGAAGCTGAGCTCCAAGTTTGCATAATTGACTGGGTATCAGTCGAAGGTCCCACTTTCCTCCTTCAGCATGTATCTTTGTCACGATACCCACCCACAAATTAATACAATTTGGTTCTTCCAAAGTTATGCTTATCACAGTTATTGATAGTGAGGAACATTGCACATTGATTTAATAGTGCACTTAGATCCATATTTCCTTGCTACTATTGTTCAGGGAATACCAATTTCCAGGAGATAAATTATTTCTATGATGTGCCGTTACAGAAGCTTCCAATCAGACATTTCTTCTTGTGTTCATTTTCTGGAATAAGGGGCTTTATAGATCAGGAAGCCTCTGTGAGTTGCTTTATAAGCATTTCAGTTAACCTGCAGGGATGACTGGTAGAGAGGGTTCAAACTAAAGAGCTATTTAAACTGTCAAGTAATCATGTCTTTGTTTTAAGCACCCTGCAGAGAGATCTACAAAGATGCCATGTCAGGGGGCATCTTATTAGGCATATCAATATCTACAATGGTCCAACAAAGGGCTTGGTCCTATGTGGACATTACTGTTTTGTATGGGGCCATCTATGGCATATTTTCTTTATGCAGTAAGTGGTGTTCTATGAGGGAATGCTTCTGGTGAGGATTTGAGATTAAAGTACTTTTAAATGCAGAGGGCTCCACCAATCAAGCTGTCCACGGAGTTCCTTTTGAGTCTCGCCCAGAGACGTCATTAAGGGGTCGCCAGGGGTCGCAAGTGCGACCCCTGAGGTCTCCCTTGCTCCCTTGCTACCCCTCTGGTCTCCCTTGCTACCCCTCTATTTACAAATTGAAGCTCGTGGGCTGTGCCATTTGAGCTATTTGTCTTTCTGGAATTCCATACAATAATTGCTAGAGTCATTAAAGATTTATTTCAGGCACACTTCAGGGGGGGAGTCACTGATTTAGTCTGTTCTTAAACACCTCAAATTCACAATGCAGACAAAATCCTCAAAAAGCATTTTGAGTAGAATAAGCATCCATTTCGGACTATGTATTTTGCTTTTCGCAAGTTGCAGTTATAGCATGTTTTTTTTTCTGCCGATACAGATGGTGATCCATTCTCGTATGAAATGTATTTCATATTACAGTAATATTGTAACCATATTTTTCAGTGTACTTAGAAACAATGCTATGTGATGCGACTTCCGGTTTTGTCAAGGGGTAAATGGTCGTGTTCCATCGTTTCCCGTGATGTCACTTCGGGGTGGGTCAAATGACATCATTTCCTGTGATGTCATCAGAGGCCAAGGGTCATGCGATGTCACTTCTGCTCCCCCTGGCATTTTGGTGAAATGACGTCCCTGGTTCGCCAGTCTGTGACATCTAAATTTGGCCTTCTGTTTCTTAACTTCATATCTAAGTGTGAGTCTGGGCGGTATATTTGAGCCACCCTTACTAAAGGGGCCTCAGAACGTACCGGCCATAGTTTGGTAATCCCTTATGAGAAAGGGGGTTATGTGCTATGGGGCCATACACATTAAAGTGATTAGTTGAAAGTGTTCAGTGTGATTACAACACTCTACAAAATAGTCCTAGAATATGTGAGGAAAGTGCTGGTTAGTGGGAGAAAATACAGTCTTCTCCCAACGTTTTGTAGGTGTGGTGAAATCGCATATTAAAATTGAGAGTATATTTACCCTCTCTGCAATATCCATATTCCTTGTGTGACCCTTTGAAATGTTCTTCTTGTGTATGAATAGCCAAGCCTCTTCTATTATATCAATAGGTCGTTACGCAACAGGTCTGCCCAGCCACGTTGCAGTATTTACGCTTCTATGGATTTAAGTTTTCTCACCCGAAGTAGAAAGTTATCAGACTTGTCTCCTTTTTGAGGCCCTAGAAATTTAGCACCAATAATTCAACTAGATATACAACAGACGTTCCAAAGTATTATTTTCATCTGTCCAATTCATAAACAGTATTATTCAATCTCATAAGCTTGTTACCATTCTGCCAACATAATGGCTCATGTTATGAATCTCTGTGCTATATACATAAAAAATGCAGTTTGACTTTCACATAGATGAAGTTGTGTGTGTAGTCTCCATAGTCCAGCTACAAATAGCTGTAAAAGAGTATGGGAAAAACGTAGTGCTTCTAGCACAAATGTATTGAGAACATCCATGGTGAAGTGGCAGCCATGTTACAGAGGCTTCTGATTCCACCCTCCATATTACAAGATATAATATGATATGATATGGCATTTATAACACGCCTATACACAAGTGTATCAAGGTGCGATGAGACAAGGGAAAGGAAACAGAGGGAGGACAGAGACAACGATCTAACTAGGCCAAGTGACATTGAGATGCGCAAGTGCAGGGTGGCAGGTCCAAGGGTAAGTGCAGACAGTGGGTGTCCAATACGTGCAGGTAGGGGGACTGTAGGGTTACAGATACAGACCCAAGTGTGCAACTGGGCGGGCAGGGACCTGGGCCCGAGATCAGAGGGTAGCCAGGTGACCAGTGCAGTATCAGACAGGAGATCAGCAGGGGAGAAGAAGAGAGAAAGCAGAAGCAAAGAGGAAGGTCTTGAGGTCCTTCCAGAACCGGAGATGGTTCTCCTCACGTTTCAGAGAAGCGGGGAGGCTGTTCCAGAGGGAGGCCCCAGCTGAAGAAAGAGATCTACCCCCAACTCGTTGCTTGGATAAGCTTCTGACCCTGAGGGAATTCGAGGTGGAGGAGTGAAGAGCTATAGTAGGAAGGTATTTACGAAGAGAGAGTTGGAGGTAATGAGGCCCCAGGCCCCAGAAGGCCTTGTGGCCAATGCAGAGGGTCTTGAACTTAATCCTTGCAGCCACTGGGAGCCAATGTAGAGATTTCAGTGCTGGAGAGATGCGATCGCTGGGCTTGAGGCCAAGGAAAATTCTTGCAGTCTTGTTCTGGATGAGTTGCAGAGGGCGGAGAGTAGCAGCAGGCAGATTTAGAAAGAGGCTGTTACAGTAGTACAGCCTAGAGAGAACCAGAGCTCTAGAGACAGTGAGCTTCTGGGGGAAGGAGAGGAAAGGAAGTATACCTCTGAGGAGGTGCAGTTGGTAGTTTGACTTCTCAGAGACGTCAGAGATGTGAGGAGAAAAGGAGAGTGCGGAGTCGAAGATGAGCCGAGGTTCTTAGCCTCACATGTGGGAGAAGGAAGAGAGCCAACGTAGGCCGGCCACAGAGGGACAGGAAAGGAGGGTGCAGGTGTGCCGATGATATAGCAGTGTTGTAATACTGAAGTTAACAAACAGCTTTTAGACCTGCAGGCAATAACAATTTGTTGACTTATAACCACATGACGTTAAACCATTTTGTCACTTTATGTATTTTGCTTTATTTAAGATGATATGCACCAATGATAGTGGCTGGGGCCATCTGGAGGGATTGTTCTTCCACCCCTTTAGTGTTGGCATTTTGAGTTGAATGCTGCGGGCAGCAGTATCCATGCAATCCTGCTTCACAGAACGAATAAATATCTGCATTGCATCTGGTTCTTCATAAGACTTCACTTTTTTTATAAGTAATTATCATTCGTGTTGGGCTCAATAAGACACCATTTATGTTTAGGGAACTTAGTATAGGTTATGTTGCCAGGAACCATTTGCACTTGTCAGATGTGTAGAATGAGAAATCTTGATTCATGTTCATGGTGCAGCTATTCCATTTTAGTGGCTGTAAAGACTGGAGAGGGGTGTTTGTACTCCTGCTCTCTATATGGCAGAGGACAGGCACAGAGGACTCCAGCCAAAATTCTCTATTGGGTAGCGCTGGTCGAGCAATCAGGATCTAGCTTCTCAGGAGGTGATGCAGGCTGGTTCTTAAGTACAGTGTAGTCCTCAAGCCCCCACAAAGGAATGGCCACACACTGTATTAGTTAAAACACAGTCTTTATATAATTAATATTCAAGGTTATGTACACTATCACAATAACTCACTTTGTGCTCAGAAAATCTACACTAGCAAATATATACAGTTCTAAAGTGGTACCACAATTATTATCAGATCTCATGAACGTGCATTGACTATACTATGGTCAAATGTCACACAGATCAAGGAATTAAAGTAACTAACAATAGATATAGGAGGAAAGCAGTTGGTTAGAACAATTGGCAGAATATTGACCCACACCAACTAGGCACAATTCTGTGTGGAGATCCCCCAACCTGGGCAACCTATAAACAAAGATATATTGTACAAGCCCAGTCCATATATTGTTCGAAAGAGTCTTATTTCCTTCTAAAATAGTTCTACAACTCCAATGTACCTGGAATAGCAGAGTTCATCGTCGGGTCGTCGACAGGGCCCTTCTTGAGCGGCTCCCTTTAAGGCAGGAGCCACGGATTGTCAAGATCCCACAAGGATTAAGGGGTGAACAACGACAACGAGGTGGCAGCTTCGTTCCTAGCGGTGCTCGGTGACAACGGAGCATTGCCGTCCTGCAAGGAAGAGGCGTGTGGGGCACCTCGATGATGATAGTTCAGGACCACAAAGAGATTGTGAAGAACTGTGGCCCAGCAATGGCGTCGAGTCATCTGGCATCTCTACGGTCGTCAGGTGGCGGGAAACCCACCGGCGGATGCTCCTCGGTGCATCAGTGGCCTCGACTTTTTCCAGCGGGACAAAGCGATCGACCGTGCAGGCGAGAGCATCCTTGGGTCAAATGATACTTAGGCAAAGGGAGCAGGGTGGCTCCGGTCGGCGACGGCGGTCGGCGACGATGATGGACAATGCTGTTGCTTCTCCTTGTGATTCTGCGGCTGTCCCCGTCTCTGGTCTGCAGCCTGTCGTAGGTCTGTCTACCAGGGAGCTTTGGCAAAGATCAGATGGTGCACGATGGTCCCTCGTAGCTCGGGAAGAGGGTGCCTTACCAGGTCCTCTCTGGGTCAGTCCTTGGAGACACAACAGCTTTCAGAATGATGAAGTAGAACAGAATCAAGACTTCTCTTCCAGCAGGGCTTCAAGGTTAAGCTTCAGTTTCAACTCCAGTTTCTCTTCAGCTTCTGAACATGAATTCTAGCAGTGAGAGGCCCCCAGATATACTAGTTGATCTCCCATTCATTCTGCTGGGTGACACTCAGGCAACCAATCGGTCAGAAGGGCATTCATGCAGGCAGGCAGCCAATCAGGTGCATAGTGCATTCAGGCCATTCACTTCTTTCTAGACACTCACAACAAGTTATGTGTATTGGGACAAGTACCCAGCCATTCAACACTCCACACTGCATTCATACCAGTTTCGGGCAGGGCTGTCTCAGTCATTGTGTCAAACACCGGAAACCAGACATCCATAACAAGAAGTGCATATTGGTCTCACACTCCATTCACCCAGGTCCCACCCACAGGGTGTACCCACAACATACAGTCACTGGGAAGGCTCCAGCCAGTCTGAGCTGGACTTCACAACAACACCATATATGGAACTTCCACCCAACAGCCAGTCAGGGTGAAGTGACAGGGTCAGGGCTTCCCAGGACTTTGGGAAAAAAAGGTAACAGGCAATCGAAAGCAAGAGTCCACAGGGCCATCTTGTTTCCTATCAGGAATCAACTGATTCCAATGGCAGGGCCTGGGTATCCCAAAATGTAGGATACTCAGAGCACCTGTCAAATTCAGCATGGTGCTGCCACCAGTCCATACCCTGCTCTGTGGGCCACACAGAGGTGCCCAAAAACATACACTAGGGACACAGGGTTGTACCCCCACCCATGGGTGCCATAAGGGTATCCCATGGATCTGTACACCAAACCAAAAGAGAGAGATGCACCGCCAGGAGTCCGACACAAACTCCTGCACAGAAAACATGACAAAACACACAATAAAATGCAGTAAAGGACAAGGATACTGAGGCCCTGTCCGTCCGATGCATTTCCAGCATCACAGTCACCCCCTGTTACGCTCACCTGACTCCCACGGAGGCGCTGGCCTGGTTCGCGCTGCTGTGACCTCTTCTAAGGTGATAGGCAGGGTTTGGAAGACGGACTGGACCGGGCCCCCAAATCTGGCTCGTCTGGCTCGCAGAAGTATCCTTCTGTAGGCGAAAATAGGGGATTAACTGTCTGCGGGGTAATGCAATCGGCCTCCCACTTTCCCCTCTCACCCTCCTTGAAACCCTTCTGTGATTTCTCATAGCGTCTCACCTTAGGGTCTGGAAGGACGAGCTCTCCATCCTGCTTCTGATGCAGGGGCGCGTTGGTATCCAGTTACTTCACTGGATTTTCGGATTGGTGAGAACCAAACTTGCTTGGCTTCCAGGTAAGTTTTTTGATAAGAGGTTCCCCTTGTGTCCATGCATTAATGTACTAATGCTAGTGTCTTTTTCCCCATAGGGGCCGGGGTACGGAATGCCGGGGAACAGGCACCGACCCGAGATGAGAGGTGAAATCCTTGTAGAAATCAGGTAAATCTTTAATGAGCGTTTTTTGGTAATGTCTTTTCATTCGCTCATTAACGCTGATGTCTCTTTTTCCCCTTAGGGGCCGGGGTCCGGAAATGCCAGGATGCGGCGCGGACCCGAAATGAAGAGGGAATGAATCAACAGGTAAGTCTTAACATGGAGATTTAGCTTTCCTTATTCCCTTCTCTCTCTCACCTTTTGTTCTGGTGTTTTTCTCCCTAGGCACTGGTGCGTGACTGCGAATCCGGATGATCGCTGCTAAACATGGAGGCGCCCTGTGAAGGTGAGTGGAATGTGGCGCTGCAGCGATCGACGCGATGAGCTTTTAAATTAAAGTCTTCCTTTTCAGGATTGTCAGCGAGATGTCTCCAGGATGCGGATTTAGCAGGTAAGGACTTTTCCTTCTTCTGTTCTCTTCTTCTCTTCCTTTGCAGGTGATCCAGGATGCTGGCAGGCGTGGCAGAAGTCAGGATGCAGGAGCAGACACGGTGAGCGTCCAGCTGCTAGATGCAGAACAACGCGAAGCACGTGTGGCTGTTCGGGTGGGGTTTAAATAGCCTTGGAAGAAGTTCCAGGTATGTATCCTTCCTCCAATCAGGTATGTATCCTTCCCCGACCACGCCCGGATGGTAAATTAGTCCCACAGGTAAAGTAGTTCCTTTCAGGCCTCAAGGAGGCCGGGATCCTGCAGCATGGTCTGCATCAGGTAAGTGCACCCAAGCATTCCCATAATGAGCCTGGCGCCTATGGCGCCAGGACTGATGTCTTTTATGAGCCTGGTGCCATAGGCGCCAGGACACTGTCCAAAGGGCCCCTATATGGGGTTGCTGGGTCCTTCCTTGGGGACTGGATGTCCGCTTTCGGGGAGGCCGGGCTTGAACCGGCTCCCTGGGAGCGGGCATCATGACACCCCCCCAGACTGAGGTTAGGGTGCCTAATCTGCCACGAGATAGACACCCTCATCCAGACGGTCGACATACCTTCTGGAAAGGCCATCTGCATTATCGTGACTCTTACCTGGTCTATGCTCTATGGTGAAGTCTAGCCCTTGCAGGCTAATGGACCACATGAGCAGTTTCGGGTTCTCACCCTTCATCTGCATAAGCCACTTCAGGAGCTTATGATCTGTTTGTACCTTGAAGGTAGACCCCGTAAGGTAGGGCCTGAAATGCCTAAGTCTCAAAACTATACAAAAACACTCCTTTTCAACAGTAGCCCACCTAAGTTCTCTACCCTTGAGTTGTCTACTGATGTATATGATAGGATGTTCCCTCCCTTTGTCATCTAACTGGGACAAGACAGCTCCAATTCCGGTGTCGCAGGCATCCGTCTGGACGATAAAGGGTTTGCTGCAGTCAGGTGCACACAACACAGGTGCCCTACACAGACTTTCTTTCAAGCCATCAAAGGCCCTCTGACAGTCTTTAGTCCAATTAACCTTCCTAGGCTGTTTGGGTGAAGTCAGCGCTGTCAGGGGTGCAGCTATGGTTCCATAGTCCACCATGAAATTGAGATAATACCCAGTGAGGCCCAAAAAGGCTCTCACCTGGGTTTGAGTAGTGGGAGTCTCCCAGTCATGTACATCCTGTACCTTACTGGGGAGAGGTTGGATTTGACTCCCTCCTACCTCATGGCCAAGATATGTGACTTTCCCCTGAGCTATCTGGCACTTGGTGGCCTTGATAGTGATGTTAGCCCTTTTCAAGGCCTGCACCACCTTATCCAGATGTGTCAAATGCTCTTCCCATGTGGAACTAGAGACAGCAATGTCATCTAAGTAGGCCACACAAAAGGTCTACAGCCCACTGAGCGCATGATTGACCAATCTCTGGAAGGTGGCAGGGGCATTCTTCAACCCAAAAGGCATGACCCTAAACTGGTAGAGTCCCTCAGGTGTTGAGAACGCCGTCTTTTCCTTGGCATGGTCCGTCAGAGCTATTTGCCAATAGCCTGTGGTAAGGTCAAAGGTGCTCACAAATTTGGCAGCACCTATGGTGTCCACAAGCTCCTCAGCCCTGGGCAATGGATGCGCGTCAGTTTTGGTGACAGCATTGACTCCTCGGTAGTCCACACAGGACCTCCAATTCTTGGTACCTGCTTGGGAACTTGCCTTGGGGACAAGGACCATGGGACTGGACCAGGGACTGGTTGAGGGTTCAATAACACCCAGATCCAACATCTTGGCGACCTCAGCCTGGATGTGGTTCTTAACGGTATCTGACATACGGTAGCATCTGCTTTTCACAGGCACACTGTCACCAGTGTCAATCTCGTGCCTACACCACGGTGTAAGGCCTAGTGTCAGGGAAACAGAGAGGCATACTGCCGGAGCAAAGCCCTGCAGGCCCTCTGCTGCTCTGTCGTCAGATCGGGAGAGAGATGTACTCCCTCCACTGAGCCATCCTGAGGGTTGCTATGCAGCAAATCAGGAAGGGGCTCACTCTCATCCTCTTCTTGCTCTGAAGCTAGCAAGAGACATGAGACTTCTGCTCACCTGTGGAAAGGCTTGAGCCTGTCAACATGGAATGCCTGAGGGGCTACCCCAGGGGCTCCCATGTCAACCAGATAATTGACCTTGCCCATCTTAGAGTTGATCCTGAAGGGTCCAGTCCACTTGTCTGCCAAAGCTGTAGGCTTGGTATGCTCCATCACAAGGATTTCCTGTCCCGAAGTCCAATCCACTTGCGAGGCTTTAAGGTCATGCCAGTACTTATTAAATTCCTGACTGGCCGTGGGATTTGCTGTCGCCCATCATCTGTGTCATCCTCTGTCTGAGGCCTAACACATAGTCCCTCACTTGCTTGGCAGAACCTGGAGGGGTGGCCTCCAAACCCTCTCTGATCAAGGCAAGGGGCCCACTCACAGGATGTCCAAAGAGTAACTCAAAGGGGCTGAAACCAACACCCTCTTGAGGTACTTCTCAGTAAGCGAACAGCAGGCATGGCAGGAGGAGATCTCATTTCCTCCTTAGGGGCTCTTCCAAAGTGCCTAGCATGCCCTTAAGAGTTTTATTAAATCTCTCAACCAGACCATTGGTCTGGGGATGGTAAGAGGTGGAGAACTTGCAGTTTACCCCACACTCTTTCCACATGGTTTTCATGTAACTAGACATGAAGTTGGATCCTCTGTCAGAGACAACTTCCTTAGGGAATCCAACACTGGTAAATATGCCCAGGAGAGCCCTGGCAACTACCTTGGCAGCAACAGTCCAAAGGGGTATAGCCTCAGGGTACCTGGTGGCATGATCAACCAAGACCAGGATGAACCAATGTCCACCTGAAGTGGGAGGGTCAACGGGACTGACAATGTCGATGGCCACCCTCTCAAATGGTGTGCCAACCACTGGCACTGGCTGAAGTGGGGCAGTGACACTGCATCCAGTCTTGCCAACCAACTGACAAGTTGAGCAGGTCCTGCAGTGGGACTCCACTTCTACTCCCATCCGAGGCCAGTAGAAATGGGCAGAGAGCCTCTGCTTAGTCTTCTTGGTACCAAGAGGACAAGCTAAGGGCACCTCATACAGCAGGAAGGGCCTGTAAACCTGGGGTATCACCAACCTCTTGAGGGCACCAGGTTCAGGCTTAGTGGGCTCACTAACTAGGAGCTCACCCTCCCAATAGATCCGGAATGCACTAGGCACTTCTCCTTGTGCCTGGGACAGGGCCTGTTTCCTCAGACCCTCGAGAGAGAGAGAGAGAGTAGCACTCTCTGTGTCCCTTACAGAAGTCCACCTGGGAGGGTCCCTCTTCAGCCGACAGGCATTGAAGGTCGTGGTGGTCCTCTGGGTTGAGAAACTCTCCCTCTGGAGGGTATTCTGCCTCTTCTCCCTCAGGAATTGAGTTTGAGTTTTCCACTGAACCCAGCCTGCCTGGAGCATGGATCCCAAGGGGTGCTGTAGGAACAGCAGGAAGAGAAGGAGCGCTCTTTGCAGAGGTAGCCTTCTTGTTCTTCTGTCTTCTTGCCTTAGGCATCACCTTTGGCTCGGGTACCTGAATCGCAGTCAGTCTGTGACCTAGTGACTGCAGCAGCAATCATGGGGAGACCATCAGAGATCAACCTCAACTGTACTAGATCGTTGCCTAACAGAATGTTAGCAGGGACATTGTCCTGAACCAGGACAGGAAGCTTTGCTGTCTTGTCTCCAATCATGATTGTGACTAGGGCTACAGGCGATAATTTGGGAGGCCCACCAGCTAACCTGGTGGTTCTCAGTGGAGCACCTACATAGTCCTCTGGCTTGAGCAGGGTCCTATCCACCACTGTCATGCTTGCCCCAGTGTCTCTCAAGCCAGTAGAAGGCGGGCCATTCAAGAGGACACTTCTCAAAAACCTACGGGTGTTCTGTGGGATGGTCGTCAGTACTTTTGCGTACTGGTCCCCGGCCCCAAGGAAATCTCTACAGGAGCACCTAATGTGATCCCTGTAAAGGAGGGGAGGACAGTGGCCTCCACCTCAGACATGGGGTAAGGGTAGGTCAGGCTGACAGCCTGGACTCCAAGTGCCTTACCTTTACACTTGGGGTCACCCCTCTTGTGATCCAGAGCCCCACAGTCCCAACAAGTGCCAGGAACGCGGGGTATGGTACTGAAACCACTGGGAGCCTGCTTTGCAGCAGGTGGACCACTACTCTTATTCCCACCCACAGATGACTTATCCCCACTAGATTTTTGGGTCTTAGGAGAGGAAGGTTTTGGTTTACTTTACTGTGATTGCTTCTGGGACTCCTCAGCATTCTGAGAGGTCTCCTTTTCTTTGTCCTTGTCCTTCCCACTGGAGTCCTTAGGGGACACCCGGTGGGAGACCCACTTGTCAGCCAACCTAGCCAGCTCAAAGGGATCCAAAAAAGGGATCCAAAATGTTCTGGTCAGCAACATACTGACGCAGCTCTGGTGAACAGGCTTCAGAAAAATGCTCAAAAAACAAAAGGTGATACAATTCAACAAACGTTTTCACTTTGTAACCATCAATCCACCCCATCATGTTCATGGGCACAGCAGTCACCCAGTCAACCCTAGGCACATTCTCTCTTTTCTTAAATTCCCTGAACTTTTTAAGGTATTGGGTAGGTGTCTTGCCAAACTTGGCAATCAAAGCAGACTTCATGCACTCACACTGACCCCTTTCTTCCACACTCAGTTTCAGAATGCAGTCATATCCAGTCTGAGGCACTCTGCTTAACAAACACTTAGCCCAATCTCTCTTATCAACATCATGAATTACACAAGCCATTTCAAACACTTCAATCCATTGGAGGACATCTGAACCCTCCACAAAAACACCAACCAAGTCTTTCATAAACTTGGTGGCTGGGTACCTGACACTCTCAACTGGTTTAGCTGAAGTCTCCACTCTAGCTTTCTCTAGCTGGATTCTCTGACATTCAGTGTCCTTGTCTTTGAGTTCAAGATCCCTACTCTTGAGTTCCACTTGCTGTGCCAGCTCCTCTTTCCTAAGCTCAGCTTCTATTTCCAGCTTGCGGTATTTAAATGCCAATTTCATGCATAATAACTCAAGTTCGAAGGAAATGCTGGGGTTTGGAACAGAGGCAGCAGGAAGGGTGGCATTCCCAGAAACAAATTCAGCAACAACCCCAAGGGCAGAGTCCTCATTGGTTGCATCGCCCCCTCTAAGAGTTTCACCATCAGTCTGGCAGTCCACCAGGGCAGCTATCAGCTCAGCCCTAGACGTATCCACAAAGTCTAACTTCCTGGCTTCACAAGCACTCTGGAGAGCCTCTAAGCTCATCCTAGTCAATTTTGATTTTGCAATCAACTCCCTTGTTTGTAATGCAGTTATCTTGTACACAACTAAACCTCGATTTAACCAAGTGCAGATATTTTGTAAGTGGCACGGTTATACACTGATTCTTAAAACCATAAGCATCCCACCGCTGCCACCAGTGTAAAGACTGGAGGGGCGTGCCTGTACTCCTGCTCTCTATATGGCAGAGGAGAGGCACAGAGGACCCCAGCCAAGATTCTCTATAGGGTAGCGCTGGTCGAGCAATCAAGGCCTAGCTTCTCAGGAGGTGATGCAGGCTGGTTCTTAAGTACAGTGTAGTCCCCAGGCCCCCACAAAGGAATGTCCACACACTGTATTAGTTAAAACACAGTCTTTATATAATTAATATTCAAGGTTGTGTACACTATTACAATAACTCACTTTGTGCTCAGAAAATCTACAATGTCAAATATATACAGTTCTAAAGTGGTACCACAATTATTATCAGATCTCATTAAAGTGCATCAACTATACTCTGGTCAAATGTCACACAGATCAAGGAATAAAAGTAACCAACAATAGATATAGGAGGAAAGCAGTTGGTTAGAACAATTGGCAGAATATTGACCCCTACCAACTAGGCACAATTCTGTGTGGAGATCCCCCCACCTGGGCAACCTGTAAATAAAGATATATCGTACAGTCCATGTATTGTTCAAAAGAGTCTTATTTCCTTCTAAAATAATTCTACAACCCCAATGTTCCTGGAATAGCAGAGTTCGTTGTCAGGTCATCTACAGATCCTTCTTGAGCGGCTCCCTTTAAGACAGGAGCCACAGATCGTCGAGATCCAATGATGAAAAAGGGGTGAATGACGACGGCGAGGTGACAGCTTTGTTCCTAGCAGTGCTTGGCATCGACGGAGCGTTGGCGTCCTGCAAGTAAGAGGCGTGCGGGGCACCTCGATGGTGATAGTTCAGGACTGCAAAAAGATTGTGAAGAACTGTGGCCCAGCAAGGACGTCGAGTCATCCGGCATCTCTACAGTCGTCAGGTTGTGGGAAACCCACCGGCGGATGCTCCTCGGCGCGTCAGCAGCCTCGACTTACTCTGGCGGTACAAAGCGGTCGATGATGCAGACGAGAGCGCCCTTGGGTCAAATGTTACTTAGGCAAAGGGAGCACGGCAGCTCCAGTCGGTGATGGCGGTCGTCGATGATGATGGACAACAGTGTCCGGGCACTTCTCCTTGTGATTCCGTGGCGGTCCTCATCTCCGGTCGGCAGCCTGTCATAGGTCTGTCTACCAGGGAGCTTTGGCAAAGATCAGCTGCTGCACGATGGTCCCTCGTTGCTCGGGAAGAGGGCGCCTTTCCAGGTCCTCTGTGGGTCAGTCCTTGGAGACAAAGCAGCTTTCAGATTGATGAAGTAGAGCAGCATCAAGACATCTCTTCCAGCAGGGCTTAAAGGTTAAGCTTCAGTTTCAACTCCAGTTTCTCTTCAACTTCTGAACACGAATTCTAGCAGTGAGAGGCCCCCAGATATACTAGTTGATCTCCCATTCATTCTGCTGGGTGACACTCAGGCAACCAATCGATCAGAAGGGCATTGATGCAGGCAGGCAGCCAATCAGGTGCATAGTGCATTCAGGCCATTCACTTCTCTCCAGACACTCACAACAAGTTATGTGTATTGGGACAAGTACCCAGCCATTCAACACTCCACAGTGCATTCATACCAGTTTCGGGCAGGGCTGTCTCAGTCATTGGCCCTCATTACAAGTCAGGCGGTGGACCATGGTGCTATTGGCACCATGGTCCATGCCGGATTCCGGCATGGTGTATGGTGGAATTACCGCCCCCATCACAAGGTTGGCGGGGGCGGTAATTCCCCATTCACCATTTGCCCTTCCCATTCCCATTTTGCCCCACAGGGCATAATGGGAGTGGGGAAGGTGCTAATTACGGTGCCGTAATTAGCTCCAAAGTCCCTTTGCGGGTTGGATTTTTAACGCCTGCTAAAAGCAGGCGTTAAACACCCACCCGCAAAGGGACACTTGTAATCAGGCGTTAAGGGTTTAACGGCGCTGACGTTCTTTACGGCGCTGTTAACCACTTAACGCCTGACTTGTAATGAGGGCCATTGTGTCAAACACCAGAAAGCAGACATCCACAACAAGAAGTGCATATTGGTCACACACTCCATTCACCCAAGTCCCACCCACAGGGTGTCCCCACAACATACAGTCACTGGGAAGGCTCCAGCCAGTCTGGCCTGGACTTCACAACAAGACCATATATGGAACGTCCACCCAATAGCCAGTCAGGGGGAAGGAACGGAGTCAGGGCTTCCCAGGACTTTGGGAAAACAAGGTAACAGGCAATCGAAAGCAAGAGGCCGCAGGGGCCATCTTGTTTCCTATCCGGAATCAACTGATTCCAATGGCAGGGCCTGGGTATCCCAAAATTGAGAATACTCAGAGCACCTTTCAAATTCAGCATGGAGCTGCCACCAGACCATACCCTGCTCTGTGGGCAACACAGAGGTGCCCAAAAACATACACTAGGGGCACAGGATTGTACCCCCACCCATGGGTGTCTTAAGGGTATCCCATGGGTCTGTACACCAAACTAAAAGAGATAGCTGTACCTCAAGGAGTCCCACATGAACTCCTGTATGGAAAACACGACAGAACACACAATAAAAGGCAGTAAATGACAAGGATACAGAGGCCCTGTCCGTCCAAAGCATTTCCAGCATCACAGTGGCTCAGCTTGGTTAGCCACTCTAAGGATTTCTTGCACCTTTGTGTACAGCATGAGACAGAATATGACCCCCATGACTTTTCAGTTTCCTGGTACATTATGAGCACTAACACAGGCAACTCCTTGAATATCCAGAGGGTAAGAGGGTATAAAATGAGCAGTTATGGCAGTTGTGGCAGGAACCTCTGCAAGAATTTGATCATGTCCTCTCTCTCCCTTTCTATCGGAATGCTACATTCTTGCAGGTTGTTCTTCCCACTTCTTTTATCAACATTTTAGAGACTGGTCTTGAGCACTCTAGTTGTGGATGTTAATCATTTGATTGTGGATGTTGCATCCTCACAAACACAATTTCTGTTCTCTGCTGTATCCCATTTTTAGACCTTGTTTGATAGTGTAAACATTTGCCCTACTATGCATCACACTCTTGTTGTGTGTGCCATAAATGTTATTAAGGAGGAACGTTCTATGATTCATTCTGACAAGGATGATTCTAAAGTTATATGTGTATTCACTGAAAAAACATTGTTAAAGGGACGTTATGGTTAAGTTGCGTTACTAAAAACCTATTAAATTCAGTGAAAAAACGTTGTTAAAGGGACGTTATGGTTCCAAGTAAAACTGAAAACCCCCTGAAATTTGCCAGTTATGGTAAACTAAGCAACCATAACTCGTGCCACCACCGTTCACTGCTAAGACTTACACCCCGGACATCAAAGATGACATCACAAATGTCATTGATGACATCACTGATGACATCACATGTGCATGTACCTTTCATGAAAAGTCTGTACAAGGGATTCTTATTGTAATGTTAATAAAAAAAAGTGTCAAGGATCATTGGAATAAATATCATGAGGTACGTAGTGCATTAAGCAATGCATTAATCCAAATAGCATTGTATTATGAAGTTTTTTCTAATATACTAAGGTACACATGTAGTAATATAGGCATAGTGTGTAGCAGACATTATGGAGATGCAATATTAATAATCTTGCCATGTTAAATACTAAAATTATAAATGCTTTCTTATTAGAGTGTTGCATACTGTGAAACATAAGTACCTAATAAAACCCACTTACTACATTATTGCATTACTGCACACAAAATACAAACAGACAATAACACATACAAATATGAGCATATACAGGGAAAGTGAAGTAACCTAACTGATTATCTTCACACACAGAAATGATTGCTCTGCTTCAAAGCTACTACTTCTATGTATAACTATCACATATTGTGACTAGGCCCTAAGGAAAGTAGTGTAAGTGCAATGTGCACAAATATGAGCATATCCAGGGAAAGTACAGTAATAAAAAAAAAAACATAATTATGAGACAGTGTTTATAACCTTACTAATCATCTTCATACATAGAAAGCATTGCTGTCTTCCAAGCCTGTGTTTTCCCCTTTGTATATGTTTCATGTGCTGTGAGTGGACCCTAAGTGAATTACTGTAAGAACATATTTGAAGTATAAGTCTACAAATATAATCCTTTTTGAATTTTTAGTTCCTGACTGTTACTGGCCTAGATATATCAGTAAAGGAAAAAAGAGTGAGCCAGACATGTGATGTCATCAGTGACATTTGTGATGTCATCTTTGATGTCCTGGGTGTTAGTCTAGTCTTAGCAGTGCACGGTGGTGGCGCGAGTTATGGTTGCTTAGCTTACCATAACTGGCGAATTTCAGGGTTTTTTTCAGTTTTACTTGGAACTATAACATCCCTTTAACAAAGTTTTTTCACTGAATTTCATAGATTTTTAGTAGCGCAACTTAACCATAACGTCCCTTTAACAAAGTTTTTTCAGTGAATTTTCAAGGTTTTTATTAGTGC
Organism: Ambystoma mexicanum; assembly: GCF_040938575.1. Lineage (NCBI taxonomy): Eukaryota > Metazoa > Chordata > Amphibia > Caudata > Ambystomatidae > Ambystoma > Ambystoma mexicanum. The sequence continues at coordinate 289,000,638 of NC_090941.1, read as the reverse complement.
AACTTAACCATAATGTACCCTTAACATATTTTTTCATTGAATTGCATAGGTTTTTATTAGTGCAACTTAACCATAATGTCTACGAACATCTGACTTCATTGCAGAACTTCCGGAGAGTGCCACATTACCATTTGCTAAGATCTGTGCTTCGCGGACAGTTCGGAACTGCATTTTCTTCTGATCTAGGAACTTTCAACTTCAAAATTTCCCTTCTACAGCTCCAACACCTATTCCTACTCATCCATTAACAATCTAGTACACAGTACATACTTTTAGCAAAACTATTTATCTTAAAATGGAATCAGCTAATGGCATCCCTTCTCCCCAAGAGACACCACCACTGCTGTAATCAAGGAGCATGAGAAACACTGCCCCCTACCTTAGAAATAACACACGTGCAACATTTTCCCATGTCCACCTGCCCCTCCAAATTAGTGTTTGGTGCCTCTTCGCTCATTTCCCTCCCCACCTTTCGTTCTAAGCTCTCCTGCCAAAATAAAATGCATCCAAAAACAATAAAATAAATGTTCCTTTAGGAACCACCTTTCACACTTAAAAAATAGAACAAAAAAAACTTATAGACTCCATCTACTTTATATTTCTCAGTAAAGTACATAGACTCAATAAGATTTTCCAACAGGAAAAATCCTTATCCTAGATGGCCACCATGGAAAGGGAAGGCAGGGTTCCGTACAGGGCCCCTCTTCACTTTCCATGGCAGCCTGCAGAAGGCGAAAAGAGAACCCTATGACTATATTACCACAAGCACATTTTTTTTCCCTTTCAAATCTATCCCAATTTCAAATAACTTTACCACAAAGCCAGTCCCAGGTGGACATAACCACTTTAACCCCATGTGTTGTACCTCGTCGTCATGGCCAGTAGCCTGATTGTCCGGATCATTACCTTATTCCATGACCCTGACAATCTGGCCACTGCACATGGCCACAGGCTACACCTCAGTCACCAAAGGTATATCACCAAAGGTATATCACTATTTTTTTTACCTACATTATGACACTTGTCAAAAAATAAAACACGGGCACATTTGCAAAACCATGCTTTCAGGTCCTTCTCAATGCTCCTTTCACACGTTTGCTGGAAATCCACGCATGTTTTATTTTTTCAAAAGTGTCAAAAGATGCACATACAATCGTCATATAACCTAGCCCCACTTGACAAAATCCATTCAGACTTTACGAAAACATTTATATCCAGATCTATAATCTTTTTCAAACCTTTGTGTAGATTTGTCAAACAGAACCACATTTATAAGCCTTTACAATATTTTGGGACCCCGCCTCTAATTTTGCTCCCTCTTGACAGAAGCCCACCAAACTTTGGAAAAACATGTATATCTAGATCTATTATCAGTTTGCCAAATGAAGTATAGATTTGTCAAATGGCACTGCATTTACAAACCTTTATATTATTTTGGGACCCCCCCTCTAATTTTGCACCCCCCATCACAAAATCCCACCAAACTTTGCAAAAACATTCATATCTAAATGTATTATCAGTTTCCCAAATTAAGTGTAGATTCATCAAATGGCACCTAATTTATAAGCCTTTACATTATTTTGGGACCCCCCTCTAATTGTGCCCCCTCATGACAGAATCCCACCAAACTTTATATACTCACTCAGAATCAGGTCAGAAATATACATGCAAAATTTCATGCAGTTCCATTAAGGGGAGCCAAAGTTATAAGCCATCCAAGAACTGCATTTCACCAACCCAGTAATGCTGAGGTGTTTGCGAACTTCTCAGGACTGTTCGTGAACATCTGAACTGTTTGCGGACTTTTGCAGCTAAATGCACCTTTTTTTTGCTTCTTGCAGCCATATCCCATCCCATCCTCTTCACCCCTCACCTCCCCAGAGATTATTTGATACATTTGACAAGTGCAATGTTGTGTTTTTTAATCTGTGTTTACCGCAATGTCTGCGGACAGCAGCATGTGTCCTAGAATCCAAGATGGCGGGCATTTCCAAAAATCTGATGCACTTCACGCTCTTCACCATCTAATCAGCGAACACGTCGCAAGTCCGCAGACATGACGCAAGCTGATTAACCAATCGGTGTCCTGTCCGCGAAGTGAACAGGGAAGTGTGTCTGCAGAGTGGACATAGATATCACACATTTTTTTTTACCTACTTTTTGGTCATTTTTTTAAAAAAACTACAGGACGATTTTCACCGAATTTACAAAAGCACGCTTTCGGGACTAAGCCACTGCTCCTGCCGCAAATTTGGTGAAAATCCGTCCCGTGGTTTGGGCTGCAGGTGTGAGCGAAGTTTTTTCCCCGTTCAGTCTATGGGAAAAAAAGACATTTTGGGACCCCCACATAACTTTGCCCCCCCTGGTCCAAACCTCACCAAACTTTGCAAATTAATTCAGAGTGGGACATATACATTTTCGTCCAGGGGGAGAAAAGTTATAAGCCGCCCAAAAGGTGCTCTTCCTTTGGCTCTAGCAACTTAACAATAACTAGAAAAGGCACTGAGCAGTTGGTTATGCTATAGCTAATAGGTGGTGGCCACTATACGTTTAGTCCACTGGCGAATATGCATGGGTTTTGCTGATCACATTATCTCGTTTTATTATTGTAGTCAAGAAAATGCCTCCCATCCTGACTCACTCACAAAATGGATGTGAATAAAGGGAGTGCAATTCATATCAGCAGTGGCATCCTCGGCTCATGACATTTTCCTCATCTGTCCCATAGTTTGCGAGGCGGGTGTCAGCTCTCTCAACATCTTAGCCCACCATGCAGATGTTCAATTATATGCTTTGGGAGTAAAGGGCAGTCATCCTTAGCACATGTCAGGATTGTTGATGGGGCTCTTCCTGGTTTCACCACTGCTCTGCAGGAAAGACTCACTCAAGGTCTTTTCTGACCGGCTCATCTCTCCCCTGATGTTTCAGGTGCCCATTTGTGGATTCATGTGGGCAGAATATCCAAATTGGCAGCACTATCTTTTGGTTTAGCGGAGGCGTGTGAGCAGAGCTCAGGGATTGCCAACTATCTTAGGCATCGCCTCCTCAGTGTCCCACCACAAACCTGAATAAACCATCAGGCAGCAGCAATTCAGTAAAGCATGACTTGCTCAAATAATGAGTTTCCACATTGTAATGTATTACGTTTCTGGACCTCAGACTCATTGTCACTCATAATTTATGAGGTGATGCAGTTGTATGGAACCTGTTTCAAAGCATGTGCAGCACACCGTTTTGATATATAAGTCATATTAATAAGATTCATGCTTTGCTGCCACCCAGGGCAAATCCAACTCCAAGTAATAGTAATTAAGTCACATCTCTAGGTTTAACACTGTGTCTCAGATTACCCAGGTGCCATTCTTCGTCGCCTCTTCAAGTTTAGCAAGGTGGTACCACAAATTATTCTTCCATGTTCTTCTGTGGGTTCTGCGCTATTAGGAGTTCACATCACATTCCACTGGCCAAGCCAGGCCGTATGCAGCCTCCAGCAGAATACCTTAGTTTTTTAAATATTTTTAGGTGAATTACAATTCCAGTTAACACGCCCCTCTGGATTCAATGCGGGTCCAATCTGTAAATAGCCCTTAATTTTGAAAAAATAAAGCACCTTGCTCCTACTGGATGATTTTTTTAAAATAACATTTTAACAAAGAAAATATACATCATTTAGTTTCAATCACCTAATATTGACCATAGTTCATTTAAAAAGATGGAAAATGATGAAAAAGGGATTGAAAGAACTCACCAAAAGACAAAAATAATATATGTAAATCAATGCAATTTAAAATGTATTAGACAAACACTAATTAAAATTCAACTCACACAAAGCTTTAGCAGGCCAAAGAAACAAATAAACATAAAGCACTACACAAATCTATTAAACAGAATTGGAAATATTTTTGGGGAAAATTCACAAGTGTTTCATAGGACAACATGTAAAAAAAAAAATATATATGTCATTACTTTGTCCTCACATCACATAGACACAGAATTGTAAACTTGTCATATTGCTGTCATGGCCTTAACGTGACACACTTTATATTTTCACCTTCATACTTATAATGTCAGGAGGGTATCTTTGACTTTGCTTGTTATTATCCATTGCTCCATTGCCTTCTGAAAACAGAGGGCCTAATAGGGATTGCGGAGGAGTGAATGCGTGTCAAAAGCAGCTGCTAGTTGGTGTCAGGCAGTGCGGCTTGACACTTCTCATGCTAAGGTGCTTTTCTCTAATCTCCTGGTCGAACCTCAGTTCACTGTGATAGTACCAACTGCCGGTGCTAAGGCAGCAGCCACCTGCAGTTGCCTGGGGACATCCAGAAGGACACAGCAAGGCACTGATGTGGCCTAGCTGCACAACTTCACCTCAGTGCTCGAGCTGACAACTGGCTGCTGGTTGGCTGCTGGCTGACTTTAGTAGGCAGACGGGCAGTACGAAGCTTTGAGTCAGAAAATCGTGCTCAGAGAATTGTGACTGCATGGAGATTGTTGCAAAATGCTGAAATGTCAGGTAAGAGCAACAACTATAATTTACGCAGTAAATCTGACTGTGCTGTGCAATCAGATCATCTTATTGATTCCTCCATTTACCAAATTGTTTCTCCTGGCACTTGGATTATAGCCTAATCGCAACCTCAAAATAGGGTCAATCACTTCGTGGAAAGTAAAGTGATTGAAACTATCCCTAATATCCAAGTTAAGGGCATAGAAAGGGGAGAAGCAAGTGAAAAAATGTGTTATTACACCCAAAACAGGAAAGAAAATTACTGACGTTTTCCCTCTGCCCAGAACCAGCACTGAGGTAATAACACCTCTGTTAAAAAGCTCTGATGCTCATGAGTCCAACAGTTTAAATGAACTCTCTATGCTTGAACTTGATGAATTGGACATTGTGACTGCGCCTGAGGAGCCCATGATTATAAACACGGATGATTTGGCTGCTTCGAGATCAGCAATTCCTCTGACTCATCAGGGTCCAATGTGGATAGTCCCAAAGTACACTATACATTAAGGGATGCAAACAAAAAGATTAAGCTCACTTCTCTGACAATATCAGCATTAAATGTTGTTTTGAGTGCATTTGTAAATTCCCATGACAATATTAAAGATGAAGTAAGCTCACACTCATTGGTCTTGAGTGAAATTAAACTCATGTTGGACATTTGAAGATCTCTACCTATAAATCAAAAGGTTATCTACTTACTCGGGTGACTCATCTAGAGTTATATCGGAGAATTACAACAATGGGCAAACCATGGATGATATTTCTATATTGTAAGATTCGAACAAGATCTTGTCCACAACCAAAGTGAAATAGATCACCATCGAAAGAAATAGAAATGTCATTGTGAAAGACGTGACAAAGGCAAGTGAGCTAAATGTAAAGCCGAGCAAAAAATGAGCTCATGGGAAGAAAACAAAGCACCACTTAAAAAAACTAAAAACCTCCCAAGAAAAAGGCAAATAAGAAAAACTCCTGATTTTTTTGGGTCACTGCATTTATCTAAAGAAGCTGCAGACGATGCAGTGGAGACTTTGAGTTTAATCCCCACGACCAGTAAAACATCTAAAAAAAGGCAACTCACTTTTATAACAGTAAATCTGGAGGAAGATGAAAACCTGAAGTGTCAGGATGATTAGGCTAATCAAGTGAAAATAACTTTGCATCAGGCTGAAAGCAATCAACAACCCTTGGTCAAGATCAGCACCCATGATCAGGTTACACAAACCATGCTGAATGGGTAAAGATGACTGGTTGTGACTGCCAGCAGTGCTCTAAAAAGAACTAAGAAAAGGGGGTAGAAATTGACTTTAATGTCAAGAAATGTGTAACCTGCATGTCATGGAATGTGAAGGGATATGTCAAATGGTTAAATGATAGTTCCATGTGTGCAAAGATCTGTGCCCACACAGTAGTATTCCTTCAGGAGACTTGCACACTGAATTCTATGGCATGGGATGGCTATCAAACATATCAGCAAAAATCCACTAGATTCAGAGGTGTACAGCCCACGGAAGGCCTACCAATTGTAATTAAAAACAAATTCTGTGCAAATTGCAAATTGGTAAAAGATGAAGTGAAAGGTCTCTTATCAACAAGGGCAACTTTAGAAGATGGGATGCAACTGCATGTTTTACTACTGGTAAATGTTTTATTGGGATGCCCCTCTATTTCTACACTTGATACTATAACTTTGCAACGTAGGTCTCTAATAGAACATTTTAAATATGAGCCTCCAGAAGGAGATATTCTTATTGCAGGAGATTTGAATTCAACATGTTTATACTTACCAAATTAAAGGCAGAGTCAGAGGGGTGGCCTGTCATCTAAATCCAAAAAATAGATATGGAAATATGTGGAATAGTGTGATTAAGAAATGGGGACTCCAAATGATTAGTGTTAATGTTAGTGATTAAACCTACCTGGCACCGTTGGGATTGGGAGAAGATTTCGGTTAATCATCTGGCTGCTTAGTATTTCTGTAATAGGGAACAAAAACTAGATAATAAGTACAATTTTAGCTACAGTAGATCTTTGTCCTCATACAAAAAGCCATCCAATTCAAGGGCTCTGGGTCCAAGTGGACTGAGTAATAGGGTTTTTAAGTAAGCCCCTGATGTATGGGCCACCCTATCTTTCATATATTTTGGTGATGTATTAAAAACTAAAACAATCCCCAACTCTTGGGAATAATCTTGCATCATACCGATCTTTGAAAAGGGTGATCGTAAAAATCCTGGAAATGGTTGCCCTATTAAACAATTGAACGCAGACAGCAAATTCTTCTCGTCATTAATTTTGAAAGAAATTGAAGGGTGGTGAAAATTGACTGGTAGACTATTAAGACAACAAACGAGATTTAGGAAAGGGGCGAGCACTTCCTTCAATGACTTTGTTATTAATCTATTGATAGATAAAACCTGCGAAAAAGATAATTCATCACTACAGATTGCATCTGTAGACCTCTCACAGGCCTTCAATATGGTTAGTCGTTCTCTCCCCTATGGATGAAATTAACAAACTGGAAATTTCCTGACAACATTCTTAATATCCTGGTTATTCTACATAACAACACTAACCTTAGAGTTGAACATGGATTTTAAAGGGACTTTATCCAGAGGAAAGAGACACAAACAAGGGCTTGAGACAGGGTTGCGGGCTGATTCCCTGTCTCTTCAACTGATATGTTTCAGTTGAGGTGACTATTTAAACAAAACAGCATTTATTTGACCTCAGATTGATCGCTGCAAAGTTTGCTGGCTCACGTATGCGAATGCCACCATCCTTATAGAACATACACAAGTGGGGCTGCAACACCTCACAAAGGCGTTCCAAATCTTTATGGATGAAAATAAATGAAAGATTAACTCAATTAAAACTAACACAATATATTTTCCCTTGGCATAAATTAGGACCAATCTTTTGTTGGAAATTAGGGGGCGAGAAATTGAGCATTATGGGAAAAATAAAATACTTGGGTTTCTTTATAACCAACAAATCTCATAAATCTGCTATTTTACAAATACTTGACAAGAGAGCAGATCAATTCGGAACCCAGAGGAAATTTATTTCTAGGAAATATTATCAATTCTCACTTATCCCTTTGATCAAATTTAATTGTGCAAAAGTGATTACAGCCATTATGTATCGTCTGGAGGTCTGTTAGTTGGCAGCCGATTTTATCTTTGCACTTTTAGAGGAGAACACTTGGCATAAGGCACTGTCATTACCTAGTTGTTTGCCAATTATAATTGTATGGTATGAATAAGGGTAGCTCTCGTTATATGCCATTTAATATGGAGAGTAATATCTCTTCTGAGAAATATCATGACCTCTTAAAAAAACACATTATGCCAGAATCTACTGCGGTAGATGGGGAATCCAAATTACGGTATAATGAATGATTTAAAGGAAACGAGCGGAGAGATTCTGGGCATTTTAAAAGTAACAAAAAATTATATTAGTGTTTACCCAAATTGTATGAGTGGAACTCGTGTAATACTTGTGATTCTAGCGACCAATATAAATTAGATCAAAATATTGCATGTGAAAATAAGAAATACAGGATTGTTCCAATGTACTTGGAGAAATATCCTGATTCACGATACAGGAATCATTTTCTAAGATTTAGATCAAATCTCATTGCGACCAGAGAAATAGATAACATTAGAAAGATTGCAGAAGACAACACCTGCAGATTCTGTGGTACCAAGCATGACATAGAGACCCTCTATCACATTATGATAACATGTCCCATACTACAAACTCAGAGTTTAGCAATGTACACAAGATTTCTCTGTGAATACAACTGGTTACATACAGATGAATTCTGGGATTGATTGTTCAGTGGGAGAAATATTGCTCGGACGAAAGCCGTTGTGAATTTTTAAAGAATTTTCAAATTGATTATATTGTGAAGAAATGTGTAAATATGAAAGGAAATGTGTATAATTTTAAGGATTGTTTTGCTATTTGCAGACAATTTATGTAATGATTGGACATTTTAATTGATTTATTTAACATGTTTTTTTGTATAAGGTATGAATAAACCAATACAATACAAATAAATAGATGGCCTAAATAGCATAGTGGCTTGGAACAGAGCATGCGTGCTGTACTACTCCTGATCCTTAACATGCATTCATCAACCAGCTCCAGAACTCATCTGCCCAAGCCCATTAGCAGTAGAATCACCCTATGCTAATCATACGGCTTAAGTTCCCATGACAAGCTATTGTCTGTTACTTCATTTGAACAGGCTTGCTTCGCTATGTTCAGAGATGTGGGCAGCCGCCAATGCTGAATTTCCATCTCTGGCCCCCAGGCACCTTTAAGGAATACTTGCTTTTGCACTGACCACATTTCATCACTGTTCAACCACTACACTGCTAACTGGCACAGAATAAAAACATCTTAACAGAACATAACATATGGCAAAAACTAGCCAATGATAAATAGTGGAGAGGTAAGAACAGGGATAGTCATATGGCCGACTGCCCCCCAGGTATCTGGAATCTAAAAAAGGAAAACATGGACTCAGAAGACACTGGCCGGAGAGACGATACATTTTTTGTTGAATCACGGGGAAACAAAAGCAACCCAATAGCGTTGTTTGATAAAGGGTTACCGAACTTACTGGTATTTAACAGCCAGTCCTTCTTAGAATTACAATAAGCACATTGAATTAAAAAAACACAACTCAAAAATCCAAAAATGCTACAACACGAATTCAGGCAAATACTAAACTAACCAGAAAGTAAGCCCCATTATGCTACAAGAACAATACAATATAAATCTAAGCAGTCCTTCAGTTCAAACTAACTTCAAGAGTAAATACTTCTCAGACATGAGCTATGCAAACAATTGAGATTTTGTGAGGGAATCTTTTGACCCAACACCAAAGCAGTTATAAAAAAAAAAACATCGCCACCATCTAACACACAGTAGAAAACAAACTTGCACTAATATGAGAAAAGCAAAATCAAGCAGAAACATATAATTGTAAAGCATCATAAAGTCAAGACATAACAAACTCCGATATCTTCTTAGAAGAAGACGAACAGAAACATGCATGAACAGAATGATGAATATGACCATACTCACTAAAATGTCCGAGAGCAGGAAAGAAATAGTAAAAATAGAGACCTCATTATAATATTGCTCAATGTGAATAGCATGTCCTGCATAGAAAAATCAAGTCCAGTGTAATCAAGCATACAAACCACCATATATAGCACCACTACAAGAAACCAGATTGCTGGGCATGGAGAACTGGCAGTTAAAAGCATCACAATGGGCACAGGTGGCTCATGGCTCTGGCCTTCTGGCAAATAACCCCCCCGTTAGGACAGACATCTGCTAAACGCATGGGAGTAAAACTGCTCTGGGGATCTCCCTGCGCAAGCAGTGTGCACTGCTCTGTACATGATAGCTGTCAAGTCACTCTGTTCCATGCAAGACCCCTCGAGTCAACCCTTATTTGAGTCCACACAGCATGGCTATGCAAGCGGGTGAAGAGGGTTTACGAGACCTGCTTAGGCACTTGTCCATCTAATCACATGTATCAACATGCACCCCGGACAGTCTGACCTGAAAGCATGCAACACATGCAGGAACCTATTGCTGAGGTACATGCAGCAATGCTGTTGCTCCCAGCCCCCCAAAATGGCATGAGGACACGTCATGTCTGACCCATCATGCAGTGGGCTGACAGATCACACAGCCATCTCTGTGAGCCCAATGAACCAACATGTCATTACCAGACATCCATACACCTGTGTCAGTCTCGGCTGCTGAGTGTGCATGATGCAATCATCATTTGCAAATGAGCAACCCATAGAGGTGTCATGAAATGGTTGTCCCTCACATGCCCCCAACATCTCAATCTGGCAACTGTACTTGTCTGAGTACTTGCTGTCATTAACTCACATTGCATGCACACAAGTACACTTTGTGACCAAGAACGGACAGTGGATATACCTATGCTTGTCCAATTCACAGATGTCTGCCATCACATATGCCCAGCATTGTCATGAGGCTGCATGCTGGCTAAGATTAGTGCAACACACCTGCCATGCACAGAAGGGATTACCTCAAATCATGCATGCCCATGCAAAACACACACACATTCTGTACAGTAGGGCACCCTGTGGGTACTCAGCAGGAGCTTGGATCCATGCCTGCAGGTCAAGGATCTGGGCGTGGACTGCTGGATTGATCCTCTCCAGGACCCGGATGTGAAGGGATCTCATTCAATGGTGGCATGCATGGTGCACCTCCACAGTGGTACCTGCCTCGAGGGCCACCTTCACCTTCTCCTTCTCCTGGCTCCAGTGCCTGAGTTCATCCCAGTGCTTCTTGACATGGTCCACAGAACTGTCAGCCCCTCTGTGTAGATGACATAATACCAGTATTCTGTAGAAACTAGGTTTGTATAGAGATCTTCTAGATCATAGCTCACCTTTATATCTAACAAGAAAAGATAAGGTTGAACTAAACTAATGCAATTATTGCATCAAAGATGATTTGGGGTTATTGAATACCTAGTTTTTGTCACTAGCACTTTGTTTTTATATAAATGTGTATTTTTTTACTGTTTTTTATGATTGATAAATAAAATGTATGTTGTGTTAGTACTTTTTGACTGATGGTAGTGATGTTGTTTAGAATTCTCTACCTTCTTGTTTTGTATATGAGCCATGATGTCTTGCCAGATCTTCAGACATCTGCACGGCCTAAGCTGCATTTGCAGGTTGAAGAGGGAATCATAGTTCGCCGGATCTGATCAACCGCCCTCTACAGCAGTGCTAATAAAACCGTCATCCAAAATCTCCAAACATTACAAAACAATGCCATTAGAGCTGCACTAGGCATCAACAAAAGAATACATATCACTGCCATTAGACGTCATCACACATGGTCATCAACATACAATAAAATACAGCTAAAAATTGCCTCTCTGACACATACAGCGCTACACAACATGGCACAGAGTTACCTCATCGATAGAATATCCAGAAGAACGTCTAGTAGACCTACCAGAACCATCAATACTAACTGTCTGGTAGTACCCAGATTCAAATTGTCTAAGATTGGCGGCACCAGTTTCCCCGTGAAGGCCGCCAAGCTTTGGATCTCTTTGCCACACCAGTTGAGAGCAGACCTCTCCTACTCTGTCTTCAGAAAGAACCTCATTACTCACCTCAACCTGACTGAAAATTAACTCACCCTGAAACTATGTTACGCTAGCATGACCTAATGCGAGATTGTAAATTATGTATAGCTCTAAATACATACTTGTACATTTTTCCTGACTCTAAATGTAACCTAAGTCTTGTATATTGTATTATATTTGTATTATCTCATATGTATAGACATTTCGTACTTTGCCTGTATATCCGTAACACATGTAAGCTTCGCATATCCTTGCTGCGCCCTGTTACTCTTGGGTCTGGTGCGCCCTACAAATGCAATAAACAAACAAACAAACAAACCAAGATGCCAACTTTGGTGGAGGTCAAGCTGGCATCCCTTTACCTCACCTCGGGGGTGCCAGTCAATGGAGTAGATGATGGACCAGACATAGCGCCCTCTGAGGCGGATATTGTGCAGCCAGACCATGACTATGTGCTGTAGAGCTGTGGTGGTGGAACAGAGAGGTGGACGTCCCAAGATGGCAGATGAGGTGGTCACAGAGCCTGGCAGGCGAGCCACAGGAGAACAGACAATGGGGGAACAGCAGGCAATCCAAGGTAGTGCTGGTGGTCAGCAGGCCCTCGCACACTACCAGGCAGCAACAGATGGTGAGGTTTAGAGGCAATATAGAGCAGGGGGAGGCAGCAATGGCACAAGGCAGGAGGAACTGGTGTCTACCATGGATTTATGAGGCAGCAGTGCTACGATTAGAGGAAGAGGCCTGAGAGCTCAATTTAGGCAACGCACAAATCACGCTTACATGTCTGACGCTGTGCCGGAGACATTTATTTAAGGGGTGCAAAGCATATTTCCTGTCGTGCACGGAGACATAGAACAGAGAGACTGAGAAATGTAGCGGGTTCAATGCATTCCTATATCTCACTGAGAGAGGTAGGGGTGCAACACACATTTCGCAGAGCCTATTTCTTTGCGTACTGCCTTGCAGATCCTATTTGGGTGCTGCCTCATGAAGTATACTTTTTAGGTGCTGCCTCGCTAAGCCTATTTACTTGGGGGTGCCACATGGACTTTGAGGCCATATTGAAGGCTACCTTGCCCTGACTGCACCATGAGTGGGACGAATCCACAGAGAGGGAGAGGATGAGGACGGGGAAGAGGGCAGGCGAAGGATGGTGGTGAGCCTACCGGTGCTCTTACACCATCAAGGTACACTATCGGCAAGAGGGCCAGACTGCAAAGCAAGAACAGGCTGCAACCCAGGAAGAGGCACACGTGAAGGAAAAGGGGCCACCAAGAAAGAAACAGTTCAGTGAGAAGGAGCTGACACAGTTGACCTGCACCCTGTGACTGAAAACACCATTACTCAGACCCAGCGGATGAGGGTGTGGCAGGAGGTCACAGATCAAATCAATGCTTGTGGGATGGAGAGGCACACAGCATCGCAGGTCCACAAGATGGTTGCCCTCATGCGATGGACCAAGGAGAATCTCGGTGGCAACCTGACCTCTGCCCGGGCCACTGGAGGTAGATCATCACAGGAGGTGGCACTGACTCCATTTGAAGAGGTCACCAGTGGACTCACAGCAGTGAGTAGGTGGTTGGTATCGGAGGATTGGTCACCTATCCATTCACGTCAGGGGAGTGCCAAGTGTGCATGTGATATGTGCTTCCATTTTTGCATGATATGCTGTTAAATGTTGTGCTATTGTTGGCTGGGGTCCTGCTCACCCATTCATGGGTACAGCAGTAATGCTACCATGGTCACTTCCATCACATGTTCTGCATTCAGGGAGATGGATGAGTGGTGTCCGTGTGCAGTTCACACTGATCTTACTGTGCACATCTCTGAATACAGGATGTCATTGCTACGCCAATACACCTATGTCTGTCAATAGCCTGCAAGGCACATCTCATTGGACATGTTCACAGTGTTATATGTGAGGACAGTGCATTGTGAACGCAAATCATGACTCACACGTAATTACACCAAGGTGTGGATAATGTCAGAGTCATCCATTCACTGGCTCTGGCTGCTGGTGAACATGAATGAGTGACAATGTCAGTGCAAATATGCATGAGTCCGTGTTTCGAACAGGAGTTGCAGCACTGGCCAATGGATGTTTGAGTGATGTAGATTCCACATTTCAATTGTAAATGGCCCAATGGCCATAGAACTGTGCACTGGTCCTGTCCATGTCACACCCACCTCATACAGGGTTCAGATGCCAAGGGCAATGAGGTGATGGGGGTTACTGGTATCATAGCAACACATATGCCTGATGGAGGGTAGGTCAGCAGAAGTAGAGGTCAGACTTCCACATGTTGCAAGAAGACAAGATTGGAGTAGAGTAAGGGGCCCAGTAATGATGCACATACTTCCATCCGTCCACTGGTGGGAATTCCACACTTATTCATGTCGGTATGAATTGATGTTCTCCTTTCCTTGAAACCATAGCATGTCGCATGGACATGATTGCAAAGGTCTTGAATGCCAGTCATCAGTTCCTAACAGGTTACAGTGTTCTCTGTTCCAATGTGTGATGTATGTGTGACTGGCCATATTGTGTCTGTATGCATTGTTAAACACAAATGCATGTTCGTCCAGGTACTCATGCCTCTGTACATCGTGGCCTCTCTTTGTGCAGGCGATGACACAGCAGATGAGCAGGAGGATGCACAACCATCCACCAGTGCAGCCCGGGGTGTTATGCCTAGTGAGAATCCCCAGGTTCTGCAGAGCATCATCAGCAGGCCTGCTGACTCCTCAGATGATGCCACCGAATCTGATGTAGGGGGCATACTGAGGGACATGGGGGGTTCACCAACGAGTAGTCTGGATGACATGGAGCTCCAAGAGTTCCTTGAGGCTGCGTGGAGGAAAGGAGAACATCAATGCATACCAACATGAATAAGTGTGGAATTCCCACCAGTGGACGGATGGAGGTATGTGCATCATTACTGGGCTGCTTACTCTACTCCAATCTTGTCTTCTTGCAACATGTGGAAGTCTGATCTCTACTTCTGCTGACCTACCCTGCATGCAGGCATATGTGTTGCTATGATACCACTAACCCCCATCACCACATTACCCTTGGCATCTGAAACCTGTATGAGGTGAGTGGGACATGGACAGGACCAGTGCACACTTATATGGCCATTGGTCCATTTACAATTGAAATGTGGAATCTACATCACTCAAACATCCATTGGCCAGTGCTGCAACTCCTGTCCGAAACACATACGCATGCGTCTTTGCACTGACATTGTCACTCATTCATGTTCACCAGCAGCCAGAGCCAGTGAATGGATGACTCTGACATTATCCACACCTTGGTGTATTTACGTGTGAGTCATGATTTGTGTTCACAATGCACTATCCTCACATATAGCACTGTGAACATGTCCAATGAGATGGGCCTTGCAGGCTATTGACAGACATAGGTGTATTGGCGTAGAAATGACATCCTGTATTCAGAGGTGTGTACAGTAAGATCAGTGTGAACTGCACACGGACACCACTCATCCATCTCCCTGAACGCGTGGGGGATGAGTTGGTGCATACAAGTGCCTGACAGGCCGTGATCCTGCAGGTGATGGCCAGGGACAACCCTGGCCTGCTAGAAAATGTCATCTAATCGGATGCTGCACACTCTACTGAACAATAGCTATCACACCAGGAGCAAGGAGAGGACATGCAGCAACTGAGCACGGTCATGAGCGAGGTTGGAATGGCTCTCCGGAAAACCCTGCATGATGAGTCTTTGGACTGCAGGGACCACCAGCTGCAGGTGATGGACACCTTGAGGGAACACTGCATAAAGAGATGTAGTCCTCAATGGACTTCCAACATCAGGACGCGGAAGCCCATATTAAATGCCTGCAGGCAGTTATGTTGGGTTTAAGGGAATCACTACATCAAGACGAAGTAGCCCATAGCAAATGCCTACACATCGAGATGTTGGCATCAAGAGTATCCCGCCATCAATGCACGGAGACCATGAGGCAGTCTCTGTACAATCAATTGTTTGCCACACGGACATCCACTGCCAAGAGATGACTACCAATCTCTCGCCATGCAGTTGGAGATGTCAAGAGTGAACATGAATAATGACTCTGTGGCCACTTGCGACGTACATCACAAGGAACTTGTTGCAATTGGGACCCTCATGCATGCATCCGTCTCACCAGTCGTCGTAGCCAATGAGGACAGGGCTTTGGCACTTCATGGTTAGAGTGCACCATCCGAGGATCCACCACAGGATGGTGGTCTCAGTTGAACCATGCAGTTGTGTCCCTTGCCCCTGCCACCTCTACTTCATGTGCCTGGTGTCCATGAGCATATGTTGGGGCTATGCATTAGGATTATTAATTTGATTACATTTGTGGACCTCCTCCAGGGTGTACTACTTCTATTTTTGATTATTGGCCCCATCCAAGATGGACATTTTCATTTGTTTGTTTCCATCCAGGGTGGACTCTATTTGATTTCTACCCCTTTCCAAGATGGACTTTTTTTCTCATTTGATTTTCCCTCATTTGAGGGCCATTGCCCTCATGAGGACGTTTTGAGTCTGGTCATACAGCCACCAGGTGCAGTAAACTGACCTGGTGTTGTGTACTGCTACAGCCACCCACATACAGGTGCACATCCCATTCTCTATTGATTCTCATATGTGCAGTCTGTATGACCAACTTGTTTAGCTGCTCAAAACCAATGTCCTATGCTGTTACCGGTATCTTGCATTGTCCAGTGCAGGCCCTCCCTGAGAGGACCAGCCAGCACCCTATTTGCACCCTTGGCCCCATTCCCTCGTCTGGACACTGGCTATCCTTGACTCAATGTGGAGGCCCAGTGTTAGGTTGAGGTGGTTAAGGATTCACAACACCACAACCGTACCATCAGGTAAGATTGTCCACTGTCCAATTTGTTCATGGCTGATGATGTTTGCAGGTCAATAGTGGCATGTCATGGCACATGTAGGGTTTTCATGGGTGGTGTGAGTTTGTGATGTTTGGGTAATGGTCACTGTCACTGAAGATGCGAGTTGGCCTACATGACTGTCTGTGTGCATGTCTCCTTGATCAGCCAGGCATGTGCTTTTTGTGTCTGGGTGCATATTCATGACTTGCTGCTTGGAGACAGTATCCTTGGGATGTTCCTGTGCAAATGCTTCTGGTGGGAGGTGATGCAGTAGCTCAATTTCATGTGTGGCATTCCATTTGCAGTCCTGTAATGTCTGCCGAGCATGCTGTCTCCTCATGTGTCATGTCCAGTTGACACTCCATGATCAGGGGTGGACTGGCCTATTGGGTACTCTTATGAACTCATGGTAGGCCTCTGCACCCTGGGCCATGTTTGTGTGATATTTCCAGATTTTCTCATGTGAATCGGATTGGCTTGAAGTTGAAGTGTAATATGGGATCACTTTGGATATAATATCCATGGCCTCTTTTGGGTTCCGGTACACCCATGTCCATGTTGCATGGGCATGCAAAACACCTGACTGCATCATTCCACATAGGTGGATGATCCAGTTGACATGTATGCATGTGGGTGATGTGTGTAGTGTGCAGTGCACTACTGCTGCGGTGCAGGTGTCAGATGCAGGTATGCATTTTTCATGTGTCATATGTCATGTTGCTGATGTGTTCCCATTAATTTGGTCAAGGAATGTTAATGGTAAGGGGTGTGCTATATTACCTTTCCATTCATATTTGTGTAGCCTGTGGTTTGCTTGTTTGCTTTCTGGTATTCCTTCAGGGCTTCTTGATGATTGGACGGGGCATGTGGAGTTCATTAAAGACATGCATGTGGAAGAAGTGGGTAAGCAGCTGCTGATTTTCCCCATTTCAGAAGCATGTGCATGGCTGTGATGTTTGACACTGAGCAGGTCCAGCAGTAATGGTGCGGAGGGAGACATCATGAACAGGGCTCATGAAACCTAGGCATGCACTGTGGAATGCCACAAGAACTGGCTGGAGGAGTCCTGCATGGAATTTGAGAACTTGACAGTTATAATCTACCCAGGAGTGCACTCGGGCCCCTAGCCCTGCAAAGGTCAAATGCGTGTAGCTTTTTCCCAAGCTGCCAGGGGCCCGCAGCCTCTTCACCTTCCCCCCAACCACCTGGGTATTCCCTCCCAGGGCCATGCAGTTTGTGAGAGGTAGTTTTGCCAGGGCACACATGGGTCCTTCCCACCTGAGCCCATTTGAATGCATTACTCTACCAGATGCCACTCTCTGAGCCTGGTCATTTGGTAGTGGGCCATATGAATGGATGAATGGACCAGATGGCCGCCTGCTCTGGAATTGCAGACAGATGCCACTTTGTATATTTTTCACCATTTTGGTCTATAAGGAAGCACTTTTTTCCAAGATGTCTCCCTCAGTAACCCAGGGTACACAGACAACAAGAAAGCTCAGTCACCTTCCCCAGGGCATTGTAAACAGTGTGTATGTATCCTGTCTGTGCTTCACATGGATCTCACTACCCAACTCCACAGGATCGATTGGTGCACTTGGACCATCTAGGGTTGAACAGCTTGGCTGCCATGGTTGCTGTTTCAATCAATTGGCTTCCACCTGCCTTGGGACTGTGTCAAGGGTATTCCCCCTTCTGCAAGGGCTCCCTTATGTGGGTGGCTAACCCCTCCAAGTAGTGCACAATCCAATCAGCCTTGCAGCTGACCAATTATCAGATCAAGGTGGATGGGGGCCGTTGGTGTTAGCCCCAGTGTGGGCCCATTAAGCCCTGCTGTTAACCCTTCTCTGCCAAGCATGTTTCTGCAACAGTTCAGAGCAACCATTCCGTGGGGTGCCGACCCCCCTGTCACCACACACGTGGTGGCCAATGGGGAAACCCCTCTAGCTTAAAGTTGTGCCTGAGTCCAGCCTCTTCCCTCTCCCCTCCCCAAAGGGCACAGGGACAGAACACACAGAATCTGGGCCGCCGGTGCCCATGTAATTGACCTGCCCACTCCCCCATGTGTGTTAGTGGGGGTCACGCTCTGTTGCTTGTATCGCGCAGATGGCCCGAGGGCATGAAGGACAACCCAAGACAGGTGCAAGGCTCCCACTGTTGCCACCCTCCAGCAGGTGCAGCTATCAGGTTGACCCTGCCAGTGGGATTCTCTTATCTCAAAGATTGAGCCATACACGTGTTAGTACACACAGCTGGTATAGTGACACCGCATATGGCTCATTGTATTAGTGATAGTTCCTTTGATGGCTCCCTCTGTGTACCTTTGCACTTGGTCTGTGAGGGTTACGGTCCTCGGAAACACAAGTCAGCTTCTATAACTTCCCCTGGGCTCTCATGGTGTTCCTTTGGATTTCGGCAGCTCCACCACACTGGTTTTTCACTGCATGTTAGGTCTCACCTAGACCACTCTGCTGGCTTGGTTTCTGCCACTGGGCACCAGGTTCCCCAACAACCATGTAGATCATGGCTCTTCTCCACCTTCTCAGTCCCTGCCTTCTTCCTCCAGGCGTTCGGGTCCACAGTGTGTCCTCTCCATGTTGCTCAGCTCCCCAGTGTGAAGCTGCTCCAGTGCAGAACTGACTTCAAGGAGAAGTCTTTCTATGTCAGATTGTCATTCTAGCTTCCAATGGTTAGTATCTTTGTATCAATCCAAATAGGGCTTTTTCCTGCGCTTCCTCATTGCAGTACTATTAAAGTCATCTGTGTTCACTCTTCCCTCACTCTTCCTCGTCACAGTATTATCTGCCTGATATACATAATTGCTATGTATGAGGAAATTAGTAGAAGAATGAAGAGGCATAGAGGATGGGGGTGTCTGAGCCCTATTTGGATGGTTGGGTGAAATATGTCTGGCATCATGATGGTGTGGACACTGTGTTCCCCCTTGACAGTCCTAACTTCTCCCATCAATGGGGTCCCAATCCATGGGGGATTATTGGGTAGCAGCCTTACCTCCCTGGCCCCATGGGTCCTTCTCCCAGGGAGAAGTGACAACATCGAAGGATTCATCACACAACTCACCTGCCAAATCAACTTGCCCTTGCAATGGATTGCACTGGATCATCCGGCCCATACCTAGTTGCTGCTCAGAGCCGCAGGGGCTAAGCGGCAACAAGTAGGAGGGCTCATGCAGTGTGCTCGGTTGTCCTGGTTGATTGCCTGGGTGGAGCTGCCGCCGGTTCATATCTTGGTGGTAGTAGCAAATGTTCAAACAAGCACTTTGTGTTCCGTAGTGGAGGAAGGTGCCATTTACCCAGCTGTTGGACATGGGTCAGTCGTTCCTAAGCGATGGGGGAGCACCGTTCAGAAGGGACAGGCAATAATCTTTGTTGCCCTCATGCTGATCGAAAGGCAGTCAGGTTCAGATCCCCGAACTCAGTGTAGCTTAGACAGGCACCCTCATTGTGCACTTTGCAGCAACACAAAAGTTCCTGGAAAATCCGGTGTGTGCCCTGGGGAGGGTTATATTTTCTTTTTGAATGACAGGGCATGCTGGAAGGGTTTGCCCTGAGAGAAGAGCCTGAGCCTTGGAAAGCATCACAGTTCGGGCAGTGTACGCATACAGTGAGATCTCGCTGGTCCTTGTTAACCCAGGGCAGATGGTGTAAATCTTGCACAGATCCATAACCATATTCGTAACAGGGCTCCAAGGTGAACCGCTCTTGCATGGTGGAACAATATAGGTAAGGGAAGTAGGCAAGTAAGGTCTAACTTCAGGATGAGAATTGGCTCTAAAGGCTGGGTGGGTCAGGTAGCGCATGTAGTGGGGCTGGCCGCACACCACAGCTGGATGAGGCATTTCTTTCTGACTGTTTATGTTTCCATCAGAGGGTTTCTGACAATTACCACAGGGATAACTATCTTGTGGTGGCAAAGCATTCAGAGTGACTTTGAATTTTGATCCTTCCATGTCAGCTCTACCTATCGTGAAACAGAATTAAAAAAACGTTAGATTGTTAATCCACTAAAAGGGAACGTGAGCTGGGTTTAGAACACTATGTGACAAGTTAGTTTTACCATAATGTTGATGTGTTGTTGCAATATTAATCCTACTCAGTATGAGTGGAACTGCATGTTCTGACATTTGGTATATGTGCTTGGCAGAGGAGCCAATGGGGCGAATCTTATATCTGTGGGATTATGACTGAATGCCCCCTAAACTGTAACAGTGATGCAGCAATGTGGAGCCTCGGTTGGCCTAGGATGGCCACCCTCTGCACAGAACTGCTTGCCTCAGGACTTGAGTGTGGACAGAAGGGCGCAACCTCTCTCCCCATAGTGCAGCACATGCTCCTGGTGAATGTGGTGCATAATCATTTGTAGATGACCTGATTCGGGGTCAGGGTTTTGTGCGTAGCAGAGTA
Organism: Ambystoma mexicanum; assembly: GCF_040938575.1. NCBI lineage: Eukaryota > Metazoa > Chordata > Amphibia > Caudata > Ambystomatidae > Ambystoma > Ambystoma mexicanum. The sequence goes on along the minus strand of NC_090941.1, from coordinate 288,979,634 downwards.
GCTACATTGCTGCAATCTATTGGAAGACATCCTCTGAGCCAAGGTTTTGTCGAAGGGGCTGCCGCAGTGCCAGTGCCGCTAGGGTCTCTATCCTTCCTCCACCTGCTGCGCCACAGGGTGCACAGGAAACTCCCACCCAACCTGGGTGCACCTGCATAGATGTGAGCTTGGCGGGGAGTGTTCTTCTTCCTTTCCGGTCAGCCTAGCAGAACTGATGACCTTAGCCCAGCCGGCAGCAGAATGGCAGGACCCAGCCTGTGGGAGTCAGGGAAGAGAGGCTGGGCCTTGGTTGCAGATGGTGGCTTTAACCCGGGACCCAGGGAAGAGAAGTGGCAGTTTAAGGCCTGGCCGCAGGGCACAGAGGTGGTGGCTTAAGCCCCGGATCCTGAATGGTGGCCTTAAGGCAGGCACAACCTCATGGCTGCACAGCTATGTGGTCAGTGAGGACCGTCCCAGGCCATCTGGTCCTTTGGCTGAGCCTAACTAGCCATCTGGCCATGAGTGAGACCAGATGGCCTGAGTCACAGCTGGCCCGACTGTCTCCTATATTTGCCTGCGGCCAGGCTACATAAGTCAGTGGGAAGTGTGTCACAAGAACTGGACGGGCTCCTCCATGCTTGGATTGGGGCCCCAGAGCAGGTGGGGACCAATAGGCCTGTCTGCAGAGGGAGAGGCTAAGCAAGCCCAACAGCTGAATACCCAGGTGGGACTCAGGGTCCAGTAGGTGTCCCAGGGTAGTGCTACTGGGGCAGGGCCTGACGGTCTGGGACCACTGGCCTCTCCAGAGAACATAGCTCAAAGGTGTCCCAGCTAGAGCTCCAGGAATGAGGAGTGCTGACCTAGCTATTGTGCCCCATGCAGGGCGCCAGCCACGAAACTCAGCTGCAGTCTTTGCTGTGGGTCCAACCCAATCTGTAGGGCAAAGCTCTAAGGCATCACAGGCAGGGCCCCAGGCGGCCAGGGGTGCCACCCCACCTTTGCTACTGGGTAGAACATGGCTGTCATGTTTCCTTGTTCTATGTGGGACACCTTAAGGCACTCCTGTTTTTTTCTTTCATGCACTGCATGTGTTTGTGAGCGGGTGAGGTGATTTTGCAAGCCCTGGTGAAGACATCAGTCAGGTGAGGCCTGTGAATGTTGGTGCATGCCACACAGGGGAGCACATGGTGTGGTGACATGCGACTGGGATGTCTTCCCTGTGATTTTGTGCCTGTGAGAAGGGTACTGTTATTTCCATTTGATATAACTGTGTAGGTGGTTTGTAGGTTTGTAAACTTGATGTGATGGATATGGATGGAGTGACATTGTGTTTTGGGATTATTGGGGACACACAGTTTGCCTCTCAAAGATACACATTCTCAGGGTGTTGTTTTGGGTAAGTTGGATTAGCCCTATTTCATCATTGAAAGGCATCAGGGATGTGGCTTCACTGTCTGCGCTCCACAAGGCCTGCAAATCAGGTGAAGTATCTTTGTACAACCTGTTTCTGTATGCCCTGTCCGTGTGCCCTTTCAGCCTATTAAAGGAATGAGCGGTGCAGGTGGATGAGGGCAGTGTCCCTCCTGCAGCTGCACTGCTATGCCACAACATGTGGCGATATTGTGCAGGACACAAAATGCCATGATAATCTTGCATACTGCAGGCGGTGCATATAGCAATACGCCACCTGAGTGGTCAAGGGAGTGGAGGCATGACTTGAGCACCCTGAATGTGCACTCCACTGTGCCCCTAGTAGCTATATGTGCTGTTTTTTTTTTAATCTTACCTCACCTTGGTTGGCTGCATTCCTGAAGGGTGTCAACGGGAATGGTGAGAGCGGGTAGGCACTGTCCCCTGCAAAGGTGGAAATGGTTGCTGTTAGCATTGTCATTGCTTGTTATTCTGTGTGTCATGTGGCTACTTGTATGTGCATGAAAGTTGATACTCACCCACCAGTCAAGTGTTTCCAAAGGTTCCCGATGCAAGGGCTTGGTATAAGGGTGAATGGCGTAAGATGTAACAGTCCTACGTGCATCCTGGGAAATTTGCATTCACATCCATGATGTATCCCTTGGCATCACAGATCACTTGCAGCCAAAGTTTCCTGTTGTGAATGAGGTGCTCGGTTTCTCAGGGGGGCTAGTTGATGTCTCCCATGACTCCTGGAACGTGTGCAATTGCATAGAATTTCCATCACACTCTCTGCCTTTCCTGTAGTGTGTGTGGCATGTATATGTGCCTATGCACACATGCCAGGATGCAGCTCAATACCTGGTGGAGGCACCTGCATTGTGTGGGCTGTGATATGCCAGCGACAATGGCTGTAGTGCACTGGAATGATCGAGATGCCAGGAATTGTAGGTCTGATAACACCTTCTGCAGGGGTGTCAGTGTCTGTGAGCACATAGTGCGTGATACCAGGTCCTTCTCCCACTCCTTGAGCAGGTCCAGCATGACATGGGGAGGGAATTGCTATCTTGTATATACCTCCTCATCTGGCATTCCAAATAATTTGCTTTGTGGATGGAAGATCCTGGCCCTCGTCCTCATCCTCCTCCTCCTTCTTCTTCCCTGCAGTAGGATCAGTGCTAGTAAAGCAGGTTCGCCCTTGACAAGTCTTATGCTCAATAGGGTTGCATTGCACTTTTTCATACTTGAGGTTTTATTGTACTTTGTGACATGTCTCCAGTGGGTTTAAGATCGCAAGATGTGCATTCTCCTTTGGACTCCAGTCAATTGCGTGATAGATTCTATGAATAGAGTGTCCTTAGCACGTGATAGGGTGGATTTTTTATTTACACAGTGCATCCCTCCATACGCCCATATTATTCCTTGTTCGTCCTCATTTTCCACCTGGAATGGGGATTTTGCATGTTATGCCCCCTAAGTATTACTTAGTGCTGACCATTCCCGCTCTTTGTGTCATGCCAAGTGCTCCTGCAGAGCGCAAAGTAGGAAGGACCAGTGCAAAGTTCGATCCATGAATCAGAAAGTCGTTTTTGTCACGGCACATAGAGTACTTTTGCACGCAAAGTGAGTTTGCGCCACGCTAAATATTTAGGAAATTAGGCCCACAGTGTAATGCCATATGCTATATTGACATTCTCACTGAAACAACCTACGTGTGGACACTGCTCCCAAGAATCTTTCAAGAAAGGTGACCTTTTACCTTCCACTGCCTCTGCAGTTTACCTTCTAAGAGAACCCTCTCTCCCACAGCTGGGAGCACACCTTAAGCTCTTTATGTCATTTCCCGTACTTTTTCCCACCGCACTGGCTTCCAAGCTTGCAAGACCTATAGGTCATCCATCAAAGGTATTGCGAACAACCTGAGTTTCAAGCTCATTCTCAATGGAGTGAGCATCAACAAGTGTGTTTGTGGCTGGTAAGAAACAATGGGCCTCATTACAAATTCAGCAGTGCAGGAAAAAATGGGTGATCATTCTGCTACCTACACTTTTTTCTGAGGTAACGGAATTACTGCCATTGTTACTGCACCACCAAACTATAGGTCTGGCCTTGAAGTAGAGGATTTTCGTCCAGCTTACCCCAAAAAATGACCATGGCAGAATTACCACAAGCAGTAATTCTGCCGAAATCCCCCTGCAGTCCTATCACCCTACCACCATTCATAATCTTACTGTACCTCATCGCATCTGCCGGAGCAGGTGCCCCTAGCCCTGCATCGTGTTGCAGGTGCCCACCAGCAGGACACAAATCAGAAAGGTCTGGGAGGTAGCGGTAAGGCCAGGCACTATACGTGCAGCCACGCAGCCCCTCTATGCCCACTGCCAACCCCCCACCACCACCAGCCTCCGGATCAGCAAGGGCTGCTTTGCCCCTCTCAATTTTTCATCAATTGCAGTGCCGTTCCGCTCTGCGTTCGACTGCCGACCGAAATTCTAAGATGGCTGCCGCCGTGATGCTTGGATCTACCTGACCCTGTCTCCGAGGCTCCAGGCATCCAGGAATCTCACCATTGGATCAGCCCATATACATTACACACGCCCAATCACTGTCAGGCGGTAGCTGGTGGGCGGAGTAAGGCACAGGAAGAAGGCCAACAGGTGACTGAGCTGACGAGCAGATCAGTCCCTCATCGCATCTGCCGGAGCAGGTGCCCCCAGCCCTGCCTCGTGTTGCAGGTGCCCACCAGCAGGACCCAAATAAGAAAGGTCTGGGAGTTAGAGGTAAGGCCAGGCACTATACGTGCAGCCACGCAGCCCCTCTATGCCCACCGCCTACCCCCCACCACCACCAGCCTCCGGATCAGCAAGGGCCGCTTTGCCCCTCCCAATTTTTCATTAATTGCGGTGCCGTTCCGCTCTGCGTTCAACTGCTGACCGAAATTCAAAGATGGCCGCCGCCGTGATGCTCGGACCTGCCTGACTCTGTCACCGAGGCTCCAGGCATCCAGGAATCTCCCCATTGGATCAGCCCATACACATTACTCGCGCCCAATCACCGTCAGGCGGTAGCCGGTGGGTGGAGTAAGGCCCAGGAAGAAGGCCAACAGCTGACTGAGCTGACAGAGCGCTACAGGCACTTAGCCCACGCATGCTCCTCCACTAGCCAAGAATCTTAGGTGAGTCCTCCGCATGCCATTCCTCCAGGCGCTAATCCCGCAGCAAGAATCTTTCCTCTTGCAGGCTCCTGCTAGCAAACTAATGGCCCCGCTGACCCTTTCATATCTTAGGCGTTAGCGTTTCACGCCACCTCTCCCGCTCTGCCCACGAGCACAAGTCTGAGCACGAGCCTGACTTCAACAGCCCTACAAATTTAATTGACTACCGTGTTACGCGGCCCTGATTAGCTGTACTATGCCTGCCCCTAGCGGCCCTGATCAACTGTGTTACTGCATGCCCCTAGAGGCCCTGATCAACTGTTTTATTGCATGCCCCTAGAGGCCCTGATTAACTCTGTTACTGCCTGCCCCTAGTGGCCCTGATCAACTGTGTTACTGCATGCCCCTAGCGGCCCTGATCAACTGTGTTACTGCATGCCCCTAGCGGCCCTGATCAACTGTGTTACGGCATGCCTCTAGCGGCCCTGATCAACTGTGTTACTGCCTTCCCCTAGCGGCCCTTATCAACTGTGTTACTGCATGCCCCTAGCGGCCCTGATCAACTATGTTCTGCAAGCCCCTAGCGGCCCTGATCAACTGTGTTGTTGCCTGCCCTTAGCGGCCCTGATCAACTGTGTTGTTGCCTGCCCCTAGTGGCCCTGATTAACTGTGTTATTGCATGCCCCTAGCAGCCCTGATCAACTGTGTTATTGCCTGCCCATAGCGGCCCTGATTAAATGTGTTACAGCAGGCCCCTAGCGGCCCTGATCAACCATGTAGTTGCCTGCCCCTAGCGCCCTGATTAACTGTCTTGTTGCCTGCCTGCCTGTACATCTGTTGTCTACAAATGCAGCCCCTTGGCACGCACCCACAGCGCCTACGCACCTCCCTTCCTCTTCCTCCATCTTCCTCATTTGTCTCTCCCTTCTTGCCATCTGCAGCATGCCTCCTGCGCACCCAGGCCAGCATGCACACCCATGCCCTACACCACCATTTGACAACATACACTAGATCATCGTCTGTACTCCAATCCACATTCAGCCACCGTACCAATCTGATCGGACATCACTCACACCACCTCAGGCTCTGTAGACTAAGAACACGCACTAAACCCCTCCTAGCTCACCGCAGCACACCACCCTCCACAATCCTTAGGAACAACAGACTCAGCTCTCGCACCCATACATCAGTCGCCCAGTTTCACCTTTCTGACCATGCTCACTACACTAGTACCCATCACACCGCATCTATCACCCCCCAGCCTCCTACACCCAAACACACACTTTCCACCTCCAGCAACCCCAGCACCAACACACATACTCCACTACCAGATTTAAGATGTGCACTCATCAATGCTCACTCTGTCCATGCCCATGCCATCGAAATCAATGACCTTATCACCACCCACAATCTAGACCTACTTGCCATATCCAAAACCTGGCTCCATGAAGCTTCCAGCCCATCCATCCATCCACCTCGCCCTCCCCAAAATTATACCATCCTCAGACAGGACCGTAAAAACGCTAAAGGTGGCGGCATTGCCCTCATCTTTAAAAACACCCTTGCCATGAGAATGTGTAACCAACAATGGGACAACAACGCTGATCTCCTCACTGCTAAACTAGCCCTCTCCCCTAACTGCACCATAAACTTCTTTATCACCTACAGACCACCAGGATCAGCCCCTGACTACCAAAAGCAACTCCTCCAAAACATAGGCAACAACCTTAAAAGCACCACCAAAAGCACCCTTCTAGGGGCTATTAACCTTGGCTTATCTGACCCAAAGGACAAAGCAGCAGCAAACTTAGCCAAAGAACTCTCACACATGGTGTTCGAACACAAAATTACTGCACCCACTCATAACAAAGGCAGATCCATTGACTGGCTAGCTGATCACAACTGCTCATCTGCAATCACCTCCATCTCGGCCCTCCCATGGACAGACCATTACCTCATTCAATTCTCCATTCCTACCATGCACACCCATAAAACTCTAACTCATGCCCCCTCGCCAAAGTAAGAAGCTCCAAAAAACTCACTGCCTCCAACCTCGCTCCTCTTCTCGATATCCCTGAACTCAAGCCTCCATTTATCCATGACCCTACCTCTCTCGCCAACATCTACTCCAGTGCACTGGCTCAGGCCATCGAATCAATTGCCCCTCTAGAAGAAAAAAAATCCATGCACTGCAACTCTTAGTTTCATTGAAGAACTATCTGCCCTTCGCACCAAGAAACGCAAAGCTCTGTCCAGGTGGCAATCAGCACCTAACCAATCTTCTCTTAATTATTTCAAAGAGATCTCATTGACCTACAAAAAAGCTATATTCCACGCTAAATCCGAACCCTATAACCAGAGAATCACCAATGCCAGCTCCAAATCAATAGAAATATTCTCCATATTCAAAGAACTCACCACACCTGCCTCCAGCCCAGACGAAATCATCAAGGATGAAGCATGGTGCACAGGCATCCAGTCTGCCCTCCTCAATAAAGTCAACGCACTCCAAAACAAAATAGCCTCCCAACGCAAAGCTCTCAACACCCCCACTTGCTCTCCTACACCTCCCACTAACAATACTCTCTCACAAACACCCCTTTTCGCTTTCAGAGAAGTCTCAGAGATAGAAGTCAAGGACCTCCTCAAAAAAATCAAACCTTCCACCTGCAAAGGGGATATCTGCCCACCTTCCATAATCAAAGAGTGCTCAGAATCCCTCACCCCCATCATCACAGCTTTCATCAATGCTTCATTCGCATCTGGAACTGCACCACAATGCCTAAAAGAAGCCTGGGTTCGCCCGCTCCTGAAAAAACCCTCTCTTGATCATTCCTCCCCCAATAACTATCGCCCCATCACCACCGTCTCCTTCCTCCTTAAAATCGTAGAGAAAGCTGCACACAACCAAATCCAACACTACCTGTAAATCCACACCATCCTAGGCAGAAGACAATCAGGTTTCCGCAAAGGCCATGGGACTGAAACTGCCTTCTAGACTTAAAGAATCAAATTACCAAGATAATGGACACAAGCAAACCTGCTCTCCTCCTACTGCTCAACCTCTCTGCAGCATTTGACCTGGTCGACCACACCATTCTCACATCTCACCTCATCAATGCCCCTCTCACAAAGCAACCACTTGGATCACATACTTCCTTGAAGGTAGGGCCATGAAAGTGTACTCAGGCCAGGCCAGCGCTCCCCCCATCACTATCAGTTGTGGAGTCCCACGAGGGTCTTGCACTGCACCTACCCTTTACAACCTATTCACCAAACCCCTCTTTGACTTACTGGACTCCCTCGACATAGCGTACACAAACTACGCCAACGTCACGCAAGTTCTCCTCCCCCTCTCCGGAGACTACGACCAAGACTCAGAAGCCCTCCTCAAAATCTATTCTACTATCCAAACCTGGATGGCTATCAATGGTCTCTGTTTAAACGGAGATAAAACCGAAATCATTATCCTAGCCCCCAGCAAAACACTCACTAAACTCAGCCCCGACCACTCTCACATGACTATCGAAAGAATTAGCATATCTGTCTCCTCTGCCGTCAAGACTTTAGGAGTCTACAAAGACGCCACACTCTCCATGACTAGACAAATCAGCGCCATCACCTCAGCCTCTGCTCTGACCACCAAATTCATTTATGCCATAAAACCCTACCTCACCACACCCAACTGCCTCTCCATAGCCAGAGCTACTATAGGAGCCAGATTGGATCACTGCAACGCCCTCCTAGCAGGCACATCAGCTAAAAACCTAAGCAGGCTCCAAATAGTGTGCTGCACTACACATCCCCAAAACTGACCATATTTCACAGGCCAGAAGACTCGTCCATTGGCTCCCAGTCAAGGAAAGAATCAACTTTAAAATTCTCATTCTCACACACAATTGCATCAATCACACAGCACCCCCTACTTATCTGAAGCTATAACAAAGATCTCCATCCGTCCTAGAAGAAGCCATCACGCTAACCAACTCCGAGTACCCACTGTAAGAAGATCCAAAGCCGGCGGCATTGGCTTCCCCCACATTGCACCTAAGCACTGGAATGCCCTCCCCAACTCACTCGGAGCAGAACCATCGCTGTACTCCTTTCGCAAATCCCTCAAAACTACACTATTCAATTAACCTCTTCCCCCCTCCGCCTACACTTGCTCTCATACTTCTGCTACGAAATGTGTCTTGTAATGAAAATTGCCTTGTAACCATCTTCCTTCCACTGTAACCAGATTAGGTTTACCTGTAACAGCGCCACAATGCCCCCGGGCTGATGTGCGCTTTAAATAAATTTGAAAAAATAAATAAATAAATACACCGGACCAAGAGACGGTAATGGTAATTGAGTTTGGCAGTAATTCGGCAGATTTACCAGTTAATTCCCACCAGATCCATGATGAGGCTCAATGTGTGCCTTTTAAGCAAGTCTCTTTGTCAATGTTTTTCCACAAAGAATGTAATCTAAACTCTACTCCTGCAATATGGAAAGCAACATCCCGACCCACACGAAACCCGAAAAGTAGTTTTATTTGATTACTATTGAAGGTTTTAAAATAGCCCAAACAGCCAAATGTTGTCCGACCCTATTGAGATATAGTGCAGCGATTGCTAGATCTAACAATGAGCAGGGGAATGGGGCAGTCAGTGTACCCATCACAGCTTACAAGATACAGGCTAGACAGGAAACCCTCTATGGGGCAGTGCTATGGGGGTATGTGAATAACAGCTCACTGTCTGCAGCTGAGAACAACTTTGTTAAAAACATTTTAGGTTTGCCAACTAGCACCCCAAATCTGCCCATTTATTTGAAATTAGACATTTAGCGGATAGGTTCACTGTGTATAGCCAGACCTCTGTTCTACTGGGCAAGACTTTGGACTAGACCATACTTGTATAAGAATAGGGAGGCAGTAAAGGATGTATTGTCCCACCCCAGTGGGTTCTTGCTCTCGTGGTTTTTACACATTAAGAATGATCTTGCTGATATTGGGCTTGGTGTATTTTGGGCACAACCTGGGCTGATGTGTACCTCATCCAAGGTGTAATTACAAAAGCTCTTGAAGCTAAGGATGAATCCGAAATTAGGAGCTTGGTCAAGCAGAGATGCAGATTAAAAGTATACTGGGACTGTAAACAAACCATTGGCTACAAGGAATACCTAGACGTTGTAAAGCCATAACATGAGAACACACCGACCTTTGAACAATACATGGTGAAGTGTTACCATTACTTATAAACCCAGCATCTCAGTTCCTCAACTTGTATCCCCCAGTCTCTGAGTAGCAAACATACATTTTGGCAAGTGTATTCTATCCTAAAACTCAAGCTTTTGTCTACTATTACTGTGCAGACACCCTGAGTCCAAAAGAGGTTTTGTAGATTCTTGAGTGAGTTTCAAAAACTATGCTACAAAACACTCATCTGACAGTAGTGTTAGAGTTGACGTGCGTGTGTGATGTCAATAGGTTTCCACACAGCACATGCATTTGATTCACTGGATACATTGTGGCTTGCACTACTCATGGTTACTCCCACACATAAATCAGGTCACACACTTGATCAGATATTCACATGAAATGCTGAAGTTGTAATAGCTGACCCTATTCTATTTACAAGGTTGGATCACTTTGGGATTTCCATTGTGTCTACCTTAAATAGGCCAGTATCTGACTGCACCCTTCTAGAGCATTCCATCTCCAAATGCAGACCCTGGAACGTATTACTAAGGAAGCAGTAAGTGATAAAATGATGGCACTCCCTACACCCAGCAATTCCTGTCCAAACCATATAGAATCATTTTCCCTCTAACTGATTGTGTTACCAATCTTGCAGATTCTGCAGCTCCATTGAAGATAAAGGCACACAGATCTGGTGCCTTGTAACACAACATTTTCCTCAGAAAAGTTAAAATCCCAATACACATCAATACAAAAAAATGCAAGATAGTGAAAATGATCTTATGATCACAATGAAAAGATCATACCCATAAAACAGATGAGAACTTGGTGTATGGTTTATCTGAATTCCTCTTATGCAAAATATAGAATATGTAGATTGATTTTACCAGTAGCCCTTTGAACGCTTTGAACGGTGATGGCTGCATTGAAGCTCTGAGCACAAGTCCCAGACTAAAGCTTTTCATGGAGCTAACCCTTAAGGATGTTGAGACATGAGTTCATCTAACGGTTCTGGAACTCCTCAGGGCCCCACTACTGCACATATCTCCAAAGAGATCTTCCCTTTGTCTTGGGTGGAAATAAAGAACCTATTTAATGCAACTATGAAAGTAGCAACAGTACCAGAGGAATGGAAAATAGCTGTGTTTCAATGATTGCTTAAAACTCTATTGTGATCCCTACGGAATTAAGCAACTTTAGACCCATGTGCCACCACTCACCAAATGTAATCATTCATGGAAGGAAATCAGCTGGACTTCGCTCCAACGGGATTCTGCCCGCTAGGAGCACCATGCCACTCACCAGGGTTATCTTTGATCATCTCCAGGAAGAAGTGGTCAGAAGCAGTGTGTGAGCTATGGTCAATTTGAACTGTATGTGGCTTTTGATAGCATGTACATGATTCCTCATAAATCACCCAGAATCTTTGAGTCTGGACTCTGTAGTGACAAGGCGATTTGATAGTTTCTTTTAGGAAGGGACACCCCCGTTGTACCTCAAACCCCTGTGCTGAGCAGTATCACATGGCTCTGCTCTATTGCTACCCCAATTTACTATTTTCATTAGGCCACTGGTTGACATGATAATACAGAGTGTAGTCCTATTTTGGAACTAACGGATGATAGATACACAGATCTTCCTGAAACTGTCTGGGAACAGGCACTGTACTTTAATTAAGATGGGACTTCTGACCAACAGTAACTGATGAGCAGTTTATTGAAGAGGTAGGCTGATAAAGGGACACCCTGCCTCTCACTCCAGACTCCGGGAACTATCCAATAGACTAGCATGGGACACCAGTCCATCACAATCCATGAAGAGCCATCACTGTGTTACCCATTCTCGCTTATGAAAAATAGAACATTCCCATCTCAAATACGAGCAGGGCATGGCCTCTGAATAGCTACCAAAACCTTAAACATGACAATACTACACCTTTTCTCTCATTGACAAAGATATATATCAGAGCCAAGATCTGCTTGCAGGATATGCCGATGTCACTACACGCCGTGTGCACATTGTTATTGTTATTGTTATTGTTATTTTGCATTTATATAGCGCCTTATATACCATTGGTATGGTCTGAAGGCGCTGGTAGGTTGAACGCCCTTGGGAACCGAAGTTTAGATCAGTAGAGGGAGTAGAGAGAGTCAAAGATGCGTGTGGGCACCATGTATGTGTGCAGCTTGTGTGGTATTCGTGTAATAGCTGCTTCTTAGCGGTAGGTGTGGTGGTTGAGGGGTCAGGAGTATGTGTTCGTTCTGGCAGGATTTATCCAGACCGGATGTGGCTGCGTTAGGCCTGAGGAGAACGCCTGGCTGGGGGTGTGTAACCAGCAGTGTTTACATAGAGTGATGTGGAGTATGTGACGGATGTTGGTATGAGAACAGTTATACCGAATGGTGTCATAGTATCTCTGTGTTCTAGTTGAGTGGTGGTGTAAGGATAGAGTAAGCATAAGGTGGGTTATATGGTCATTCGAGTGTTTTCTAGAATCTTCTAACGAGGCTATTGGGAACATTTCTAAATTCAACTTTCACAAAGAGGCTATTGGGAACATTTCTAAATTCAACTTTCACAAAGAGGCTATTGGGCACATTTCTAAAGTCAGTTTTCACAAAAGGCTATTGGGGACACTTCTAGGTTCAACTTTTCACAGAGGCTATTGGGCACATTTCTAAGTTCAACTTTCACAGGGGCTACTGGGCAACTTGGCAATTGGGCACACTTCTAATTCTACTTTCCACAGACGCTATTGGGCACTCTTCTAGGTTCAACTTTCCACAGAGGCTATTGGGCACATTTCTAAGTTCAACTTTCGCAGGGGCTACTGGGCAACTTGGCTATTGGGCAAACTTCTAATTCAGCTTTCCACAGAGGCTATTGGGCACATTTCTAAATTCAACTTTCATAGAGGCGATCGGGGACACTTCTAAATGCGACTTTCACAGGGGGTATTGGACACACATCTAAATTCAACATTCTCAGAGAGGCTATTGGGCACACTTCTAAATTCAACTTTTCACAGAGGCTATAGGGCACACTTCTAAAGTCAGTTTTCACAAAAGGCTATTGGGAACACTTCTAGGTTCAACTTTTCACAGAGGCTATTGGGTACATTTCTAAATTCAACTTTCACAGGGGCTACTGGGCAACTTGGCTATTGGGCACTCTTCTAATTCTACTTTTCACAGAGGCTATTGGGCACATTTCTAAATTCAACTTTTCATAGAGGCAATTGGGGACACTTCTAAATTCAACTTTAACAGAGAGGTTATTGAGGACACTTCTAAGTTCAACTTTCACAGAGGCTATTGGGCACACTTCTGAATTCAACTTTAACAAAGAGGCTATTGGGCACACTTCCAAGTTCAACTTTCCACAGAGGCTATTGGGCACACTTCTAAATTCTACTTTCTCAGAGAGACTATTGGGGACACTTCTAATTCTACTTTCACAGAGAGGCTATTGGGCACACTTCTAAATTCAACTTTTCATAGAGGCTATTGGGGACACTTCTAATTCTACTTTCACAGAGAGGCTATTGGGCACACTTCTAAATTCAACTTTCACAGAGAGGCTATTGGGCACACTTCTAAGTTCAACTTTAACAAAGAGGCTATTGGACACACTTCTAAATTCAACTTTTCATAGAGGCTATTGGGCACACTTCTAAATTCAACTTTTCATAGAGGCTAGTGGGGACACTTCTAAATTCAACTTTCACAGAGGCTATTGGGCACACTTCTAAATTCAACTTTTCATAGAGGCTAGTGGGGACACTTCTAAATTCAACTTTCACAGAGGCTATTGGGCACACTTCTAAATTCAACTTTTCACAGAGAGGCTATTGGGCACACTTCTAAAGTCAGTTTTCACAAAAGGCTATTGGGGACACTTCTAGGTTCAACTTTTCACAGAGGCTATTGGGCACATTTCTAAGTTCAACTTTCACAGGGGCTACTGGGCAACTTGGCAATTGGGCACACTTCTAATTCTACTTTCCACAGACGCTATTGGGCACTCTTCTAGGTTCAACTTTCCACAGAGGCTATTGGGCACATTTCTAAGTTCAACTTTCACAGGGGCTACTGGGCAACTTGGCAATTGGGCACACTTCTAATTCTACATGACTAGGATGGCTGGCAGTAGCCCCTCGCTGATCTCTAACTAGCCTACCTTACTTCTGGTCTAATTACCCTAATAATGTTGCCCTTGTTCCATATCTGCCCCTTTTCAGTTTCCAGGATAAACCTTCGTACTGTCACGACTTTGATAGTAAAATACTAGAGAGGCAAGTCTTTTGTTATGACGCCAGATTTCAAAATGTTCACATTATCTCATGCCTCCACTTGAACTTTGGATGGAGCTTTTGCCTCTCCCGGGCCATGGTAGCGTAGAAATGTGCAGCTCTCAGAGAACCACATCAGAAACCACCACTCCCTCACCATTTTCTAACCAGGCAGGAAACTCAGGTATTTGCCTTTCCACCTATCAGCAATTTAAGGGCCTTATCCCAGTAACTCTCTGTGGAGAAAAACACATGGCATTAATGAGCATCAACACAGTTTGCGTAACATGGTCATCTGCTGTTTTGGATAGGCACACCCCTCTATGGTCCTATTGATGCTCGCTGCACTCTCGTTTCTTTTGGGGTGGTGTGGTTCAATTTTCGTTTTCCCTTTTCCATTCTCGCACAGATATTGTTCAAATGATTTGCTGAAAAATTGGGATCTATTGTCTGTGAGCATACTGGTGGATAATCCTTCCTTAGCCAACTACTCTTGAGGAATGTAATCATATGTGTGGTTGACATATCTTGCACCACTTTAACCGAGACGCACTTTGAATAAAGAACAATCATGAATGCACTACTACCTATGAACCCAGTCAGAGAGCACAGGACATAGTGGGGCTAATTCATGGAATTATGTGCGCTGAAAAACGGGGATTTATGCACCATTCTGCCCACAAATCCCTGTTTCACAAATGGGGATTTGCGAGCAGAATGGCGCACAAAGCCCGTTTTTTGGCGCACATTATTCCATGAATCAGCCCCAATATATCTAGTGCCGCAAGGCCTAGTAGGACCATAACTGTATTTTACTGTTTTGTCACTGTTATTTTCCCTTGTTCCCCTCCCATTTAGCCTTGTGACACTTTGAAACTCTATTCAGTTGTATAAGCGCCTAACAAATGCTCAATAAAAAAATTAAATAATCCTCACAAGGCTCAGGCAGTAGAGAAATTGATGTCATGGGCTGTGCTCATACTTTGTAACTTTTGTCCGCCTTTGCACATTGCACACACTCCTTGAGTTCTTGAACCACAAGCCTGCAAAATCCTGTACACCAATAGTCAATCGTGAGAGCTTGGTTCGTTTTTGTTATGCTGATGTAGCCTTTGAGCTGGTACCTGATACGATCATATGAAAGTCCTCCTTCCTCACTCAATTGGTCCTTTATGTTCCAAAATTCCCATTGGTCTTCATTCAACTTTGATCCATCCTCGCTCTATAAAGCTTACAACTACCTGCAGTGTGCTATCTGCTGGCAGAAAGTCTGAAAATGCAATGTTCATACCAAGAATGTACTCTATGGCAAATTCATGGCACACTACCCTTGATACTCAATTTGCAATTGACTGTACGCACCATCAAACCCAGTTGATTCAAATATACTTTTCATGGGCTTGTGATCTGGGCACAGTGTAATTTATGGCCACCATAAGAATATAATGTGTTAAATTTGTCAAACCTCCAAAGAATGTAAGTGGTTCTTTCTGAGAATCTCTGTTCAGGGCTTCTGTGCATTCGGGATACATGTGATATTGTTACTCTCTCTCTCCTTGGATTTGGGAAAAACAATCACCATAAACCCCATCGCGTTAGCATCTGTAGTAAGTATTGTTGGTCTTCTAATGTGACATTACCCGATTGGCTTTGCCTTATCAATAACGTGCTTCACTTGCTCAAACTCATCCCAACACCTCTGATTCCATCCTCACCACCACTTTAGTAAAGGTGAGTCTTCACACCACCTGCAACTGATTTGTAGTTTATTGAAGTGATACCCTGAATAAAAGGGCACTCTGCCTCTCACACCTGATCCTGGAAACTGGTTAACCACCTAGCATTTAGCACCAGTCCATCACGATCTATAAATATTTCACACCGGGCTCCACATTCAAACTGAACAACAGTTGACCATTCCTATCTGCCATACCCACAGGCCATGGCCTCTTAATAGCTACCAACACTCAACTGATACGTTAAGAAAATATATATACCACAAGTAAATTAAGGTACTGTCTGTTCTGTATAAAAGCTGGATACCCTCAACCCCTCTGAAAATGAAAAACAAGCAAGACTGAGGTACTGACCGCCAAGGCTGTGTCCAACCCCTGGAACTTACATGTTCTGGCCAGAACACTTTCATCCATGCCCAGCCTCTATGTCAAGGTTGCATAACTAAGACATCATTATGGATACAGACCTGTCTCTAGCCTCCCACCAAAATATCCACATTGGTGAAAACCTGTTTCTTCCACTTGAAGGAACTCCTGGCACGGCTGTCGTTCCCTCATAGAATTATGGTATCTAATGCTTGTATCTCATGTCACCTGAAAGTTGGAAATAGTATTAACCTGGGCTGGATAGTAAAATAATGATTCAGCCCCAGATGGTCTAGAATTCTATTGCCAGACTTCTGCTGAGACTTTGCAGGTTTGATCATGTGTCATCAAGTCTGGCCCCATTTCACTGGCTTCCTGTCTCAAGCTGTGTGATCTTGACATCACTATGCCTTGTTCACACTATGCCTATGAGAGGCAGACTCATTCTTTCGAAGCCCATTAGGGTTTTACTGTATTGTAGTGGATGGGGAGAGCTGTATATCTCACAACATAACTCCTCTATGATTGTTATTAAGAATAGAAAGAAAATAGATTGGCAGGAAATGCTTCTCAGAACTATTCCACAGGTCCACCTTAGTACTGAACACAATCAGTCGATTTTCATAAGGAAATGGACAACACTACTCTCCCAGGCTTGCCAACTCAGATTGACCATTACCTTTCACTCTACAGTGACAAGATGCCCACAAACAAAGTATCACACTCTATAAACCACACTCATCACCAGCCCTCTGTTGCGTGCCAGAGCAGGAGCTACAATAAGGCCATTATCTGCAGCTCCCTAGGGCACCACCAGCAGAGAGTCACAAGGGTGTAAACTACTGGCACTTACAACATACATTCTGAGCCCATTGTAAGGGATGGGCACCAAAATGACACTTCACTGAGGCAGGTGAAAAATCCATGCATAGACAAAGCAGGATGGATGCACGCTGATATTTAAGCAATAAGACCCTCGCTGGTGGGCTATTACCACTTCAAGTAATGCCCATGGGTGCATAGTTACAGGCGAGTGAACAAGGGCCTTAACACAGGCCCCGCAGCATTACCTGAAGCGGTAATGGCCCACCAGTGAGGGGCTTATTGCTATTGGTACTCCAGCCCATTAGATCAAGGTAATGATAGTTTCTTTTTTCAGTTGTCAGAGGATCCGACATGTAGCAACTGAAAAAATTCCATGGCGGCCATTCATAAAAGTAAAAAAATGTAAACAAAGATGGTTGCCATGGAAGGGAGAAGGGACTACAGGTAGTCCCTTCTTCCTTTCCATGGCAGCTATTAAAAAGCAGAAAAATAAGTAAACAAAGGCCACCATGGAAGGAGGAGAAGGGACTACACGTAGTGCTTTCTTACTTTCCATGGTTGCCATTTGAAAATTGAACTTGCATCGGGGAAAAAGGCGTTGTGAGGCTAGTAATGACTCGGCGAAGGACAATGAGCTTGCTTGTTACAAGCTCATGTCCCTGTCTGGTACTAATAATAAAAATGGCACAGTGACATTCTTTGTGTGCACTGCAGTATGCCTGATTAACACAGTTATCTCTCATTTAAGTGTTGCATGACTCGCCCCTGTCCTCTCTTACCAGTTCACTTCAATACAAATATTTGAGAAAAAGAATTTGCCATTCTTATTTTCAAATTGTTTGCAGAAATACTTAGGAAATCAATTTGCCTTGGCTTCTCTGTGTTAAAAGGAATATTTGTATTTTTTCTGCAAAATTCATGTTAAAAAGGTCTAGTCACGGCAAGGCTGACTCAGATTTCCCTGTTTCTCACATTAACAAAATACATTCAAATTTAAAAGAGCCTCTATTCATTGGATAAAGAAATTATCATGCATATCAATTTTGAAGAAACAACTCTATAATATTAGTTAAAAAGCAGATATACAGTTTCAAGTTGGGCCTCTGATTTGAGTTGACTTAAACACATTTCTTGGAGACACAGTGTATTGTGTTCTTGCAAACATATCGATTTAAATCATCAGAAAATAATATTTTTTTTTATTTTTTTTTTTTATTGTGTTAACCCTTAGGTTTTTACAAAACAGTCATTCTCCTTAGGACATCTAGAACACCTAGGACACTTAGGACACCAAAATTATCACAAGAGGTTTTGCAAAGTAGCCTACAAGTCACTGAGAAGAATATTTCGGCAATGGTCACAAGAATGTTAACAAGTAGCCAACACGCATAGAACGGAAGTGCACAAGCATCACAAACCAATGCAACTTTGTTGTGCTTCAGATAAACACACAGCCGCATGTTGTGAAATTGAATTTGCCAGGCAGCTATAATGGCACTTTGCATGGAATGTGATGAGCACAAAGATCACAGAGTTTGTAAAAGATTTGTTTGGA
This sequence comes from Ambystoma mexicanum, assembly GCF_040938575.1. Taxonomy (NCBI): domain Eukaryota; kingdom Metazoa; phylum Chordata; class Amphibia; order Caudata; family Ambystomatidae; genus Ambystoma; species Ambystoma mexicanum. Next base: position 288,961,133 of record NC_090941.1, on the reverse strand, counting down.
ATATCTTTTTCGAATTAGGATTTCTTGTTTACTCTCTGTCCTCTCTTTGTGTTTGATGTCTTGACATGTTGTTAAAATTGTGTCTATCTGCTCGCAAAAGATGTTTGCAGTTCAGTTGTTACTCACAACAGTTATTAGAAAACAAAATACCATCCCAGATGAAGAGCACCACTTGAAGCACGTGTAGCTGCTTTGTTCAAATTCGTGTGACCATTGCGGAAATATTCTTTTCAAAAACGTATGGACTACGTTGCAAAACTTCTTATGATATTTTTGAAAAATTATTTTCTGATGTATTTAAATCTATATGTTTGCAAGAACACAATACACTATGGGCCCGATTCATGGAATATTTGCTTGTTTCAAAGCGCTTTTGCACTGCCGACATAAACACTGATTCATGGAACTGTGCAAACTGTATTTATGTATTTATTGAACTGCAAACAATGGCTATGCACGGACTTTGACCGGACTTTGAACTGCAAAAATACACTTTTCACAGTTCCATGAATCAGGGTTCATGTCAGCAAAGCAAAGTCACTTTTCAGCAGTGCAAATTCACTTTAAACCGGGCCCTATGGGCCTGATTCATTGAATGTTTTGAACAGTGCAAAGTGTCTTTTCACTTCTGCAAATTGACTTTGCACTGCCATCAAACACCCTGATTCATGGAACTGTTCATGGAACTGTGCAAAGTTTTCCTGCAAAGTCACTTTTCACTGCAAAAATACACTTTGCACTGCTCCACCCTGATCCATGGAACCATGTAAAGTGTATTTTTGCATCGCAAAGCGACTTTGCATGGCAAAAAGACACTTTGCACGGTTCCAGTGCAAAGTCCATTTGCACCAGTGAAAAGTCACTTTGCACCGTGCACAAAATGCCATGAATCTTGTGTGCCCCAGAAATGTGTTTATTTGTTTAAACTCCAGTGAGTGGCGCACCTTGAAACTGTATATCTGTTTTTTGCAATGTTCCTTTTGGTTTATCTACGGTTTCATTGCGACTCCAGTCCATTTATTATCCAGGGCGCTTAGCCCAGGTTCACAGTTTGCATTCCCAGACTATTTGCACTGCAATATTAGTCCTTTACAGCTGGAATACTGCTGTGGTTTTTGCATCGTCTAGCCCCACACATAGATACAAGCTGTTCAGGGTCATTATTCTGCAGACGGAAGGAAGGCCGCACTCTGCAATGTGCTCTGTACTTGCTGACAAGGTCGAGTCCCATTAAATATTGTTCATAAACAAGGGCTTTGCTTCATAATGAGATGTGCTGATGTGAAATGAACCTTGCTTTTCCTAAACACACAGCAAACTAATATGAACCTTGTACACCAATTACATTCCTCAAAGGGGCACTTTGCTGCAGACAATCAAGTCTCAATAGGATTACAACATGGTGCAGGGAGACCACTGGGGACAGGAAACACAGACACGAGTGCAGGCATATTCCTTTAAGCCCCCTGTCCCACTGCCGCCAAAATATAATCTTTATTAATCACATTTCATAATAATCTCAACTGGCTACAAAACAGTACAGTTAATATGTCTATGCATGCACAGAAAGTATATATATATATTTTTACAGATATCGGTACTAGCCCTACTGCTCAAACAGTAACTAAGCAATGCACAAATGAATAAAAGTGTGTTAAAAAGACTTCTATTATCATTGTAAGAGGTTTTTGCACTGCCTGTCGATATCTTGTTTAACACGCAATCAACACAATAATAGGTTGTGATCTCTCTGGCAGCATGAGTTTGCATACATATGTTGACGCTTTATGAAACACATTTAGGGGGTAAATCACAGAATTCAGCGCACAAGTGGCGCACGCGGCTGGCGCACAGTGTGCGCGTGTGAATCCCTGCGCCAGCCGCGTGCGCTAAAATCCATTTCCGCGCACAGCGTATTCATGGATTCCAGCCACCAAAACCAGCCGTGGCGCACAGTGGCGCAGCGACCCTGCAGCAGCGCCAGTTACGCCCCCAAGAACGCCTCTCGCGCAGGGAAAAGCCATCAATATACCCAATCCAGCACAAAGGGCTGCGCTAACCCTGTACCAGCACGGCAAGCAGGCTACGTGTATCACTGGGGTGCGCGGGAAGTACCTCACGCGATTGGCCCCGTGCGAGCAGGGTACGCGTATTTCAGGGGTGCGCTGGAAGTTCCACACGCGATTTCCGCACGGTACGCGTATCTCAGGGGTGCGCGGGAAGTGCCACACGCGATTTCAGCAGGGTACGTGTATTTCAGGGGTGCGCGGGAATTTCCACACGCGATTGAGCCTGTGCGAGCAGGGTACGCGTATCTCAGGGGTGCGCGGGAAGTGCCACACGCGAATTCAGCAGGTTACATGTATTTCAGGGGTGCGCGGGAATTTCCACACGCGATTCCATCAGGGTACGTGTATTCCAGGGGTGCGCGGGAAGTTCCACACGCGATTGGGCCCTTGCGAGCAGGGTACGCGCATTTCAGGGGTGCGTGGGAAGTTCCACACGCCATTTCTGCAGGGTACGCGTATCTCAGGGGTGCGCGGGAAGTGCCACACGCGATTTCAGCAGGGTACGTGTATTTCAGGGGTGCGCAGGAATTTCCACACGCGATTGGGCCCGTGCGAGCAGGGTACGCGTATCTCAGGGGTGCGCGGGAAGTGCAACACGCAATTTCAGCAGGGTACGTGTATTTCAGGGGTGCGCGGTAATTTCCACACGCGATTCCATCAGGGTACGTGTATTCCAGGGGTGCGCGGGAAGTTCCACACGCGATTGGGCCCGTGCGAGCAGGGTACGCTCATTTCAGGGGTGCGCAGGAAGTTCCACACGCGATTCAATCAGGGTACATGTATTACAGGGGTGCGCGGGGAGCACCACACGTGAATTGCACGTGTGGGTCCTCCCACGTGTTCCCTCTACACCCTCCACGGCCCCTGCAGGTGGCTCACAGCACAGGGGCCTACCCTGCACATGTCCTGCAGGCACACCATCCACCATGGCCATGACCCCCAGCCAAACCACATGTCAACTTGCACTACTGCCCACCAACGCATGTCCCCCTGCACCCCCAGTCACCAGGGGCACCCTCCACCAGGCCCCCACCCATGTCTCCCAGCACCCCCACCCCCCAGCAGTGCAGGGGCACCCACCACCAGGCCCCCACCCATGTCTCCCAGCATCCCCAACCCCCAGCCACCAGGGGCACCCACCACCAGGCCCCCACCCATGTCTCCCAGCACCCCACCCCCCAGCCACCAGGGGCAGCATCCACCAGGCCCCCACCCATGTCCAACTCATGTCTCCCACCACCCCCACCCCCCAGCACTGTGGGGCACCTGCCAGCAGGCCCCCACCCATGTCCAACTCATGTTCCCTACCACCACCACCCCCAGCACTGTGGGGCACCTGCCAGCAGGCCCCCACCCATGTCCAACTCATGTTCCCCACCACCCCCACCCCCCAGCACTGTGGGGCACCTGCCAGCAGGCCCCCACCCATGTCCAACTCATGTTCCCCACCACCCCCACCCCCAGCACTGTGGGGCACCTGCCAGCAGGCCCCCACGCATGTCCAACTCATGTTCCCCACCACCCCCACCCCGCAGCACTGTGGGGCACCTGCCAGCAGACCCCCACCGATGTCCAACTCATGTTCCCCACCACCCCCACCCCCCAGCACTGTGGGGCACCCTACACCAAGCCCCCACCCATGTCTCCCACCACCCCCACCCCCCCACCCATGTCCAACTCATGTTCCCCACCACCCCCACCCCCCAGCACTGTGGGGCACCCTCCACCAAGCCCCCACCCATGTCTCCCACCACCCCCACCCTCCCAGCACTGTGGGGCACCCACCACCAGGCCCCCACCCATGTCTCCCAGCACCCCCATCCCCCAGCAGTGCAGGGGCAGCCTCCACCAGGCCCCCACCCATGTCTCCCACCACCCCCACCCCCCAGCCACCAGGGGCACCCACCACCAGGCCCCCACCCATGTCTCCCACTACCCCCACCCCCCTAGCAGTGCAGGGGCACCTGACAGCAGGCCCCCACCCATGTCCAACTCATGTTCACCACCACCCCCACCCCCCAGCACTGTGGGGCACCCTCTACCAGGCCCCCACCCATGTCTCCCACCACCCCCACCCCCCAGCAGTGCAGGGGCAGCCTCCACCAGGCCCCCACCCATGTCTCCCAGCACCCCCACCCCCCAGCCACCAGGGGCAGCCTCCACCAGGCCCCCACCCATGTCTCCCACCACCCCCACCCCCCAGCAGTGCAGGGGCAGCCTCCACCAGGCCCCCACCCATGTCTCCCAGCACCCCCACCCCCAGCATTGCAGGGGCACCCTCCACCAGGCCCCCACCCATGTCAGCCACCACCCCCACCCCCCCAGTCACCAGGGGCAGCCTCCACCAGGCTCCCACCCATGTCTCCCAGCACCCCCACCCCCCAGCCACCAGGGGCAGCCTCCACCAGGCCCCCACCCATGTCTCCCACCACCCCCACAGTCACCAGGGGCACCCTCCACCAGGCCCCCACCCATGTCTCCAACAACCCCCACCCCCCCAGTCAAGAGGGACAGCCTCCACCAGGCCCCCACCCATGTCTCCCAGCACCCCCACACCCCAGCCACCAGGGGCAGCCTCCACCAGGCCCCCACCCATGTCTCCCAGCACCCCCACCCCCCAGCACTGTGGGGCACCCTCCACCAAGCCCCCACTCATGTCTCCCAGCACCCCCACCCCCCAGCAGTGCAGGGGCACCCACCACCAGGCCCCCACCCATGTCTCCCACAACCCCCACCTCCCAGCAGTGCAGGGGCAGCCTCCACCAGGCCCCCACCCATGTCCCCCAGCACCCCCACCCCCAGCACTGTGGGGCACCCTCCACCAGGCCCCCACCCATGTCTCCCAGCACCCCCACCCCCCAGCAGTGCAGGGGCACCCACCACCAGGCCCCCACCCATGTCCCCCACCACCCCCACCCCCCAGCAGTGCAGGGGCAGCCTCCACCAGGCCCCCACCCATGTCTCCCAGCACCCCCACCCCCAAGCCACCAGGGGCAGCCTCCACCAGGCCCCCACCCATGTCTCCCAGCACCCCCACCCCCCAGCCACCAGGGGCAGCCTCCACCAGGCCCCCACCCATGTCTCCCAGCACCCCCACCCCCCCAGTCACCAGGGGCAGGCTCCACCAGGCCCCCACCCATGTCTCCCACCACCCCCACCCCCCCAGTCACCAGGGGCAGCCTCCACAAGGCCCCCACCCATGTCTCCCAGCACCCCCACCCCCCAGCACTGTGGGGCACCCACCACCAGGCCCCCACCCATGTCCCCCAGCACCCCCACCCCCCAGCAGTGCAGGGGCACCCACCACCAGGCCCCCACCCATGTCTCCCACCACCCCCACCCCCCAGCAGTGCAGGGACAGCCTCCACCAGGCCCCCACCCCCCAGCACTGTGGGGCACCTGCCAGCAGGCCCCCACCCATGTCCAACTCATGTTCCCCACCACCCCCAGCCCCCAGCACTGTGGGGCACCTGCCAGCAGGCCCCCACCCATGTCCAACTCATATTCCCCACCACCCCCACCCCCCAGCACTGTGGGGCACCTGCCAGCAGGCCCCCACCCATGTCCAACTCATGTTCCCCAGCACCCCCAGCCCCCAGCACTGTGGGGCACCTGCCAGCAGGCCCCCACCCATGTTCAACTCATGCTCCCCACCACCCCCACCCCCCAGCACTGTGGGGCACCTGCCAGTAGGCCCCCACCCATGTCTCCCACCACCCCCACCCCCCCCAGTCACCAGGGGCACCCTCCACCAGGCCACCACCCATGTCTCCCACCAACCCCACCCCCCAGCCACCAGGGGCAGCCTCCACCAGGCCCCCACCCATGTCTCCCAGCACCCCCACCCCCCAGCCACCAGGGGCAGCCTCCACCAGGCCCCCACCCATGTCTCCCAGCACCCCCACCCCCCAGCCACCAGGGGCAGCCTCCACCAGGCCCCCACCCATGTCTCCCAGCACCCCCAGCCCCCAGCCACCAGGGGCAGCCTCCACCAGGCCCCCACCCATGTCTCCCACCACCCCCCCCCAGCAGTGCAGGGGCAGCCTCCACCAGGCCCCCACCCATGTCTCCCACCACCCCCACCCCCCAGCCACCAGGGGCAGCCTCCACCAGGCCCCCACCCATGTCTCCCAGCACCCCCACCCCCCAGCACTGTGGGGCACCCACCACCAGGCCCCCACCCATGTCTCCCAGCACCCCCACCCCCCAGCAGTGCAGGGGCACCCATCACCAGGCTCCCACCCATGTCTCCCACCACCCCCACCCCCTCCCAGTCACCAGGGGCAGTCTCCACCAGGCCCCCACCCATGTCTCCCAGCACCCCCACCCCCCCAGTCACCAGGGGCAGCCTCCACCAGACCCCCACCCATGTCTCCCAGCACCCCCATCCCCCAAGCCACCAGGGGCAGCCTCCAACAGGCCCCCACCCATGTCTCCCAGCACCCCCACCCCCCCAGTCACCAGGGGCGGCCTCCACCAGGCCCCCACCCATGTCTCCCAGCACCCTCACCCCCCAGCACTGTGGGGCACCCTCCACCAGGCCCCCACCCATGTCTCCCAGCACCCCCACCCCCCAGCAGTGCAGGGGCACCCACCACCAGGTCCCCACCCATGTCTCCCACCATCCCCACCCCCCAGCAGTGCAGGGGCAGCCTCCACCAGGCCCCCACCCATGTCTCCCAGCACCCCCACCCCCCAGCCACCAGGGGCAGCCTCCACCAGGCCCCCACCCATGTCTCCCAGCACCCCCATCCCCCAGCCACCAGGGGCAGCCTCCACCAGGCCCCCACCCATTTCTCACAGCACCCCTACCCCCCAGTCACCAGGGGCAGCCTCCACCAGGCTCCCACCCATGTCAACCCACCACACCCACCCCCCCATGTCACCAGGGGCAGCCTCCACCAGGCCCCCACCCATGTCTCCCAGCACGCCCACCCCCCAGCACTGTGGGGCACCCTCCACCAGGCCCCCACCCATGTCTCCCAGCACTCCCACCCCCCAGCAGTGCAGGGGCACCCACCACCAGGCCCCCACCCATGTCTCCCAGCACCCCCACGCCCCAGCAGTGCAGGGGCACCCACCACCAGGCCCCCACCCATGTCTCCCACCACCCCCACCCCCCCCAGTCGCCAGGGGCAGCCTCCACCAGGCCCCCACCCATGTCTCCCAGCACCCCCACCCCCCAGCCACCAGGGGCAGCCTCCACCAGGCCCCCACCCATGTCTCCCAGCACCCCCACACCCCAGCCACCAGGGGCCGCCTCCACCAGGCCCCCACCCATGTCTCCCAGCACCCCCACCCCCCAGTCACCAGGGGCAGCCCCCACCAGGCCCCCACCCATGTCTCCCAGCACCCCCACCCCCCAGCACTGTGGGGCACCTCCACCAGGCCCCCACCCATGTCTCCCAGCACCCCCACCCCCCAGCAGTGCAGGGGCACCCACCACCAGGCCCCCACCCATGTCTCCCACCACCCCCACCCCCCAGCAGTGCAGGGACAGCCTCCACCAGGCCCCACCCATGTCTCTCAGCACCACCATCCCCCAGCTACCAGGGGCAGCCTCCACCAGGCCCCCACCCATGTCTCCCAGCACCCCCACCCCCCAGCCACCAGGGGCAGCCTCCACCAGGCCCCCACCCATGTCTCCCAGCACCCCCACCCCCCAGTCACCAGGGGCAGCCTCCACCAGGCCCCCACCCATGTCTCCCACCACCCTAACCCCCCCAGTCACCAGGGGCAGCCTCCACCAGGCCCCCACCCATGTCTCCCAGCAGCCCCACCCCCCAGCACTGTGGGGCACCCTCCACCAGGCCCCCACCCATGTCTCCCAGCACCCCCACCCCCCACCAGTGCAGGGGCACCCACCACCAGGCCCCCACCCATGTCTCCCACCACCCCCACCCCCCAGTGTGCAGGGGCAGCCTCCACCAGGCCCCCACCCATGTCTCCCACCATCCCCACCCCCCCAGCACTGTGGGGCACCTGCCAGCAGGCCCCCACCCATGTCCAACTCATGTTCCCCACTACCCCCACCCCCCAGCACTGTGCGGCACCTGCCAGCAGGCCCCCACCCATGTCCAACTCATGTTCCCCAGCACCCCCAACCCCCAGCACTGTGGGGCACCTGCCAGCAGGCCCCCACCCATGTCCAACTCATGTTCCCCACCACCCCCACCCCCCAGCACTGTGGGGCACCTGCCAGCAGGCCCCCACCCATGTCCAACTCATGTTCCCCACCACCCCCACCACCCAGCACTGTGGAGCACCCACCACCAGGCCCCCACCCATGTCTCCCAGCATCCCCACCTCCCAGCAGTGCAGGGACACCCACCACCAGGCCCCCACCCATGTCTCCCACCACCCCCACCCCCCAGTCACCAGGGGCAGCCTCCACCAGGCCCCCACCCATGTCTCCCAGCACCCCTACCCCCCAGCCACCAGGGGCAGCCTCCACCAGGCCCCCACCCATGTCTCCCATCACCCCCACCCCCAGCCACCAGGGGCAGCCTCCACCAGACCCCCACCCATGTCTCCCAGCACCCCCACCCCCCAGCCACCAAGGGCAGCCTCCACCAGGCCCCCACCCATGCCTCCCAGCACCCCCACCCCCCCAGTCACCAGGGGCAGCCTCCACCAGGCCCCCACCCCTGTCTCCCAGCACCCCCACCCCCCCAGTCACCAGGGGCAGCCGCCACCAGGCCCCCACCCATGTCTCCCAGCACCCCCACCCCCCAGCACTGTGGAGCACCCTCCACCAGGCCCCCACCCATGTCTCCCAGCACCCCCACCCCCCAGCAGTGCAGGGGCACCCACCACCAGGCCCCCACCCATGTCTCCCACCACCCCCATCCCCCAGCAGTGCAGGGGCAGCCTCCACCAGGCCCCCACCCATGTCTCCCAGCACCCCCACCCCCCAGCACTGTGGGGCACCTGCCAGCAGGCCCCCACCCATGTCCAACTCATGTTCCCCACCACCCCCACCCCCCAGCAGTGCAGGGGCAGCCTCCACCAGGCCCCCACCCATGTCTCCCAGCACCCCCACACCCCAGCCACCAGGGGCAGTCTCCACCAGGCCCCCACCCATGTCTCCCAGCACCCCCATCCCCCAGCCACCAGGGGCAGCCTCCACCAGGCCCCCACCCATGTCTCCCAGCACCCCTACCCCCCAGTCACCAGGGGCAGCCTCCACCAGGCTCCCACCCATGTCAGCCCACCACACCCACCCCCCCAGTCACCAGGGGCAGCCTCCACCAGGCCCCCACCCATGTCTCCCAGCACCCCCACCCCCCCAGCACTGTGGGGCTCCCTCCACCAGGCCCCCACCCATGTCTCCCAGCACCCCCACCCCCCAGCAGTGCAGGGGCACCCACCACCAGGCCCCCACCCATGTCTCCCAACACCCCCCCCCAGCAGTGCAGGGGCACCCACCACCAGGCCCCCACCCATGTCTCCCACCACCCCCACCCCCCCAGTCGCCAGAGGCAGCCTCCACCAGGCCCCCACCCATGTCTCCGAGCACCCCCACCCCCCAGCCACCAGGGGCAGCCTCCACCAGGCCCCCACCCATGTCTCCCAGCACCCCCACACCCCAGCCACCAGGGGCCGCCTCCACCAGGCCCCCACCCATGTCTCCCAGCACCCCCACCCCCCCAGTCACCAGGGGCAGCCCCCACCAGGCCCCCACCCATGTCTCCCAGCACCCCCACCCCCCAGCACTGTGGGGCACCCTCCACCAGGCCCCCACCCATGTCTCCCAGCACCCCCACCCCCCAGCAGTGCAGGGGCAGCCACCCCCAGGCCCCCACCCATGTCTCCCAGCACCCCCACCCCCCAGCACTGTGGGGCACCCTCCACCAGGCCCCCACCCATGTCTCCCAGCACCCCCACCCCCCAGCAGTGCAGGGGCAGCCTCCACCAGGCCCCCACCCATGTCTCTCAGCACCCCCACCCCCCAGCCACCAGGGGCAGCCTCCACCAGGCCCCCACCCATGTCTCCCAGCACCCCCACCCCCCAGCCACCAGGGGCAGCCTCCACCAGGCCCCCACCCATGTCTCCCAGCACCCCCACCCCCCAGTCACCAGGGGCAGCCTCCACCAGGCCCCCACCCATGTCTCCCACCACCCCCACCCCCCCAGTCACCAGGGGCAGCCTCCACCAGGCCCCCACCCATGTCTCCCAGCACCCCCACCCCCCAGCACTGTGGGGCACCCTCCACCAGGCCCCCAACCATGTCTCCCAGCACCCCCACCCCCCAGCAGTGCAGGGGCACCCACCACCAGGCCCCCACCCATGTCTCCCACCACCCCCACCCCCCAGTGTGCAGGGGCAGCCTCCACCAGGCCCCCACCCATGTCTCCCACCACCCCCACCCCCCCAGCACTGTGGGGCACCTGCCAGCAGGCCCCCACCCATGTCCAACTCATGTTCCCCACCACCCCCACCCCCCAGCACTGTGCGGCACCTGCCAGCAGGCCCCCACCCAGGTCCAACTCATGTTCCCCAGCACCCCCACCCCCCAGCACTGTGGGGCACCTGCCAGCAGGCCCCCACCCATGTCCAACTCATGTTCCCCACCACCCCCACCCCCCTGCACTGTGGGGCACCTGCCAGCAGGCCCCCACCCATGTCCAACTCATGTTCCCCACCACCCCCACCCCCCAGCACTGTGGGGCACCCACCACCAGGCCCCCACCCATGTCTCCCAGCACCCCCACCTCCCAGCAGTGCAGGGACACCCACCACCAGGCCCCCAGTCACCAGGGGCAGCCTCCACCAGGCCCCCACCCATGTCTCCCAGCACCCCCACCCCCCAGCCACCAGGGGCAGCCTCCACCAGGCCCCCACCCATGTCTCCCAGCACCCCCACCCCCCAGCCACCAGGGGCAGCCTCCACCAGGCCCCCACCCATGTCTCCCAGCACCCCCACCCCCCAGCCACCAGGGGCAGCCTCCACCAGGCCCCCACCCATGTCTCCCAGCACCCCAACCCCCCCAGTCACCAGGGGCAGCCTCCACCAGGCCCCCACCCCTGTCTCCCAGCACCCCCACCCCCCCAGTCACCAGGGGCAGCCTCCACCAGGCCCCCACCCATGTCTCCCAGCACCCCCACCCCCCAGCACTGTGGGGCACCCTCCACCAGGCCCCCACCCATGTCTCCCAGCACCCCCACCCCCCAGCAGTGCAGGGGCACCCACCACCAGGCCCCCACCCATGTCTCCCACCACCCCCACCCCCCAGCAGTGCAGGGGCAGCCTCCACCAGGCCCCCACCCATGTCTCCCAGCACCCCCACCCCCCAGCACTGTGGGGCACCTGCCAGCAGGCCCCCACCCATGTCCAACTCATGTTCCCCACCACCCCCACCCCCCAGCACTGTGGGGCACCTGCCAGCAGACCCCCACCCATGTCCAACTCATGTTCCCCACCACCCCCACCCCCCAGCACTGTGGGGCACCTGCCAGTAGGCCCCCACCCATGTCCAACTCATGTTCCCCAGCACCCCCACCCCCCAGCACTGTTGGGCACCTGCCAGCAGGCCCCCACCCATGTCTCCCACCACCCCCACCCCCCCCCAGTCACCAGGGGCAGCCTCCACCAGGCCCCCACCCATGTCTCCCAGCACCACCACCCCCCAGCCACCAGGGGCAGCCTCCACCAGGACCCCACCCATGTCTCCCACCACCCCACCCCCCAGCAGTGCAGGGGCAGCCTCCACCAGGCCCCCACCCATGTCTCCCAGCACCCCCACCCCCCAGCAGTGCAGGGGCTGCCTCCACCAGGCCCCCACCCATGTCTCCCACCACCCCCACCCCCCCAGTCACCAGGGGCAGTCTCCACCAGGCCCCCACCCATGTCTCCCACCACCCCCACCCCCCAGCAGTGCAGGGGCACCCACTACCAGGCCCCCACCCATGTCTCCCACCACCCCCACCCCCAGCAGTGCAGGGGCAACCTCCACCAGGCCCCCACCCATGTCGCCCAGCACCCCCACCCCCCAGCCACCAGGGGCAGCCTCCACCAGCAGGCCCCCACCCATGTCTCCCACCACCCCCACCCCCCAGCAGTGCAGGGGCACCCACCACCAGGCCCAACCCATGTCTCCCAGCACCCCACCCCCCAGCAGTGCAGGGGCACCCACCACCAGGCCCCCACCCATGTCTCCCACCACCCCCAGCCCCCAGCAGTGCAGGGGCAGCCTCCACCAGGCCCCCACCCATTTCTCCCAGCACCCCCACCCCCCAGCCACCAGGGGCAGTCTCCACCAGGCCCCCACCCATGTCTCCCAACACCCCCACCCCCCAGGAGTGCAGGACCAGGCCCCCACCCATGTCCAACTCATGTCTCCCACCACCCCCACCCCCCAGCACTGTGGGGCACCTGCCAGCAGGCCCCCACCCATGTCCAACTCATGTTCCCCACCACCCCCACCCCCCAGCACTGTGGGGCACCTGCCAGCAGGCCCCCACCCATGTCCAACTTATGTTCCCCACCACCCCCACCCCCCAGCACTGTGGGGCACCTGCCAGCAGGCCCCCACCCATGTCCAACTCATGTTCCCCAGCACCCCCACGCGCCAGCACTGTGGGGCACCTGCCAGCAGGCCCCCACCCATGTCCAACTCATGTTCCCCACCACCCCCACCCCCCAGCACTGTGGGGCACCTGCCAGCAGGCCCCCACCCATGTGCAACTCATGTTCCCCAGCCAACATGTCATCACAATCTAGATCCCTGGTCCCTATGGTCAGCCTCCAAATGCAAAACACCCACCCGAGTATTGCATCCACCCACTCATAATTTGCAATTACATCACAGAACACCAATTGCAAGTTCCGAAAGAAACACATTTCCCTCACATACACCCAATGGGTGTCAGTGAATCTAAAAACACATATGTATTAAAGGAAACATAAATAGAATAAAAAATGAAGAAACAGAAATGTGAATGTACAAAAATTAAAAGAAGCATGTCCGTGAAAAAAAGAAAAACCAAAAATAAAATTCCAAAGTAATGTTGTCCAAAGTCAATGTCCACAAAACAAAATCCAATGGGAAATAAAAAAGAAAGCCATTGCTCAATGGTTAAAAAGTGAAAAAAAAATACAATCCAACAGTGAACTATGTACATGTGAACAAGCCAGGGTCCATTATCCCAACAAAAGAAAGGAAACCTATCTAACTACACTAACTAATAAAATACACTATATACAAAAATGTGGCCAATGTCCGAAAAGTCCAAATAAAATCAAAACAAAAATGAAACCTAACACTAACTACATAACTATGTACAAGGGCAGCGGGCTAGTTTCACGGCTCACTTGTGGATGTCCTGGGCCAGGGCATCATCAAACTCCTCCTCAATGTCCCGGAGGCGGTCCTCCTCCATGGCCCGAGGGTCAGCAGGGCCGTCGACGTCTCCACCTCCAAACCCCTGCGGATTGTCTTGAGGCACTCGGCCCGCCTCAGGGCCCTCCGCATGGAGTTCTCCGCCCTGACCATTGTGAGCCATGCCTCTTCCGCCCGCTGCCGCTCCGCATCTATGGCGTGGCCCAACCGCTGCCACACGGAAGACACTCTCTGTCCTGGGTCCTCCTGCCCTCCGGCCGATGGCTCCCCCTCCGATGTTGAAGGCCCCGAGCCTTCATGGCTCCCACCACTTTGCTGCTGCTGCTGTGCCTCTGCCCGTGCACTGCCTCCTGCTGCCTTCACATCCTCCGCTGGCTGGGGTGCAGTCGTAGATGTGGCCACCCCTGCTGAACGTCCGACTCCCGACTGTGGCAGGGATGCCTCCTCCACCAGCCTGGCCGCACCGTCAGAGGCAGCTCTACAGGGCACCCAGGTGACTGATGGGTGCGAAGATGGCACAGAGGACGACTGGCGCGTAGGGGGTCCAGTTGAGGAGGGGGTCGTAGCAAGCCCCATCAGACGGAGGAATCCGGCCTGGGTGACCTGTCCCAGCAGGCTGACGTGGTCAACAAGCCATTCGAGATGACGTGCAGTCTCTTCATGAAAAGACTGAAGGTCACCTCGCATGGCCCGTTGACGCAACGCCGCACCAGCCAGGACAGGCTCAACCCGGACCTGGATAGCCACGTCCGCAGGCAGAGGAAGGCCAGTTGACGTGAGCTCATCCCCTGCCTGAAAACGGGTCTGGATGTAGGCATCCCTGCTGGTGCAAGATGATGCAGGGACAGGATCAGGGACAGGATTGCACACAGGCACCTCCGCGGCGGCCTGTGCTGCCTCCTGTCCCTGGTCCTGCACTGCACCACTAGCACCAGTGGGATCCCCACCTCCGGACCCCGTCTCTGGTGCTTGCACGGCCTCCTCCTCCACCAAACCACCCACCAACCTGGATGACTCCGTGCCATCTTCCCCTGTTGGGCCCTGTGGGGTCCCAGCTTCCCCTTCTGCTGCCGAGGAGTCCAACTCCAACCTCTGCCTCTTGGACCTCCCCCCGGCTGCCGCGGCACCGGACTCCTCACTCCCCGACGAGATCACAACATGGAAGGGGAGCCGGGCCTTGCGTCTCCGGCTGGCGGTGGGATCCCTGCCGCTGTGCTCCACAGCACCTTCTCCGCCCTCTTCATCAGTTGACGCTGCAGACAGGGAGAAACAAAACACAGGCATCAGGGCACTGTACAATGGACACATACACACATGACAGTTGTACATGAGTGGCATTGGCAAACCTCAGACATGTCATCACAATCCCCAACACACATGTCATTACAGCTCACACACATGAGCCATACCACAGCCATATCGCAACTGCCACCACCATCCATACACATACAACAGCATGCGCAGCCAAAGGTGAGCCAGACATCACATGCAACACAGGAAGTGCACCACACATGTACACACACCACCACACTTGCATGCATGTGTACACCTCTGCCAAGTGTCGCAGTGTTCAGACGGACATCCATGTCACATCTGCCAATCAGGCTTCCACATACCGCTGTCACATGCATCCATGTTGCATCACTGTTGCACCCTTGTAAAATACACACACATGCACATGTACACAGTGCTGATACATGCAGCCAAAAACAACATATATGCGTGACATCACGGACATGTCTACTTACATACACATTCATCCATGTGTGCCCACACAACTGCATTTGGCATGCAAGCCTACACCACAAGCACCATCCATGTCTCACACATTCCAGCCCTCGCATGTGTCAGCCCCACGGCCCTGTACACCCCCACCCATACTCGACCCCATACAAACAGATGTGCAACCTGCACACTACTGAATAATCACCACACGCACTGCTCACAATCAGGATGCATGTACACTCACCGCTCGACTCCAGACGGGTCTGCCTCTCAAGGACCTGGACGTGGAGCGCTGGGGATATGCGTTCCAGGACCCTCATCTGTTCTTCCGACAAGTGGCCCCAGCGCCCCTTGGCATCCGCTGCCTTCAAGAGGCGCCGGGCCTTGTTCAGGGTCCTGGACCTGAAGTCCTCCCAGCGCTTCTTGACATGTTGTAAGTCGCGGACTCCCACCCCCTCCGCGTTGATGGCAGTCACAATGTCAGTCCAGATCCGAGTCAGTCCTTCCTTGTCGGCGCGGGAACTTCCGAAGAGGGCATCATACTGCCCCAGGACTTGCTCCACCAGGACACCAACTTCGGTGGCACTGAAGCTGGTGCCCCTCTGCCTCTCTGGCCGGGGGTTGTCAGTGGTCACAGATGGTGTATACCCCGACATGACAACCCCAGAGGCAGAAGTGGGTGGGCAACTGGGTCCTGGGGCTGGGCTGTGGAGCGATGGAATCCCAGTCGGGAGTCTTCGGTTCCAGCAGGGGTGGTCACAGCAACAGCACCCCTGGCTGATGTGCAGGCAGCAAATGGCAGGGCACGTGGGCAGCAGGCAGTCAGGCAGCAGCAGGTGGCAGGTGGGAGCATGCTCGGGGCTCTGGGGGGCAGTAGTTCGGCCTTCTGGGCAGGAGCGTGGTCTTCCGTGTGCTTACGCGTGGCCAGCTTGATACGGAGTGATTTGGCACGTGAAAAATCTGCACATAAGCGTGTAATTCGAGGAAAGGCCCTTAGCGCGTAAGCGCGTCTGCACGCATACGCATTTTCATTGGATAGAAAGCCCCTCAAGCGCAAGCGCCCCTGTGACGTGACGCATACAGACGTGCATGGGCATTTCAGCGCGCGTGAAAAAATACACGTCCGCGTGTAATACGAGGAAAGGGCCCATGCGCGTAAGCGCGCGTGAAAAACTGCACGTCCGCGTGTAATACGAGGAAAGGGCCCATGCACGTAAGTGACGTGACGCGCGCGTGCGTTTCCCTCAGCACGGGTTAAAGGTGAGTGGGCCCAGCAGTTCGCTGTACGTGCCTTTCGTGGAGACCGACGTGTGTTGCTGTTTCCTGTTGTTTCGCGCGCCATCACAACTTCACAGCTCTCAAGGACGTATCTCTTCTTTTGGCGGGGGTATTGGCTACGCGTGTTTTTCTGCATCACGCTAGTCAGACGGTGAGTCGCACATGCTCTTTTTCCCACTGCGGGTGCCCCTGTGTATCGCACCCATTTTCGATGTCATAGTAGCCTGCGTGTCCCACGCGTACGCTTTATTCGTGTTACTGGGTGCCACCGCGTACTGCGGGAGGTTGAATCCACGCACGTAGGCTGCAGGGTTGCGTGCACCGTTTTACTGCAGTTTTGGGGTGCCTGAGCGTTGCGTGACCCGTCACCACATCACCGGGGTCACATACAGCCTTGCAGGTGCAGGGGGGCTGTTAACATCTTGCTTCCCACCCCCTTCACCCCAATTGCTCTGGTCAATTGTGGTGTACACCTCCCATTGGCACCACTCCATCTGTGCCAGCACTACTACATCTGTGCCATGGTTGGGAGGCCACCAAAGGTGAGGGGGGCCTCAGCTGGGCGTAATCCTCGTGGCGGGCGTGGTCGGGGACGTGGCCGTGTTGACCAGGGAGTAGGGGGACTCCAGGGTGTCCAGGGCAGCCACAGAGGGGGAAGAGGCAGGGGTGCGCCACTTGAGCACAATGTTGTGCCATGTGTCGGTGTAGCCATGCCACCACCCCCTGTGGTTCCGGGGGATGCAGCTCCTGCATCTGGCACTGGCACCCATATGACCCGGCAGTCCGTTCGATCGACTGCCACGGGCCCAAGGGTAGTGGTAGCTGCAGGTGCAGCTTTGGACACCGCCACCCAGGCTCAGGGTCTGCCAGCGCAGGTTGCATTGGCACTTGAAGAGCCCTTGGTAGATCTCCAACAGGCCAGGGGGGAAACCATAGGGGCAGGCCGGGCTGCTCAGACCAAGACATGTGTCCCTGGGGCAGTCATGTCATCTGCTGCCCCGAACAGCCGGGTGTTGGCAAATGCAGGGGCAGATGCACCCAACAGCACCCCGGTTGTGAGTCTGCCAACCTGGACTGTTGCGGTCAATGAACCTGCCACAGCTGATGTTGCTGCGCAGGGTCCATTAGTGGGCACCCAGCTGCCACTGACACAAGTCAGGCCTTTGGTCATCCCTCCACCTGCCACTCCCTTGGCTCAATCCACCGAACCTACTGGCCATACTGGTCAGGGCGGCATTAGCCAGCCAGGGTCTGCGCCACAGTCCAAGAGGAGGAAGGTTGCACCTGCAGCACAGGCTGGGACCCCACATACACGCCACCACCTCCTGCACGTCGAGGAAGAAGCCTTTCTGTAAGTAGGAACTGGACTTCCTCGTGGACTACGTGCGGGGCCACAGCCGTGACATGCTAGTGGGTGCCAATAGTCAGACTACGGCTGCCCAACGTGACACCCACTGGAAGCATGTTGCGGCACATGTCAGTTCATTCGGCCATGAGGTGCGCACGGCGCAGGAGTGCAAAAAGCGTTGGAATGACATCAAGCGCAGCACTAAGGCCAAGCGTGCCTCAAATTACAACTTGACTCTGGTGACTGGCGGTGGGCCTGCACCAGAGGAGGAAGAACTCACTCCGCATGAGGCTCTCGTTGCGGAGTTCATACCACCTGAATTGGTCGAAGGAGTGGGAGAGATGCTGGACTTTGATGCCCAGTCCAGTGAGTGTTGATGCGTGTTTGTTGAGGACGTGTGTGTTTCACTTGTGGGATGTGTTGTGCATGATTGCTGCTACATGTGACGTGTACATGGTTCTGATGTTTAAGTAATGCAATGCTACCGTCATGCATGTCTCCTCTGCCTGCATGCGGGACTCCATGTGGGCATGCTCCCTTGCCCCTCCTCCGCCACTCTGCACTCCAGTTCCACCTTTGCACTGGTCTGCTCCAATCTTGCCAATGTGTAGTTTCTTGTTCATGTGTCCTGTGTAGATGCTAACTTCCAGCGTAGAAATTGCCAGACATATGCCGTGTGGTACAGCCTTAGTACTCGTTGCAGGGTATCTCACTTGTACTGTGCATGGGTCAGATGTCCCGCAGAGACATGAGTGCCCATTCATGCTCCATGTGCATTTCACGCATGCCCCTATGTGTCCTTGACTGGATGATCACTGTAATATGAGTCCTTGGTTACATACATTGCCTGCCATCTCATCAGCCTCCCCATGTCAATTGTGGCTCCGTCCTGCGTTGCACACATGTTTAGGCCCTGACAATCTGTGTGGCTCACAGGCCTCAGCCTGTTTAATGGCCAATGACTCTGTCCAACTCTTGTGTCTTCTTCACACGTGGGCGGCCTCTGGAGTTTTCATCATGTGTCCTGCCCACTGTCCCAGCATCATTTGCAGTGTTGTAATTTGAATCACATTAAGCTGTTGATGCCATTCAACACTGCCTGTCAATACACAGGTGTATGGTCAGCCTTTTGATACCATGCTAGGCATCCCTGCTTTGGTACTGGACTGGGGTGGAGGGGTGCTTGCTTCTAGACATGGTACACATTGAATGCACAATGCAAGTGATGTCTGAATTTGACATTGCACTGCCTTCACATTTCCTGGCACACACCATGTAGTGCTTGTACATGTAGGTAGTGAGTGGCGTACACATTTTCTGCACTGCATAGACCCACTTCCATGGAAACTGCCACCTTTCAACAGGTCTAATCACAGAAGCTATTCAAAGTAGACCCAGCATGCATGCCAGGTCATATGTTGTGTGTCACATGTCTGCCGGATGCCTTTGCTGTCGGTGTGTGTGTGTCGTGTGCTTCTGACATGTGTATTGACCTTTTTCTCTCTATTTTTCAGGTGATGACACAATGGAGGCGGAGGATGGTGTTGTCATGCCAGACACAGGGTTGGTAACACCACATCAACCTGGCACTAGTGGGGGTCGTGGGGTGGTAGGCCACGAAAACCCCCAAGTGCTGCAGTCCATCTTGTCTCTGGCTGCCTATGAGTCCAGCTTTGATGACGACTCTGACGTCCATGTTGAGTTGGATGAGCATCAAGTCCATGTGTCAGGGGTGAGTGATTCTGATGTGGACACTCCTCTGTCTGCGACACCTGCACTGAGGGATCAGACAGTCTTGGTTCCTCCGCCCGTGGTGGATCGGGACGCAGGGTCACCCTCCACACCAGTCACTGATGTGCCTGGGACATCACGTCGACGGGGGCATGTAGTCGTGCAGCCACAGGCGGTGCCAACACAGCGACGACCCCCGGTCCTTGGGTCCCGCAGGGGTCAAGCCCGGCAACGCGGTCGCCAAGCGCAACCGCTGTATACTGAGTGGGAGCAAGACATGACTGCCAATTCCGAACGGCAGGGGGCAGCAATGGAGAACATCGCTGAGAGCATGGAGCGTGTGGCCCGATCTGTGCTCCCCCTGCTAGGCAGGTGCTTCTTCAGCAGCAGGCGGCACGGTCCACGGCCCGCTCGCTCAGGCTGGGCATGACGGCCTCAGACAGGGCACGCCAGGCTGAAATGTCGTCTCTGCGTCAAGCAATTGCTGCTCACGCAGAGGCGCACATGGATGCCCTGAGGGAGGAGTATGCTTCCCTCAGATCCACTCTGGGTGTCCTTATGATGTCCCAGAGGCAGCAGGCAGAGGAGAGGTTTGCACAGCTTGAGCGTACCATCTTGGCTGAGCTACAGGCTTGCCGGGAGGTGCAGCGGTTGTCCAGCCAGGCCTTGCAGGAGGAACTCTGTGTTACACGTGCTACCTTGCAAGAGGAAGCACGTGTATCACGTGAGGTTCTGCATGCAGACCTACGACACATCGCCACACAGAACCAGGCTCACCCGTCCGGCAGACTTGCTGCCGATGAGGGGCAAGCTGCGGCTAGGCATGGCCAGGCTACTGTGCCACGTCCTCCTTTCCAGGATGAGCCAGACTTGGACAACCATCTATCTCCCACATAGGTCGTGCTGTGCAGGCGTTGAGCCCATGGAGGATTTTTTTTTTGGCTCAGCATCATCGCATGTGGATGTTGAGCAGCACCCTGTACCTCCAACCTCCTGGGTGCCTCCCCTCCCCCCCGGGTCGTATGTGGCCATTTTTGATTTTTCTTTTAGTTTAGTTAGTTAAGTTTCTGTTTGATAGTTAGTTTAAATAGGTAATGTAGGTTTTCCATAGTTAGTGTAATTAGTTAATAGTTGATTTAGTTTAAAATTGCTAGTCTATTGTGCTTTCATGTGACGGTGCAGTGCTTTGTGGCTTTTGAAGGCATCCACTGTCTGTCCCAGCTGGGCCCTTCATGGTTGTCTTGTGTATGTGTTTGCTGCTTGGGGTCCTTGACTCACATATGCCACTCCTGCCTCCCTTATCCATGAGCTCGCAAGGATGGTTCGGTGTTACAGCATTTTACACAAGGGCTTTGGACTGTCATATCTGTGGCATGTCTGGTGCTGTGTGACTTGTATTAACACCCCTAGTGGGGATGATTCAGGTGTCATTGTCCACTGTTCAGCTTTTGCTAGATGGGGTGTGTCAAGATTAATGTGGACATTGATTGCTATGCATTGTGTAGTATGTTTCATATCTTTCCTGTACATGTGCTTGTTGCAATTCATGCTGTAGATAGTGTTCCACACTTTGGAGGTGAAAGACGGACTGATGGTGTGATTCGTGATGTGACTCTCTGACATGGTCAATTAATGAGATGCCTGATGAGACACACACAGATGACTTTGAAGCATTAATCATGCGTTGCATGCCCTTTCTGCAGGGGGATGAGCCTCCAGAGCACCTTTGCCAGCAGACATGGCCCATTGGACGATGGAATTCTGGACCCGTTTGTTAGTGCCCACATGCACATGTGTGCACAAGCAGAGGCACAGTGATTGCAGACCCACATCCTAGAACTGCTGACATGTTCCAAGGAACTCCAGGCAAGGTGAGCATCACAGGGGGGCCACGACACAGCAAAGCTGGCACCAGGCGAGTTGCACATGCAGGCTTAGTCACAGCACTGAGGGTGAGCTTAGACGAATATTGGTGTTGAAGCACACAATGCAGCTCAGATGTGTTTGTGGACTGATGGCTGTTGATAGTAGGGTTGTCTGGGACACATGCAGGGGCAGTGGCACATACCCTCCGGTACACCAAGGTCCATTGAGGCACTTGTATCAACCATGTAGCCTTCCGAGACATGGAAAGGGGCAGCTCACAGGGACATACAGCAAGGACATACTCGGGTGCAGTGCATGTCTGATCCACGTACTTCATGATAAATGCACTGCCAACTTTGTTTCGGTCATGGTGGTACGCAACTTGCTCTGTAGTCATGGCTTGCTATATGGGTCTGTCTGCTTACCCAGGGAACATTGCATGTTGTGTGAATTGTGACACATTGGTGTTCCATTTGCCAGGCACCCACCAGCGGCTGACTTACTGCATTGACTGTGTATGACCCGTCACAGGGGTGATGTTATATATGGGTACGAAGCATCGAACACAGATTGTCTGTTTGTAGAGTAGTTTGTTGCTATGGGGCATGTTTGGTGTTGTGTTTTTGTGTAATTGGCACGTACAGGTTGTTGACTGTGGCTCTCTTTGCAGCATTGCAGTGCTCCTGTAACCGGACCTGAGAGTGCGCAGGCAGGAGGCCAGCACTCAAAACCAGAGCTAAGTGTCTTGTTGTTTTTCTTACGAACTGCTCTGCATAGGCTTGCTGGGGAGTGTACTGATGCATGGATGTATGTGTGGTTCAATTTGGTATGTTTTTTTCTCCCTAATCACCCGTGATCCTATGCAATTTTGAAACCTGTACCCTCTACCCGGTGTTCCTGCTTCCCGTGCCTATCCAAGCAACGTTCCCTGACCCTCTTTCCCCACTGGGGTTGCGGATGCCTGTGTAAGCCCCGAACTTGCAGGCGCCAAAACCCTAGAGGGGGTGGTTGGTTTGTACCACTCCTGAGCCTGGACTACAGAAGGCCATGACAATGATGTCCAAGTTTGTTTGGATTGTGTATGTGTTCATGCAGGTTGTACATTTTCATGCATTCCCTAGTTTCATGTGTCATTCATCCTCCCCTCTCCTGCCACTCATTCCAGTCATCCAGTGTGTCAACACCTGTCCCGACTGCATATCCCTGAACCTCATTCCCCACCAGGGTCTCAGGGGCCTGTGTGAGTTTGACCTTGCAGGCACCCGGGACATGGTGGGGGTGGTTGTTTCGTGACACTCCCGCGCCTGTACAGGGGACCTGTGACAGTACACATCCATTCATGGTGCATCATCCTATGTCATGTACCACACATGTCTCACATCCTGTCGTGACATTGTTTTGCTGTGCTACCTTGGTTGTTGCATCATTGTGGTAGTACTTGGCCTTTGTGAGGTACTGCTACGTCAAGTCATCTACTGGAGGGTGTTTGGGTTCGTTTTTATGCCTTGGATTTTGTGATTTTGGAAATGAGTGTGGATTCTGAGGGTTCAGGCATCTTTTTACACACAAGGTGGGAGATGGTGACGAAGGGTAAAGGTGATCCTGTGGCCAGGTGGAATTGAGGTTTGGAGGCTCCATGACCCAGGTGCAGTTGTTCAGTGGGTCATGGTCATTTGTGAGGGAGGGGGGGGGGGTTGTAGTTGAAAGTTGCCTTGCCCTGCAGTGTGATGGGAACTCTGACATAGTAATGGTGGAATCCTATGTACATGTTGTGTTCTGCTGATCAATGCCTGTTCATGTGTTGTGTTTTCCTTTCAGGTGCGAGGGGATAGTTGTGGTTTGACATGCTGGGGTGTACACATGGTGGATGTTCACATGTGATGTGTAGGGAACACTGATGGTAACTCGAGTGCACATGCATATGTGGAGTGCATGTCCTTGCAGGACCACACACTTGCACTCTGATGCACTACATGTACTCCCACCCTTGCATATCCACGTGTACACTGTTTGCCTTCTGGTGCCCACTGTGTCCCGGCAGCACATGATCTGTGACCGATTATGGATCCAGTACATGCCTAATTTGATGTTTGACGTGGTCTGTCACTTAGATGTGATGCTCAGGGTGTGCATCACACACAATGGCTGTTCACTGTGCTGTGCGCTGAGCAGTGTGATGCAGGAGTAGGACACTGCACACATGAGCTGCAGTGTTGATTTTGCAATGCATAATGTGCATGTAGACAGGCATTCATTGTGATGTTACGTCTACGACTGTTGTAATGCATTTGGAAATGACTTATTTTGGGTGGGAGATTTTGTTGGTCTGTCATTTCATCTGATTCCGGGTCAGGCAGCAGTGTCCGATGCCACTGTACATTTAGGACATGGCAATGTGTACATTATCGTTACTGCGTTGGTGTATGGGTATTGCTTGCCATGTCATGTTGATGTTTGGGAGGGTTTGAGTGACATGACAGTGATGGCCATGGCCTGTTTTGCAGGTGTGTGTGATGCACACCTTGCATGTCCGGGTCATCCGCTTCTCAGAGCAACTAGCTGGGGGTAGATTTCTCTCTGCAGCAGGGCCCTCCCCCTGGAACAGACTTCCGGCCTGACTTGAACTTGAGGGGAACCATCTCCAGTTCTGGAAGCACCTCAAGACCTTCCTCTTTGCTTCTGCTTACTCTCTGCCTCTCCCTTGCAGAATTCTTCACTGGAACTGCACAGGAGCTGCAACTGGGCCACTCTCACCGACCTCGGTCCCAGGCCCAGCCACTCTCCACTTGCACTGCCTCCCTGCCAACCCCTGCACTGCAGTACTGTCTCTCTATCCGTACAGCCCTCCCTTCCCAGCACTTGTCTGCACTTACCTTAGTAGTTGCCACCAGGCGACCTATGTATTGTTTTTTTGGGCTACTTCCCCTGTACTGGACTCCCCCCCACCCTTCCCCTTGCCCTTTTTCCATTCCCCGTACCCCTGCACTTGCACGATCTCAATGACACCTGGCCTAGTAGTACCGTTCTCTGTGTTCCCTTGTTCCCCCCTCCCTGCCTCATTGCGCCTTGGAATACTTGTGTATGGCCCATATCATGTCATATGTCATATGTGTGCCTTTTGGTCACACAGGATAGCTTGTGTTTAGTAGCTAGGGATGCAGACAATGTGGCACTTCCATGGCAACTATCTCAGGGTGGTAGGGTTGTGACAGTTGACTGTCTCTTTGTCATCATCGATTGTCACCTGGTATGTGCCAGGCCTGTGTGCACTCCGCAGGGGTGGGAGTTTAGGTGAAAAATGTGGCCACAAGCTGGGTCCGGGCTTCCTCGCCACGTGCCCTGTCCCCTCCCATGGGCAGCGCCTGTGCCTGTGGTTGGGGATGTGGGGGCACCACCATGTCCACCGGGACGCCCTGCCGTGTTACAACATTGTGCAGGACACATGCTGCCACAATGATCCTGCACACTACTGGTGGTGCATAGAGTAGTTGCCCACCAGAGCAGTCAAGGGAGCGGAAACGTGGCTTGAGCACTCCGAATGTGCGCTCCACTATGCCCCTGGTTGCAATATGGGCGGCGTTGTATCTTACCTGGGGTGGTGTGGTGGGGTTCCGGATTGGCGTCATCATGTGGTTGCTCAGAGGGTAGGCACTGTCCCCTGGGGAGGTGATAATAGTTGAGATTATTAGGGTTTGGATGTTTGTCTGTGTGTGACTTGCATGCATGTGCAAGGGTATTTGTACTGACCTAGGAGCCATGTGTCGCCATGCTGCCCAGCTTCCAGGGCCCAGCTCAGGGCGGACATTCTGTATATGAAACTGTCATAGGTGGAGCCAGGGTAGTTTGCATAGACAGAGGTGATGATTCCCTTTGCATCACATACCACCTATACATTGATGGAATGCCAGTGCTTGCGGTTTCGGTAGATGTGCTCAATGGCCCTAGGTGGATGTAGGGCCACATGGGTGCAATCTATGGCACCGAGCACTTTGGGGATGTGTGCCACCCTGAAAAAATCCAGGACAACGGCCTGCCTTTCTGCGGGTGTTCTGGGCATGTATATGTGCCTGCGGACTGAGGGGCGCGCTGTCATGATTGCCAGTACCTTGTGTAGGCAGCGTGACTGCGTGGCCTGTGAGACCCCCCCACAATGGCAGTGGTCCGCTGAAATGACCCAGTGGCCAAAAAATGCAGGACATTGAGCAGCTTCTCCAAGGGGCTCAATGCTTGGGAGCAAAGGGTGGGGGATGTGAGGTCATCTTCCCACTCCCTGACCAGGTCTAGGATGATATGGGGTGGAAACCTATATCTGCCGTAGACCTGGTCGTCAGGCATCCCAAAAAGGCTTGTCCGTGGTGCGAAAATGCGTGTCCTGGCTATTCTCCTCCTCCTGCGGTGTCCCACGATCAGTGCAGCGACAATTGGGACATTCATCCTAGCTGTATATACGCGTTTGTTGTTTGCGCGCACTTTTATGCTGTGCGCGGGGACGCCTCCGCCTGCCTTCGTGTGGGCGGACGCGTTGACGCCTGTGCACGTCTTTTGCCGTGCGCGGGTTTCCCGTATTCGGATACGTGGTAAGACTGTAGGTCCGAGTGTCATCGCGTGTGATCGGAGGGGAGTGAGCGTACACGCGATTGGCTTGGGTACGTGTGTTTCGGGGTGCGCGGGAAGTTCCACACGCGATTAGCCTGGGTACGTGTGTTCCCGGGTGGCGGGAACTTTCACACACGATTGGTGGAAATCCATGTGTGTTCTGTCATCACGTGCAATGAGGGAAACACCCGCGCGCGTCACGTCACAGACGCGCTCACGAGCTGAGGGCCTTTGGTCCAATGAAATCGCATATGCGTGCTGCCGTGCATACGCGCTAAGGGCCTTTCCTCGTATTACACGCGGACGTGCATTTTTTCACGCGCGCTGAAATGCCCATGCACGTCTGTACGCGTCACGTCACAGGGGCGCTTGCGCTTGAGGGGCCTTCTGTCCAATGAAAATGCGTATGCGTGCAGACGCGCTTACGCGCTAAGGGCCTTTCCTCGAATTACACGCTGACGTGCAGATTTTTCACGTGCCAAATCACTCCGTATCAAGCTGGTCACGCGTAAGCACACGGAAGACCACGCTCCTGCCCAGAAGGCCGAACTACTGCCCCCCAGAGCCCCGAGCACACTCCCACCTGCCATCTGCTGCTGCCTGACTGCCTGCTGCCCACGTGCCCTGCCATTTGCTGCCTGCACATCAGCCAGGGGTGCTGTTGCTGTGACCACCCCTGCTGGAACCGAAGACTCCCGACTAGGATTCCATCGCTCCACAGCCCAGCCCCAGGACCCAGTTGCCCACCCACTCCTGCCTCTGGGGTTGTCATGTCGGGGCAAACACCATCTGTGACCACTGACAACCCCCGGCCAGAGAGGCAGAGGGGCACCAGCTTCAGTGCCACCGAAGTTGGTGTCCTGGTGGAGCAAGTCCTGGGGCAGTATGATGCTCTCTTCGGAAGTTCCCGCGCCGACAAGGAAGGACGGACTCGGATCTGGACTGACATCGTGACTGCCATCAACGCGGAGGGGGTGGCAGTCCGCGACTTACAACATGTAAAGAAGCGCTGGGAGGACTTCAGGTCCAGTACCCTGAACAAGGCCCGGCGCCTCTTGAAGGCAGTGGATGCCAAGGGGCGCCGGGGACACTTGTCGGAAGAACAGATGAGGGTCCTGGAACGCATATCCCCAGCGCTCCACGTCCAGGTCCTTGAGAGGCAGACCCGTCTGGAGTCGAGCGGTGAGTGTACATGCATCCTGATTGTGAGCAGTGCGTGTGGTGATTATTTAGTAGTGTGCAGGTTGCACATCTGTTTGTATGGGGTCGAGTATGGGTGGGGGCGTACAGGGCCGTGGGGCTGACACATGCGAGGGCTGGAATGTGTGAGACATGGATGGTGCTTGTGTGTGTAGGCTTGCATGCCAAATGCAGTTGTGTGGGCACACATGTTTGGATGAATGTGTATGTAAGTAGACATGTCCGTGATATCACGCATGTATGTTGTTTTTGGCTGCATGTATCAGCACTGTGTACATGTGCATGTGTGTGTATTTGACAAGGGTGCAACAGTGATGCAACATGGATGCATGTGACAGCGGTATGTGGAAGCCTGATTGGCAGATGTGACATGGATGCCCGTCTGAACACTGCGACACTTGGCAGAGGTGTACACATGCATGCAAGTGTGGTGGTGTGTGTACGTGTGTGGTGCACTTCCTGTGTTGCATGTGATGTCTGGCTCACCTTTGGCTGCTCATGCTGTTGTATGCGTATGGGTGGTGGTGGCAGTTGCGATATGGCTGTGGTATGGCTCATGTGTGCGAGTTGTAATGACATGTGTGTTGGGGATTGTGATGACATGTCTGAGGTTTGCCAATGCCACTCATGTACAACTGTCATGTGTGTATGTGTCCATTGTACAGTGCCCTGATGCCTGTGTTTTGTTTCTCCCTGTCTGCAGCGTCAACTGATGAAGAGGGCGGAGAAGGTGCTGTCTAGCACAGCGGCGGGGATCCCACCGCCAGCCGGAGACGCAAGGCCCGGCTCCCCTCCCATGTTGTGATCTCGTCGGGGAGTGAGGAGTCCGGTGCCGTGTCCCAGGCCGCAGCTGCCGGGGAGAGGTCCAAGAGGCGGAGGTTGGAGTTGGACTCCTCGGCAGCAGAAGGGGCAGCTGGGACCCCACAGGGCCCAACAGGGGAAGATGGCATGGAGTCATCCAGGTTGGTGGGGGGTTTGGTGGAGGAGGAGGCCGTGCAAGCACCAGAGACGGGGTCTGGAGGTGGGGATCCCACTGGTGCTAGTGGTGCAGTGCAGGACCAGGGACAGGAGGCAGCACAGGCCGCCGCGTAGGTGCCTGTGTGCAATCCTGTCCCTGATCCTGTCCCTGCATCATCTTGCACCAGCAGGGATGCCTAGGTTCAGACCCGTTTTCAGACAGGGGATGAGCTCACGTCAACTGGCCTTCCTCTGCCTGCGGACGTGGCTATCCAGGTCCGGGTTGAGCCTGTCCTGGCTGGTGTGGCGTTGCGTCAACGGGCCATGCGAGGTGACCTGCAGTCTTTTCATGAAGAGACTGCACGTCATCTCGAATGGCTCGTTGACCACGTCAGCCTGCTGGGACAGGTCACCCAGGCCGGATTCCTCCGTCTGATGGGGCTTTCTACGACCCCCTCCTCAACTGGACCCCCTACGCGCCAGTCGTCCTCTGTGCCATCTTCCCACCCATCAGTCACCTGGGTGCCCTGTGGAGCTGCCTCTGACAGTGCGGCCAGGCTGGTGGAGGAGGCATCCCTGCCACAGTCGGGAGTCGGACGTCCAGCAGCGGTGGCCACATCTACGACTGCACCCCAGCCAGCGGAGGATGTGCAGGCAGCAGGAGGCAGTGCACGGGCAGAGGCACAGCAGCAGCAGCAACGTGGTGGGAGCCATGAAGGCTCGGGGCCTTCAACATCGGAGGGGCAGGCATCGGCCGGAGGGCAGGAGGACCCAGGACAGAGAGTGTCTCCCGTGTGGCAGCGGTTAGGCCACGCCATAGATGCGGGGCGGCAGCGGGCGGAAGAGGCACGGCTCACAATGGTCAGGGCGGAGAACTCCAAGCAGAGGGGCCTGAGGCGGGCCGAGTGCCTCGAGGCAATCCGCAGGGGTTTGGAGGTGGAGACGTCGATGGCCCTGCAGACCCTCGGGGCCATGGAGGAGGACCGCCTCCGGGACATTGAGGAGGAGTTCGATGATGCCCTGGCCCAGGACATCCACAAGTGAGCCGTGAAACTAGCCCGCTGCCCTTGTACATAGTTATGTAGGTAGTGTTAGGTTTCATTTTAGTTTTGATTTTATTTGGACCTTTCGGACATTGGCCACATTTTTGTATATAGTTTATTTTATTAGTTAGTGTAGTTAGATAGGTTTCCTTTCTTTTGTTGGGATAATGGACCCTGGCTTGTTCACATGTACAGAGTTCACTGTTGGATTGTATTTTTTTTCACTTTTTAACCATGGAGCAATGGCTTTCTTTTTTATTTCCCATTGGATTTTGTTTTGTGGACATTGACTTTGGACAACATTACTTTGGAATTTTATTTTTGGTTTTTCTTTTTTTCACGGACATGCTTCTTTTAATTTTTGTACATTCACATTTCTGTTTCTTCATTTTTTATTCTATTTATGTTTCCTTTAATACATATTTTTTTTGGTGAACTTCAATGTGTGGTATCTCATTGGTTTCATGCATTTCATGATATGTGTTTTGAGATTCACTGACACCCATTGGGTGTATGTGAGGGAAATGTGTTTGTTTCGGAACTTGCAATTGGTGTTCTGTGATGTAATTGCAAATTATGAGTGGGTGGATGCAATACTCGGGTGGGTGTTTTGCATTTGGAGGCTGACCATAGGGACCAGGGATCTAGATTGTGATGACATGTTGGCTGGGGAACATGAGTTGCACATGGGTGGGGGCCTGCTGGCAGGTGCCCCACAGTGCTGGGGGGGTGGGGGTGGTGGGGAACATGAGTTGGACATGGGTGGGGGCCTGCTGGCAGGTGCCCCACAGTGCTGGGGGGTGGGGGTGCTGGGGAACATGAGTGCGACATGGGTGGGGGCCTGCTGGCAGGTGCCCCACAGTGCTGTGGGGTGGGGGTGGTGGGGAACATGAGTTGGACATGGGTGGGGGCCTGCTGGCATGTGCCCCACAGTGCTGGGGGGTGGGGGTGCTGGGAGACATGGGTGGGGGGCTGTTGGAGGCTGCCCCTGGTGGCTGGGGGGTGGGGTGCTGGGAGATATGGGTGGGGGCCTGGTGGAGGCTGCCCCTGCACTGCTGGGGGGTGGGGGTGGTGGGAGACATGGGTGGGGGCCTGGTGGTGGGTGCCCCACAGTGCTGGGGGGTGGGGGTGGTGGGGAACATGAGTTGGACATGGGTGGGGGCCTGCTGGCAGGTGCCCCACAGTGCTGGGGGGTGGGGGTGCTGGGGAACATGAGTTGGACATGGGTGGGGGCCTGCTGGCAGGTGCCCCACAGTGCTGGGGGTGGGGGTGGTGGGGAACATGAGTTGGACATGGGTGGGGGCCTGCTGGCAAGTGCCCCACAGTGCTGGGGGTTGGTGGTGGTGGGGAACATGAGTTGGACATGGGTGGGGGCCTGCTGGCAGGTGCCCCACAGTGCTGGGGGGTGGGGGTGCTGGGAGACATGAGTTGGACATGGGTGGGGGCCTGGTGGAGGCTGCCCCTGCACTGCTGGGGGGTGGGGGTGCTGGGAGACATGGGTGGGGCCTGGTGGTGGGTGCCCCTGCACTGCTGGGGGTGGGGGTAGTGGGAGACATGGATGGGGGTCTGGTGGTGGGTGCCCCTGCACTGCTGGGGGGTGGGGGTTCTGGGAGACATGGGTGGGGGCCTGGTGGAGGGTTCCCCACAGTGCTGGGGAGCGGGGGTGCTGGGAGACATGGGTGGGGGCCTGGTGAAGTCTGCCCCTGGTGACTGGGGGGGTGGGGGTGGTGGGAGACATGGGTGGGGGCCTGGTGGAGGCTGCCCCTGGTGGCTGGGGGGGTGGGGGTGCTGGGAGACATGGGTGGGGGCCTGGTGGAGGCTGCCCCTGGTGGCTGGGGGGTGGGGGTGCTGGGAGACATGGGTGGGGGCCTGGTGGAGGCTGCCCCTGGTGACTGGGGGGGTGGGGGTGGTGGGAGACATGGGTGGGGGCCTGGTGGAGGCTGCCCCTGGTGGCTGGGGGGTGGGGGTGCTGGGAGACATGGGTGGGGGCCTGGTGGAGGCTGCCCCTGCACTGCTGGGGGGTGGTGGGAGACATGGGTGGGGGCCTGGTGGAGGCTGCCCCTGGTGGCTGGGGGGTGGGGGTGCTGGGAGACATGGGTGGGGGCCTGGTGGAGGCTGCCCCTGGTGGCTGGGGGTGTAGGGGTGGCGGGAGACATGGGTGGGGGCCTGGTGGAGGGTGCCCCTGGGGTCTGGGGGTGTGGGGGTGGTGGGAGACATGGTTGGGGGCCTGGTGGAGGCTGCCCCTGGTGGCTGGGGGGTGGGGGTGGTGGGAGACATGGGTGGGGGCCTGGTGGAGGCTGCCCCTGGTGACTGGGGGGGTGGGGGTGGTGGGAGACATGGGTGGGGGCCTGGTGGAGGCTGCCCCTGGTGGCTGGGGGGTGGGGGTGCAGGGAGACATGGGTGGGGCCCTGGTGGAGGCTGCCCCTGCACTGCTGGGGGGTGGGGGTGGTGGGAGACATGGGTGGGGGCCTGGTGGAGGCTGCCCCTGGTGGCTGGGGGGTGGGGGTGCTGGGAGACATGGGTGGGGGCCTGGTGGAGGCTGCCCCTGCACTGCTGGGGGGTGGGGGTGGTGGGAGACATGGGTGGGGGCCTGGTGGTGGGTGCCCCTGGAGGCTGGGGGTGCAGGGGGACATGCGTTGGTGGGCAGTAGTGCAAGTTGACATGTGGGTTGGCTGGTGGGCATGGCCATGGTGGATGGGGTGCCTGCAGGACATGTGCTGGGTAGGCCCCTGTGGTGTGAGCCACCTGAAGGGGCCGTGGAGGCTGTAGAGGGAACACCTGGGAGGACCCACACGTGCAATTCACGTGTGCTGCTCCCGGCGCACCCCTGTAATACACGTACTCTGATGAGATCGCGTGTGGAACTTCCCGCGCACCCCTGGAATACACGTACCCTGCTGATGTTGCGTTGGATACTTCCCCCGCACCCCGAAATACACGTACCCTGATGAGATCGCATGTGTGACTTCCCGCAAACCCCCGAAATACACGTACCCCGCTCAATCGCGTGTGTGACTTCCCGCGCACCCCCGAAATACACGTACCCCGCTCAATCGCGTGTGTAACTTCCCGTGCGCCCCCGAAATACACGTACCCCGCTCAATCGCGTGTGTAACTTGCCGCGCACCCCCGAAATACACGTACCCCGCTCAATCGCGTGTGTAACTTCCCGCGCGCCCCCGAAATACACGTACCCCGCTCGCACAGGCCCAATTGCTGTATGTTGCCACTTTTGTGATGCGCTGGGACTCTACCGCCTGCCTTCTTGTGGCGGACGTGTTTCAGCTTGTGCGTGTCTTTGGATGTGCGTGGCTTTGCCCTATTCGATTCCATGAATACGTGTGGTTCGATTGCGTGTGGGCGTTCCGTCTGCTTCCCTGCAGTACATCCCCAGTTACGCCCTTATTTTCCCGCGTTGTTCCCCATTCCGCGTGTTACGCCCCGTGTCCCGCCCACTTTCTGGTGTATGCGCCGAGGTTGTGCGCTTTCACTGTGCGCGTCGCGCACGCCTTTCGGGATGTTGCAGAGACTTGTGCACCATGCACGGGTTTGGCGCACATCCCGAGGTGTACACGCGCAGGGACTTCAATGAATCGCACGCATGCGCGTGCGCCATTTTTTTCCGCTTGCGCCTGCCTGCGCCTTCTTGCGCCTGCTTGCGCGAAGATTTTCGGCGAACTTTTGTTCCATGAATCGGCCCCTTACAGTCCAATCATTGGACTGTCCCCTTCACTGTTGACCTCTACGAATACAGATGGGCATAATCTTTCGTAGCAACCGTAATGCATCATGGGAATAATGTAGTGTGCGATTCGCAATGAGGGTCGACATAAATGCAATGGACTTTCAGCCCGATACTTAAACAAGTGGAAGCTATTTGTTATTTTAGGGGCCTTGCACTCGTGATTGCTCTAAACCCACATAAAATGAGTGTTCAGGCTGGAAAAGAAATAGAATCGCGCCCCAGACCGCATTTACCTGGTCATAGTGGAATTCTGGGCCAGATGAAATTGAATTATCTCCTCCCCCACTCGATGACGCTCCACTGCCAATAATGGTGAACATAGCGTGACTGGGAGTGTAGGCATCAGCAGAGATTATGAACAAGCTGCGATGATAAGGAAGTCAGAGTGCTTGAGTTTCATGCATTGAGTGAATTGTGGTGGATTCTTTAATAATGTGTGGTGAGATAGGCCAGAATCAGGCGAAGAACAAGGCAGAATGTTGTCTGAATGATTTATTTTATTCTTTAATGAAAACAGTCCTTGGTCCAGCATTCTATTCTATCCTGAGTTTTGTCCCTGCCACTACAAAAGAACACCTACTTTAGGCCATTACCCGAGCACAGGAACCGTGGCTGGTTTCTGAGCCCCCATCCTGGTGTCCCTTTACCATAGGCTCCTCGCCCAGATGCACAGTCCCAACCAACCATGCACTGAGCGTCTTTTCAATCCATTTCTTTCTCAACTCGGGTTTATCAAAAGGACTTGTTCCCTTCAACTCTGGGAATCTTTCAGTCTTTCTCTCTCACCCAGTTATTTTCCCAGAGCGGGTTATGTTCCTCCCCCACACCTTGGTTTGTCTCAGTCTTTCATTCCTCACTTTGGGGTTTGTTCTTTTCCTCTTTTCCCACTGAGGAACTTCTTGCTCATATCCCCACTATGGGGCTTGTCTCACTCTCAACCCCGACTCTGGGGGATTTCCTTGCATTGCCCACCTTGGTGCCCTTTGTTAGTCTCCCTGCCTTGAAACCTCTTGATTCTCGCCATGCCCTGTGGTTATTGGGTATTCTCCGTCACCTTGGTGCTTCTTGGTTCTCACCCCGGCTTGGGCTCTCTTTGAGCTCACCCCACCTGGGGGCTTGTTGCAGTTCTCCACACTCTGAGGCTGTTCTATACTCGCCCCACTTTGGAGTCTCTGTGGCTCTCCCTGCACTCTGTATTCTCCTTGATTTAGTTTTGCCGCCCTCCTCCCG
Source organism: Ambystoma mexicanum (assembly GCF_040938575.1). Taxonomy (NCBI): domain Eukaryota; kingdom Metazoa; phylum Chordata; class Amphibia; order Caudata; family Ambystomatidae; genus Ambystoma; species Ambystoma mexicanum. The sequence continues at coordinate 288,927,002 of NC_090941.1, read as the reverse complement.
GTTCCCCCGAGCCATCGCGTACCTTCATCTTCTTGGCAGTGCTGCCCGGGAGGGTCAGTAAATACATCTGAAGTGGAGTCGCTTACGCGATGTGCCAACTGGGTTACATGTTGGACGCACCTTGCTCTCACTTCACGCTGGCTTCTGGTGGGACTCTGGTGGCATGTTCCCAGTCTGCCAGTCGCTCCATCTCCTCTGCTCCTTGGGGCTGGGTCCTTCTGGGTGCTCACAAGACAGGCATTCTAATGTCTGTGAGGTGCCGACTGCCTCTATGAATGCCACACCTGGCATTCTCTCATGCGGTCTTGACACACCTCACACAAGAATCCTGCCTGTCTCAAGCCCCGCTGGGTTCTCTACATCTTGCCGCTTATAATTGTCTCTTTGTCTCGCGCAAATCCAGGTGGCTGGCCACACACTGTTCTGCTCTTCCAGGTGAAGACTGTAGATATTCTGGGTCAGAAACCAAACCCGTCATTGCAACAGGAAGTGTTAGGGTATATGTTTGAACTCCCACATAGCCAACAACGGTATTAGAGTTTGGAGGGGAGGGAGGATAACTTATATCCCTTTCTGGGCATTTCCTGTCCCTTATGGTGGTGGGTCATGCCCAGAGGGATCCCACTTAGCCAGTCCCCTAAGGTGTGTTAGGCATAGCGGGTTCATCGCCCTAGTTCCAAAGGGCAGTGGTGGAAATGTACTTTTTATACTGAGGGATCCCACCTAGCATGGAGGTGAGGGTGTGGGGTCCAGCAGGGGAAGGGTGGGAGGGGTACGGTGGGTATTTTAGTCACCCCCCACAAACATTTGCCTCTCAGCCTCCTGGGAATATGAATAAAGAAAATCTGGAAAATAGCCCAATTTCTTATAATGTTGTCAGCAAAGTACAAAATATGAACACCTTTTAAACCAAAATAAAATGCACATCAATATATTCTGTTCAGAGCAACATTGACATGGGTATACACTGGGCTCCTGCTCAGACCCTCAAGTGGTCTTGTGGGGAAGTATCTTGCCTATGTACCAAGCGACCACGGGTCAAATACCGGCCCGACAGTTTAAAAACTGAATGCACTACAGCATTCTAAAATAAATGTAGAATGCACATGGATTTCCCAGGATTGGCGTGCGGGATCAGCTCTGGCGAGACATTATTTGCCAGATCCGGGAAGCTATGACCCAATGATGGCATTGCCAAAGGGCGTGGCTCCCCCTTTCGGAGAGGGCACAAACTCCTTTGATTCATCACAGCGGGCATCAGAAATTCCACAGGTGTTGGGGTTTATACATGGATAGTTAAACCTATGAGATTGAAATAGATTGGGGGGGCAGCATTTGGTACACCCAGCTGGAATGCAAAAGTATGTGTTGGGCCCACAGGGATTCATGTTAGGGATTCTAGAATGCTAGGAAACTCATGAGGATGGCTCCAGGTGACTATGGAAGGGGCTTCTGTGGATTATTTGCAGAATGGGAGATTCCAGCAAAACATTGTTGAATGGGGGAATCCTAGATCACATTGAATGACGTGGAGACTGCTCAAGTATATGATGGCTCATACTTCTCTACACATCCATGATTGGTCGACGCTTAAAAGTAAACTGAAGGCTGACATATGTGACCCCAAGGAAATATCTATCCTTTATAGGCATAACATTTAAGAACTTCCACTCTGGTCTTTGTGGGATGGAGTAGGCCAATCTACCCATGGATAGTTAATAACAACAAAGTTCAGGATGCATCTGAAAATCTGTACTGAAAGCAGTGTGTTGCATCGCTGATATTCCTTTCATGCCTTGTTATGCCTTGTGATGTGTGATGAATTGCCATCTAGCAAGGTTGTGAAAGACCTGGCTTTTTCTATTTTTATTAATTAAGAAAAATGATGCAGGTAATGCCATCTCTGAAAAGCTAATCTGCTGATTAGATTCCCGTTTCACAAGCTCCATTTCAAACACATATAAGTACCCCTGTATCCCGTTGGTAATTCCAGCGGGATACCGTACCATCTCCATCGCCTGATATTACAGGCAGCGGAGATGCCAGTAACTCCCCATTCCCATAGGACTCCATGGGATGGGGATGCTGCAACGTGATTGCGGCAGTTGTATGCCGGTAGGGGCCTGTTTTACAAGCGGGTACGGCCTTCCGGTAGGTCACAGCCCCTACCAGCAGACTTAAAGGTGCCGCTACACGTTATAATAATCCTAATAGTGTGTACCCGTGCCCTGCTGACTCAGTATCCTATTCTGCAGCACCTGTTCTACCAATAGCACAGAGCAGGTTCAGAGGTCCCAGGTGCCCATGTGACCGCTGCAGCTGCAGTGAAAGCCAAGATGTGCACCCCTGTACCAAACCTATGATGATCATAAGTATCCCATGCTTGGGGACAGGGTAAACTCTAAAATAAGTTATGGCTGAATTGAGGTATGGTGCATGGCCCTACTTATAATCATTGCTGCCACATCCAATTTGACAAGGCACTTGTTATGGTATGCTATGGTGTATTTGTATAGCACCTTATATATCATTGGTATGATCTCCAAGAGCTGTGGGTTGAACACCCCTGGCGGCCGTAGTCCAGGTCAGTGGAGAGAGTAGAGTAGCATATAGTGCTAGGGTGCACTTAGTATGTGTGCAGCCAGTGCGGTTTGTGCAGAGGTGACCACATCCTAATGCTAGGTGCAGCGCGGTGGTTGTGAGGGATCAGTGGAATGTGTGCAGCAAGGTAGTTGGCCTCTGAGTCTGCATTCTGGCTGCCTTGGGACTTGTGTAAGAGATACAAAAGTTTTGAACTTAAAGCTTTGAACTTAAAGGTGATACCCAAAGTCTTCAGTGATTATGCATTGATTGCGCTGACCTTATCGGAAGTCTCGCGCTTTGAAACCCTTGTGTATGGGCGCGCTATAAATAAAATATCATATCATATCATAAACCTTTCTGAACATCCCTTAGGTACAAGAGAGGTTAACATAAACAGTGCGGGTAACCACATTTCCTGGTCAATTAGACAAATCAAAAAATGCGAAACTACTCTTGTCAAAGTAATTTCTCGGTAGAAAGAGTGTTTTACGTGATTTTGAGGTTAATTAATTTGAAGTCAATTTAAAGGCCCTTGCTACAAAAGCAGGTACAGTGGGGGCGTATTTTGTCACGGACATACATGTAAATAGATTTGATATTTGCATACAGGATGCTAAAAGATTGATGAGAAGGTTAAGAGCGTTGAAGAGGGAGGGTGGGTCGGCCTTGGAGCTACCCTCTAGCTCAAAGAAAATGTAGGCTGAGTATATCTTAGGAGGTGCTAAGGGTGCAAAACGAAAGAGCATCATAAACCATATTAAAGAAGAGGTCTGACTAATCCATTTAAGAAATAGAGGGGATACTGAGACTAAAGCGGCAGAGGTGGTGGACTGTCCGGATGGTTGTCCTCATCTAGCATCTGAGCAAGACATAGAGTAAATTATATCTGGGCTAAAACCATCCAGGGTTCCTGGCCCAAATGGGCTCACTAGCGTGGTATTAAAACATGAACCTGGTGGGTGGGCCCAGATTCTAAACATTTTATTTGATAAAGTCTGCTAGTCGCAGACGATCCCCTGCTCTTGGCAGCAATCTATTATGATAGAGTTCTATAAAAAAGGGGATAGGCTGTTACCAGAAAATTACAGATTGCTATAACTCTTTGATATGACAGGAACAATATTCAGCACACTGGTTCTAAAAGCTCTACAGAACTGGGAGGAGGAGCGACAATTACTCCCATGGGTACAGGCTGGTTTTAGACTTGGGTGTGCGACTTAATCACAATATCAGAGCCCTAGACCAAGTGATTCGGTCTGTTGGAAGCGGGGGTAAGCCTGCACCATACGTGATACGTGTGGATTTCTGAGCAGCCTTCGACAATGTTAATTAAGACAAATTATGGCTGAAAATGGAAAGGTGGGACTGCCCCAAATGGCTGATGTGCGTGCTTAAAGGGCTTTACAAGAATTCAGGGGGTCGAGCTAGGCTATGAAGCGGGTACTATGTCTGCATATGTTTTCATCAAAAGGGGGGTCAAGCAGGGATGTGGGTGGCCCTCCTGCTGTTCAACTTATACCTGGCGGACATACCAAATTATTTCCTGTGTGAATCAGGATGCTACCGCAATATGGGTGGTGAGGCTTTTCCTTGCATGCTCTATGCTGATGACTTGGCAATGTTCAATCACATGTTTCGCAGCATTATGGGGGTTACAAGTCATAGTTTCGAATCCTTTTGGTCGAATGCCAAAAGGATCTCAAGTCAATAGGACCGAAAAAAAGGGTCAACATTTTTTTTTTTGGGGGGGTGCCCCCCAAAGCCCTGTTTTTCTTGTTAAAAACACCTTTTTTATGTATACCAAAGCCAAAAAAAAATATACATGTAAAAAAATGTTTTCCACCCTTTTGTTTTCGGGCCTATTGATTTGATCCTTTTGGCATTCGACCAAAAGGATTCGAAACTTTAACTGGACACCCATTATGGGTATGTTTGAAGAACTAGCTCAGTTTGCGAGTCAGAGAGATTTAGTGATAAACATGGATAAAACTAAAATGATGTTAATCTCACAGAGAAAAGTGAATAGACCAATTTTGGTGACATGTCTGGGGGTGGTCGATTATGTGGAGAAATATCCTTACTTAGGGCTAGACATGAGCAAAAGTAAGAACTATGTCCATGTACGAGAGGCAAAAATGAGAAGGGCTCACCATCTGATGCACATGTATGTTAAGTTTGCGGGCAACACGGCAGGATTTTAATTAGAAGGAATAATATTTTTATATAAGTAAAGCTTCTGCTCTGCAATTTTATATGGAATAGATGCAATTGCGATGCACGATTTGGATGGGCTTGATATTCAAGAAGGCTACTTCTGGAAAAAGGTTTTGAAAATGGCACCATGTACCCCGATGCAGTATCTGCGCTTAGAACGGGGACTGAGGTCATTAAAAGGCTAACTGTTAAGTATGGACATGACAATGTCCATAATAGCAGCCAGTCTGTTGGTGTAGGTAAGGGAAGAGGCGTTTCAGAAGCCTGAGGTGGTAGTGACAGGATTTGGATACATTGTTGATCTGGTGGTACAGGATTAAGCCTGTAGTCCATTGTGCAGCACAAGGTTTTGACTGGGTTGGAGGTGGGGAGGAGTTCCGAGGGGAGGGGGACATGTAAGTGGTTGTGGCAGAAGAGCTGTGTTGCAGTACACCATGATCTCTGTTTTCCCTGGGTTCAGAAGGAGGTGGTTACTTGTCATCCATAGGTCTATATCTCTGGGGCAAGCTGCTAGGTTAGATCATGGGTTGAGCTCATTTTGGGGATTCATTTTGGGGATTCAAAGGATAATGTGTGCGTCGTCGGCATAGTTATAGCAGGTGAGGTTGTGCGAGTGGATGATCCTTGGCAGAGGGGTCATGTTGAGGTTGAAAAGGAGAGGTGAAAGGCAAGCACCTTGGGGTACACCGGTATTCACAGGATGAGCGATGGAGAGAAAAGGGGGTAGGAAAGTGATTTGTTTCCTGTTTTTGAGGAATGATGCAATCCAGTTGAGTGGTGAGTCTTGGATTCCTAGGGAGTGGAGTCGGCCATGGAGGGTTGAGTGGCTAATGGTGCCAAAATCTGCTGAGAGATCGAGTAGAACCAGTGCAGTGCATCCTTCAGAATAGCCCGAGACTTTGAGGTCATCCCAGATTGAGATCAGAGTGGTTTCTGTTCCGTGGTGCGGCTGCAAGCCTGATTGAGCGGGGTCTAATAGGTTGTTTGATTCTGCGACAAGGTTAAGCAGAGATTATGCAGAGTGGTCAGTCGGTTTCACCAAGAATCAGGTGATGGATATGGGCCTGCAATTGTTTGGCTGAAGGGGGTCGAGACACACTTTCTTCAGATGGGGTTTGAGATTCACTACTTTGAAGGGTCTGGGAAGATGCCAGAGGAGAGCAAGTCATTAAGTATGGACCTCAGCCATTCCACTGCACAAGTGCAGGTGAATATTTCTTTGAGGACAGAGGCGGGACAGGGGCCAAGGGGTGACACAAAGGGTCTGCTGCTGGACAGTAGTTTGAGGAACTCCTTGCTGGAGATGGGGTTGAATGAGTTGAAAGATGATGCTGCGGCGGTAGGTATGGTGCAGTCTCGAGGAGCGGGTGTTGGGCGGGGGTGAGGTTCAAAAGTTTGGCATTAAGTGTAGCTGTACTGCCCAGTGCTGTGTTGTGGAAGTGTTGCGAGAGGGAGTTGCAGAGCGTTTGAATGGATGTGGTTGGGGTAATGGTGCAGGAGGCCTTCACGAATTCCGAGATGACCCTGTGGAGCTGCTGAGGCCGTTCAGGATTCTTTTATTGTAGTATGCTTTTTTGGCATTTCAGATCTGAGATATGTAGTTACGGTGAGAATGGGTGAACACAGACTTCCTGTGAGGGGTTTTGGATGTTTGCCATTTGCACTTAAGGGAGCGATTATGGGTTTTGAAAGTCTTCAGGTGGTCATGAACCGTTTGAGGGTAGGTCCTTTGTGATTGGCAGTGGGGTGGGAGGTGGTGAGAGGGAGGAGTGAGTTGTTAAGCCAGGAGTCAAAGGATTCAATAGGTTGGGGTCTATCTGAGGTCAGGAGTGTCAGGAGTGAGCGTAGCAGGGCTTCAGCCAGGTCAGGTAGTACCTTGACCATGTCCCAACATTTGTGGATATGGGTGGGGTCAGGGTGGGACATGGGTGGAGTGTGTGGGCTGACAAAGGTATGGCTGAGTTGTCTGTCCAGATGAGGTTTTTGGGGCTGGACACAGAGACAAGGTCAGATGAGCTGAATATTGCATCAAGGGTGTGGCCTCCAGTGTGGATGCGACCCGTGGTATGCAGGGAAAGGTTGAGTGCCTCTAGACTGTCTACGAGGGGTTGGGTCATGGGTTTGTTGGGCACATCAAACCAGGGCAACAGTGTAAGTCTGACTAGTTGTGCATGGCTGGGTTTCGGTGAGCATGATGGATATGTGAGGTTTGTGGAGGATGGCTATTCCGCCACCTCTGGAAGGTCTGTTGTGGGAGATGAGCAAGTAGTCGGGTGGGAAAGCTTTGTACGTGATTGGCTTGAAATAGTCTTCGAACAATGTTTCAGTGATGAAAATGAGAGCGGGATTGTCAGAGGATGGGTGGTCAAAGATGCTGTGTCTGTTTTTGGCCACAGAGTGGCCATTGAATAGGATGCAGGTGACGTGATGGGATGTGGTGATTCCCCTGATACTCATGGCTAGATGGACTAAGCAGGACTAAGTGGCCGGTGGGGAGGTGTTGCTCACAGGGGGGTGGTGTGGGCGGTAGGGTGAGGACCGTGGGAGTGACTGAACCCAACTGTGGGGTGGTGGTGGTTGGGATCTGGGATACTGTTTGAGGGGGGTGAGTGAGTGAGGTGGGTTGGGAGCTGGAAGAGTTAACTGTGTTGTCTGGCTTGCGTCAGATCGAAGGAGGTGGGTCAGGGGTATGGAGGTGGGTGTTGAGTGGTGCCGGTGTGGTGTGTGGATTCCAGGTAGCTGATTAATGGGGTTTGAGTGTCGAGGGAGGTAGAGGTGTATAGGTGGTAGGCAAGAGGTCATTTTCAAAGATGGAGAGTCAGGGAGTGGCTAGCAGGGAGGTCCTGACAGCTGGGCTAGGAATGGGGAAGTGTGGACCAATGCAGGCAAGGTGAGACAAAAGGAGTCGAAGGTGAAGGCCAGTCTCTGTTCCTGAGTTTTGTGAATTTGGGTGCAAAAGGTGTGTGTGAGAGGGTAGGGGGTCATGGGGAAAAAGGGATAGAGCAACAGTTCTGGAAAGAGCAAGGTGTGCCATGCCGAGAGAAGGGAAGGAGGGTGAGGTGGGTAGTCTGGAGAAAGAGGGCAAGGGGCAGTTGGGGAGGGGTGGGGGTGGCATGTGGCATGTGGGGGTGGGGTGTGGGCATGGCAGATGATGAGGAAGGGAGGCCTGACTTGGTGAGGTTCGGGGTGGAGGAAGGTGTGAGTGGGTTGGAGCCGTCTAGGGAACACACCAAATTCTATGTGTCAGCTCCTGTGAGCTAGCTCATCTGTGGAAGTTGCTGTGTATTGTGGATAGATAGGCTGATCCTGCAAAAGTGACAGGACAGGAACCTGAATGACCATGCCTCCTATTTGATCTCTTTGGGAGAATAGGTAATGTCCACCTCCAGAGAAAGCCACACAACATGCCCCTGTCCTGGGCCGAGGCATAAATGAAGCACATCCATTCAAAAGCAGTAACCTCACACCAGGTTTCTGAATTTTTAAAGGCCTTTGATCATAGTGAGAAGGGAAGGAGGTGAGGTTAGTATAGACCGGAGAGCTCTCTACAGTTTGGGAAGTCTTCCACGGTCTTGTAATAAAAGAAATGCATTTTCTAGTCATTGTCAAGAACAAGAACTTTGATGATTGTGGATTCAGGGTCCAAAAAATAAGGTGGTGGTCATCAAATAGATCCAGTGTTTGGACTCATTGGACACATTTTCACCAATTTTCTGACAAATCATTTCTAATTTGTTTACCAAATTTCAGAGGACATGAAACTTTGATGTTGGTTGCTGCATTTTCTCAAGAATGCTGCAGCATGGTCATATGTTATCAAGAAAACAGTGGACAACCCCTCAGTGCCTTTATGCTTAACTGGTGTGCATAAGTATTGTAACATGAAACCGATCAACAAAATGCGAAAAAGCCTTGTTGATCTGCATTGAAGCTGAAACTGATTACTGTGCACCTTGGCACAGACATAAAAGGGGACACTTAGCCTCAACAATTACAAACTCTCTGAAGAACACTGAGATCAGTTTTACACTTGCAGTCTGATACTGGTATCAGAATGATGATAGCACAGAAGATTCAATGGCTCTCATCCACTTAGGTAGGTGTCAGAATTTATACCTGGATTCTGGTGTCTGCAGCCAGGCCAATATCTGTTTTTAAACACTCTCAATGACTTACTCAGAACTTAAATTGAGTATTTCTTTTCATTCAGTTCTCTCTACTCAACGCTTTTCAATGATACATCCAAAGTGAGAATATAACATGATTTATAAGAACAAAGTACCAGTGTCTAAGCCAAACATCAGATGTAATGGATATGCAAATGAGGCTTTGCTGTTGTCTGAAGCATGTGTTAGGTGCTTTTCAGAAAATGAAAACACATATTCGAATGCAGACCAAATAGTGGCGTGAGTAATGCTGCAGAAATTATGAGGTGTTAGCACTAGGAATTCTCCCCTATGACAAATCTACATTTACAACCAATTTCAATTGCAAATGTAGACAGTAAGCCTTGTTGTCCTGTGGACATTATACAATATAATCTTACATTCAGCATTCAACATTTACAAAGACATACCTAATGTCTTCATCAATAATTGTGTTTTAATACCCAGTGGGTAATTGGGCCTGGGGATTCAGCCTCCAAGCCATCCAGGAGGCTCAGAACGGGGGCTTTACCAAATGGTAAAGCCCCTGCTCTGAGCCACCTTGGAACTGGGTGGCCACCATCTTCCCAGCTCAGGTAAGTGCACCCTCTGCTCTCCCTACCACTCCTTCCTCCCACCCCTAACTGCCATGTCCCCACCCACTTGCACCTCACTTACATTGTCCTCCTTTGTCCCATGATGGTGCCGGGAGCACTCAGTGTTCGGTTCATATCTCTGTCACAGCAATGGTCAACATGGAAGGGGAGAACAGACTGTGTGTAGTTCCCCTCTCCCTAATCCATGGTGGCCATATTGCATTGTAGTTTTTTTCAAGTTAAGAAACAGCAAAGACGCTATTTCTCAACTTGGAAAAAAAACATTCGCATCCTAGCACACTGTGCTGGGATTCTAATAGAAATAAACCCCTCAAGGTGGGAGCTTTATCGGGGCAGGTAAGGCCCCAGGACTAATGTTAAAGCCCAGCCCAGTAAAGCCCCAGCCTGTCAGGGTTTATTGCTTGGTTGTTGTCTCAAACTTGACACAAACCAGATTGGGGTATACCTTAAATGGTTTTATGGTAGGTCGATTACAGAAACAAGTTTTTGATAATTAAGGTCACACACTAATCATGGCATTTATTGATCTCACCTCAGCATTTGACCATGCAGAGTGGACATTATTGTGTAACGAACTATATAGGTGGGGCATCCCAGAGGGATTACTTAATATTCTAATTGCCATTCACAAAGACACGTCTATCCAAGTAAGACTTAACAGGTCAGGCAACATCACCAGGGAGTTAGGTACGTTGCTGGAGTTGAGGCAGGGGTGCGTGTTAGTACCGCGCCTCTTCAAACTATACTTATCCGACATGTTTGATTTGTTAGAATGTTCAAAATCATTTCCGCCAAAATTGGCAATTTAAGAGTAAGAGCAATACATTTGCTGATAATATAATGATCTTTGATTTAACACCAATTGGACTCTGCGGGTCAATGGCTGCATTGGAATATTATTTAAATAATAAATGCCTAAACATAAAGGCCATGAAATCTTCGGTAATGGTTTGCAAAATGGGAAGGAAACCATGCAAATACAAATGGTATTTAGACAATGCCCTTGTGAGCATATCAAAACATATTGCCTCATTACACGTTGTGCGTTAAGCGATTAACGTTACCGGTAATGGAATACCGGTATCGTTAAATCCCAACAACCAATTATGACCCGGGTTACTGCTATTAGCGGCACCGCTAAGTACGGTGCCACTAATAGCGGCTAGTCCGCGGGCCCGCAACCCTACATCCCATAAATAGCGGCATGTCGCTAATAGCACACCATCACAAGCCATGCAGGCATGCAAATAGCGGAATGGTAAAGCCCCAGAAACCCCTTACAGGCATGGCGCTAATACCGGCATCGCGAACCACCCGTTAAGAGAACTGAGCAGTGTTCCCACCTGCCAAAGGTGGACACAATCAGCACAGGTGGAGGCAATGGAGACTGTGCCAGCACAAAAGGAGCACACCACACCCCTTCACACACCCCTTCCCACACCAAGATGGTTCCAATACTAGCAGCATTACATGGGCTGGAGGATATTATTGTAGTGCAGCAGCAACAACAACAGGCAGCACAGAGGAGACGCAGGAGGAGGAGGAGGGCAAGACAGGTGCAGCAAGCACCACCAGGGCATCTAGTAATACCACAGAGGCAACCACCAATCCCCAGGATCCGAGCCAGTCCATTTAACCTAACCCCTGAGCCGATACACACCCTGTACCGTCTGGACCGGGATACCATCACCAGCATCATGGACATGATACATGACGACATTGTGAGCCTCATAGACATCAGAACTGCCATCCCCCCTCTAAGGAAGGTGGTGACCATGCTCCACTTCCTGGCCACAGGCACCTACAAGCATACAGTGGGGCAGATGCATGTAATCTCACAACCAGTATTCTCACGCATGCTGAACCAGGTACTCGATGCCCTCCTGAAGCATGCATGTGAACACATAATCCTGCCACGGACTGCCCAGGAGATCGCAAACACCAAAGTTGGCTTCTATTTACTGGCAGGCATCCCAAGTTTCATCGGGGCCATCGACTGTACACATGTGGAATTGGTGGTCCCACATCACAATGAAGTAGTCTACTGAAACAGAAAGCAATTCCACTCTATCAATGTCCAAATGGTATGTGACGCAAACAAGATAATCACACATTGTTGTGCCCGATTTCCCAGATTAACCCATGATTCAATGGTCCTGCGGAACTCAACCATACCACGCTACATGGAGCGACAAGCCGGACAACGTTCGTGGCTACTTGGTGAGTAGCAGGGCAAGCACATGACAGTGTGATTTGGGGGGGATAGATACATACTCCAACTGGGTGTGATTGGGGGGGGAGATACATACTCCAACTGGGTGTGATTGGGGGCGGGGGAGATACATACTCCAACTGGCTGTGATTGGGAGGGAGAGATACATACTTCAACTGGGTGTGATTGGGGGGGGATACATACTCCAACTGGGTGTGATTGGGGTGGGAGAGATACATACTCCAACTGGGTGTGATTGGGGGGGAGATACATACTCCAACTGGGTGTGATTGGGGGGGGATACATACTCCAACTGGGTGTAGACAGCCATCCGTAGGACAAATGGACATACAGATGTACGCCAATGTCCATCAGGGAAGTCCACGATGTACTTGAGAAGAACCCGCATGCAATTTGAAGCTGCACAACATTGAGAACAATCCAGGTTTCCAAATATCACACATCCATCCCCATCCACATTGCACATCATGCCACATCACATAATACACAAATCTGCAACATGGCTTCAAGATAGTTATACAGAAATAGCGCAGCACAACATCAATAAAGCAATGTGCCCTTGAATGCACGCAAAGGGATCACCCCTAGCCATAGCATTGAACCACGCACCTATAGCACCACTGAGGTGATGCTTCACAGCATGGCAACATCGATGTTGGAATGGCAGTACACTAGCAGTGTGGTACCAATTTTGCCTGGGCCCAGGGACACTAAGACCTGGCCTCACCCAGGACATGTCAATTACTGTTGGAGGCATGAATGGGGCATGTCCACTTGCAGGGTCAAGCTCACCTTTGCACATTGCAGTCACACAGACCGTCTGCATGCATGCTGGTAATCGTGGATTTCAATCACAAGGCAAAGTTGATTTGTGTGATATGTACAGGCCGCTCTTGAGCTGAACAGTAACAGGTCCCCATTCTTCCCCCCATACAGGTGATGCCGGCTATCCCCTGAAGAGGTGGCTCCTTACCCCTGTACGGAACCCACAGAACAGGCACAAAGAGGACTACAATCGTGCACATACCCGTACCCGCGTCGAGATTGAGCAGACTTTTGGCCTTTTGAAGACACGGTTTAGGTGCATTAGCAGGTCTGGTGGCACTCTCCTGTATGGCCATGAGAAGGTGGCCAAGATCACCATGGCATGTGTCATGCTGCACAATATGTGTATCAGACGGAATTTGCCACTGCCCCCTGATGTTGAAATACAAGCACCTGATGAGGATGATGATGGTGATGAGGACTGACGTGACGGGGATGCAGGTCATGCAAGAGGCGATGGCCAGGAGGGACGTGATGTGACACAGCATCTGATCAACCAAATATTCATGGTTTCACTCTGTAGGATGGATATGGATAGTAATGCATTGGTGTCTGTGTTGAAGCGCACAATGGACCCTGTCACCAATAAAGTACACATACACAATGAAGAAGTCCAAGTCTGTGTTTTGATTAATCACCAGTGTATTAAGGAATTTTAAGATGTAAAAGTGCATGTCCCCAACTATCCCACCACCCTTCCCCCTCCCCCACAACAGTCCCGAAACACCCTTTCCTCCTCCCCCTACAACAGTCCCGAAAACCCTTCCCCCCTCCCCACACAACAGTCCCAAAACACCCTTTACCCCCCCCCCCCCGACAACAACCCCTTATGTGTCTGGCACAATGTTGTTGTCCTGCTGCACACGTGGAAGGTTGACCCTGCAGTCCCTATTCCCCATTGCCACCAACAGTTTTAGGAGGCTGGGTTGACGTGCACCTTGTGGTGCGCGTGGAGCGGCAGAGGGGGCTTGTCTGCCTCGAACTAGTGGATGATGATGTGGCTGTCTGTCCCTGTGGTGGTGCTGGGAACTGGCGGTCCATCGCGTCTGCTATACGCGTGAGGACCTGCCTGAGTTGGCCAATCTCCACACACAGCCTGTTGGTACAGGCTTCAATTGCCTCCCTTGAGTGCCTGGCAGTCTCTGTTATCTCCCCCCTGAGACGGGCAGCCTCTTCCACATGCTGCCCAACCAGCACAGTTATGTCCTCTTGCTGCTGCCTGATGCTGGCCAGGTCAAGTGCACTGTGGCGTGCTCGTGGCGTGGCTGCTGTACCTTCCTCTGCAACCAGGACATCTGGTGAAGCCACCGGTGGGCTACTGGACCCTCCCGTGTTGTCCTCGCCAGACTGGCCATGGACACTGGACCCTGGTGTTTGCTGTGGAGTTGCCTCTGGGGTTCCTGGGGGGGTTAGGGTGTGCATTTCCATGGAGAACTCCATCGGGTCCTCCACATCTGAGAGCGGCGCTGTGGCTGCCGCCTCACCTGTGGAACTTGTGGCAGCAGAGGGTGGGCCCTCTGTGGCTGGAATCTGTGGTGGGGGTTCACATCTGAAGGTGTGGCAGTTGTTGCTGGTGTGGACTGCGGTATGGTAGCAGTGGCGCTCCGACGATGTTTGGCACTCTGCATGGGAACACTTCACCCTTTGCCCCTTGATGAAGTGGGGGTGTCCCCTGTGTCCTGTGGCCTTGGTTTTTTCTTGGCAGGGGGTGCCTGAGTCGCAGGGCCAGGTTCTTTACTGTCTGTATGTGAGCCTGTGGGGGACAAAGAGGAGGATGGCATTGGTGATGGTTCAATGTACTTCATGCAGAATACGTTAATCATGCTGTTGTGTGCATTGGGACTTCATTGGTAGGGATGCAGGTGATGGGTCTGTTGAGTGGGTCATCCATGCATGATTCTGTGTGGCACTTGTCTGTGGTGATGCGTGCATGTGTGTGTGTTTGGGTTTGACACTGACATGGCCAGGGTTGTATGCATGTATGGATGTTGGCACATCCATGAGGTGAATCTGGGCTCACATTTGGGGGGGACCTCAACATTCACAGTGCATAGTTTCATGTGTACACTCACCTCCATCTGATGTAGTGGCCACACCATGCTCCATGCTCCGGACTCCCTCAATAGATTCAACACCAATCGTGTTGGCGCAGGTCTCCTCCCACTCCTTCAATTTTATTGGCGAATCGGCTCCACCTCCTGTGGCCATGGCCATGTTGCGGTTCGCAGACAGGATGCTGTGGCCCCGGAGGCAAAGATCGCCCCTCTGCTTTCTGCACTCTCGGACAGTGCGGGTGGTGGTGCCCACCGCACTCACTTTCAGGGCAACCTCTGCCCAGATTGCCTTATTCCTAATCAGGGTCTCCCGCTGCATGTCGTTTGAAAATACCACGTCGGGATTCGCTGCAAGGGTCTCAGTGAGCAGTGTTAGCTCCTCGTTGGTGAACTTCTCCTTGCGCTGGCGCTCGGTTATTTTTTATTTTTTTATAGCCTTAGGCATGACGAGGGAATCCTTGTGGCTGTGGAATGGCACAGTTCTTGAAACAGGTCCAGGGGGCAGAGGATGGCAATGGATTGTGTTTTTAAAGATGGCCACCGTGCTCTTTCCCGTTCCTGTGCGATGACGCTATTTCCGGTTCCGCTATTTAACGGTGACCGCTAATTGCAGTGACCGCTAATTGCGATGGCCGCTATTAGCAGTGGCCGCTGTTTGCATGTTGCGGGAGGTCGGAAGTGCTATCAGCGCTTTCATCGGTGCCCCTAAGGGTCTTTTTGGGGTCTTTCGTGGCATGGTGGTAGGGTCATTACCGGCATGGCGCTATGCTCGTGTCTGCGTACTCGTAATGGTACGCTATTAGCGGCCTCTTGCTAAGGCGGACACGTTAATAGCGCCATGCCGGTAAATGTCGATTTTTAGTGCACAACGTGTAATGAGGCCATTGTCTATTTGGCCTTCCCGTTCTATGCTACAAAGAAGCCCAGATGAATTATGGAGAGACTGCATGGCAGGTTAGTTCATCGGGCTGCCCAGATACAGAAGATATTTATCAAGTACTGTGCATATACACTATGGACTCTTATAAGTTGCTATAATTTGCATAAAAATGTTGGAAAGGACTGTTTTATTTGGCATTTTCATCTTGCAGCCATTTTTTGAGCTTTTTAATACCTGGAGCTGCCTTGCTATTTTGAAAGCACAAGTTTTTCGCTACTATTGCTGCTTATTTGACTGATTTTGGCCCTTCCAAGATGGCCACCGTGGTTTTCTTTGTTGTGTAGGCAGGCTGTGCTGACCCACCTCTCCCTGTGCTGCACTCCTATTGGTTGCTGATTGTTTTCTTCATCCAATCAGGGACCGGCAGGCTTCAGCCGGCCCTCTCAGCAAAGGCCCACTTCCAAGGCCCCTGTCTGCTCCCTGTCCGCTTCCGGAACGCTAATTGGGGTCCTCCCTGCACCTTAACCACAATGATGCTGCCCCCTCACTCCTCTAAGAAATCCGGACTGCCTTGACTTTGCCACCTCCAGAACTATGGGTTAGTTCCCTCCTTATGGACTCACTCCTACTGCCTTTGACTATCACTGTTCTTTCTGCTTGATGCTTCCTAAAACCTTTTGCTAACATCCGATTCCAAGATTGAAAAAGTCAAATCTTGCTGTTTTTGCTTTGTGCTTAAAAGTCAAATTTTGCTGTTTTTGCTTTGTGCTTAAAAGTCAAATCTTGCTGTTTTTGCTTTGTTCTAAAAAGTCAAATCTTGCTGCCCATTGCAAAATTCTCTGTATTTTGCTTGTATACTGTTTCTTCTCTGTAACTTGTCAGCCCAGTGACCTCACCACTCTCTTTTGTCCCACACCTACCTGCCTTAGCCCCCCCCAGTATCTCCATCCTCTCCTCACTTCCACCCCAATGGCGCTTTCTGTTTCTCCTATCTTTTCAAATTGTTTCTCCATTGACTATCCTTCCCTTCTCACTAAGTCTGGTAGGAAGAAGTTCAAAAAGGATATCTTGGCCTCTAACCCTGGTCTTCCTATCACCGATACCTACTCCAATGCTTCCGCCAGACAGACTCATACCGACACCCTCTTTGGCCAATCTCCTCCTCTTTGATAGGCGCATCCCTCACCTCATCAATTTCCTCTCATCTCCTGCTGCCCCCTCCTCTTACCCCTTGGCTACCTTGCCCTCACTCTCCTCCTCCTCCTCTGTCCCTCCTAGGCTCTTTCTCCTGCGCAGGGCGTACCTCTGATCTGTACCCCTTCCCGGAAGGTCTTTAAGGCTGGCAACCTTCTTCATATTGCCACTCTCAACTCTTGTTCAAACACTCCTCTGACATCTGCCACCTCCTTGAAGAACTAGACCTTGATGTCCTTGGTCTTGGTCTTACTGAGACATGGTTCACGGACAGCTCTGTCACGAGCTTTGACACTCTCCTCCCTGATGGCTACAAGATCCTCTCAGCACCCAGATCCTCCCGGTCCGGGGGTGGGGTAGCCCTGATCTTTCCTGAGTGGATTCCTGCCTCTATCATTCCCACTCAGACCTACTCCTCTTTTGAATGCCTTGTCTGTAGGCTTTCTCTCTCGCCTACCCATTCTCTTACTGTGGTTACCATCTACTGGCCTCCTGGTCAAATCACCTAATTTCTCTCTGAGTGGGCAGACCTCTCCTCCTCCCTCCTGGACTCTACCACTCAACTCCTCCTCCTCGGTGACCTAAACATACATTTAGACTCTCCTTGCTCCTCCTCTGTACTCTTCCGTGACCTCTGCGACTCCCTCTCCCTGTCCATCCTCCCCTCTGGCCCAACTCACTCTGCAGAGTACACACTCAATGTCTTGATCTCCTCTGACCGCCCCCTCTCCATCCCTCTGACCACTCCTCTCTCCTGGAGCGATCACTCCCTCCTCTCAACTCATCTCTCCCTCTCTTTCCCCCAAGATAAGCCTACCCAAACACTGCCACCTACCTTCTCGGACATCCGGCCCATGAAGCGTGTGCCAGTTGAGGCTTTTGCCGCCACTTTCTCTCCCCCCTCCACCTTTGGCTGTCTCACATCCTGACACAGCCCTGTCTCTGCTCTACTCTTCAATTTCTGATACGCTTGATGCTCTTGCCCTCGTCATGAGGATCCATTTGAAGTCCAAAGCCAAGTGCGATTCCTGGTATGACTCTGACCTAGCTACACTTAAACGTAAGTGTAGGGCAGCTGAGAGGAAATGGAGGAAATGGAGGACTTCCTGTTCATCCTCTGACAAACTGGCCTATCGCCTGATACAAAGGCAATACCGACTCTCTGTCCACACCAAGAAGAGAATCCACATTCAAGCTTGTGTCTCTGCGGCATCTAACAACTCGGCCGAACTCTTTAAAATCTGCAAGGAGCTGGCCAACCCTGCTGCAGTCTCTACCCCTCCTGTTGCCTCCCAGGTTCTTTGAAATGCCCTTCATGTCATTTAAAAAACC
Source organism: Ambystoma mexicanum (assembly GCF_040938575.1). Classification (NCBI taxonomy): domain Eukaryota; kingdom Metazoa; phylum Chordata; class Amphibia; order Caudata; family Ambystomatidae; genus Ambystoma; species Ambystoma mexicanum. Next base: position 288,908,925 of record NC_090941.1, on the reverse strand, counting down.
CAGGACATCCTGTCCACCCTCTTCACCCACAGCCCTCCTCTCCCCTCTCCATCTGTGCTTGCTGACCCTCCTTTCCTCACCCTCCCACTATCCTTCTCGTCCTTTCCTCTTTTCACCCCTAACAAGGTCGCTAGACAAGTCCGATCTATGAAAGCCTCGTCAAAACAGGTTCATCCCTGTTCCTCTAAAACCCTCAAGGACCACATTGACACCCTTGCTCCGGCCCTTGCTGATTTTTGGAACCACTCCTTTGCCTTGGGATCCATCCCCTCCCCTCTGAAGCACTCCTTTGTGCATCCTCTTCTCAAGAAACCCACAGCTGATCCTTCTTGTCCAGCTACTATCGCCCAATTTCCATTACTCCCTTTCTTGGCAAACTCCTGGAAAAGTTGGCCATCTCTCAGCTTAACTTTCATTCCAATTCTGTTGGCTGTCTCCATGACCACCAGTCTGGCTTCAGAGCTGCCAGAAGCACGGAAACTGCTTTCCCATGAACATCAGTGAAGATCTGCTCTCCAACCTTGACTCTAACATTCCCTCTGTCTTCATTCTCCTCAATCTCTCTTCTGCCTTCGGCACAGTCAACCATACCATCCTGCTCCGTGAAAACCTGGGTATCACTGATCAGGCTCTGGCCTGGCTGACCTCTTTCCTCTCAGATTAACCCTCCCAGGTCCAACTTGGGTCCTTCCTTTCATCTATCTTCCTCTCTACCTGTGGTGTTCCCCAGGGGTCTAACCTCTCGCCCTGGCAACTCTCGCCCACTGCATTGCCACTTTCTGCTCAAATTTCCAGTGCTACTCTGACGACACTCAACTCATTTTCAGGCTGCCCTTTGCCACCTCCTCTACCTCTCTCATCTCTGATTGCCTAACTGCCATTCAAGATTGGTGTTCTGCCAATGATCTTTGTCTGAATGCCAGCAAGACGGAGATCCTCCCCATTGGCAAACCTTCACCATCCTTTGCCCTCACTCTCTGGCTGGCCTCCCTTGGCCCTCCTCCTACCCCCACCTGCGAGGCTAAGAACCTTGGGGTCATGTTTGACTCCACCCTTTTCTTCTCCGCCCACATCTCTGAGGTCTCTAAAAAGTCAGATTTCCGACTGCACCTCCTTAGAGGTACTCTGCCTTTCCTCTCCTTCCCCCAGAAGCTCATGGTATCCCAAGCTCTGGACTATTGTAACATTCTCTTTCTAAATCTACCTGCCTCTACTCTCCGTCCTCTGCAACTAATCCAGAACAGGACTGCAAGACTTGTCCTTGGCCTCAAGCCGTGGGATCGTATCTTTCCAGCTCTGAAATATCTCCACTGGCTCCCAGTGGATGCAAGGATTACATTCAAAACCCTCTGCATTGTCCACAAGGCTTTCTGGGGCCTAGGTCCAAAATACCTTCAGCTATCCCTCTGCAAATACCTCCCCTCTTGAGCTCTTCGCTCCTCTACCTCCAACTCCCTCAGGGTCAGTCGTTTTTCAAAGAAACGAGCTGGGGGTAGATCTCTGTCTTCGGCTGGAGCCTCCCTCTGGAATAGCCTCCCTGCCACTCTAAAACTTGAGGAGAACCATCTCCAGTTCCAGAAGCACCTCAAGACCTTCCTCTTTTCTTCTGCCTTCGCTCCCACTCTCCCCTGTTGATCTGTTCTCTCTTGGCACTGTGCACCTGGCCACCTTCTGTCCTTCGGGCCCAGGTACCTGCTCACCCTGCCACCCTCCCGCTCTGCCTCCGGGCCACCCCTTGCACTGGGGTCTGTATCTTTACCCATACAGCTCCCCCTTTTTCTTCCTGCACTTATCAGACCTACCCTGCTTGCTGCCTTAAACCTAGCACTTGCAAATTGATGGCTGCATTACCACTGTTTGTTGCCTTTATTATTTATTATTGTTATTTATCTGTTTCTCCTCTTCTTTGCACTTTCCAATTCTCCTTCCTTCCATGCACTTTCCCCCTCCCCCTCTCCCATGCACTCGCGCGTTGTCAATATCACTGGGCCTAGTAAAATCGCTGTTTTGTTCTCCCCTGATCCCCTCCCTTGCCTTGTCACGCTCTGAAGCACTTGTGTACGAGCGCAATAGAAATAAAATATCAATCACTCAAGGGAAAAATAATTCCTACTTTACTTTATGGTCTAGAGATATTGAATCTTCCTATAGATTTCTCTTTAGATATGCTAGAGGGATACATATGTAAGCACTGTTTACTGCTTCCCAGCTGCATACCAATAGTGTTTGTTAGAATTGGATTGGCCTTACAATCACTAAATTCGATTGTTGTATGTAAGAAATTAATGCTGTTTCACAAGATATTGAATCCCCTTAACAATGCCCATATGTAGAATTGAGAAATATTTTCTTGACTGGTACATCAGAAAGGATTAGTACATTTTATGCAGAAAGTTTAATAACTCAAGAACAAATAGGCTCCACTGTGAAGATCTGATTACCAATAAACATATTATGAAAACCAAAGTAAAACTATGCAATTGGTGTAATCAGATTGGAAAAGTTCAAAAGTATAGAGCATATGAACATTATAAGCAAGCAATAAATAAAATGAATACCTTACCAGGATACTTATGCTTGTTTCATGATTGTAGAATTATAATGATGTATCTTAGATTCAGATTGAATAGCTTGTGCACCTTTGATGTAAACGGGATGATAGAGGCTGCTGTATGAGTAAGACCAGAGAAGAGACATGGAAACATCTTATTTTACAATGTTCAGAACTACACATCAAAGAGGTTGCTGCTTATGGTGATTTGTTTCTGACATACTAGTAGCTCGAGCCAAGTTTTTGTGGGTTGCATTGTTTGTAGGTACAAATAAATCTGTAATTATTGCACTCATTCACTTTATTAATTATACCAGATGCTAGGTGAAATATTTATACAAGGATTTTATATTTTAGATTGTATGATTATTTAATTGGTTTATGAATTATCGTGAATGGATGGTAGATTTGTATATTTATGCATACATTTTAAATGATTATTGTTCAGAGGACTAATTACAAATGATCGAATTGTTGTCTGTAAGGTTTTGGAATTAATATTAATAAAATGAAACATAAGAATTGTTCTCCTAGATTCCTATTCTATATGATGGTGGTCCACCAGGCTGTGCCTGCTGTTGGTGGGTCATGACAAAGTTTATTTTTCAAAGTACAATACCACTGCTGACAGAAAACAGTGGAACCTATATTGGGTGTCCCTCCGAAAGATAATACTACCTCATATAGACTCAAATCAATTTCTACCAGAGGAAATAAATGACATTCTATGGGTCCTAATATTCATTTCCCCCATGCTGAAATAAAGTTTCTCAAATCATAGAAGCTACATTTCCATCGAGGTGTGCATATTTCCATCATTGGTCAGTCAAAAGGAAGTTTGCTTTGCTTCTTTGAATTCTAATCAGTCAGCTGAATATGGAAAGACAAAAGCATCCTCAAAGATACTCCAATTAGTGCTTACCATACCTTCATTCCAGCAAAGCCATATTTTGCTCTAACAACACATATTATGTAAAGAATAACAATGTACATTTTAAGTCCATGACAAAATAAAAGCTTGACAAATTGCCACAAGGACTAATTCCTGGATGACAGAATGGGAAACAGGAAAGGTAAGTATATTAAAAATTGAATTACGGTAAGAAAGTTTAGGAGATGTGGTTGGAGTTAGAGAACAAACTGAAGCCAAGGGAAATAAGAGGTAGCATATTTAGAAAGAAGGACATGCTGGGAGGAAATGGCAATGTGTTAGTTAGAGTTAGGGCTAGAGTAAAGATCTGAAAGAAATATAAGGGCAAGTGACAGATGCCAGGGTATATTGAGAGAATTAACTAGGGGCATTAAAAAGGAGGGCATAGACAGGATTTGCACAGTAAAAGCAGAGAAAAAAAGAACAATCCGGTGAAAAGGAGGGGCAATGGAATGTCAATATTAACTGGCATTGAACATTGTACAAAAAGAAGCAAATACAACCTTTCATAATAGGAAAACCTCAAAGTTCCTAAAAGAAAAGTGTGTCAATACTTTTTTTGAAAAGGAAGTTGTAATTATCAACAATATAATTAAGGTCAGATGCCAATATGTGAGGAACAATGAGAACATATTTGCCTTTGTGCCATTTGACTATGCCCACAAAAATGTCCACAATGTAAAACATATGTTAGCCACAAAGTTAGCATACATTTGGTTAACTTTCATGGGCCCTGGCATGCAATTAATCAATGTACTACAACATTTAGTTTTTTCGTGTGTATTCAGAAGACCTGTAAATAATGCTTTCTGGACATATAGCTAGATTTTATTATAACATTTCCAGCAAATAACGTCCTTTCCTGGAAATGGTGCATGCCATAAAAAGATATACAAATTTATAAAATCGGTTATCCAAACTTGAGATATTGACTTTTTAATAATGGAGACGTATATACATGTTGGGCATGCACAGGAAGCGGGATACTGAAAAACATGAGTCAATACAGATAAGGAAGTGGAAACAGACAACAAGCACCTAGCCACGGGTAATTACAACAAGAATTACTTCAGGCCTGTCTGTGGTTACAGAGAATGCAGGTACAAGTACACACACAATCTTCATTATGGAGGACATGCTGATGGATAGGGATATCTCCTGCACATTTTCACTCTCTCACACATGCACACACACACACAACATAGATTCCTGTGACCACGGTCACAAAAAAGGATGCTTTTCTTATTTAGAAATAAGGAAGACATATTTGGCAGCTGGAACTCATTTCACTGCTTTCCATAAATAGAATTAAAAGGGGCACCAAGCTATGTAACATACTTCAGCATTATCTATGCAGGATAATCTGATATGGATAAACTCAGTTGGTTAGTGATAAATGCATAACTGACATTTTATCAGTAATTTAAGCACTTCCTTTACCAGAGGCTCGTGTTCAAACATTGCAAAGAAGTGTCATAATAAACATCTGGCAGGTTGGTAACAAGAGAACATCATTTTTCTAATACATCTGATTTTGGTGGTGGACTTTGGTGGTGGAGTTTTGAAGTAAGCATGTTAGGAGAAGTATAGATGGGGCTGTTGGAGATGCTAATCATACTGCTGTCATGGAGAATGTGTAACTCCATACATATTCCATTAAATCACTTTTCCTGAATACTTAGTTAATCAAGCATTGATTGTTCTTCTTCAGTTTAAGAGCCAAACAAGTTAAAGAGGAGATGCAGACTATCTAAGTACTGATTATTCTAGTACCACCATTTGGAGGATTACATGGGTGCATTGAAAGCACAAGGCTGATTTAGAAAGATATACAATTTGTTTGAAGTATTGTTGATTGTTTTTTTTGTCCATCTGACAGGGAACAGATACAGTTCAACCTCACCCAGGCATTATGTTCACTCTGTCCTTATGAAGATGGAAGTAAGTGAATTTGCTGTCAAATTGCACCATTGAAACATATGCTGACATGAGCAGTAAACGTGGATACTGAAGATTTTGAAACATCTGAATTGCAGAGAAGATTATTTTTTATTTTGGATTCAATTTGTGTAATTTGTATTTAAATAATGTATGTTTCTTCTATACATTACTTGTTAATTTTGGTTGTCTGTGACAAATGTTTAATTAATGGTAATAATTTGCAAGAAGAACATGATTTATTGATTCTACATATACCCTGTTGCTCAGCATACTAGTTAAAGTTGTTATCACTATGTTGAATTGATTTCTGTCTTATTTTATACATTATTTATAATTGTTTTATTATATAGGTTTGCAAAGGTATGGAAATAAATACTTAGTTTGAAAAATAAAGTCTTGAGTAAATCTGATTGAAGTATCCAGTAGTAATTTTTGGGATTTATACATTTAAGTGGTGGGAACTTTAATTAGCCTTGTTAATTGTCCCTGAGTGATGTTTTACAATGGAGTAAACTTTGCTACACACTTGGTACCTGCTAAAAAAATGATAGATAAGCAAATGGTATTAAAACACAATCATACAAAATACATATTTATGTGAATAAGTTCATGCATAAGGATAATACATGCATGCAAAGCTGACAGCATTGTGGATCAGAGTAGCAAATGTCATGTTAAGCCTTTCTGTTAGCAAGTCCACATATGTGAATGTACCTTGCATGGATTGACTCACCAAATCGAATAACAAGACCCTGCCCCTATCATAAGATTTGATAGTTGTATGTGGACACAAGACAATAACATACAAGACTTGGACTGAAAACAAACGTAAGTACACAAAATAATTTATATTCTTGCAAATTTAAAGACATTAAACATGGCAAATACATTTGAAAATGTCCATCAAGTGGAAGAGTATAACATTTATTTGACAAATAATGAAAGACATCCAGAATGAGGCACTTTAACACCCTGCAGAAGCAATCATGTTGCTACCTTTACTCTTTCCTGGGGAGACCCTGGAACTCCACCCTCCAGTTGAGTCCAAAAATCCAGACATCTACTCATATAGCAAACCGATGTAGAAGTCATGTCATTTTGTAACTGTCAAAACTGTTCTCTCAAAAACTCAATCACAGATGTCCTCAATCCTCAAACACTGACCCACCCATGCATCATTTGTGCATTCACAGTCCACAATCACTCGCCTCAGAATATACCCACTAACACACCTTCAATTCTCAACTTTTAGGCTATGACTCTAGATATGGCTAAACAACAAGCACATGCATACTTCCAGATAACCTAACACTACAACTACACTCATGTACATCCAAAAGCAACCATGAGCATACCCTCTTCTTAGGTTTCACTCACAATACACCAAAGGTTTCTTCGGGTCACAAATACACAGACAACTATGTAAAGGACTCCTTTTAGCATACATACAATTATCCATGACTTGCAACTGCTTCTAAATCTCCCCAAAATGGAACAATACACTCTGGAGATCGTGTATGCAGCAGTGCGGTTTTTGGCCCCCTGGTTGAGGGAGGTGCAATTGTTCCTGCACCCTGCACGTTCATAAGTACGTGTGGACATTTATTTGAAAAAAAAACAACTTTGCGAATTTTAACAATTGGGGCATTTTTTTGCCTTTAAAATAGCGCTTCACCATTGCGCTGCTGAACCGCTTTTGCTAAATTCTATACGCTGCCCTGCACCCTTGAAAGCTGGGTTTTTGTTTCCATTGCCTGCATAACTTTGCACCATGCAGTGCTTACAACACAGCCGCCCATGCCTTTGCTTCATGTTTGGCAGTGTTGTTCCTGCCATCTGACTCCATCCAGGGCAGTGATTGGTGGGGGAGTCTGACTTGAGCACCAACGAGGGATCGGCAGACTTAAGCCGGCCCACCGCCTCCAAGGCCCACTACTAAGGCCCCTGTCAGCTTCCCTGTCCGCTTACAGGCTGCTTCATGAGACTTCTGCCACAACTCAACCCTCCCTGAGGCTGCTATCCCTGGACTATTGGACTAAAATGACTCTCTTACCACATTCTGCATTGGTTAGTGCCCTCCTTCTGATTTCCCTGTACTTCCTTACTCATCCGGTACTCTCAGTTCTCCCTGTTATGTACTCAATTGAAGTCGTTTCTGTACTCACCTTTAACATCTGACTCCCACTTCGATTCCTTAACTACTGGGCCTTCATCTCACTTGTAACTTAAACTTTGGTTTATTTTTCTTTTAACTTGAAAGTCAAACTTGGGTGTATTTTGCATTTAACTTGAAAGTCGAACTTGGGTGTATTTTGCATTTAACTTGAAAGTCAAAGTTGGGTGTATTTTGCATTTAACTTGAAAGTCAAACTTGGGTATATTTTGCATTTAACTTGAAAGTCAATCTTGGGTGTATTTTGCATTTAACTTTGGCCAGTGATTGTAACCTGCTAGCCCAGTGACTGTTACATTCCTCTGTACTTGCATACTCTTCCATCTGCCTCCTCTCTCTTCCCACCCATGGCGCTTTCTGTTTCTCCCATTATTCCAACTGATTCTCTATCAACTATCCTTCCCTTCTCACTAAGTCTGGAAAGAAGAAGTTTAAAAAGGATATCTTGGCCCCCAACCCAGTTCTCCCTATTGCCGATATCTATTCCAGTGCCTTTTCCAGACAGACCCTCACCAACATCCTCTTTGTCATCCCTTTGTCGGATCTATGGACCCCGCATAAGATCTATGTGCTCTGTCCTGTCTCCTCCTCTCCCATTAATGGTGGCACTCGCTGGGAAGTCCTCATGGATTTCTTCGACTCCTCCAGAGTCATCTTTAATGTCTACCTAAATGGCACTGTCATGGTCCAAGGTCCTCAGGCCAATCACCTCCTCCTCGATAGGCAGTTCCCTCACCTCATAAACTTCCTATCATCTCTGGCTTTCCCTTCCTCCCACTCCTTGGCTACCTTGCCCATGCTTCCCTCCTCCTCTGCCCCACTTCAGGCTCCCTCCAAACCTCTGCAGGGCATACCTCTGATTTGTACCCCTCCCCGGAATGTCTTTAAGGCAGGCAACCTTCTTCATCTTGCCACTCTCAACTCTCGCTCTGCTGTCAAACACTCCTCTGACATCTGCCACCTCCCTGAAGAACTGGACCTTGAAGTCCTTGGTTTTACGGAGACATGGTTCACAGCCAGCTCTGTCACAAGCTTTGACACTCTCCTCCCTGATGGCTACAAGATCCTCTCCGCGCCCAGATCCACCCGGCCTTTGAAAGCTCTGTTTCATCAGTCCTTCAGTTCATGCTCATTTTAGGGAACTCTCGGGGCAAGCATTGCCTAAAGCCAAAAGTGGTGCTTTCCCTATCCATTGTTCACTATAAGAACATGAAAAATAACAAACTCTCTGAAATATATATATAATAATAGGAAACAACACTGCCAGTATCCTTTATGAGCATAGTCATCTTATTGCCTTTATGGCATCACTACAACAAGAATCTTATTCCCCCTCCCCCGGGGGTCTGCAGCGTTCACTGACCCCCTTTTGTGCTTTCCTCACAACTAATCTAGCTGACCTTTCTATACCCCTGCCCTATATTCCCCAATTCACTTATTTTTCATTTGCACAGGGACTTATATTCTGAGCTCTCCTAAATATGGTCCGTTCCTGCTTTTCGTTTGTGCAGGTAAACCATCTACCTTTTCCACTTTACAATACATCCAATCATCTTCATGATCCTGGGGAGTTTGCACACATTTCCTCAGCTCCTGCTGCAGCATTTAATTGTATTGCTGCATTGGTGCCAGACTGAAGAAGAGGCAAACTGGAGGGTCTATTTTGTATTATTTGTATTACCAGGGCTCCTGACTGGAAACTGCACCCCGTACAACACCAAATGACCCGTGCTAATAGAAGAGAAAATGCTTGAGACATACTGTGGTGGTAATGTTAGTTTGATCAGGCACTTCTTTGTTTTCGGCATACCAAAGATCTCTCTCAATACACATTGTGGATCTTCGATTGGCAACCTCAAATGCCTCTTTTTCTCTAGTATACACTGGGCCTCATTACGAGTTCCCGGGATGGGAAAAATGCTGGTATAATTGCTGTAAATCCGGCACTTTTCTGTACCGGGAAACTACAGTTTGCCAGTGGGAGCCACGGATCTACCTCCATGCCTGACTTGCCAATAAATCAGGCCCCCACCACCAAAAATATGCTGCAGTCTCCTCCATGGAGTCATATTGGACTCCATGGAATGGGGATTTATCAGCGTTTCCGCCACCTGGAATATCCCAGTAATACCGGGATATAAGGTGGCGGAAAGGGTAGGATCAGTTTACGGGTATCCCACCAAAATTACCAGTGGGATACTGGCAAACTCATAATGACCCCCAAAGTCTCTAACACCTGCAAGCCCTTGGTCACATGTCTTACTATTGCTGTTTCTACTTCTTCTAAATCTTTAAATCTCTGTGGTATCAACTGTGGCCACCCTTTCAAAAACTCCATATACACCTTTACCATTCTCATCTCTATAGGTGCCCAGAAAACAGTTAACTGCTTGATACCTGTATGAATAGTAAAATGCACATCAGATTCTGGTGAAGCTACTAATTCGACAGGATCTATGTTAATTCCCTGCAGGCCAATTTGATTGCATCCTGTTTGCGCAGGGCCAATTTTGGCTCCGCAGGGAACCATCTCTTCATTTCCGCGCACCTTCCCATTCCATTTCAAAATCGGGGGACACCCCTGCAACCCACATTCCCTCCCCATCCCTCTTTCCCCAGGCACAGTTGTTTCCTCTGCCCCCTCGCCATCTTCCGCCCTGCACTCCTTTTCTAACACACATACACAAGTACCACATTCTTACCCTCACACATGTATGATTTATACACATATATACACACATCCCTACCCCTCCCCAAACCTCTCCAAACCTCACTTTCTGCTGCCTTGGAGTTCCCCTCTTCCTCATTGCACACTGTGCAATGAATGCATACACAGTTGCCAACAGGCTGCCTTTCGATGAAAGTGGCCTGTCAGTGAATTCTTTTCGCAGATATTGACCAGTTAGATTCTGCACACCAATCCTTTCCTCGAAACAACCTTCTCCCTGCCAAACTATTTCCTGCTCCCTCACTTTCCCAAAACACTCTATTTCCTATGAACACTATTTGACTCTCGCTTAATTTGCTGAAACATGGCAACGATGGGGGCTGTAAAGGCCATAACTCCCAATTTGAACCAATACTAAACCACAAATCAGGTGTCATCCCTGGGGCAGAGATTGGGTATCTGGGGGTATTGTTGGGTAGGTAATTTCACCCATTCCAATTGCATCCTGCCCACGGTCGTGGCAATATTCTGTTGGCCAGGGCCCAAAGTCTTGTTACTGGCCCTTGTGCTGTAAACGAACACTCTTTATCTTCACAGTGCCAACTGCTGTACTTCCAAAGGTTTCCCCATGGTAATAAGAATTCAGGTATCCCAGAGTCATTCATCAAAATCTGTGGCCAGCTATTGTGGTGCACATCTCCTGTGATTGATATCATTTGGATATTCAGATAATCTTGCTTGCACCTCTTCCCATACCGTATACCATTCCAAGTTTCTTCCAGCATCCAGCACACAATTCATCAGCTTCTGCAGGGCCCCTTGGGTAAGCTGACTCAAGTGCCTGATCACATGCAGCTCGCTGATCCGCCCCTAACTACCTGTCAGCTCTGCCCCAGATATCAGCCCCGTGGCCTTATCAAGTCGGTCAATTCAACCCTCTAAACATGTGCCTTTTTTATATAGCCCAGTTTTTGCCCCAGTCCATATTTTATCTAATACTTCCCTTTTCTGACGACCATCTGACAGTTCCTCTTGTTGCTGAGCTTATTGAATTGCAGCCGCCTTGGTACAGTTTGGGTAATGGGTACCCATCTGGAAAGTGGACAAAGGAACAGTAAAAAAAACGTTGCTAGAGTTTCATATAATACCATATATCTGTTTCCGGCTCTATCCGGATTCAACACACGGTTTTACCATAACCGCTGATTGTACACCTGCACATATTTCATGAACTCTCCTATCTGCATCTCCAGTGATTGCAAATGCTGAATCATAGTACATGTTCCATGGTCTAGACTGTTTGAAAAATGACACTGGGCATCAGTGGAATTTGAATACACCTTCACTGACCTGTTACTATTCTTCTGATCCATTATTGTTAATAAATAACACCCCAATCCTACTGGCCGCTCTTTTCCTTTGCCTACACTGATACTGAGATCTTACGTCTCACAAAGCCCTGGCACCACCACTCTGTGCATAGCCATGGGTTAATTTACCAAGTCAGGAACTAAGCTTTAATTTCCACCAAGTTCTCTTCATGCTGTCACTACTGTGTTTCCTGTCCATTGCTTATACCAATATATGATTTTAAAAATCATGTTGTTTCTCCTCCTAGCAAAAAGAACAGAATGACAGTAATATATTAGATCTGAAACATGTGAGGGCTCTAAATACAGTACACTCAGCATTTTAGATACTGTATCAGGTATGTTAGTCGATGTACTCGGTATTGGCTAATTGAATGTTTATAATCGATTGAATGGTACATTTGACCGAATTCGGCCAGTACCATTCAATCGATTATAAAACATACCGAACATGTGGAGCTGGGATTGCGGGGGTGTCCCCAGCTCCCCATGTTCGGTATTGTTGGACTTCGGGGTTCCGGGGGTGTCCCCCGCTTCCTCAACATGGGAGGCGGGGGAACAAAAAAAAAGAAAAAAATGAAAAAGAAGAAAAAGAGACCCTGCAGCGTTGGATCCAACCCATGTTAGAGGGGAAGATCTGGCGCTGGAGGGTACGTGTAGGCAAGCAAGCAGGTAAGTAGGGGGGGCAGGGGTATGCGCATTTTGGTTCAATGTGAACAGCGATTGTGTTGTTTCTTCGTGTGGTAATTGTTTGAATGCGAGCAGATTTATTTCAAACAGTTTGGCGTGAACAATTATCAGAGGAGAAAACAACCCCAAACCGTTCTACTTGTTTCTCTATTTCTAAGGTTAGGTTGGGGCCTTACTGTCGGATACTCCCATTTGGAATTGAGTACCTTCCATCTAATTCGCAGAGCCTCACAAGAAAATGTGACTACGACTGCTGGACATTCGGCTGGCCATGGTATAAATCTCAACCAAAGATCCACCTTGCATACCCAAGATCCATTTAGATCACATGTTACCCCATGCCAATGTACTATCCATCACTTCTTGTACCACGGTCAGGGCCTGACATCAGCCGATGTCCCAACGTTAGTCAAGTTTTTCATGGAAAGAATAGTTTGTTCACCAGAGCCATGTTCTCCTACAACTACATTAGTACAAGCCACTACAAATAAACACATCAGCCAGCCAGTACTAGTTACACTGCAGGGGCTACTGCCTTTTTGCAGGGACTCACATGCACCCATGTCGGTGTCTCATACCTTTTACGGCTGAGTTACAGGTGAGTAGGACGAGGTATGGCCCTTTCCACCTGGGGGACAGAGCAGTCTTTTATTGATGGACATTTATCAGGACACTGTCACTGGACTGCAAGGAATGACCTGGAGAGTCTGGTTCCCTTGGCAGAGCAGCTTGAACCTGATTGTGAATGAGACTGACAGAAGACATTAATGTCTTGACATATTGCAACAGTCAATCATCAGTTCATTGAAAATTACATGGTTCAGTTTTCACTGGTGGTGCTACAGGCAATCTCATAGGTATTCCATAAAGGATTTCATAAGTTCTTAACCAGGTTTTCTTGGCTGGTGTACTTCTCATACTAAACAGAGCTAGTGGGAGGGCTTTTGGCCACTTCAACCCTTTTTCCTGACACAATTTGACCAATTTGTTTTTCAAAAACATGTTTCGTCTCTCTCTACTGCCCCTGTGTGTGGTGAGGGCACAGCAAATCATGCCGAACCTTCAACGTGGACAACAGGGTTTTAATGATGTTATTGACAAAGTGTGTTCCCTGATTGCTGTTAATGCCTACAGGTATACACAAATTCACGAATCCGTTTTTTACGACAGCCACTGCATGTGCCTTTCTGCAAGGGTGAGTTTCCACCCATCCTGAAAAAAGTCCACTATTACTAGCAAGTATTGCCACAAATTATATTTTGGCAGTTGTTCAAAATCAATCTGTAACCCCACAAATGGGCCATATGGTGGTGAATGCGCCACTGGCCTGACCGACACACTTTTCCCCACTTTTTTCTGTAATCATATTACACCTCTCTGAAAGTATTCTTAATGGTAAGTTCTGGTGCAAAACAGGATTGTCCCATTCGCATTGTCATGCCATCCCTTCATACATGTGCCTGCCCATGATACATCCTGATTAGGTGTGACACTACTATTTTTGGACCCACTAACCAACCCTGTTCATATAGAGTTTCCTCCTGCACTGATTGCACTGGCAAGATGTACTCATCATTGGCCTCTAAGATGGCCACCTATTTGTCGGTTTGGTCTGCAAAATAATTTCCACAACTAAAAGGGTCATCCTGAAGTAGCTCAGAAGTAGCTGTTCGCTGGAGGAGACTCTCTTCTGTGGATCCCGGTACGACTCTTCACACGCCTTCCATCACTATTACGAATCACCCCTTGGACTTAACCTTGGACGATACCTTAGCACACTGTTACTAATATATTTATTTAGGCTTGCACCTAAATATAGTAATTTATTTACGCTTTTTCTACCTTTTTTAGGATTGGCCTCTCCCACTTTTTACCACGCAATAAAGTGGGGCCGCGTGGCGCGCTCCTGCGAACGCTCCTGAAGAAGCTCAGAAGTAGCTGTTCTCTGTTCGCTGCTCGCAGCGGAACAGCATTTATATCCTCCTTTTATGCTAGCTTGGAGTTCACTATGTTGATGCTGCAAGTAGCAAGTAGTAAGTAGAAGCGACCTTAGTTAATACTAACCTACCAAACTGCTCTTTGCTGAAAAGTGTTGCGTTATCGAAAAAAGAAATGTGTACTGTGTACTGTGTATGGCGGCCACATTTGCATGAATTCCTACTTATCTGTCTATTAACATCAAGTTGTTGTAGGATTGTGGTTGGTGGCAAACCGGATTGACAAACTATTAGTGTGCATCGTCACTGGTAGCTTTTAAACACCGCTTGCACACTTTCGTACTTATCTACTGTGTAATGTTGTGCTAGCAATTTGTAACTCTTACTACTCTTACTAGGAATGCCTTTGATTACCGTATTAGGATTGCACCTAACTTTTAATTTCTCCTTTTAATCAATTCAACGTATTTTATTCCACTGTATATTACCATTGTATCACCATTGTTTGAGTGTGATTTTATAGCTCCTACATAGCTTTTATGTTATTTTGAAAATACAGTCTCATTCTCTCATTCTTTTAATGACATTGCACTGATTATAAAAACATAGGCCCGGATTGCGGTATGGAGGCAGCCATGGCGCTAATAGAAACATGGCTACCTCCATACTCGTTATGAGGCCCATAGTATTTCTAAGTGACCTTATACTATTGCATTGCTAGCAACACCCTAGAGATTACTAATCTGTCCGTTAGCGGACTAGAGAATTACATGTACACAGAGTAAAAGTCTCCTGTTCAATATTCCGGCTGCACTACTGTCCCCCTCTAGTGTGCTACACACGCTGTTAGAACTGGGTGCCAATTAATAACTGTTGTGTGCTATATTAAATATGATGGCTGACCACTTGCACGAAATCGAAATGCATAAAACACTTAGAAATCGTTGGATCTGCATACCAAAGGTTATCACTCGCCTTCCAATTCAAGACAATCATATAACGGCCTATTTTCCAAAAACAAACACGCCAAATGAAATACTGAGTGGGTTAAAAAAAAATAGTAAAGTCTTGGTGTCCAATGAATCGTTAACCAAATCCACCGATGACCTGATAAGTGAACTTGCTAGTGAGTTAGGATGTGTAAGTTCTAAACTGATCAATGATGTACTAGATGGCTCATTAGCCCTCAAATGTGAACCCGACCTGACTGCTCCACCTGATGATCCTGGTGCTGCAACCAATGTACCCCTGAGCGTAACCCATTCTCCTAATACTAATCAAGTATTAGATCTATCCATCTCTCAGCTTGAAGAAATGGAGCTAGAATATTTAGTTCAACCA
The DNA here is from genome assembly GCF_040938575.1 of Ambystoma mexicanum. Classification (NCBI taxonomy): domain Eukaryota; kingdom Metazoa; phylum Chordata; class Amphibia; order Caudata; family Ambystomatidae; genus Ambystoma; species Ambystoma mexicanum. The sequence continues at coordinate 288,893,323 of NC_090941.1, read as the reverse complement.
CTCGACCAATCTATTGGAGAGCCTGCTAACACCCCTTTACTTTTTACCCCTCCATCCAAATCTGCTGAGCCACCCGTTCAGCAACCTCTAGTTCCGGCTGATCGGATTCTCGATATATTCAAAAACCTTGAGCAGATTTAGCCAATTCCTAATACTACGCCCTTATTTATGTTCAAGTCTTCAGCAAAAACACCTGTTTTAGCGCCAACCTTGACCACACGTGAACACATTACCGACTGTGGCCCCATATTGGACGGGAGTGATGTTGATCAAAGTATGACCTCTGATGATAAATTCGAGGCTCTTGAAAACCTACTGACCAGTCTCTTAGCAAAATGTACCCTCTTGGAGTCCAAAATCGAAATCCAATCCTTATTGATTCACTCCAGTCTTAGGTGAACCTGTGGTGCACAGTGCCGTGCGCAATCTAATCCTGTGCTTGTGGTTTCCCCTCCATCCATCCCGCCTAGTCTTCCTAAATTCATGCCAACGCCATCTAGCGTGCTTCCAAAAAAAAGTAAATCCTGTTCTACCAACCATATTCATCATGCTTTTATGTATGAGAATAAAATAAATCAGAGAAAAATAAAACGCAAAGCCTCACCAAGGCTCCCTCTGTTGAAGCGTGCTTCCCAAACATCTCCTGGTCCTCCTGTTTATGTTAATCCCATTGTGATCGTATCAAACTCCTTGCAGGCTGATGTGCCAGCTTGTAATCTTACCCCTGGCCTACCTGTGATCGCAAAAATTAAGAAAATCATGAAATCTAGAAACACAATGCCGAAACTGCCTCTAAAAACGAGTGTTGAAGATCCCCGGCAAAAAACTCTGCACAAGGAATGGTTAACAAATAACCCAACACCAAACGCTACTCCTCAAATCAGCCCCAAACAACTGACTATCAAACCACCCATTGTTATGGCAGCTTTACAACTGACTCAAATTCCCACTGACCAAATACATAGTCCATTAAACAGATCGGCTATACTCAAGATCTTCCATGAAATGTTCCCATTGCGAGTCATCACATCTAATGATATCCGCTTAGTCGATCAGATCGAATTGAGTAATCATTATACATCCAATGGGTGTTTTAAACATGCTGCCACCCTTAACTATACATTGAGCTTTGAGGAAGATCTTCTACAATTGGGATACATTGCCCAACAAGTCGACATCCCAATCAACAAACGGGAGATAGACAAATCTTGCAGTCGAGCAGTTCTCTCCCTTAATAAGATTAGCCTCGAACCCCACCACAAATCAATCAACTCACTATGCCTATAGCAACTTCACAATCACGTGACACATAATAAGTTGCAAGATGATGCCGTACGTCCTACTGCTAAAAGCTTTCATTCATCCAAAGATGTACCTGATGGCTACTGGAAATGGTTGCCACTCACATTTAAGGAACATTTTACAGGGAGCCAACAATGACCAACACAGCCTGAGTTGCTTTACACTTGGAATACCCGGGGCCATTCACATATGTTTGATCCTGATGGCTTATTGAGTAACATTGACATGTTCTCTATAGTGGCTCTCCAAGAGACGTGGATTACGGCTGAGATTCAAATTGACAACCATACTACTGTCCAAGAAGTTGCGATCAAAGGTCGCCTGGGTCGACCAAAAGGTGGGCTCCTTACATCAGTACAGGCTCCTTGGTCGATCGTTAAACTGTCTCAATCTACGCCTAATGTGTTAATTGCTAAGATCTCTAATGCGATCATAGACATCATCATAATAAATATTTATGATCCACCTAAGATGTCACTAATTATCAAAAACATGAAAGTTGTGGAAACAGTATTGAAACAATATGCCCATCGCTTTCCGTTATGGCTTCTTGGATATTTTAACGCTAAGATAGGCGAGTTAGTCCCAATTGAACAATTGACCAATCAACCCCACAAATGGGACATCATTAAGCCCATATTTAACATCCAACGCAGAAAATGGCGTAAACTCCTTCAACCTTATAATTTGGTCAGACTAAATGCACTAACAATGAGTGATTCCCAAATGGCACCCACTAGAATCGAGGGTTCTTCTGCTGTTACTATAGATTATATATTTTCAAATCAGCTGGGATTGCACTTTATTACCGATATGGGAGTTGTCTGTCGCGAAGAAAGTGATCATCTGCCTTTATGTCTTCTCATCGATGCATCGCATACAGATAAGCTCCAACCTGAAATTGACAGAAATTGCTAAATCTCATTAAATGATGGACACAACCGTATCACGAGGAAAAAACATGATATTCAAGAAGCCTGCACAAAGGCGCAGGCCTTACTCCCTGACTTTACTCGATTGGGACCATCAAATCTTAACTCATGTGATACTCTCATACAGAGCTACGCGTCAATAATGAGCAACATTCAAAGTACGACCAAAGAACAACGGTCTTATAAAACGGTCTTCGAGAGAGTCAATACTTCATTGCCTGCCCGAAATGGAAATGATAGAATGATACAAACAGCTAAAAGAAATCTACATCACAGCATCAAAAGCATTGTAGACTCTTCTAAAAATGCGATTCCAGACCTACCAATAACCCTACAAATAAGAGATCTAAAGAAATCATACAAACAATGGTTGAAAAACCACAAGAAAGACCTTGAGCTAAAACTATGGCAAAACATCGCCAGACTGACATTATCGGGTAACAGCAATGAGATATGGGACCTGATCGCAAAAAATAAAAAAAGAGATTTAACATTAAATTGCATCGATGAGGATGCATGGGCAAAACATATTGCATCAACTCTGGGTAGTGGTGAATTTGTTGTTCAACCTTTTCTGATCCCTGAAGTATCTTGGGAATGTAAGGCCTCTGTCCTCGATATCACTGCCATCATTGACAACTTGAAATCCTCCCGTGCCGTGGGCCCCGATGGGATTTCGAATCTCGTAATTAAAGGCGATTCATCTCTATGGGGCGCCGCTGTCCATACGTTATTCTGTCATATTGGTAAACATGGAATCCTTCCCCCATCTTGGAAATCCAGTAACATCTTAACAGTCCACAAGAAAGGGGCTTGGGACAATCCACTAAACTTTCGTATGCTAGCCATGCCTGATTCAACATTTTGTATGAACTGAATATATGGATCACAGCACACAAGATCCTGTCAGTGAACCAAATAGGATTTTAAGAAAAATCAAGCACATCTCATAACCTTCTAATATTCAGCTCTGCCATTGAACACTCATGGCAGCGGCGCAAACTTGATATATATTGCTCTTTCAACCGATTTCTCCGCTTTGCATTCGATACTGTCTGCCAAAATCGGCTGTGGCGTAAACTTGATGCATGGGGGAACCCACCTGGCTTGCTTCGCATGATAATGTTAGTACATGCAGACACATCTGTTCGTGTCCGCCTCAATGCAATAGGCAAATTATCAAAATCATTGCCAATCCAATGTGGGGTCAAACAGGGGTGTATGATTGTGGCTATTTAATTTAATTTATATCTTGCTGATATGTTTGAGTCTTTTAACATCCAAGGTGCCAACCCCATCAAAATCAAGATGGTGTCCCTGGGCTGGCTTGCATATGCCGACGATCTTTTGCTTTTAGGTTACACTCCTGCAGGCTTGCAAGTATTGCTGAATGCTCTTGTCTCATTTTCGAAGGATAATGGCCTTAAGATCAATACCGCAAAAAGTAAAATCATGGTATTTACCCAGAAAATCAGGCCAAAGAGACTGCACTGGACACTCTACTCAGAACCACTTGAGCAAGTAAAGTCATAGAAATATCTAGGTGTAATTGTGGATGACAAATTAAAATGGGACCTACACTGGGACGAATTGAAACAAAAATGTATGATATCATTAAATACACTTAGTGCTTTTATTGGTCGAAATAATGGCTATTGTGCATCGGCAGTTTTGTCCATTTATAACACCGAAATCTTAGCAATGTTATCAGATGCGATTGCAATATGGGGCCATAAGTACAAAACATGCATCGTCAGGTTCGAAGCAAAACTCCTGCGAAGATTACTTTGTCTTCCTCAATGCATCAGTGTTGAATACTTATATTTAGAATTTAACATTAAGGGTATCTGGAAAGTCTATATGGCTCAATGTGTCCTATTTTGCCATTGCCTAATGACTGTACACACAGAAACCATCATTGTCCCCTACATGAAGTCCTTCCTAGCCCTTGATGATAAAATACCAATTGGCACAATTGGCGTATTAAAACAGCTGCATAAGAAGTGGTTGCACGAGGAACCCAACACATTCCTCGCTGGTGATATAAAATACTGGCTGAAGGGGAAAATTGGCAAGTGTGCCTTTCTAGAAAACATTCGCCATATTGAACACCTATCATCGTCTGTTGATTTCTGCAACGAGCGATGGTCCCGTACGACCGTTCCAAAATATATATCTGCTTACCCTGCCCCACATATTTTTCGGACATATCTGCTACTCAAATTTAATGTCTCGGTAGCGTTATACATGAAAAGCTGGCAGAACAAATTAGTATATGATCACACAGATTGTCGATTGTGCGGTAACCTTGTCAATGAAACAGTTTCCCACTTCATTACCGAATGTGAAAGCCTTGTCTTTTTACATCTCAAATATTTTAAGGCATATAATAATACAGTAACTGAGTGTGAAATACCCTCATTATGGACGACTTTCTTCCAAGGCAAGGGTATCAACCTTATGTATTTTATTGTTAAGTTTTATCTTCATGTAGCTGATATTTTAACATGTCTTCATTAAGTTGAACTGTGTTTTTAATCAGATTTTAATGAATTTGTTGAATGTATTTTATTCCTTATTCTTTTGTATGTCATGTTATACAAAGCCTTGTTGCTCAATGTATATCACTAAATACATTTCAAGGAGGCAATAAAAAAAAAAGGGTCATCCAGTGCCTGGTGGGTGGCACACTTGATGATAGCAATTCACTCCGGCAATGTTACAGCATCTAAAAGTCCTAATCTGTGCTGGCTATTTTATATGGGTGTACCAGTTGCAGTCTTGAAAGCTCTCTGCTTCCAGAGTTGACCAAAGTCATAGGCTATGTCAAATGCGCATCTTGAAACGGTATAAATATTAACAGATTGATGTGCCGCCCATCGGCAGGCTCATGTAAGGCCTACTAATTAGGCCACCTGTGCTGATGTCACCTGGGGCAGTTTACCACTCTCCACCACTTTGCCGGCTGCGCATACCATGTGCCCCGAGACCACCTGTACATTCAGATTTCCAAAACACGACCCATTAACGAAGTACTTGAGATCTAGGTCTAGCAGTGGTACACTGGAGAGGTCTGTGTAAGGAAGGCATGGTATCAAAAAGTGAAGACAGACATAAGTGATCACAGGTCAAGGGTGTTTATTGAACTTCAATGGGTTGCTAGAACGCCTATCTAAACCTAAATCTAATGATGGGAGCAAGCTACGACCATCAAATAATAATTATGCAGTCCTAGTGGAGTCTGTAAAAATAAAAGAGCGTATACTTATAAATCTATTGCCAATCCTTACTTCTAAATACAAAATGGTGTGGGATAACAACATATGTAAAAGTAAAATGTTGCAGAAATAATATGTCAGGATAGTTGAGCAGTTGGCTTCCCTTGCCCGCGTTTTCAACATCGGGCAAGGTGGCACGTGAGGGCTACGCCCACACTCTGGCTTCTTGCCCACGAGGAACAATTCAACACATAGGTATCAAGGCCATCCACTAAAGTTTCTCTCGCCATGACAGTCTCTTTTTGCAGAGGGAACAAATATTTAAACCTTCCGCTTTAGTCCCTACAACTAGCCAAATGTTCCTATCCAGAGAACAAGCTTGCTGTCCCTTGGGGTATAGTGTCCCTAGTGAGGCGCTGGTGTCTCGCCTATTTGGGGAGGGAGAGAAAAAGAAGTGAAAAAAGCTCTCCCTAGCCTGGCTCACTACTTTCCTACGCTAAAAGCTGCACATTAAGCTCAGTCAACATTTGTCTTTTAATGGCGTCGCTGTCCCTTCATGTGACTTATCATAAAAATGGTTATGCACTCACCGTCTAGTGGGAGTATTTCCACTATTTTTGGGTAAAAGATTGTACGTGTCCTATATACATGATCACTTTCAGGTTATCATGAATCTGGTGGGTTGGGTCAGTTGCCTAATCCAACCAGTGTCGACCGGTTTCAGCGGGGTAACTTGTTTGCCGCTTTCTTCAGGACCTTCTCTAGTGCCCCATGTGGACACTTAGTTATAAAAAGGACAGTATGTTATAGCTGTCTTCTAATTTCTTTTGCTGGTACGGGCATCCTCCACAAAGTTGGGACATTTCATCGTTGCGTCCATTCCCTGCAAGGGAAAATACATACATATCAGGGGGTTGGAGTACACATGACTACTATTTACTGTACTGAGGTGACCTCAGTATCTCTTACTGGAAACTTGTAGCCTGTGTGGTATAGGCATGGATCCGGTCTCTGTAGTTTGTCTGGTGGATCCCTATGAAGTAAGGATCCGGTCTCTGTAGTGTGCCTGGTGGACCCCTATGAAGTAAGTAGCCACCAGTGAGTTTTCTGTTCGGCTGTATTGTTACCAATCTTAACTCTCGGGATCTTAGTATCAGGAGATGAAAAGGGGCACTTACCCTATTAGGTCAAAATCAGTTCACTCGGTACATGCAGGATTTTCATGTTTTTCTTTTGTTTTTGCTAGTAGGCCGTCTCGTATGATTGGCGAAAATGTGCCTAAAATAACAAGACTTTGTCAGGCACAATGGTTTCACTCCCTCTGTAAGTTACATATGGTATTTTATTGTTGTATTGAAGCTAATTGCTCCTCGTGGCTAGGAAGAGCAGAGTTAGTGTACCCACAATCTTCCCTACATAAACAGATGCGCTCCTAATTGCTGGTAACCGCCTGTTTACAAATCACAATAACAGATGGGAATATAGTTACGGTGGCTGCGCAATTATTTTGACATTTTAAAAGATATAATCAATTTAGCAAATTTCGTGATCCACGTGATGCGAGTCATCCATGCGTGGACTTAAATGTATCTGCTCTGTGGCTGGCATCTTGTTGTGTCCGTCCTCTTCCAGCTTCCGCGTTCTGTGTGGTCGCCATGTTGGGAGAGTTGCCCTTATGTACTTGCCTGGTAGGCGGCAGTCTCTTTTCAGTTACTATTACGAACGTACCTGCTAGTGGCGTTTCTCATGGTATTTAATGCATAAACAGGGGTCTTTTTTGCTGATTTAACAACATTTTTTGCATAGATTTTTACAGTAAATGTCTTTCATCATTAAGCAACAAGGAAGTTTTAAGGAATCCCTTAGTGACAATCGCCTCGTTCTTGTGTAGTCCTATTTTGATTTCTATTGGAGATATTTGTATTGGTGTCATCAATGCCTCTCATGCTTAGGTGTTATCCAGGTATGTAATTTGGTGGGATTTACCTGGGATTGTATATCCTCTATGCGTGGATGCACCAAGTCATTCAGCAATGAGCGATATCACATAATAGCATCTGGTGTGGTTCCGGTCTTTTTGCTATTGGTACAAGTGTACTGAGCAGTTTATAGGTATGGTATTCTCTGTGCAATTCAACTATGTCATGCAGCATTGCTTGTTTATGGTAGTTATAGTGAGATGCTAATACAATTATAGTTCCTTAGTCATTCATATAGATATGTTAGGTGTAGATGTAATTCAAACAATCAGACTGGGTCTACATATTTGACGATTCTAATGTCCAGGGCTGCTGGAGTTATTTTGGTAGCATCCTAGAGGCATTTTACGAGTAATAGTCCAATTGGTAATGTTTACAGGACCGCAAGGGCTTGCCAACAGATTGCTTCATTCAGGCCAATCAAGTGGCTTTTAAGTTTAAATATCCATACTTGTTCTCGTTTGAGGAGCATAGCTCCTAGGGTTCCACCTCTTTTAGGCTGTATTACTTTTTCCAATATCGTCCAGCTTACATCATTCTCTGTGTGTCTCATTAGTAAGTAATGCTCAACTATAGTAGCAGTGGTCCTTCTCATTCTTATATTGGACCCATGTTCCCCAATACGCACTTTTATTGGTCTCAAGGTCATCCCTACATATATCTCAGGGGCATTTTAGTAGATAGATCACATTGGAGGTGTTGCAGTTTGTTAGTACCCTCTGTTCCCAAGGCGTTTCCAACCGATGTCAATGGATGTGGATCGTTTCGTAAAGGGGCAAGCTGAGGACGTACCACACAGAGTGTGTCCTATTGCTTTTGGTTGATTCCACAGGGTGGTTTGGTTCTGTGTCATCTCTTTTTTCTGTTTGTAGGTCTGGACTAGGGTGTCTACTATATTTCGTCTTCTCTTGATAGTGAACCTGGGGGTGTCCAGGGTGTTCTCACCTACATTCAGGATGTGCCAGAGTTATTTTACCTCTTTTTTAATTCGATTCACTATGGGTGAGTGGCTGAACACTGCTGTTATTTGGTTCTCATCTCTTTTTTTCTTGGGATGTTGTTCCAGAGTTGTATCCCTGGGGATGTTGCGTGCCCTTTGCTTGGCATGTCTTATAAATCTGTCAGGAAAGTGTCTTTCCCTTAGCCTTTTTGCTAATCCTTCTGCTTGTGTGTCATACTCGCATCGGGTTGAGCAATTGCGTCGAAATCTAAAAATTGCCCGAAAGGTAAGTTTTCTTTTAATCTCATTAGTAAGTAATGCTCAACTATAGTAGCAGTGGTCCTTCTCATTCTTATACTGGACCTATGTTCCCCAATACGCACTTTTATTGGTCTCAAGGTCATCCCTACATATATCTCAGGGGCATTTTAGTAGATAGATCACATTGGAGGTGTTGCAGTTTGTTAGTACCCTCTGTTCCCAAAGCGTTTTCCACCCGATGTCAATGGATGTGGATCGTTTCGTAAAGGGGCAAGCTGAGCACGTACCACACGGAGTGTGTCCTATTGCTTTTGGTTGATTCCACAGGGTTGTTTGGTTGTGTGTCATCTCTTGTTTCTGTTTGTAGGTCTGGACTACGGTGTCTACTATATTTCGTCTTCTCTTGATAGTGAACCTGGGGGTGTACAGGGTGTTCTCACCTACAATCAGGATGTGCCAGAGTTATTTTACCTCTTTTTTAATTCGATTCACTATGGGTGAGTGGCTGAACACTGCTGTTATTTGGTTCTCATCTCTTTTTTTCTTGGGATGTTGTTCCAGTGTTGTATCCGTGGGGATGTTGCGTGCCCTTTTCTTGGCACGTCTTATAAATCTTTCAGGGAAGTGTCTTTCCCTTAGCCTTTTTGCTAATCCTTCTGCTTGTGTGTCATACTCGCATCAGGTTGAGCAATTGCGTCAAAATCTAAAAATTGCCCGAAAGGTAAGTTTTCTTTTAATGATCGCTGGTGGAAGCTGTTATATTCCAATAAGGAGTTCCGGTCAGTTGTTTTTTGAAAGACCGTTGTTTAAATGTTTCTTCCTTTCCTCAGTAGTTTTAAATCCAGTAAGGTTGCAGTCTCTTTGCTACTTTCCGACTTGAATTTTAAGAAGGGATTCTGTGAGTTGAGCCATTCCGTGAATTCCTGGAGTGTTCTTTCATCTCCACTGAACAACATTAATATGTCGTCAATAAAGCGGGGCCATCTCAAGATGTTATTTGCAAAAGGGTTGGATGGATGGTAAATCGTCTGCTCCTCGAAATATGCAACATATTCGCTAGGAATGGGGCAAATGTTGCCCCGATTGCTGTTCCCGAGATCTGTTCGAAAAAACTATCTTCAAGTATAAAATAGTTTTTCATGAGGGCTAGTTCCGCCAGTTGCATAATGAAGCAGATGGGTATCTTGATCTCGGGATTTTTTGCCCGTAATGATTTTTCAATGATCTTGAGGGTTTCTCCCTGGGGTATCTTTGAGTACAATGATTCTATGTCCATGGTGACGATGTAGATGTTTTCATTGTCGAAAGTGAGATTGTCCAGATACGTAAAGACCGCAGTGGTATCCTTTGTATATGATCTCATGGGGGTTACCTTGTCCTTTAGGAAGAAATGAACAAATTGGGATAGTGGTTCTAATATAGAGCCTATGCCCAATACTATGGGGCATCCTGGAGTAGGCATGATGACCTTATGTATCTTTGGTAAAGTGTAAAACGCCGGGCATCTGGGATGTTTAGGGCACAGGAATTCTGCCTCTTTTTGACTTATATACCCCTCTGTGAGTGCCTCCTCAATAATGGGGTAGATTATTTGTCTAAGGGCCTCTGTTGGATCTCTACCTAGCCTCCTATAAGTGGTAATATCATTTACCAGGGTATTTGCCATATTCTGGTAGTCTTCTTTTCCCATTATCACTATGGCACCCCCTTTGTCGGCTGGTTTTATTACAATGAGTTCATTGTTTTCTAGTTCTCTGAGTGCCTGACTTTCTGCTTTCTGCAAATTGAAGAAAGGTTTTGTTTCTTCTGCCTCTATGGTTTCAATTTTCTTGAGCAGTGCTTTTTCAAATGTAATAGATACCGGCGTGAGAGAATGGGGAGAGGAAAGTAAGTAGATTTATTGTGGAGGTCATTGGCCCCTTGGTTCTCTCTCGTTGTTGAGTTGGAAAATAATTGTTTTAGATGGATCTTCCTCATGAGTTGTCACTTCTATCCGAACTTCAAAGGGGTGTCTTTTGTTGGTGGGACAAAGGAGAGTCCCTTCTGTAGGACTCTGAGTTGTTGGTCTGTCAATGTTATGTTAGATAAATTGAATACCAAAGACTGTCCCTTATTCCTGTTCGGATCTTGTGTTCTCCAAGTCATACTCTTGGGGCGTTTTGTTCATACCAGCCCCGCCCGCGATTGCGAGTAACTCGCGGTGACTGGTCTTGCCACCAGCCTCTTACTCTGTCTCGGCCTCTCGGTTGTTGAAAACCCTGAGGATTTCCCCGCCTATTCTGTTCCTGATCTTTGACTCTCAATGCTCTTGCAGGTCTCGTGCTTTCCTCATTTGAACTCCCGCTAGAGAAGTTCCAATTGTTGGGGCGAGGTCTGTTGTTCTGTTGGTATGGGCGACCCCTGGATTGTCCGCCAGTCTGGTTTTGGTTGCTGTTTTTCTCCATGTCCTCATAATATTCTTCTGTGATGTGTGGGTATTTCTTTTCATGGGTGAAAGCTGCAATGTCCTTCTTGAGTTTAATGATCTTTTTGTTTAGATTGAAGTCTTTAAATTCCTTTATTGTAGCATCGAGCGCTTCCATACTTTTTAGATAGTTCCCTACGATGGTTTTTGCGGTCAGTGAATCTTGTTTGATTATGATCTTATTCATAATTTTTTCGGATACTGCTTTTGCTGTATTGAATATGAGGATCAATCAATCCCTGGTACATTTGTTAGCTATAAAACTCCAGTCGCGTCTGAATTGGACCTGGTCTAGGAAAATATGGGGTTCTATTTGAATTATCAGACCGTTAGACCTGGTTTGGGACCTCAGATATTCAGTCATAATGGAGCCATGTAGTTCTGTTCTTATCAATTTCTTCCTTAATACCGCCAGTTCATTCCATTCATCACCTTTTGTTTGTAGTCCAATTTGTTCATCTACACCAAGAATTGAGGGATTCGCTAATATGCCTTCAACTAATTCTTCTGCTTATGCCAAGAATGTTGCTTCTGTCATGGTGTTGATCTCTTTTGTTGTATTGGTATCCGTTCTTGTAGTCATGTGTTCCAAAGCCCTAATATTTAGCTTTTTACCCCTTTGTTTTATAGTGTCCTTATTGGTACACTGACTCACGGTGTATCAACACCACTTGATATACAATTCAATACAATTGAAGTCATAAGAGTGTTCGGATTCTGTCTCCTTCCCATTCAGGTTAACCCATCATGAGCAGAACCAATGATGTCACTTTTAAAAAATATTTAAACCTTCCGCTTTAGTCCCTACAACTAGCTAAATGTCCCTATCCAGAGAACAATCTCGCTGTTCCTTAGGGTATAGTGTCCCGAGTGAGGTACTGGTGTCTCGCCTATCTGGGGAGGGAGAGAAAAAGAAGTGGGATACCGGCCGATACTGGTTGGATTAGGCAACTAACCCAACCCACCAGATTCACGATAACCTGAAAGTGATCTGGTATATAGGACACGTACAATCTTTTACCCAAACATAGTGGAAATACTCCCACTAGACGGTGGGTGAGCCACCGTTTTAATGACAAGTCACATGAAGGGTCAGCAACGCCATTAAAAGACAAATATTGACTGACCTTAATGTGCAGCTTTTAGCGTAGGAAAGTAGTGAGCCAGGCTAGCGAGAGCTTTTTTCACTTCTTTCCTCTCCCTCCCCAGATAGGCGAGACATCAGCGCCTCACTAGGGAAACTATACACCAAGGGACAGCAAGCTTGTTCTCTGGATAGGGACATTTTGTCATGATCTCTGCTTCCAAAAGATCAGGACTTGCCCGACTCCCTTGGAAGCAGACCCATAACCCCGGTTCCGAGTGCCAGCCAGTCCCAATTGGGACCTTTTGGACCCTGTCCTGGTGCCAGTGGCACCAGGCTCATAAAGATGCCCAGTCCCAGCGCTGGAAGCGCCGGGCTCATAATGCTTGGGTGGACTTACCTGCAGCAGACCATGCTGCTTACTTACCTGCCAGTTGAACCCCTGATCCTCTTCTGTTTGGGACTACGTTTCCTGTTGGGTGGGGCAGGAGCCACTCCCTAGGTTCAGAACACTGGAAGGCTATTTAAACCACACCCGATGGATGAATCTTGCTTTGCGTTATTCTGCATTCTCTGCAGCAGAACGCTCATTGTGTCTTCTGCTTCTGATCCTGGGCCTAAGGGAACAAAGGCTTACCATCCTGGAATCCAGTCTTCAGCAGCACCTGTAAAGACAAAGAAAGAACAGGTTACCACTACGGTCTTCAGTGGCAGCGCATCTCTTACCTGGTCCATCGGCTGTCACCAACGCCTCGCGCTGCATTCCGGCATCTGAAAGACAAAGGCTTACCTACTCTTCGCATGCTCCGGAGGTCTTCGCACTGCATTCCGGCATCTGAAAGACAAAAGCTTACCAGCTCTTCGCACGCTCCGGAGGCCTTCGGCGCTGCATCCCGCATCTGAAAGACAAAAGAAGGTGCGTTTAAAGACATTGGGCAACTTTATTACTCACGTGCCATTACTCCTTCCCACGCCGAATCCAATGGGTATTCCAGCACCCTTCAGCTTCTCTAAAGCTCCGAACTTGTACCTGCAAGATAAAAGGGACAGTTAGTGCGCATCGTGAAGCAGGCTACAAGCGCTTACTTACGTGCTTCCAGGCGCTTCTATTCCTCACGCGGGTTCGATCCTCAACTCTCATCAGCCCGCCATCCGCCATCGCCGGAACCCTGCAAAACAAGAGATATCATTACAAAAGACTTTTAAGACATTTGAAGTGCCCAGAACTTACCGTTCGTGCAGTTAACGACGGACAGCAGTCCTCTGAGGTCAAGAGGCCTGCACCCTTATCCAGTGAAGAAACTGGTTACGGCACCCTGCCCCGAGGCAGATGGAGAGCTCGGCGTTCACTTACCTAAGGTGAGGGTGTTAACCTTTGGGGTTCTACAGGAGAAGAGAAAGGGAAGATGAGAGAGGCACCCAATAACCCCAGTTCATTAATCCCATATTTTCTATCTGCAGACATCTTACTCTTCGAGTCAGACATACAGTGCACAGAGGTCCAGCCCAAAGAGCCAACCGTGTATTACACATCACCTTTGAAGATACGGCATTCACCCAGTCAAGACCGGCGCCTCTGCGGGAATCAGGTGAGCGTTACACATTTAGCTAGTTGTAGGGACTAAAGCGGAAGGTTTATATATGTTTTTTAAGTGACATAATTGGTTCTGCTGATGATGTGTTAACCTGAATGGGGAAGGAGACAGAATCCGAATACCCTTATGACTTCAATTGTATTGAATTATCTTATTGCAGAGGGCCTGATGTAACAAACAAAACACAAAAGTTCCTTTCCTTTGTCAGGGTTTTCACTTTCAACACTTCAAGACTGGTCTCCGTCCTTTGGACTCGGACCACAGGTCGCCCTCGTTCGGGCTCAGACCCCTTTTCTGCAATGTTCACAATTTGGTCTCCCTTGTTCGGGCTCGGACCTAGGATCCCCCTCGTCCGGGCTCAGATCCTCTTTTCCACAATGTTCACAAATTGATCTCCCTCGTTCAGGCTCAGACCATGGATCCCCCTTATCCGGGCTCAGATCCCTTTTGATACCAGAATCGAAAACTTATGAATGTGCAATGGGTTTTGCTTAAACCATTGCAAGACCACTTCCATTCACCTCACACAATTTACACTTCACATCAATCTTCTACTTTTGTATTTTTTGTTAGGATACCGTACAGAGACCTTCAACTGAGCACATTCACAGTGCCGGACCACACTGTCAACGGTATCGTATCTTTCCTTCTAATGTTCAAATATTCACCAGCAATTTAGCTTCACTCACGTCTTTCATCACACGTGTTTAACAAAGTTCGTTCCAGTGCTTAGTTTACAATGTTGCTCAATGCAACCTTGACTTCAGCACAGACCAGTCTGGCATTGGTCTCCCCAACTCACCGGCTGTGTTGTTCTCTGTTGCTTCTTTGTTCTTGGAGTCAAGGACGATACCACGTAATCTGCTGCTCCTCTCTGCCTTGGTCAGTTACACGGGAGGACCCTTGGTATATCCAACACACAATGCAGGATTCTTCAGCCTGGTTTCCTGGTCTTATGTTTTCTGCATCAAAGGTTTCTTGAAAGTAACGACTTCCTGCCAAAAAGGTCAAAGGTGTTGCCCCTCTCACAAACATCTCATGTCTGGCCATCCTTCTCCCCTTGTTCAGCTGCCAACTCGAAACTGCTGCACCTTTTTGTGTTTTGCCTCTCTCAGAATTTGCTCTTGTGCTCTGTCTTTTACTGTGTGGGGAAGTGTAATGGAAGCCAGGTGTGAGTGATTGTTGATAGCTGCCTGACCATAGTATTGGGACAGGTCAGGTACATGGCTCAGGTGTGCGTCTGTTTTCTCCCAGATTGGGCTGTCCATGTAAAAGTGTTCATGCAGGAAAGGGGGGAGGTCTGGGGGTTGAGTTTCTAAATATCCCATTGGGTAGGATGGGGTGAAGGTGTTACAGGGAAGAGAGGGATATTGCATTTCACCATTCAGTGTCCCACTCCCTGAGGAACCCTGACCAAGGCGATCCTCCCTCATTGGTCCACCCCCAGGAACTGGATACAAAGCGCTAGCCATGTCCTGGTCACCTGAATGACAGATCCTCTGGGACTAGCGGGTGAGACACCTCTCACATCTGCGTGGAGCAGACACTCCGTCACTGACACACAATTGTGTGGGATAGCATGGTGTGGCTCTCCCCCCTGTGGAATGGGTAGCAATGATGCTGGGTTCAGAAGTGAACATCTAGTCAAGGTAATGTTCAAAGAATTTACTAAGTGTATTTTGGATTTGCTAGCTCTCGAGAGTGACATGTGCTGAGTCTTTGTTTTCAATAGTAATGATAATACTGCATTTTGTCTGACTACCAGGGCTGCAGCAGCTACTGATCGCAAACAGTGTGGCATTCCTGCTGCAACCAGGTCCAACTGTTTACTGTGATAGGCCATGGGTCTATGATGGAACCCATGCTTCTGGGCAAGGACAGCCAGCATAAACCTTTTGCTCTCATGGCAATACAAAGTAAATAATTTTTTGTAATTAGGCAGACCCAATGCAGGTGCCTCCATTAGCAACCTTTTTATTCTTGTGAATGCCTCTTCTCCTTCTGGTATTCACTGAAATGGTTTGATAGTGTTCAATCTGGTATAGTCCTGAAGCGGTGTAACTATTTTGGCACATCCAGTGATTCATTGCTGGCAGTAGCCTACTGCCCCTAGGAAAATTCACATTTGCGTTATAGTTTGAGGTTTTGGTATATTATGAACTGACTCTCTCCGAGAAGCGCATCTCAGTCGACATTCGTTCGGGGGTGCATAACTGTAGCTTCTTCTTCAAAGCCTTATGCCCTTTCACTGCCAATGCTGTTAGCAGGACCTTGGTATCTTCTTTACAAGTATATATGAGGGAGAGGCGATTAACAAATCATCAACATATTATATGAAGACTTACTTACCGGCCAATTTTATATCATATACATCTTTTTTTAGGTGTTGTGAAAAGGGGGTTGGGCGCACTGAATACCCGTGGGGCAACCAAGTCCATATGTACTGGATACCCAAGTGAAAATTCAAAAAGATACTGGCTATCTTTATGTATAGGAAAAGAAAAGAAAGCATAACATAAGTTGACCACTGTAAAGTGTGTGGCTCCCGGTGGGATACACAACAGTATGGTAGCCATATTTGGCACTACGGGAAAGGAAGGTATGACCACATCATTAATAGCATGTAGGTCCTGAAAAAATGGTACATCTCCTTCCCAGGTTTTTTCACAGTGAAAATAGGAGTATTGCATGTGCTGTTGGTCTGTGCTATTTTTCCCTGACTCAGGAAAAATTCAATGACTGAGGTGACCTGCGTCTGCTTCAGGCTTCAGGGGGTACTGGGGTGTGTGAGTCAATCTATTAAACAGGTCTACTTTTATCTTTACTGGTTTGGCAGTGTGTATATATCCTACCTCGTTGTCATGGGTGGCCACAGACACCCTGGTATAGAATAAATATATTCCCTTATATCCCCCCAACCATTGCTTGTCTATATCTGTCACTCTCACCAGTGTCTCTTCCCTTATTGTAGCCATCATTGCTACCACATTGACTGAGAGTACACTCAAAAACACTCCATCCAGGATGCAAACAGTAGTGCACCTCATTTTGCACTTTAAATCTCTTCCCAGTAAATTCACAGTTGAGGTGGGACTTAAAAGAAAAGCATGTTGATCGGTAATGATCCCTAAAGTAACAGTAAGAGGCTTGGCCACCTAATGTATGACAGAGGTGTTGAGAAGCAGATGAATACATCATCCATAGCTTCTGCCCCTCTCCCGCACTAATACCACAAAGGAGAGGGATGTTACTCTCTGAGACAGCCTGTTCTCCCTTATCCCCCAGAAGTACAGCAGGGTTAGGGACAATGTAGGTGAAGATGACAAAAGCATTCAAACCAACATAACAGTAAAAAGCTCATGCATTAGCCATGAAGCAAATCCACATGAAGAACACATGCAATAGAAAATACATGCATTTAGACATGAAGAATACTAGCATAACATCCATAAGACATGAAAAACATTAACGTGACCAATGTACCAGGTAAATGCAACATGAACGACATGAGAATATAGCTCGCTCATATAGAAACAAAAATGTAACTGGACAGCCATCTTCATAAAGATGGAAGTCACAGCATGCCTCAGAATTAGTGGCCTCAAGGCGTCCTCACAAAGCTCAAAAGGCTGAATCCACAAATATGCATATCCGTGCAGAGCTCAGACAATAGCTGGCAACAAGTACCAAGGTTACAGAAAATTAGGGAGGATGGGAATAGAGGAACGAAGACACGAGATAATGGTTCCCAAGACGCAAGCAGCATACTCCTAGATTAATTAAGGTATCATAAAGGCACAAACAGCCTTTGATAGCCAGGTGCATTATAACAGTACGCCAAAAGACACCATGAAGTATAACCCAATAGTGTCCCCAGCTGCAACAGGGACGTCATTTAACCAAAATGGCAGGGGTAGCAGAAGTGACATCACACGAACCTCGACCTCTTATGACTTCACAGGAAACGGCATCACATAGCATTGCTCCTAAGTACACTACGAAAAAATATGGTTACAATATCACTATAATGTGATATACATTTCATACAAGAATGGATCACCATATGTGTCATCAGTATCAGGCCCATATTATCAAATTACTGTACATGCAAGCAGATGTCCAAGGCCAAATGATAATGATGTGTTTTTATTAAGCACTTACGCTTAAACGCTTTAAATAGAACAAATATACATACAATATTACCCAAACTTCTGTAGCTCTCAGTGACTCACCCCCTGAAGTGTGCCTGAAATAAACCTTTGATGAGTCTATCAATTATTGTACAGAATTCCAGAAAGGCAAATTATTTGTTATTCCTATTCTTTATTAATTAGGGTCACTGCTCAAAGTGTTACACTTGTGCAACCCCCTGTTTTGTTTAAGCTCTGTGAAAAAGAAAGCCAGCCACTCTAGAAATAAAGAGCCACATGGCACTGGCCACAGCCCATGAGTATATATTTTAAAAAAAGAAATAAAAAACGTTTTAAAATTGTTTTTTTTTAGGGTTTGCAAGGGAGACCACATGGGTAGCATGGGAGAACTCAGGGGTTGCAGCTGCGACCCCAGGCAACCACCAAATGAAATCCCTGAGCGACAAGAGAAAACACAACACATACTTTAATTTAAGCTAAAACCTTCATAAATGGAAGGTCATTCAATTTCATACACGGTCTCTTCATACGTGACCCATAGACAAAGAACACTGGCCATTCATTAGAAGTGAACAAAGATATATCACCTGCAATACTCCCTAAAATAACATTGCTGCGCTCTGCCCCAACTTTCAGTGTTATGCGGACGACACTCAGCTCATTTTCAGGCTCTCTTCCACCACCTCTTCTCTCATCTCTGAATGTCTGTCCGCTATCCAGGAGTGGTGTGCCGCCAACGATATCTGCTTCAATGCCAGTAAGACTAAGATTCCCCTCATCGGCCCTCCTCCTTCTCTCACCTGTGAAGCTAAAAACCCATGGGTCATCTTTGATGCCACTCTTTTCTTCTCTCCTCACATATCTGACGTCTCTAAGATGTCAGACTACCAGCTGCACTTCCTCAGAGGTACTCTTCCTTTCCTCTCCTTCCCCCAGAAGCTCACTGTCTCCAGGGCTCTGGTTCTCTCCAGGCTGGACTACTGCAACAGCCTCTTTCTAAATCTGCCTGCTTCTACTCTCTGCCCTCTGCAACTCATCCAGAACACGACTTTGAGAGTTGTCCTTGGCCTCAAGCCCAGGGATCGTTTTTCTCCAGGACTGAAATCTCTGCACTGGCTCCCAGTGCATGCGAGGATTAAGTTCAAAACTCTCTGCATTGTCCACAAGATCTTCTGGGGCCTGGGGCCTTATAACCTCCAACTCTCTCTTCCTAAATACCTTCCTTCTCGAGCCCTTCACTCATCCCCCTCCAACTCCCTAAGGGTCAGTCGCTTCTCCAAGCAACAAGTTGGGGGTAGTTCTCTTTCTTCTACTAGGGCCTCCCTCCGGAACAGCCTCCCAGCCTCCCTGAAACTTGAGAAGAACCATCTCTGGTTCCGGAAGCACCTCAAAACCTTCCTCTTTGCTTCTGGTGTCTCTCCTCCTCTCCTCTGCTGAACTCCTGGCTGTAAATGCACTGGTCACCTGGCTACCCTCTGATTCTTGGGCCCAGGTCCCTTCCCCAGCCAGCTGCATTCCTGCACTGCCTCCCAGGCAACTCCTGCACTTGGGGGCTGTTTTTGTATCCCTACAGTCCCCTCCAGCTCTTGACACTTGATGTTTGCACTTACCCCTGCACTTATCCCTGCACTTGCCACTAGCTGGTTGCACTTTTACCTACTGTTTTTATTTATCTTATTTATTTTTGTCTGTTGATCCTATATACTGCACTGCCCCTTCTCAATCCCCCTGCACTTTCCCTTTCCCCTCTCCCCTGAACGTGCGCAATCTCATTGTCACCTGGCCTAGTAAGAGCGGTGTCTGTCTTCCCTCTGTTCCCCCTCCCTTGCCACGTCGTGCTTTGAAACACTTGTGTGTAGGCATGTTACAAATGCCATATCATATCATAACACATGAATAGCCACACAAGGCCAAGTACAAATGGATTGCCCGGTTCCATGGCCTGAGAATGAGGGATGGTAACTTTTGATTGGAAGAAGAGCAGTCCATGTTCCTCTATTCCCCCACTCTAAGTCTGGCTCATATAGTGTCCAAGGTTGGTTAGTTTGGAGCCAACCTATCAAAATACTTGGTGTGCCAACCAATTACTTGTCGTAGAGATGATGTATTTTAACCTTTATCAATATTGGGGTGGTTCCAGGTGGAGCCATCAGATACTTGTAACCCAATTACATTTTTAACCCCTATGGAATTTATATGTAGCCAACCCTACTAACGTATTCCCATTCCCCATAAATTGTGTTAACTGACATCATGTGATGATGTGTTTTTAATATTTAAACAATTGTTTTTTGATTAACATGTTGAGAGCAGTGAGATTTCAATGCGTGTATGCTGTCAAGGCTTTGTCTTTATGTGAATAAAGCTGGGTTTTGCTGTGGAACTTTGTCTACCCCGTCATTGAGTCTTGTTTGAGACTGAGGATGATACCTCTGTGCCTATTTGCAATTTTAGGACCTCCTCAACAGTGGTATTCGATATGCCTACCGCTCTGTTTCCCCTGATGTAGGGACATGAGAAACAATTTTCATCTTGCCCCAGTATCTCCCGAACATGGTATTGGTAGTCCTTGAACCTGGTATTGTACATAAGGTCTCGCATTGTCAACTGGAATAAATAGTGCTTCCATAGTCTTGTTGTCAAAATCCATTTTGGATCTCTCCTATGGCCTCTCTAGTTTCTGGGGACAACAGGGTAGTATTTTGGTTCACAACCTGGAGCATTGGCCGTGCGGGAGCTGTCTGTCTCTGGACCTGACCTCCCTGTTGTGGCATCTGAATGCTTGGAATAGTACCACCTTTTTGGTGTTGTCTCTGGGGTCTAAATGGGCACTAATTTTTTCCAATGGCCCTCCTGTTAACAGTAAGTGCATGTTAAAGGGTTTGGTGCCATGGCTCTAGGAGCCTTCTGATAATTCCAATGTCCCTGCACCTGTTAACCCTGTGCTTCCCACAATTGCTGTTGATCAGACTGTTCCCACTGTCTTGGTTGCTACTGCTGTCCCCCATATCCTCACTGCTGCATCTGATATGCCTGTGGACCCATCTGACCTCACCTGTACCTCTACTTCTTGGTCGGCCCCATCTTATTAGACCATATTCCCTGAATATTGTTTTGTTCCTTGGTGTTGTACCTGTAACGAAGAGTTTGCATCCGCAAAATCATTTGTTTGTTGTCAAGCATTTCCTTTCTCTGTTCCTGGCAGGTGACACAATGATTCACCATCACAACCAGCTCTGCTAACGCTTGGTCTTCCAGCCAATGCAGAGATTCTTAAGTTGTATCTGTCCCTTCGGAAGTATGCCTGCAACAAATGAGTTTGCTATTGCTCCCTGTGCCATGTCCTCTGGCTTTGTAATATCAGAGTGCTGAGTGAACACCACCTTAATTCTATCTAAGTAATCAGTGGGAGATTCAACCTTATTTTGTTTACAGTTCAATATATTTACCCAATCAGTTTTTCTAGGACACACTTATGCAAGTGTCACTATACTTTCCCTTCCCTGCACCATGGTGTCCCCCTTGCCTGAGTTGGCAGTTGGCCTAGTCGCCCTAGTCGCCCTTACCACCAATCACTGTCTTACCTTCGGTGGCATCACTATTCTCATGAATCGGCTCATCTCAGCCCACGATGGGTAATAACACTGCATTCATGTTTGCAGTTCTTCTACACATCATTGGGGCTCTTCCCTTATATTGGGGAACGCGTTAGCCAATGTCCTAAGGTCCCCAGGTGTCCTGGGCACAAGGAATGTAACCACTACTTGTTGTTGCTCTACATCCTCATGATCTGATGGTACTTGTATTAGGGGAGCCTGAAAGAAGTTTGAATCCATTCCATATATCGTGACACCCCTCGTAGTTGAGCGGTCGTGCGATAATGGTGGCCTGCTGGGTGTCTGTATTCCAACAGATCCCAATCCACCCAGCCTGGGCAACTCAGGGCCAGCCACCCCCTGGCGGGGCATCTCCATCACTATTGCCCCCTGTTGTGCCTCCCCAGTCCCGCACCTGTATGTTGCCTCATACTTGTGAAATAATCAAGTATATCTTCTGGCATCTCACTATCCTGGTCCTCCTGATCCTCCTCTGCCTTTTCTATCTCCATCTGCCCTTCCCTTTCAGTCATTTGGGGTAATAATCGAGCCCCATCTCTATATCTCTTACCCCTCCAAAATGGAATTTGTCCCCTTAGCTGGTCATTAGTGTCCCTCTGTCCGCTAACTTTTCTGTCAGAGCTTCTAGCTGTGGCCTCTTCTAGCTATGTGGCAAACGCTCCCCGCTGTACTGCCATCTTTAGTCCCTTCCTCCTCCGGTGCCCTTCTTAGGGCGCCCAGTGTGTGCATATTAAATGTTTCCTCAATCAGGAATTGTGTCTGTCTGTTTCATTGTGTCACAACATACCATTAATCCAAATAGCCACAGGGCAAACTGTTCAACTGCTTAAACATATAATGGGTGGGCAACCCTTTTGAGAGTTCCTCCACCTGTTTTTATTTGCTGTTTGCCCATTTCCCTCTCCATATTTAACGTTGTGTTCACTCTTCACTTGCCCTGTTGCCCATGCACCCCTGCTCCACATGTTCTTTTGACTACAGCTCCTTTGCAATACTGAGAGGGAAGAGGGTTCAAACAACCAAAGACACAGTGAAGTGTCCATGACAAGAGTCAGGTCTGTCCCCAGGGACTTATTCACCCTATCACTATTTACTTCTGGGCTTTAGCCTGTCCCCCAACCTGTGTTCTAACCTTTACCCGTGCATTGTACCGGGTTCAATCCCTAACCCTGATATTTTTCTAGGTTAGTTTCTGGATAAAAGAGAGACTGGACTAAACTGGACTAAACTAATCAAAGTTATAACACAGGCAAAAACTACTACCAATAGAACATACCCAGCCAAATCTCCATCCCATTTCAGCATATTCCCTAAACACATCCCATCCCATTTCGAGTTGTCCATTCTCTGGTCCCAAACGGGACACTCGATTCCCTGTACGGCCTCACATGCACTCTCAACTGCCCTGATCTCCTCCGGAAGCCTCCTATGGAGATTTTCAAGTAGATACCTTATCTTTTTGAGTGCTCGTGTCCAGATGAAGACTCTAGGGGTCCGGCATCCCGCAGCTTTGCGCGACAGATCCAAGCCGCGGGCACCATCTATGAAAGTAAAATGAGACAGAAGAACTCAGGAGTCATATGAAACATGGACAAAGCAAGAACCCCTTTATTATTGATTTGCTCACTTGTTCGCATTTTGTATTCACGTTTTGGGGATTTCGTTTTTTCTCCCAGTGGCCAATTAATGTATGTGGGGACACAACCCCTGCAGCCCATAATACCGAATTAGGGGAGTAGGGGACACACCCACAACTCTTGTTAGTTATTTTGGGCTTCAATTGTGTATAACAGGCCGAAAACACAGTAAACGTGCATTCAACCTCTCTTTCCTCAAAAGGTTGGGGTAAACCCAAACAAAAAGCACCTTATCAGCCCACCACCCAAACTAACCCAACCCACCTCCAAGTCTCCTTTCCCTTATATTACCTCATGGTCCGGTCCCTCATAATATACCTCACATCCCCACTGTATAACAAAAATGTTCACTGTGCACCTTCGTACTCCGTCTTCTGCTTCCCTCCTGTCTTCCGTCATCACAGGATCCTTCGTTACCATGTCAGTTGCTCTATTCTGATGATATCCGGCGTAGTCCTCCTCAGCTGAGGGGTGTGGGACCAACGCCTCCTGATGCATTTCCTTTAGAGAATAAGGTGCCATTGTTCAAGCTGGTTTAAACCAGCACAATCCAAGATGGAGGCCCAGGTGTCCATCACCCAGTGCACCCGAGAGCCTTTGAAAGCACTGCTTCAGCAGTCCTTCAGCGCATGTCCGTTTGAGGGAGCTCTCGGGGCAAGTGTTGACTAAAGCCAAAAGTGGTAATTTCTCTGTCCATTGTCTTCTATAATAAAAAGAAAAATGACAAACTCTATGTCACTCTATGTCACACATATAATAATGAGAAACCACACTGCCAGTATCCTTTATTATCATAGTCATGTTATTGCCTTCATGGCATCATTACAACATGAATCTTATTTCCCCTCCCCTGGAGGTCATCAGTGTTGAAGCACCTAACCCAAGATTACTCTTTTGACCCACCAACACAAAATCGTTCTTCCCTGGCTCTTCATTTTCTAAGTATCCTTGATTCAATATCCCTTAACAGCCATAGACAAATAAGTGATAATCACAAAAATAATCATATTAATAATAATAAACATACCCATAATATTAATATTCACAACACTCATGATTAATATCAGTATTATCTGTAGTATTCTCACCATTATTAACAACAGAGCAATACCAATAACGCCAATTGTTCATAATAAAAAGAAAATAAAATTAGTATTGCTATTAATATTATCATGTGATAAATCACTTGTGTGCACAGTGCTTACAGTACACACTTGGATATGCAAGTCCTTTAATAAAAGATGTTGCTTTTAGCCAATCTGAGACAAGTGACTTGCATTCACAATCATGAATACACGCACACACACACGCACACACTCTCTCACAGACACATACCGTGAATAGCCAGTTTTATAATGAACGAGGGCAAGGCACATCGTTTCGTGTTACTGCTCGGGATCGTGTGCTGCGCACGAGAAGCTGCTGCTTGGAATCCGTTCAACTGGGCTCTTCTCTCCGCTTCCCCCCCTTCCCCCCACCCCCCTGGAGTACCATTAGAGACAGTGATGGACTGTGGTCTCAATTCCCTTATTAGCTGTAAGACCTAAAAATTATATGTGCAATTAAAAGGCAAAATGCTGATATTACTCACAGGAAGCCCTTTGTACATTAGCAAGGTACAAAAGTCTGCTGACACTTCCCAACGCACATAGTCAGCAGGGCGGAAGATGAATAGCGCCTCATAAATTCGCCGGCTGAATGGATGGGGGAAGAATAAGCATGTTATGGCGCAGATAAACAAAGGACACGGTCAGCTTCACACGCATTTAAAGCGGGGCTGGGGCCCGCCTTTTAGATAATTTGCTTGCCCAGCAGCAGCTTCTTTGTATATAAATGCACAGGGGCCTCGCGCTATAGTATTTTTAGCTAAACACACAGCAGGCGGCAGCCTCCCTGATTCAGGGAAACAAAGAGGGGCGGTCTTTGCGAAAAACACACGTGGCTTTCGTTCTTTCACTGTGTCTCGCGGTCAGTTCTTTTAATTTACCCGAAAGCACGCGGTGTTGATTGGAGTAGATAAATAATAAAAATGGTATGCTGTTTTGGTCCAAGACAAGCAAAGCATGCCCAGAGGAGCAGCCTCGTGCTCTACACCGACTAGATACCCAGGCAATTGTACTGCACTGGCACTCTTCATCTCCATTGAATGTCTCCGAAAGTTACCTTTTAAAACAACATTTTGTTTCAAAATAAAAATGAATTTTTTTTCTAATAGGTCTAGGGCTGCTGGTTGAACTGTAAGCAGAACTCACCAAAGCGCAGAACTGGCACAAACAAGCACATTGGCCTTACCTTTCAATTCAAGGGCCTTTTCTGTTTGTTTAAGGCCCACTGTTTTTACTTTTGACACCGAAACTACACATGGAGGTTTCTTCCAGAGGATATTCGAGCTGTGTCCATGTTTTTGTGTCAGCATTCAAAGAACTGTCTAGAACACAGGCTGTTAAAAAAGGAACAAACTGTATGCAACACTGCTGCACTCCCTTGACGTTTCACGTGACGTTGTCAGACGTTTTCATGGCCTGTTCATTATCTGTACAAGTCAAATTAAATATTGCAATTCTTTTTTCATCACTTCATCGTAGCAAAAATGTCTTTCTATTACGACTACTTAAATATGCAAATCACAACAGGAACAATTGGACAACAACGTAGATTAACAGATCCATGTTTATGTATGTATTTAATTTGTACCTGAGTCTGTGTGTTTGCATGAATTCATTTATTAATTACTTATTAAGAGATGTGATCAGTTCAGTCGACAACATTCTTCTTTATGGCTGCATAAGACTACTTTGAGACAAGGTATAGATACAAAGAAAAACAATCACAGTTTTCAGACAGAACTAATAGTCACATCAGAGGGTGCCAGCACAGCAGGGAGCTGCAGGCCCCACAATCTGACTCAGGTGTTCCATCAGTCTGCACAGATTCTTGCAGACTTTGGTAATTTGAATGTGACTCTGCTTACTAGGAGCATGGATTAAAGGCATTATTCCCTGATAGTGTGCTTGGAATTCCACTTTTCCTCAAGCAGGGCCACCATGAGCTTTCCCTCAGTGACCCCTGTGTGCCTGCCCTCTTGTGACTTAAGTAAGGCTTCCAGTTTTCAATTTTTACTGATTTTTACACATAAATACAGATGGAAATCAATCTGCTTTCTGCCTGTATATATTTAGAAAAATGGGAAATAAATTGAAACCTTTCCGTCTGGTTCTCTTTGATGTAAGTCACACATTACAGGCCAATCGCATCGCAGGTTGGCATCATGGAGAGATTAAAAGCTGTGTAAAAATAGCAATAAAGTTATTCAAATTGCTGACAGCATATACCGTAAGGCAACAGTATTCACAGGAGCAACCTTTTGTTGTTATGGAAAACATGAAGCGAGCATTTCTTTCCTATATGGCTGCATGTGTGCTTTAATAAATGCATTTTATTAGATTAAATGGAGAAAAAGACTGGTTGTGAATTATCTATTTATATGACAAAAAATAAATGTGGATGAATACAGAAAAAAAGGCCAAAAAATAAATATGTATGAATGCAGACGGAAATGGCAGAAAAATAAATCCCATAAAACCGCAAGCCTTATATTTAAGCTACTTCCAGGGCTGAGCAGCACCTCTCTTCGCTCTCGAGCCACTTCACTGTCAGCGCACATCTCATGACCAGCAGGGCACCGTCTACCTGTGTACTCTTGTTATCCTCACACCAAGCAACTCACCCTCATGTGTCAGTCCTGAATGCTTCATCTTCATTCTGTTTTTCGGGCAAACTGCTGAGTCTGCAAGGTAGGTGTTGCCTCTTCCACCACTGCACCTCACACTGTTGGCTCATCAGACTGCAGAGAGCCTCCCTCCACCTTCGTGGGTGCTGTGGCACTCCCAACTCCATTTCCGAACAGCTACAGCCCCACTCTACGCCATTTACTCTCATTCCTGGTTCATCCTGCACTGGCCTACAGTGACACTGTTGGTGCAATGCTGTGCCAGCCACCATTTTACCTAATTTTGTTTCTTTTACTGCTTACACATGTCACAGGTGGTAAAACTCCACAGCAGACAGTGGGAGGGGGCATTTGTGTTTGAGTTTAGAGATATTTATATCCTGCATAATTCAGAAGTACCGAACATAGACCACTCTACATATGGGTGCCGGTGTTGCTAGAGAATAGTGTGCAGGAGTAGATACTAACAATTTTGATAGAGATCGGAGAAGACAGACAGAGTGGTAAATTAGGTGAAGAGAAAGATTTTTGAACGATTACGAAAAGTGTAAAGTGAGTCCAAGCTAATACAATGGCTCTTAGGGATAATCAGAAGTAGTGTTTGAGAAGAGCAAAGTGAACGGGCTGGTTGATATAATTGGATTTTGTCAGCTAGGCAGGCAAGCCCATTGACCCATTTATGTACCAGTAAATTAGATGTAATCAGTGAACTGCGCCAATTATCAATGATACAGTAACAGTTGGGTTATATTTTTAATTCCCTTCCACAGCCTGACACGTGTTTCGAGCAAGGCTCTTTTTCAAAGGCTGTACAAAATAGCAGATATACAACCAATAATACATTCATAAATGAATTTACAACATACCAATGTAGCAAACATCAAGGGGTTACAAGGGGATTAGCCAGAAAAAGGGAAAAATTATAAATGTGTGTTACGTAATGCCATATCATTGGATTTAAAAGAACATTTCATAAAATAAAACATTTTCCATGCAACCAATTACCGTTC
This sequence comes from Ambystoma mexicanum, assembly GCF_040938575.1. Lineage (NCBI taxonomy): Eukaryota > Metazoa > Chordata > Amphibia > Caudata > Ambystomatidae > Ambystoma > Ambystoma mexicanum. The sequence goes on along the minus strand of NC_090941.1, from coordinate 288,865,403 downwards.
AATAAGAAGATCCATCCGATTACAACCCAGTAAAAAGGATGACAAAACAAAAAATATAAAAGATTAGGTGTGTGCGGTGGAGAGCAACCATAGATAAAATAATGTATTGAGGGGTTCATACTAGAGTGTTCGAGACTAGCAATGACAGAGAACTTTTTTCTCTTTAAAAAACAGCTTTTCAAACAACAAAAAGGGGTAAGTATGGGTGCCACCTTTGCCCCTCATGTAGCCAATTTATACATGGCCAACTTCGAATCAAGAAACATCGATGACATACTACGAACACAACCACATGGACAGCTGAAGATGTGGCGTCGCTATATAGACGACGTGTTCCTCATATGGCGGGGTGACAATACATCTCTACTCACCTTCCACAAGTGGCTTAATACGTGCGATTCCAATATAAAATTTACCATCGAATGGAACAATGAGCAAGTCAGTTTCTTAGATCTACTGATTAGAAAACAAGGGAATGCGTTGGTCACTTCACTATATAGGAAACCCACAGACAAGAATACCCTATTACACTATTCAAGTTTTCACCCGGAGAGTCTGAAATTTAATCTGCCATATGGACAATTTCTAAGGATTCGACGCAATTGCACAGATAGGGTTGATTACAAAACACACGCTACACAACTCAAAGAAAGACTGGACGCACGGGGTTACCCGAAACAACTGGTAAAAAGGAACATGAAGAGAGCAGCCAATACTAACAGGGCTCTCATTTTACAGAGTCAAGAAAAAAAGATCCACGAGAGATTGGTCTGTGTTACAACGTATAACCCTATTAGTAATGCCATCAAGAAGATCATTAACAAGAATTGGGATTTAATCAAGAACCCGGGTACATTATCTAAGAAACCCATGTTTGCATTCAAACGAAATTGCAACTTGCGACAAAAGTTGGTGCACACGTATTATGAAAAACCCAAAGAGAAATCAATTTTGAACCAATGGGGACTTCCACCCATTATTGGACACTACAAATGCGGGAACTGCAGCGTATGTCCCTTTACCGAGACCAAACATACTTTTCAATACGGGACTAATACATGGACGATGAAGAATCACACCAACTGCCATACAAAAAATGCAATCTATGTCATCTCATGTCCGTGCAATCTACTATACGTTGGAAAAACCACAAGAGAGGTTAAAATACGTATTGGGGAACACCGTTCATGTATTAGAAACCATACAGCTGACAAACCTCTGGTGGATCATTTTGACAGACTTCACCATAAAGATACAGACATCAAGTGGTTTGTACTACAAACCATATGCCCTAAATTAAGAGGTGGGGATATGGCCAGTGCCCTACACCGCCTGGAACAGAAGTGGATCTATTCTCTAGATACAGTCCGCCATGGGTTAAATATTTCGGTGGAATGGAATGCCCTGAATAGTACATAATGGTGGCCTAATATGAGCACCAGACTTCCACATTCATCTGTAACCTTTCTTCATAGCCCTGCGACATGGGAAGAGAGGTTTCATGATTTAAGTTAAATAACAACAAATGCGGCCCTTTGACATATCCCATAGTGCTTAGCCCTTTCACACTCAGTAAGTTCACCTTTGTTCGGTAACCAGACGCATATTCGTGTGGAGACAGTTTTCGTTTCCGCTGGTGTTCAGGAACTACCATGTCCAGCATGCCGAGCAGCCGCATACCATCCAGAATTCAAAGCGACTGTGCGTCCATTTGGTGCTATTTGAAACGTACGCCGGATCGCCGCGATCAGTAGCGAAGGAGCGCCAACAGATTCATACACTGACGGACAGAGCTGAGGCAACACCCAGTAAGTAGACAGCAGTAGACATAGTCTATGCCAGTTCGTGCTCTTCCGGCACCATATCTGAAACCATGCACTGTTGTTACAGTTTCGTGACTCCTTGATCTGTGATTGACCAGCAACGGGTACTCTCTTCCAAGGGATTCATTCCAGAGAACCTAAGAAGTAAGCTCCATTTTCTCCATTTTCCACGAGTGGTTTAGAGTTCACTGCGGGGACGTAGACATTCTTATGTTTAGATATGCAGGCTCATGGCTCCCTATTGTGGGCCCATTACACAATGTTTTTATTCTATAGAGTTGACATCTAATAGAATTCTTAAAGCAAGCTTTATATTGTGGTAATAGTTATGCGACACAAGGGTGTACTATTCGGAAGCACTTACACTTTGTCTCCTCCCCTGCAGTCTGACCGAACCTACAGCTCGGACAATTTTGCGAGCCCCATTACGTCAACTGAGTGAGTACCGATTCATTAATGTTCCTTTTGAGAGTATGCTATACCCCTCCTATAAACTTACGAGTTTATATGTCCTTTATTCTGTAGGACGCACGACGTGAAACTCATTACTAGAGATCTTTCATGCCGGGATTTACTCCACCGAACCGACACGCCAGCCACTGAAAAAAATCAGAGGAGGTGAGCCGGTTCACACACAGCTTTAGTAGTTAGCTGTTACTCAAGAAATGGGTTTTTATGAAACAGAGATGACACCTTACATTTTTTCTTATTTTCTTATTTTATAGACCTAGGCCTCTTTGCCTTATACACACACCCCCACTCGTCTATGAGACCACGTGGATTTGGCGATCGTCTCTTGTCCTGAAGAAGGTTGAACATAATATACAAAGGGAAGTTATTGACCACTTTAAGAACTCAACCGAAACATGTCGACAAACAGTTTTTCTATCCTCTGAATGTTGACAGATGGACACATTGTAAATTAACCGAGTGTGAAACCAATGAAATGCTTTAATTGCCATTGTTATTGTGATATGAACAAAATATCATTTTTTCTATTGTTTGTGAATGTGATGAATGCATGAAGAAGTTGTGAATGAAGTTTGTTTGGAGGGATGTGTTTGTTTCTAAGTTCAAAGAGCCATATTTTATATGAATATAATTGTTAATGTGTAATTTGACATATGGGTTGTTGCAAAATAAATAGTTAACGATTACAAATTGAAAGAGTAATCAGTTGTCATCTCTGGTCTGGATGGTCTAATTTCCATTAGCCTTATCCTTTTGCCTGATAGACCACAGACTCAAAAGCAGGCACCCCTTATATATATTTTGTCTCTTCGTCCTATCACTAAAATATTCAAGTGGATCATGTGCAAAAACATTTAGGGTTAAAGGCCCTAGGCTAGTTATTGCTAGTAATGCATTTTGTTTCAATACCAATGTTTAACCATGTGCTGACATCATGACCTACTACGGACAAATCCTACGAAGGGGTGTGTTATGAATATGATCTGAAGATGATTATTAAGATAAAACTGTCCAATGAAAACATAGGAAATGGCAAATGGGAAAATATGGGCTTTCTTTGAAGAGGTTTTGTCCAATCATGTTTGGGGGTGGATTGTGATAAACTATCGGGGAGAGTTTTAACTGTTGCGATAATTGTATACATTTTGTCAACTGATGTGGTTTGTTGAGATCTGGGTTAGTTTGGTCCTGCAACACCATTTAATTGCTCCCCAGAGAATTGTACAAATAAAATTACTTTATGTACAATCGTGTACTCACTTCTTAAGTGGTGGGCCTGTTTGGGTTGTTTCAATTAACTACACAATGGCACTTATTTGCAAGCATAATAATGATGTTAAAATCCCTAATGTGATGTATTGGGCAGAAGTTGCTTATATGTTTTTCTGAATAAAAAAGCAACTACCAGCAACGAACGCTGACTTTTGTTGAAAGTCTACATTACTGATTACATAAAAGACACACTGCAACTCCTTTTGTTCATAAAACTGCCATTATGTGGGTTTTTTAAATTAACAATGAATCCATTATTGGGCATAATGGCAAAGACAGTTCGATCGGAAGTTGGGGTGTGTGTATTCAGAAATAACATTCCATGCCTTTTTCTTGTCACTTAGACTTTTAGTATCCCAAAATCCACTGATTGGCATTTCTGCTTGATATAAAGTTAATGTAATGTGTGATATTTGTGTACTGCTTTGACATTGCAAGAAACAATTCAGTTTGTAGTGTGCACTCTTAAATGAACATAGATCAGCTCACTAATCTCAACTCTAGCCTTCCTTCTGTCCTCATCATCCTTGACCTTTCCTCTGCCTTTGACACGGTCAATGACGCCATCGTGATCAAACAACTCTGTGATAACCTGGCCATCATGGATCAGGTTCTGGAGTGGCTGACCTCCTTCCTCCTGGACTGACCCTTCCAAGTCCAATTTGGGTCCTTTCTCTCCACCACCTCTGTCTCCACATATGGTGTTTCCGGGGGCTCTATGCTCTCAATGTGGCTCTTCAATGTCTACTTGACCCCTTTGGCCCACCTGATTTCTACCTTCTGCTCAAACTTTCAGTGTTATGCTGATGACACTCAGCTCTCTTTGAGATTCCCCCCAGCCTCCTCTTTTCTCTCACTCATTCCTGACTGACTTTCTATCTGCAATTCAGGTTTGGAGCACCTCCAATTATCTCTGCCTTATTGCCAGTAAGACGGATATCCATCTCATTGGGACCCTTGCTCCCTCCTTCCCTCTCTCACTCTTTCTGCCCTCCCTGGGCCCTCTTCCTTTGCCTTCCTGTTAGGCTAAAATCCTTGGTGTCATCTTCAGCTCCACTCTTGCCTTCTCTCCTCAGACCTTGCCAAAAAGGCCCACTACCAGCTGCACCTTCTCAGAGGTATTCTTTCATTTCTCACTTTGCCCAGAAGCTCACTGTCTCCAAAGCCCTGCTTCTCTCTAGGCTGGACTACTGCAACATCCGCTTTCTCAATCTGCCTTCCTCTACTCTCTGCCCTCTGCAACTAATCCAGAACAGGACTGCAAGACTTGTCTTTGGCCTCACGCCCAGGGACCGTATCACTCCAGCCCTGAAATCTCTCCACTGGCTCCCAGTGGCTGCAATGATCAAGTTCAAGACCCTCTGCATCGCCCACAAGGCTTTCTGGGGCTGGGGGCCTGCATTACATCCAAATTTCTCTTCCAAAATAGCTGTTACACCCGGCCGCTTGCGCGACCGTAGGCAGCGCTCTTCTCACCCTATTCGGTGCAGGTTGCGCAGGATATCAATACGGAGGTATGCCATTCCCGTTCAGTGCATTGCTTTCCCTCTCTGGTGGCGTTGGGGCTTGCCATGGCAATGCTGTCTGGCAGCCAGACACGCAGCATGCAGGAGACCATGTGCCGGCCCAGCTGACTAGTCTAAGCCGAATCCGCAAAGGACACACCTCTGTATTATGGTTTATAGGCAGGTCTTTACCGCAGAACGCTGCTTCTGTTCGGAGCAATATTCAACCACATATTTCCTGACTAGTTTCCTGTGATTACGACCTCAGCTTTTCAATCCGGATTCCGACTGCCTTTTGTTTTGGACTCATTGACACTTTCTTGCCCAGACCCGGACCGTCTTTTGGACTGCCTACATCTCACGTCTTGGAATCTCCACAACCCACACATTACCAACATTAGCCTGTCCCTGGACTCCTGCGTGGACTCCTTTCATCGCACTCCTTGCTACTGTGCTCTGGATATCACAGGGTGTCAGCTGTCCCTGCCTCCATGAACAGCACCACCCCATTCCAGGGACGCTTTCCTGGCGTAACTTGCCCCGCGCCTCTACTACGTCCCGAACACTGCGGGTAAGCCTCTTCCCCTCTTCTTATTGTTCTGCAACATTGGGGAATCCCTCTAGTTATTTCCATAACTGTTAGGAAATTAGTTGGACACTTTCCAGCCTGCTGCCTGTCATTTTTCCTATCATACACCACTGCACAAGACCGCTGCTGCTACCATCCACCTGCCTCCTTCAGTCCATTGTAAAGTCATCTAGTACCTGCTGCAGTGCACCCTAGACGCTTTGCTGATCTTGCACCATCCCGGAGCTAGTGCGACCCTTGTGCCACTTGGGCATACTTCCCTTTACTAACTACCTGTTTATCATTTTGTCCTCTTGTTGTTTCATTGACTTCCTTGACTGTGGGGCGCTTTCAGGATTTGTTGGGGGTAAGACTACACTTTCTCTTTTCTGCCGTAGTTAGCTGTTTACCTCTTTTTCCCTCAAGTTAATGCTCTGTTTCTCTGCTTGTAGGGCCACCCACACCTTAGACTGTTGCAGTGAACTCATAAGGTATAACTTCCGGAAAGCAGAGTTGTTTTACATTCAGCAGTCTGTGGTACTAAACTGTAGTCTTTTCCCTTGTGGTTGGCGGTGCGTGTGTTTCCCCGCTCTTTAGTTTGATTGGTTCCTCTGTCTGTTCACTACCCAGCAGAGAGACACGTCATAATAAAGAGTTTTGCTCCCGTTGAGGAGGCTTGGGTCCGGGGGTGGACCTCGGCTTTAGAGGTCACAGGAGTACTTCTGTCTTCCTGCTCCACCCTCTCAGGGGTCCATCTACAATGCCCTGGCCGGTGTGGTGAGTAACAATAGCTTCTTTCATGAGCCCTTCCCTCAGTTACCTCAAACTCTCTGACGGTCAGTTGCTTCTCCAGGCAGAGAGTCGGCAGACGATCTCTCTCCTCTGCAGGTGCCTCCCTCTGGAATGGCCTCCCTGGCCCTCTCAAACTTGAGCCAGACCACTTGTATTTCAAGAAACAGCTCAAGACCTTCCTTTTCTCCTCTGTTTTCTTTCTCTCTTGCCCCTGCTGACCTACCTGTCTCGTGCACCGACTGGTTGCTTGGCTACCCTCAGAGTCTACTGGGTGCCAGGTTCCTCCATGATCAGTCTTCTCTGCACTGCCACCGGGTGTACCACGCACTTAGGGGCTGTAACTGTTACCCACAGTCCCCTGCCTTCTTGCACTTACCCATAACCGTGCTTCTCTGGCTGCACTTACTCAGAGCAATTCTGCCCTGATTCCACCCCCCCCATCCCTTTCCCTGGCACTTCCTCCTCCTCCCTCCCCCCTGCACTTTACGTTGTCGCACTTGCACGATCTGAATGACACAAGGCCTATTAAGATTGCTTGTCTTGTCAGCACTCTGCCTTCCCTCCCTTGTCTTGTCATGCCTAGAAACATTTGTTTCCAGGTGCGTTATAAATGTCTTATCATATCATATCATAGACTATAAAAGACACATAAGTCCCACAAACAACACAAACTCCAACATGGAGATCACAAGTGGATACTTCAGTCCTAAGGCAAGTGGTAATACTGTTTTTGCTGTCAGGAAGAGGAGCAAAAAAGACTAAAGAGACAGAACTGTCTCCAGATGATGGATATGAGGTTTTACTGAACAAGGATTTCACCAACCAGTATGATGCTGCAACAAGCACTATTAAAATAGTCTGCGAAGTGCAAGCAGAAGTGCAGTTGCAGCAAGGAAGTGAGAAGAGACTGCCACAAAACACGCCTTCCCCTATACGGCGTTAAAGAAGACTATATGACCCAGCTAATGGTGAGGGGTCCATAAAACCCCTAGTGCTAAGCAAAGTGTGAATGAAAGCTCACTTGCCACAAAACCTGGCTTCCTTGATACAGCACTTTGGAGGACTATGTGACCTGGATAAGGGGCAGAAGCCCATAACATCCCCAGCATTGCAGGCAGAGGCACAAGTTCAAATTGCAAGCAGAAGTGCAGTTGCAGCAGAGAAGTGAGGAGAGAGCGTCATGAAACTTGGCCTACCTGATGCAGAACGTTGGAGGACTACATGACAAGGCCGAGGTGGGGGAACCCATAAAACCACTAGTGCTGGGCGAAGGCGTCGGTGTAGGTACAATTGCAGCATGGAAGTGAGGAGAAACTGCTTCACAACTTGGCTTTCCTGATACAGAGCTTTGGAGCATTAAATGACCCACCTAAGGGGTGGAGCCCATAAAACCTCTGGCACCATGTGAAGGAACACATGGAAGTGTGTTTGCAGCAGTTGCAGGTAAGGGGCTGGGACTTTCCCTAGTTGTTGTAACTCTCTTATCAAGAGAGCTAATCTCACCTCTCTAAGCTGCACTCTCCAGGTGATTGGGTTGTTGCTCCAGATGAAAAGCAAAGGCTATGAGTAAGTACACGTACGTAGAAAAGCTTCTTGATCACGTATTCAAAGTATAGTTCTAAAGGCTGAGTCACCTACAGAAGATCCTAATGAAGTTAGAGAGGAGACTAATTCGGTCACTTTTGCTAACTTGAACGCCAAACCTAAAAGCATTTTGCATGGAAAATTAACTGATAAGTTTAATAGAAAGTGACCCTCTTTGAGGGATCCGGCATAAATAATGATGCTAGATACTTTTAGTTTGCCCCATTTTCTAATGGTACCACATCTGGCTACAGCACAAAAATAAAATGTCCACACAATCTACAAAGAAACTAGTGATTCAATGCTGTATTTTACAAGTCAACTCACTGGGCACACATATTCTCATTCCCGTAACAGGTCAGGACACACCAAATTGCTTAACACTTCTTTATTGAAACTCCTACAATATTTACAGAACGCTCTTCTCCTAATCTGGATTCTACGCCTGTTTTACTACATTCACACAAGTTTTCCCCAGGGTGTAGTAATGGGGAGAACAGACATGGGCCCTCTGATTTGGGCAATGACTCAATTGTGAGCTTAAATGTAGTTCTTGATGTGTTGGTCAACATAAGTGCATACATAAAAATGAATTCTGCAGTCTTACATATGATTTACAGAAAAAAATGTGTTTTGTGATGCCAGATGACAGTCAAAATAATGATGTGCATCAAACGAATCAACTTTTTGACAAATCATTACAGAAAGATCCCTAAATCATAGGTTGTGCAACATACAAACAGATATTTCAATCATGAATGTGAACATGTGTGGGTCAGATACTAATGTCCTGTTTAATCAAGATAAACTATTCAAATAAAAGGAAGCAGAATCTATTACCAATTTGCACATCAAAACGAGCTAAAAAAAGCACAAAAATTAGCAAACTATTAAATCTAAAAACTGGAAAACATGTCCTCCTCCCACAACACGCCATCCAGAATGTTTATAAGATCTTTAATTACCACTTCAATTAATCATTCCTCACTTAGTATTGTAACAGAGGAGACAAGTCTCTGAACTTGCCTCTAAATGACAAGGAGGGTAAGACGACAATATATCTGATTCATTTAGAAGTTAGCTCTAACGGTTCTCATATTAATTAATCATTGAATTATCTACTTCAATGTTAAAGGTCAGTACAGTTTGCTATTTATGGACAATGAGACTGTGATTAATTGTATTTTAAAATGTGTATGCTAATTATGTATGCATTTATCATATGTATTGTATATGTTTTACATATGTTATCCAAAATGAACATTATTATTGATTAATTGATATATTTGATACATTATAATGCCCCAGAACCAATTCATTTTAAGACCATATTCTCTCCCTGTGCTCGGAGCACTAAAGATACTCAACGGATCTACAGACAATGCTTCATCATCAGTACAGTGGAAACAATGCAAACCAGCTGTAATAAATACATTAAAGGGAGTAAGGGAATGCGAAAAACCGCAGACAACCACAAATTAGTTTACCTAAAATGAGTTATAACCTAAGCTCGGCAAAAAATAAACTTTACTTGGGCTTTGAATTTGTTGTATGCAAAAAAAAAAATCAACTGTCCTTAACAGAGCAAATATTCAACTTATTGTTTTGTGATGTTCATTGTTTAAAGACAACTAACTCAAAGGACAATACATTTGTTGGAATTGTTTTAACAGACTCATACTGATTTTGTGTCTCTACACCTATCCGCAAAATGTGTATATGATATGATAGTCGCAGAGATTAAAACTCTTGTACGATTGGGCTACGATTTATTTCCTTACTCTGATGAGAAATTTCTGGCATCTAATGCCTGGGCAGAAAAGGATTAAGAACACAAAATGTACCAGGCCTTTAATGGAATCCAGATTGGCTCCCACAATGGATTAAGTACAGGCAGTTTTTTTTAAAACAAGCAAACCCACAATATAGTATCCTTAGATTCGGCCTGGTTACCATCCACCTTAAAATAAGTACATATGGATGATTATAGCCCTGAGACGGGTCTTTAACAATCCTACTTAAAATTGCTTTCATTGAACTCTCTGGGCCATTATAACGCATTTAATAATATGTCACTTGATCTGAAATTCTCTGACTCTAGCTTCATGAGACTCAATTTCTTGATGAGTATCAAATATTATGCCAACCAGCAACCCAAGGTATATGTGGGAGCCCTTCAGAGGAGTTGCTCAATAAAAAATTAGGTATGTGTTACTGTATCTATATGGTCTTCATCAACATCGGGCATACTTGCAATAAGAATGACAGGGTTTAGAGGTTTACAAGACTCCCAGGATATACATGTGGTTAATTTATATTGAAATATCATCCAAACACAATCAGAAGCATTTTTAGATTACATTGTTTATATTATATATTCATATTATGAAGTAACAGAAGACGGGCACATTTTAGTATCAAGCAATTTCAACAGTTACTGCACCCCTTTCGATGATAAAGACAATGGGGGTCATTACGACCTTGGCGCAAAGGGATACCGGGCACCGGTAATGACACCGGGGCTGATAATCCCTTTGCGCCCTATTCCGAGGTCCCTTCTGGCGGGTCCTTCCCTTGACGCCTGGTTTTACGCCTGGTTTTACCAGGCGTTATGGACGGGACCCGCAAAGGGATACCAGGGTCAATAACGGTACCGCAATTTGCGGTACCGTTATTGATGCCTTCCCCCTTCCCATTGAGCCCTATGGGGGCTCAAATGGGAATGGGGAATGGCTTTTCAAATGGGGACTTACCGGTCCTGCAAAGGTCAGAATAGACCAGTAAGTCCCCATACCACCAAGTCGGTGGCGATACCGCTATTGGTGCTGGTCATGGCTCTAATAGCGCCATGACTAGCACCAACCTCGGAATGAGGGCCAATTATTCATAACTAAAATTATATTTATATGCAAACAAAGGAGAGGGGATACATTAAATGTGCACAGGTGATGAGTAAATAGGTCCTGCAAAAATTGGTGATATGTCACCCAAACCTGTTTGATATAGTGGCCTTAATTACTTCCATATTGCTTACATTGTTGCCTCACCTGCAGTGTTTTATCTTTATAACTTGTTCCAACTAGAAAAAAATGATTATGGTTATCATGCATTGTTAACAGAAACTTTTAAATGTGAAATAGGGAGAAATTCAGATAAAGTTGATTCAAGAGTAATCTCAGTTAATGGGAAGGAGAACCAATTAAGATGTTACCCAAAAATGTAGTGAGATATAATCTGATTGTGCGAGACCTTATCCTTCAAACAGTTTGATGATATGCTTTCGCCTAATGATTTCCCTATATTTATTTGGGAAACCATGATCTCTACGAAGAGATGCACATGAATGAACAATGATGAATAATCATAAGGAGTATCACAACAACCAAATATTCAGTGTGCAGATACAAGGAAAGAAGCAAGCACTTTGAAGGAATCTTGGGAGATTAAGTAAAGAAAAAATAAATGAAAGCAACATGTATACATATGAAAAAGCTATGACAAACCTACAAAAAGTCACTGATAAGTACCAAGCAGAGTTTAATTCAGTCATATAGCAAAGCTATCCTAACTATTCATACCTAAAGCTACCTTCCAATTTTTAGCCCTTAATTATTAAAATAACAACTAGCCAGACACATTGCCAGATGAATCCTATCCCTGAGAGTATATGAGTTCAACACTTTAAAGAATTGCATACATTTCAGCCGTGTCAGCTGTAAACCAACACAATGGGACTTTTCATTTCATACAGACACAATTGAGAAGCTTATAACTAATTATAAAATTTGAGATCCCCAGTCCCTGATGGCCTTTCTAACATTATGCTAAATAGAGCACCCAACCTATGGGGATCTATATTGAATTCACTATTCAGACATATATTAAAAACTGATGCTAGGCCTCCATCACCGTCAAATCCATATATAGTGTCCATATATAAGAAAGGCAAACTACTGAATCCATGTAATTTTAGGCTATTAGCATTAATGGATATGAGTAGCAAATTTTTTGGGGCGCTAGTATTTATAAAACATTGAAGAGTGGGTTCAGATGACGAGACCAGCTTTCGCTGTAAAGGGGCAACCACACTAAATGTTTTTATATTATCATGCTTGCAGAGACGGGCTTGGTAAAAAAATGTACCCACAGTTTTTTTCATGTATATGGATGTATCAGTGGCTTTCAATTATGTGGATAGAGGATGCTTATGTAGGCAATTGGACACTTAGGGGATAAAAGGGGTTCCTTTAGGAGCCACCTTTCACAATTATAAAATAGAAGTGAGAAAAAAAGTCACAGGCCCCTGTGCAGCCTGCATACTCCGCGGACAGCTCGGTAGTCCGTGGACATCTCCAAAGTTCCAGTCGTGGGGTAGGAACATTGAAATCATTTTAATTGTTTTGCATTCAAAAAGAGTGGCTCTTAAAAGAAACTTTTTTTGTGTTTTTGGCTTTTATTTTTTTTATTTTTGCTTTTACAAACTGAACTAAGAAAACATTTCACTGAATTTAATTATTTCTTATCACTTTCACAAAAACTGCTTCAAAGCATTTTGAATGTTTTCTAGAAAAATCTGAATTACCCATATCAGTTAGAGGGACTCCATCTCTCCGAAAAATGTTGGCCCTATCAAATGTAATGTTCTCATTATGAAACGATGCAATGCCAACACCTCAAACAAAAGCACACACAGCTTTATTGCTGTTGAGCCTCGCTTTTTCCATTTGCGGACAAAATAAACTCAAACGCATCCACATCTGTCTCTGGGCAATGCGTGAAAACATAATTTTCTAATTCGGGAACATTTACTTCAACTTTTCCAATGTCTCCTTCATTGCAAACTGCAATGAAATTCCAGTCACGTTCCTCAAACTGTTCCCTCCACAATGAACAATAATAATGTCTGGATGTTTCAATTTGCACAAAATGGGAGCAAATCCACCCACTTCATGTCTCACACTCCATACCAGAACACTTACAATTCAGGGAATACAAGACTTTTGGCTATTTCATGATGCTCAGCATACACCTTCAACCAATGAACGTAAGAGTCCCCCAAAATCCAACCACTCTGCCTGCTGAAAGACATTGTCATGGCCATTTTCAATTCTCTCATAAAACTCCTACTTACAAAACTCCTGCTACCCTCTCTTCCTGTACAACAGTCCCCAAGAAACCTGGATGGCTGATTCTCAGATGTTCATGAATGCCACGACTGTCCGCGGTCACCTTTCCATGCCAGGTAACCTTAAAAGACTCGGATGTGGCATGTGCTGTCCATGGACTACTGCAGTGTCTGTGGATTATTTCACGGACTACCTCAGTGTGGCAGATGCCGCGGCCACTGAAAGGGGTCGGGAGGGAAATTAAACAGAATTTAAGTTATTTAATCTTTAGTGGTGGCTCTGAAAATAACTTTTTTGGTGGAGGGTTTGTTACCAAACACCTTTTTTCCCTTTGTTTTGCTTTTATATACAGTATTACTGTACACTCTACATCTTCCTTTACAATTTTCTTACCGGAACATGTTCAATGCATTCCTAACATTGTAAATGAAAATTGCATTTCCAACATCTGTGAAGTGAACTCTATCTTGATAAAAGAAATTCACACTATCAGAACCTATTCTCAAAAGATGACATTCCTGCAGCATATCAAAAAGCAGATACAGTTTTATTGACAAGCTGTCTTGATTAGACATCTCTAATCCTTCAGGGCAACCTGCAAAGACACTGGAGTCACAAACCCCAAACTGTCCCCTCCACTATGCACAATCACAATGTCTGGACATTTAAAGTGAGCCGTACTCTCACAGAATGAAAACTAGCTTGCCCAGTTTAAGCCACAAACGGCATGCCACAAAACTTCCACTTCTGCTGAACCAATATTTCTGAGGATGCCAAGATTTTCAGCATACAAATTCAGTGACTGAATTGAAGTGTCCCCCAGAACCAGACCATCTGCCTTCTCAAACACATTGACAGTGCTCTAACAACTCCTGCAAACAAAACTCCCGCTACCCTCTCTTCCTGTAAACCACAACCAACAAACCTGATTGGCGATCCGCACAGTCCCCTTTCCTTGCCAGGCATCCACAAAATACCCAGATGTGGCATGCGGAGCACCGCAGTGTCCGTGGACCTCATAGTACAGGGGCCACCCTTCTACCCTTTCCACTTTAATGTTCTCAACACTCCCTCATTAGCTGCTTTCAAAGAGTCACACATCCATCCACCAATCACATCCAAAACCTCTACACCTAATTCTCTCATCTCACTTTAACACTTCAGATGTACTCTTGAACTCTCAGAGTACATATCGCCTGTTAATGAAAGGCATCTGCATCACAAATTACTGTGCAACTGCCCAAGATTTCTATTTCCAGATTCAACAAGATCTGCATCTTACATAACATACTACAGGTATGCTTATATTAAAAACAAGGTTTTCTTCAACACTTTCACAAAATAAATATATAGGGTTCCTGCTACTTACCCTGTAATACGCTTCTCAATACGCACAGTGTTTTTTAACCACTCTAACACATGCCATGCATTGCAGCATTCATCACCTGCTCACATGAAGCAGAAAACAATTACAGTGCTCTGCACTTCAAAATGTTTCTATTTACAATTATTGTAATGGAAGTAAAAAATGCATATGTGCATGTACAGCAGCACGGTGTCACTGTTTCATAAAATAAAGGAAAAGAAGATAAAATAGATCTTTAGACCATTTTTAAGTGTCTACCAATTGAATATGTTGGCAGCACATGAATACATCTCAACATTACCCATTGCAATCTATAGGTGCTTATTAAGTCTTTATTTTTCCTTTGCATTCTGTAACTTCCTATTAACTTCGCACATTATAAATAAAAGAATAAAATCAATTATAAAGTCCCAGAATGAAAAGATAAAAACACAACTTAACTTCAAAATTCAAAACTGTGACATGTATATCTAATAAACATATATACAATGCTGTGCTGTTCAAAATAATCTTTTCTGGAAGCATTTTAAAGACAGTTCAAAAATGCATATCTGCATTTAGAGCAGCTGTGTGTCACTTTTTCATAAAGGTAAATAAAGGCAGATACAATAGATTTGTACACCATTTGTAATTGGCACTCGGTGTGTGCCAGTTTCATAGATTGACAGTACAGGTATACTTCCTAACATACCCCATTCCAATATACAGCTGCTTATGCAGTCATACTTTTTTTCTCTACATTTTGCGACTTGTACTCCAACTTTCACAATGGGAAAAGTGGAACTACAAGTCCCAGAATGCAAACAAAAAATCTAGGACTAAAAAAACACCTACAGATTAGAATGCATCATGTTGGCAAGTATGCATATACTCCTAACATATTAAACTTCCACACACCAACTGCCATTTAAAAGTACACTACAATCGTTTCCATCAACTTTTCTTCTCTTTTACAAAACATTACAGAGCTTCTACAAATGCACATATACATTTCTTAAATTTCATGAAAATGCTCCTAAAAGCAACCATTTTTAACCGTACACCAATTGTATTAACTGTTTTCCCCACTACTTTTCCTTCCTTCCTTCATAAATATCAATCTTGCTTACTAAAAGTGCTTCGCCATTATCACATATCCCCACTAACCATATTTTACAATAACAGTAAATACGCACATTTCCGAAGACAACAACCAAAAAAAATACCCTTTGCATCCAAAAAAGTACATTAATGTACCATGTATATGTAGGTCATTACAACTGTACAGTTCCACTATATACTACCCCAGACTGCTCTTTTCAAACCAACATTTCTTTCACTCTAGTACATTATATTCCATCATTCACACTCTTACTATTCCCAATTTACACACCACCATTGCAACAACCACCCTGTTTCTCAAAACAGTACAATGATCCAACAGATTCCATCACACCACCACTCCCTTACTCACTAACCCAACACCATCACAACACTACAGGCTCTTAGTTTCACAACCTTCCCAAGCACACCTAATTTACCACCTCACAATCAAACAGCACCCTATTCATCTCTACAATCACACCCACAAACCCATGCACCATACATGCAAATACATTGCACAAACTTCCAAAACAAACTTTCTCTTTTCCCAACAGACACAACATGCCTACTAAAAAGCAACTCCATAGAAAATAAAGAAAAAAATAAAGCAGATAAGAATAAAACTACACCATATAGTCATCCACCTTTAAAACAATTTATAGAAAACATTAAAACAAAGTGCTAGTAACCTCACTCAACATAACAAAACCAGCCAAGACTAAAAAAGATAAGGTTCCTCTTGCAAAAACTAAAAGCAACAACATATGTACAAAGAAAAGACGTGTTAACATAGTCACAGTAAAGCAATCCAAAGAGCATATGTTACAGAACATGTTCCACCATAGAGTTCTTCACAATCTTATAAAAAAGAGCTGAAAGGCCATGATCTTCCCTTAAAAACTACTGCAGGAGACTAATCTGCAAGCTCTAATTGACAGTGCTTTTCTACTAAAGAGAACATTGTTCGTATTGGTATTAAACAGAATGAAACCACTAATTAAATTAATCAATAAATTACAAAATCTACTTCTAAACATGAGCACTGTCAATATACAAACCTTTTCAATCTTCTGTAATGGTTAATGGATTCACATAAGCAGCACAGAACCATAATTCAATAAATTAGCTTACAGACAAGAACAACAAAAAACAATTGCCATAGACAATAATGGTTGCTAAATTCCCCAGCAAACCTTGAACCAAATGCTCCTTTCACCCAAACACACTGTCCAGTGTACAAATGGACATGCAGCTCAATGGGCCCCATTATGACTCCGGCGGTAGCCATGCTGGTAAATACGGGCACGGCTGCCGCCGGAGTCATGAATTTACTGGCACCCAGCAATGGGTACTTACCGGGGCATTCCAGCCTCGGCGGACCCGGTAAATCCCCTTTGCCGGGTGCCAGTAATAATTACTCCCCATTCCCATCTGATTCCCATTGGACTCAATGGGAATGGGAAGGCCGGATGCACCGGCACCATTCATGAATGGTGCCGGTGCATCCGACATGGTCTGCTTGCAGGTGCCGGTCCGCCCGCCAGGTCGAACACGTTGTTTGCCGGTCCGGTAACAACAGTACCGGCACGCTTACCGGTACCGTTGTTACCAGACTGGCAAGCTTCGAATAAGGCCCAATGTGTAATCTACACCAACAATCCTTTAAATCTTTATGACAATTCCTCAATCACTATGTGAAACTAAAAGACAAAGGTAAAATGAAAATATTACAAACCATAGACTCCTGTGCAGTGCACAGCCACACTGGTCTACGAGGACATTCATTAGCCTGCATTTTAGGAACTGCTTGCAAAAGCACTTTCTACCACATGGAAATGTTAGCAACATACCATTCTACTATACAGAATCATGTGCATCGACTATACTATGCAAAAAGTCCTGCTCTAGAACTGCACATTTTAAATAATATTCTCCTACATGGAATAACCAAACTACTTCAAGAAATAGAGCACATACAACGTAAATACTTTGGAACTGAAGTTGACTTAGAAAATACTGTACCTTCAGAAAACATTACCGAAAACCTTGTAAACTCTGACGTCCTAATAAAGACATTCAAAAAAGAACTAGCTAAGTTTCAAAACACATCTGCTGAAATACCAGACCAAATATATGTCTGTTGTTGCAGAATGTTTTATAAAAAGAGCATAAAATTAGTAGATCTAGGCTACAGAATAGAAAAAAATTAAGAATCCCAACGGATCCAATTGGCTTCATATCTAACAGCATAAACTAAATACAAAATAACTGACGCCTCAGCAGTTTGCACATACTGCAACAAAAAGCTTAACAATAACCAAATGCCATCACGTGCTATCACTAATAACTTATTCCCACTTCCGAAAGCTCTCCAACAACTTAACTTGAATGTCTGAGAGCATTATAATACAAACAGTGCACCCATTTCAAGCTATAATATGTCTTCAACCGAAATTAGTCAAGCTACCTCCATCCGAGTTACTAAAGGGCATCCGTGGCAAAGTAGTATATTTGCCATTAGACCTAAAAGAAAATGTACAAACTCGAGGAGTACAATGACCAATAGATCAATCTTTAATAATACTAATTATTGATGTGCCAAAAAAAGACACAACAATTTGGCAACAACTAGTCGACTTAAACAAAGTTGGACAAGCCCTACAATATCGAAAAGAAAACAATGAATACTGCAAAGATATAAATGTAGAGGAAAACCTAAGAGAAAACACTCAAATTATTCAAGACTCACCAGTAACTGGCCAATTTGATCGTGTAGATCCTGTTACTGCAGCCAACATTTTAGACGTGTATAGCATTCACCTACTACACTCCAAACACATCATCGACGATACATTAGAAACGTATCAAATGGATCAAGCCAAAGGATCCCCAATGAACATATGGGAAAAAGTGTAGAAGCACATTCTTTTCCTCTACTCTTTCCTACAGTAAAAGGAGGACAATATGACAAAAGGTCCACGCAAATTATTGCATCAGAATTACGCTCTTTGAGAATGTGTTCTGAAGACCCCAGATTCAGACAAAATTTCAAATACATTTTCCACCTCCTCTTCGAAAGTGAACTAGCAACTTTATTTTTTGGAGTTGCACACCCATTAAAAACAGGCTCAAACCTTTAAAACACATCCGCTACCCAACTGCTTAAAAGAATAAAAGACAAAGATGGCGTTTTGGAGTCAAATATCACAAATCTCTTGGCAAACAAGCGTGGTACAAAAGAAAACTAGTTCTGACATCACACTGATTTACCTTGTATGCTAAGGAAGCTAGGACTACCCACATTGGTTGTTACTTTAAGTTGTGCAGAGTACACATGAGATGACTTGCATGACTTATTACGCACTGCAAACCAAAATAAAGACAGACTAGATATAAAAACAACAGGAGAACTCTGTTCTCTTGACCCTGTCAATGTATCAAGGTACTTTCATCATCACTTCATTGCCATGCTGCATTTTATCTGCAATAAAACTACCCCTCTGCTCGGAGAAGTGCAACACTTCTTTTGGAGAAAAGAATATCAATCCAGAGGAGCACCACACATCTACATGCTTTTGTGCATAAAAGATGCTCCTTAGTTTGGCCATGATAGTGATGCCACTGTTTTACAGTTTATTGAAAAATACATTACCTGCGACATCCCTTCAGAAACCACAGATAGTGACCTACATACACAAGTCTTACACTTACAAAAACATAAGTGTGGCAAATACTGCAATACTGGATATATAAACAAAGGCAACTACTATACCAAATGTCGCTTTGGCTTCCCTAGTCCAGTTTGCAAAGAATGACAAGTAAATAGCTTGTCTACAGCTTAAAAGGCAACTCCCCAAACCATACATACGTACAACATAAAAAGGGGTGAAGCATCCAAGTACATCAATGATTAAATTGCAATCTTTGCCCTCTTGTGGAATGCAAACATAGACATACAATACATTGCAGACAATTCCACTGCAGTTGCAAGAAATGTCACAACCGATCTCACCAAAGCTGAGAAAACAAAGCTAAAATACCTCTGAGATGACATATCATCTGATAAAACACTATCACAAAAATTGTACAGCTGCAGACCATTTAACAAGTACAGCCTTGTAGGGCAAATCTGAGCACATTGTTTGGCTGAACCTTGGACCAGCTTCATGCCAAAAAAGAGTACTAAAATCCTACAAAGAGATGGAACATACTACCCAAACAGAAGTATTGCTTTGTAAAACTTTGTAAAAATTGTGTCTGTACAACATTGCCCAAACCTACACCTACAGAACCAATATCGCACAAAATGACAGAAATGGCAAATATTCATTCTCAACTTGTGAAGTAAGCCCAGTGAAACTCAATAAACAAAGAGTAATTAATCATATAACGTTATCATTTAAATCTCCACAACATAGAGAACTGTACCACATGGCCCTACTCCAACTTTTTAAACCTTGGAGAAAAGAAAAAGAATTATTACGTGACTATGAATTATTTGAAGCTGCATTCAAAGCAAATGAAATCAGAATAAAAATGGCAATTTCAAACAATACAAACAAATGTTGGACAATCAAGAGGAAGATATTGAAGCTCAACTAGACAAAGACATTCCTGAGGGCAGTAAACCTTCCCTTACAGGAAGCCATGAACCACTTGGAGAACCACTCATTCTAAATGAAGCAGAAATAGCCATGACTGAGGTAGAAAATACCATGTATCAACATAAACAATCTGAGGAAGACTTGTCAGTGCTCGAATCACAGCTGTGGGATATATTGACCCACTCAACGGCATTGCCCCACATCACTAAGCTGCATTTGTGCAGAAACAACCAAAAAGGGCTGATCTGTGCTGCATTTTGGCAGCAACAAAAAGATGGCTGCACCATCCTGCCTAGCACACTTCAGGCAAGATGGAACAAGGGGACACACTGAAAAGGTATGCCAGTGTGTTCTGAAACACATAAATGGAATCAAGGGAAAATGCAGCACTGCTTGGCAGAAAACCCAAAATTTCCCTTCAAAATGAAACATTTTCACCCTTTAAAAATGATGCTTTGACACTAATTCCATCTGTTCATTCAGAAATCACTGTGATTATAAAGGCCCTGTCAAGCCCAGGATATTTCACTGTGCTTCACCAAAACCAGTCATAATTCCTGAGTGACAAGCCCAGTCAAACCAACTCTGAGAGAAATCAATAAGCAACTTCACTTTCACTCGCACGGGAACACGCGTATGTTTTTCCAAAAGTATCCAGGCTCAGCAGTTCAAAGAGACTTTAACTCTCTGAGCCAGGTCAGTGTCAATGTATCTATACTTTAGATACAATTCCTGCATTAAAGGAAATGACTATAGCTGCAACGAAAGTGTGGGAATCTCGGGGAGCTGCCAAACTGAATTTAAGGAAAGAAATGCTAGCAGTTGTTACCACATGTGGAAAAATGGGCTTTGCTGACTGAAGAAAAAAAAATGTCCTGTTTGAAAATAAATTGTTGAATGAAAGCCTGCTTACTTAGCAATGTAAAGGGATTATGTTAGTGGTGATAACACACATATAGGCTATCTTCTTTCACAGGTTTGTTTTAATTAAGGACCCAAAATAAGAAATTAAAGCATTTAGAACATATGGGCTGAATTTGCAAGCTCTAAAAAAACAGTTATTCCAGGTGCCAGCCATGAAACTTCCCCAAGGAAGGGAGACACACCATAAACTTCGAGGGCATGAAAGTAATAATTGCCAGCTTGAAAACTTTGAATGGGCCAGGACAAGAAAGTTCACACACTCGTCAGACATTCGGTCTCCAGGCTGGGACAATAGAAGTCCTGGGACACTAACCTGTGAAGTGTGAAGGGGCAATTAAACCTTCAATTAAGATGAGAAACCCCCACCTTGCCTTGAATGAATTGACAGTTGGTTGCAGTTGGAGGACGGAAAAAAAGTGATCTAGTGACAATGGATTGCCTTTTGGTTCCAAAGAATATTTTATAAATCAACTTTAAAGACTTTTTATCTCTGCAGCAAGAATTAGTGAAAATGTAAAAAGTTTGCAGTTTCAAATATAATTTTATGGGCTTTCTTTTAAGACTTGGTAGATCTCATTGCCACATTGGGAATAGAAGTTACAAAATATGACAGATTACAAGGAAAGTATTAATGTTGCAGACATATGCACATAATATGTAACTAGTGTATATAATTTGCTAAGAGATTGAAATTGTAGAAATGTAAGTTTTTGGCAAAAATCAGATTTTCCGTAAAGTAAATGTGGGAGTTTTTGAACATTGTAAAATTCACCTCATAAACCTGACAACATTCCCTTGGAAATCCAACTATTTGAGAGCAAGGCGGAGACAAGCACCCCTGCCCAATCCAAGTAGTTTAGGGGCGTGCATAGTTAACCCTGCCCAGCCTATACTTTGAGGAAGTCATTTTGCACTATAAATAAGGGTCCCTGACAAGACTCTAGAAACACACACTCCTCCTGATTTCCTGCGCTGCGTTCCTGTACCCGTCATCTTCCAGATCCATACTCCAACTACAAAGCCAAGCATTGCTGATCCTACTCCAAGGCCCATTGCAAAACCCAAGCAGTGCTGACCCCATTCCCAGCAAGGCCTCCAATATAAAAAAACACTAAATCACCCATTAACAAGGAGAAAGCCTGGCTTGCTGCCACTCACTGCATGCTGCTACAATCCTGCTTCCCTGATGACCTATATTATCCAGTGACCAGAATTGCCAGTCCAGAAGTGCTACCTGGTAACCAGTCCCTGCCCAGCTGATCCTGTCCCACTGATTTTGTCTGTCTGTCCTTTGTTAGACCAGATCCGTGTGGTGACCAGAACGCTGACTGTCCAAAATACCAAAAACAAAAAAGTGGACTGTGAGTATCAATTGCCACCCCACCTAAACCCATAGCCTGTCTTGTCTCTGTCTTCGTTCCACTCTCTAAATCATCCTATCCTTACCCTGATAACTTCTTGCAGAATCCTTCTTGCAACCCTGCCTTTGATTACTAGTGCTCGAGCCAGCTCTTTAATAATGTTGTCTTGTGAAATCCTAAGTCATTAATCCTATTTCGAGTGATCGGACTGGCTCCGCCAGGTTGGGCGCTGTGGAGCTGGGGTGGAATTTGCTAATCAACCCTGGAGCTTACGTTGTCCCTCTTTGGTGGCCTAGCCTGAATACTCTAGTGTAGAGTAAAACTGTTCTTGTCAAAACTGATTTCCTTTCCTTTTTCACTGCTCCTTTTTACTCAA
This sequence comes from Ambystoma mexicanum, assembly GCF_040938575.1. Taxonomy (NCBI): domain Eukaryota; kingdom Metazoa; phylum Chordata; class Amphibia; order Caudata; family Ambystomatidae; genus Ambystoma; species Ambystoma mexicanum. Next base: position 288,842,548 of record NC_090941.1, on the reverse strand, counting down.
AACACACCTTTCTAGATCTTGCATACCAGCTAGAGACTTAATTTCACCTCCATATTGTACCTGGGATCTATAGCTATTCCCCAACATAAAACCTGCACCAAATCAGTGTATTTCACCTGTTTTTATTAAAAACCATGTGGGTAATTTCAGGCGGGAATTGCAAAGTTTGCAAAGTTTCCAACGTGTCATTTGCTGTATTCTGTGTTAAACCTGACACTCATTTTCAAACTATATGCTTTTGGTAATCCATTCTTTGTGATTGTTAGTGTCTTTGCATTGTTGCTTTAGTGAAGAAGTATATTTGCTTCAAGGTTTTTCACACACATTCATTATTTAATTGTCTGTTTCCGAGTGTCATTTTATAACATTGCTAGGGGTTTCAAATCCGTGCTTCTCTCTTGTTTGGGGAGGGAAGGTCAGATATCAATTCTGTATCATATTTTTCATCCCTGATTACCTGCATCTTCTGTTTATCCACTCAGAATTGATTATTTGTGGGTTGAGGGAACCTTGCGGGGGAAAAATTCTAACTTAAGTGCTATCTTTCCTAAAATCAAAAAGTACTCCTATACCCTGGTGTTTTGTAGATGTGTTAATAGAAGGTTAAACTAAGTGCTTTGCTTACATTCCTATTGTTATTATCACCCCATTGGTGATTGCTTCCCCATATTAAAAATTGTATGATTTATTTTGAATTTTAAAATAAATAAATAAATATTACATTTTATCAACCAGCCTGCTTCATGGTCCATTGTGACCTGGGGTATTTGAAAAGGGGGTGTGATATGAGTGGTGTGCCATCTCAATATTGAATTTAACATAAACACATAAGCATCTCAATTGTGCGCTGCATACGAGGCCAAAACTAAGGTGTGTGTTGCCTGATTGTAATCTTTAACACAGCTAAATCTACCATTTATCTAGAAGTCCCTCAAGAAATTGAACATTGTTTTAAACATGAAACTAAAGCCTGTAGCTGTTCACATTATAAACCTCTGCTGCTGTATGTAAGTGGTGAAGCTGGTTCTGGTAAAACATTCTTAATTAAAATAATCTGCATTTTTCTAGAAAACGTAACAAACAACAACCTTTCGGCTGTAGTAACAGCCTCCACAGGTTTAGCTGCCTACAACATAGGAGGTGTAACATTATACTGACTACTGCTCCTCCCCACAGTACACCAAAACAAATTAGAACACTACAGCTGCTTCAGAAGTACGCATAATTCTAAAACAAATGAAAGTGATTCTGATAGATGAAGTAAGCATGGTTTCCAACCTCATGTTGGTTTTAATTCATCTCAGAATGCAAGAAGTCCAAAATTCCAACTACAAAGAACATTTTGGAGGAAAACATGTTATTGTTTTCAGAGACCACCTACAGTTAACACCAGTGAAAGGTCAACCTATTTTCAAAACATTAAGACACAAACAATGCCACAATACCCTGAGCAGCATTGGCAATGGAAATCTATGGTCTATGGCAACATTTTCATTACAGAGAACTTACTCAAAACATACATCAGCATGCAGACCTCACCTATGCTAAACATGTTCAAAGCATTAGAACTGGTCTGCTTACTAACCATCTTAAATAGTAGACTAATCCATGAGCTATATGGACGAAACACTTCTGGTCCTGATGTCATGGAACAATTAACTCAACAGAATCAGAAATGCATGTCCTTAATGCCAACACTTGCAAGCTGCAGTCAATTCAACTAGACAATATTGAAAAAAGAAATGCAACCCATACTGCATATTAGCTCAGCAGACAAGCTAAAAGTGCCCTGCATGACTCTTCCTATGCGTCAACAAGCAAAAGTGCAACTAAATAGCTTAGAAAAATGTATCTCCAACACAGCTGTATTGGAGAAAATATTGAGTTTGTGTCTAAACTGCAAAGTAATTCTAAAACGTAACCTTGACATAGAACACGTTTTAGTCAATGGTGCAAACAGTTGTTGGCTTCCAAACATATCCACATGACAACAACATTCATTTTGTCAACATCCACTTTGTCGTACGCAGAGAACAATTTTCTCTATCTCTTGCATAAGCTGTCACTATTCACAAATCACAAGGTCTAACAATAGATCAAGCATTGATTGTCATTGGCAGTACAGTCTTTAAAGAAGGTTTGAGTAACATAGCACTTTCACATCTGGGTACACTCAATGGTCTATTCCGAGTTAACTTTGATGCCAACAAAGTCAATGCTGACATTCCTATAATACAACAGGTTATGGGAACAATACACTCCCCATTTAGATATGTACCATGTATCTAAAAAAAAGAAACCTTTAAAAAGACAAGTTACAATGAGAATCTATAGCAGATCTCACAACAATACTGCTACAAAAACAACAAGCACCTCCTTCTGCAACAAACAATACAACCACAAAAATGGCTAGCTCAAAGTCAACTGCACGTCCATCAGAAAAGAAAGACACAAATGTCTCTTCTCCAGAAAGATCTGCAGGCCCATCAAACGATCCCCAGACAGAACTCTCTGGTCCATTTAATTTCAGCAACACAACTGGAGTAAATGTTTGTTCTAATGTGACAATGAATCTTCTCTTTCAATTGCCACCAACTGTTCACAACATTTACTTAAAAGGCTCAGACCAGTTGTGTTTGCAAATGTTTATTCTTCATAGAAATGCCACAAATAAACCTGACAACGCTTACAGTGTCTCAGGTATAAGGCAAGAATTGGACTACTGTGCAGGAATTATACAATCTACCATAAACACTCAGGAAGATCCACACGAATTCCTAATGTACTTAATACAAGTACAGGAAATCACAAACATCCCTATAAATGAAGTCTTCCAGATTTCATACATGTGGAAACATACATGCACTCTCCGCAACCATGTTTCATGAGACCACATCCCTTATGAAAGATTTGTATATGTATCCAAACCAAATTCTGAATACATTCCATTTCAACAGCTTTTGCAGAATGCAAATCATGGCATATTATGCCCTTTTTGCTATTCAGACAATCGGTCCACCATACAAATAAACTCACATAGCCAATAAGTCATACTAATACTTATAAGGTACAATGCAGATGGTACCAAAAATTATTGTAAGCTTACAGGCTTCACACACGGCCAAGTATCTCTTGCAAAGAAAACCTTCACAATAGTAGGTATTGTATGCCACACTGGTGCCACAACCACTTCAGGGCACTGCCCTATATATGTCCAAAAAATAAGTGGTTGTTTTGAATGTAACAATGCATCATTTACTCCAAAACATAGGTTACCAAAAGATTTATGAAATGCCTTCTTAATAGTCCTTCAATCCAAATTCAGTCACTGAACTATAACACAATTAACAGTTAGAATATGCCAGCAGGTATCTAACTACATCCATAATACTAAAATAGTATTTATTAAAGTCAATCTAGTTAGAATATGGCAACAGGTATCTAACCACTTGAAAATTACCCTTCATTCCAAACCACGTCAAATACGCCATCTCAATTTTTATACGACAAAACATCTTCTGACCTTTAATATAGTTAGAATATGCCAACAGGTATCCAACTACTTCAAGCATTCCCTTAATCACAACATACTTTAAACAAACATACTTTTACCCTTACACTCACATAACTGTAATCAGGTTTTATAATCCAGTACCCATCTTTTTTCCCAATGATCCAATGATTATTTAATGTCAAAAGAACAGCAGTGTGTCATACACTAATGTTGTACCAAACATAGAACTTGGAATGCACTATTTATGAGGGTCTAAAAAATGTATATATACAATTGTATACAACTACAGCTTTTAAACTATCCTGCTTAACAAATTGTATTGTTTTGTTTCCACAGAAAATAAACCAGAGATTCCAGCTTCATAACGCTATAAAACTAAGTAACCACAGCAATTCTAATCAATACATATTCTATGAGCACTATCCTCAATTGTACTACAATCATAAGTACCATATATAGTTCAATGATATAATTCTTCCATATCACAAACACTTTGTACTCCCACTACATTACCTATAATTACTATACACATATTACTAATGTGGTGGTTGTGGCCAGTGGAAACATTCTTTGGGCCATGGCCTGTGTCTGTGCCTCCCTTAATCTGGTCACTGGTCTCATCCAACATCATACAATTAACTATGTACAATGTATGTATCATGCACCATCAAGTAATCAAAATGATATCTGTGGACACCAAAATTGACTGTGGACTCTGCAGCATTTCCAAACCAGTTTTTCACCCATAGAAACAACTCCACGTTACCTTCATTCCATTTCCCTACCATTTCTATGCCCTCTTTCAGCCATCAAATAACCCCAAATGTCTTTCCCAAGCTGTCCATTCATTGTGCTGTCTGTGAACTACTGCAGTGTCCACGGACAGCTATGACACCCACATAAATAGCCCAATATTATCTTTTTTACACTACCCCACCCTTCTATCCTCTCTTTACACCACCAAATAACTCAAAATGTGTTTTCCAGACTTTTCCCCCAGCGCACTGTCCGCACACTGCGGCAGCTGTCCGCGGATCCAACATGGTAGACATTTCCATAAACATGATGCACCTTACACTTTTTACCATCTAATCAGTGGGTGTGTCTGATGTCCGCAGACCTCACGTCGGCCCCTGGAACAATTGGAAGCGTGTCCACTGACTGAACAGGGGAATGAGTCTGCCGACAGAACCCAGATATCACTAATATTTTTGTACCTTCTTTTAAATAGTTTTAAAAAAACTGCTAGATGGATTGACACCAAATGTACAAAAGCATGCTTTCGGGACTAAGCTGCCGCTCTTGCCATAAATTTGGTGAAAATCCGTCTAGTGGGCAGAATTTATTTTCCATTGCATCTATGGGAAAAACCACAAATATTGGGACCCCCTATAACTTTGCCCACCCTTAACAAAACCTCAATTATACTGTTTTTGCAAAGTTTCATGATTATTCGTCCAGGGGTTGGGCAAAGTTATAAGCCGCCCAAAAAGTACTCTTCCTATGGGTTGAGCAACTTGACCATAACTACAGGGCCACTACAGCAGGCCCCGTAATATACAGTAGACAAAGCACAAACAAACATTGCATGTACAAGTAGGCCTGAATCCTTGCAGACCGTGTTTTCACAGAAGCGCAGTGCAACAAGGCCACATTCTTCACCTTACTATTGTATCCTGATTCCCAGGCATGGCAAAATAACACATATATGCCCTCTACCCCCCATCAGTTAGACCTTTGAACTACTTAGGAAGGAATGTGTACAGCAGAAGAAGTGAAGGGCTGCATTCTGGCACCAAGGCCATATTCCTGAGAGCGAAGGAAGAGGTCTCTGGATGCCAAAACATGAACCAAGATTTAGGGCACTAGCGCCCCCCCAGTATGATGGTCACTCTATTTGAACTGCCAGATGTGTAGAGAAACAGGCTATAAATCCTTCATGTACTGGATTGATTAGTGGGGCACTAAGCATACTCTTGGGAAGGGAGAACTGATAAAGAGAAAAACAGAGGATGACATGATCAATGTTTAGTGCCAGGGAGAGCTGAGAATGATGCCCATACAGTGGGGAGGAAATGGTGGGGGTGCCAATGTGTCTGGGAAGAGAAAAAGGGCTGCTTTGTCCACAAGGACCAGGCTGGCCTCGAAGAGTCCCACTGAGTTCATATTGATAACCAGGTGTATGTTACGTGGTTAGCATAAAAGGTAGTATGGTGCTAATTGCCTTACAGGACTTGATGACAGATGAGGACGCTACCGACATTTGGTGAAGATGAGTGAGAAGAAAATGGGACCAATTGTAGAATGGGCTATATGCAATCATTTGCATGTAAATAGGCAGCAGCCAATGAGGGTGGGGGATTAACACTCTATATTAAGTACACCATGAGTGCTGATGTGTCTGTTTATCTCTTTAATCTTGTGCAAAAGACATCAGAGAGCTCTGTGGAAGTGAACTAATAATACCCTGTAGCCCTTTTGTTTTTGTATACAAAAAAACTATTGTCTTTCTCAAAGCGGGTGCACATAGTGTTTTTCCCTAGCGGGTTGTATTTTCTTGTTCTCATCATTGGGAATTGTCCCACATTTTTGACCTAAAGTGATTCCAACGACCCCAACGAAGATGGAACATTCCTGGCTGCACATCCGGAGGGGTCGCCGCCACCTGCACCAACCAGTCCCCCTTGTGCACAACCTTTGAGAGGTTTACAGGAGCCATGTTATCAGAATTCCTGTCTGTTTTTTGGAGCAGGGTGCTCTCCCTGTATTGTGCAGGCCGTTGATGGGACCCCGTGACAGAGAACTTCGGGTGAACATGCAGACATACGTGTGCCCCCTTTTGGAGAAACAGAAGTGGGATATGAAGAGAGTGTGTGAGTATCAGAGAGTGGATATATATGTGAGGAGAGGAGAGTGTGGATTGATGGAATAGGAAACCACATGGTGTTCGATATATGTTTGTTGAGGCCCTTATATTATGAGTTGTGGGGCAACAGAATCCTTTCCTTAATTAATAAGGGGAGAAGACAGTGCCGTGCAATGGGAGAAAAGAGGATATGCATAGAGTTTCTGTATATTTAGTGAGCCTGGGATCTCTCTGTGTGGTATATAGCGAGGGTATGGGAATGAAAAAGTAGTTGCACTAGAGGTCCTAGTTGCCTGGGATCTTCTCACCTGATATATTGGGGGAGGGGTTGGAACAAAAAAGTAGAATTTGTTTTTATTTTTTTGTTAGTGAGTTTTTCTTTTGTTGTGTGGTTAGTAGTGGCCAAAGTAGAGTTAATTGAGGTGTGAGGTGTGAAGGGTGAAAGACGTGTGTATTTGTGTGTGTGGGCAAAGAGCAGTGAGTGCGGGGTGTAAGAAGGGGGCACAGGGAAGGAGTACTGGTATGGTGCAGTGGGGCAGGACAAGGGTATTGGTGACATTGTAAAAATGTTTTGAGACATAATAAAATGTGTGAGACAGAGAGTGCCGAAAGCAGCAATGACATGATTGTGGTCTTTCTAAAAAATTATCACTTGATGGAGGGACTACTATCTATTGAGCTGTGGGTGTACCCCCTCCCTGCCTCCATCCCCACGCCCCTGGGTCTAGAATAATGATCATGCAAATATTATATCCACCACCATGGAACACAGAGACACCCTAGAAATGGAGTTGCACCCAGGGAAACAACATAATTATATACTATATACTACAGATAGCCGAAGACCAGGCAGGTACCTGCCTGGATGAAGTGGATTGAAAATTCCATGTCCCTGTTCTGGAGCTGAGGCCAGCTGGGGAGAGCCATTGGATTAATTTCTTGAAAGATTGCTGGCTTAAGAAAATACTCAGTAGACCTCGAGTGGTGCAGCTTCATTTGGGGATAGGATGTCAAATGTTTTCAAGAAACATGGAAACTAGACCACATTGACTTCCAAGGGTACGAGGTGATTCAACTGCTTGCAGTCAAAGGCCAGCAAGGAAGGCCCTCAGGGGTCCTGGCGATATGGATTAGTATGGAGCTTAATTGGCAAATATTGAATATTAAATCAGGATCCCCAGATATATTATACTTGGCACTTGATCCACCTGGCGCTCAAGCTGCCTTTTTGCTTAATCTATATAATCAAGTGGCATATAACTGGTTAAAAGATTTGTAGAGAATAAGGAAGTTCACGAAAAAAAATGTGGTGATTTTAATTTGCAAATTAAACCTCTACCTGATATGGAGGGGGTCTGGGATGACGAAGACAGAGTATGGGATATCCCAGGCTAAATTATATTATACCAAAGAAGGTGCACACTCAGGCACTTGATTGCGCTGGTTTGCTCTCTGTTATGGATTTAAGGGCTTGCAATAGGCGATTCATGAAAGACCAATCGGCAAAATCCATGTACCAAGGGAATAATTGTACTTTGCATATTGATTACATACCCCTATCAAATAACATATGGAACTATGCGCAGGATTCTGAGGTATTGGGAAAATTGGGCAGTGATCATAGGCTATTGTCCTTAACATTAATGTCCATGGACTTGCAATCGAGGTATCACTATTGCAAGCCTAGCATTCCAGTACAGATCCAAGGGCAATCAAGGCAAATAATTAAATGGGTTGATCTCAATATGTTTTCCCTGATGCCTAGCATCTACCAGCCAATCTTGAGTGACCTAGGCGATTTCTAACCATGGAACTTCACGATGAAGTGTATCCATATAAAAGAATGAAAAAAACCAACAAATGGTAGAACCGATCGAATTTCAGCTGTCCCAAAATTTCATACAGCCGAAAATGTTGAAAAATTCTACCATTCGTGACCAAAGGGATGGAGGAGTCATCTCCACAGAGCAAAGTCTGCCACTACAAGGTAAGTACGGGGGTCGGGGGTGTAGGTTACCGGAAATGTCAGGGAGAGAGAAGATTGAAAGTCCTTTTCATTCAAATGACTATCGGTTTTTGCTCCCTCTGACATTTTGGATTCGATTAAATCATGGACAATTGCGATCAAGAGGTCCTCCCTGTATATGATAATCTTATCCTGGGCATGCAACCCTTCATTACCAAATCTAGCACGTGGGTCAAAAACATGCTATTAGATCCTGCAATTGCTATGATGCAGAATGTAAGATAGCAAAATTTTACATACTAAAATGTTTGAAGGTAGGTTTGAGTGTTGACTAGGTTGAGTTGAGCCACCTGAGAGCGCAGTATAGACTCCTAATCAAGGCTAAAAAAGATAGTCTTGTACAGCTAGAATGGGAAAGAATGCAGGAAGCCTCTGAATCTGGGGACATTAGTACATTTTGGAGAATTGTCAGTGGGAATAGAGAAGGAGGCGGTAATGATTTGGGAATTAGTATCAACCACTGCATCTGGAAGAATCATTACCAGAGCCTTTATGGTGGGGTACAGCTTGCTCGTACCCTGGGAAACCCGCCAATGGAGGTAGATTCTGGGAACCGGATTAGTGGAAATAACATGGGCCCTGTCCAAATTGAGCTATTGGAAGTATTAAACGCTATCCAATCCCAACAAGGGTGAAAAGTCCCCGGACTGATTTTGTTCCTGTCAACCTCATTAAAGACGAACTGATTTTATGGACACCGATTTTATGGAAGCTGTTCAATGTGATCCTCAGGACCAATATGGTGCCTCCCTCCTGGTAAAATGCCACCATTATTCACATCTATAAATAAGGAGGGAGGTTCCTGGGAATTATCACCTGTATCCTTGTTGGACAGTATAGGGAAAGTCTTCACCTGAGTTATATATGAACATTTCCAGACTTGGGTTGTGCAGTAAGGTATAATTGACAAGCAAGCTTTCGGACAAAAATAAGTACTATGAGCCAAGTATTTCGCGTATACCTAATTATACACAAAATATACAGTCTTGATACCATGTTCATCAATCTCAAGACCGCTTTCGATGGTGTATCATGGGGTCGACTGTGGTCCGTATTGGCCAGAAGGGGGGTACCAGGCAATCTTCTGCAAATTATTGAGCAACTGTATTCGAACAATAAATCCTCTGTGCGATGGGTTTTGGGAGACGAGTTGACAGACTCCATTATCGTGACCAGAGGGGTGAGACATGGATGCCTCCTCGCCCCTTTGTTGTTCATAATTTATATAGATGAAGTCATGCGGCATGTTAGAACGAAATGCCTGGACCAACCAAAGCTAGGGTTTGACTCTATCCCAATGTTGCTCTTTGCAGAAAATGCCGTCTTCCTATGGTAAAGGACCAGGAGACCACCCTGGAAGCATTCGTAGAAAAATACACAGAGGTCCAGTTTGAGGTGAATACTGAGGTGAATGCTGGAAAAACAAAATCCCAAATTTTTCACCCCAAATTTAAACAGTTTACCAAAATTAAGCTGTATATCAATGTTACTGCTCTAGAACAGATTTGATCTTATGATTACTTGGGTGTAAGGATCAATTATCAGGGCCCTTGGACGTCCCATCTGATTAAATGTAGCTCCACATTGGAAAAATACAGAGGGGCAATTTGGAGGTTTTTTCTTGGTCACGGCTGGGGGGCCATTACGCCAGCCCTCACTATGTATGCAGCACAGGCAAAATCTGCAGTTCCGTATGGTGCAGAGATCTGGGGGCATGCTGCTAGCATCAAATTGGGGTAGGCTGAAAGATTCTTCCTCAAACGCTTGCTTGGGATGCCTTCTGCATGCCGGGTTCTCCCCTCTACTTAAAGCTGGGACTTAAACCGCTAATTTGGCGATGTTGCCCTTAGGCTAGCTCTTTACTGGCTTAGAGTGTGGACAATTCCTGAACTCGAAACGTATTATGAGGCAGTTACACACATTCTAGAATCCGAGGGTGGCAGGTCCCCCTGCCTTGATTCACTCATGTCAAGAAATGTTTGATCAAATGAAATCTAAGTGAGCACTGGTTTAACCTTTTGGTTATTACAAAAGGTACTGCAGAAATGGTAAAGAGTGTTTTGGTTTAGGCAGTTAAAGTGGAACTCGTCAACGTATGCAGAGGGTTGGCAATGGGTGACTTATACCTAAGTGACAAACACTCTCTATTTATATGTGGTAAACCCTCCCCTGGCACATAGCTTGTACATGAAATACAGATTAGGTCTACTGAATCTGCCGTATCATACAAGCAAGTGGCTCGCAACTGGAAGTGGCACAGCCAGGGAGTCATTAAGCCACTTTTTGCTTTTTTTGCCAGGGTTATTGTGTGGCCAGAAGTAAGTATTTGAAGACAATTTGTAAAGCACATGGAATATGACGCACACCTGAAGCTCTCTCGCTAATTAAGTGCTCTAATGATTTGAATATTGTGTATTCTGTAGCTAACTACATTCATCAGGCATGGTGCATACGATCTAGAATGTCAAAGACTGGGGAAATAGAGAATTCAGGGATTCATCCTTTGGCTACCACTTTGGTGCATCCATTATGTGTCCTAAAGTAAGAAAAATATGCTGAGACCCTTTAGACCTAGCACAAATATTGGGCCTAATTTATCCCTGTGTTTTACTCAGATGTATTGCCCTTTTGCAAAGTTTTTTATTTTTGGGGTGGTTAAAGGGCGCTGTCTTTGCCAGCCAGCTAGATTGATTAACTCAGATGTAGTGCCCAGTACATATTGTATAATAGAGAAATATACTTTTGAGAATATTTGTAAACACCATGTTTTTCTCCTTATGTATGTTGTTTAATATTTTTATGAAATGTATTTTCTGCATTGCTCTTTTGCACTTTTTTCATGGGATTTGCAATGAAATCTGTTATTTAAATAGTGTACTTGAGGTAAAAATAAGGACAACATTTTTGATTGATCCAGAATCGATGGTTTTTAAAATTGGCAAAGATCGAATCTCCCTGCCCTGATTATGCTGGTAATTTATTTGTTTAAGAACTGTACCACTCTTTGTTTTGCTATTTTGCACAGTTTCTATGGGCATAGTTGTGAAATCATTTGTGTAAATTATGTCATTTCGATCCAATGTTTAGGGTAGATTTGAATTGTTTTAATTAGCTTTGCCTTACCACATTGGAAAGGACCAGGTTCATTATTTTCTAATTCTTGCTCATTTAGTATTGCTTGTTGTAAATTGTGTTTTAGCTGTTAAATGTTGATACATTTGTATGTGTGTCTGGCAAATGACGAAAAGTCAAATAAAAGCCAAATGATGATGAAGATGATAATATGTGTAAAACCCTTCCATTATACCGAGATAAGATTCTTAAATATCATAGGGAATGGTGCACAGAAAAAAAGGGTGGGATGTTTAAGCCCTGGCCAGACCAAGGCACAAATAATAGAGAGATTCTTAGTCACATGTATACATTTCTAACGGCTAAGTATACGGTAAAGAAAATAACAAAACAGAAAGGAGGTATTGGAGTTGCGGAAAATGGTGAAGGATTGCTCCACCAATTGTTCAAAGACAGTATGTGAGGTGACCACCACATGCAGATCTCTTTCCTCGGCTGGGGCCTCCCTCTAGAACAGCCTCCCTGCCACTTTAAAACTTGAGGAGAACCATCTCTGGTTCTGAAAGCACCGCAAGACCTTCCTCTTTGATTCTGCCTTCGCTCTTCCTCTTGCCTGCTGATCTGTTCTGCTTCGCTATCCTGCTCTTGGTTACCCTCTGACTTCGGTACCAGGTCCCTGCCGACCCACCCACTCACTTGCACTGCATCCGGGCAACCATGGCACTTGGGTCTGTATCTGAAGCCCTACAGTCCCCTTACCTGCACTAATCAGACACCCCTTGTCTGGCGTTAAACCCTACACTTGCCACCCTGCTGGCTGCACTACCAGTTGTTGTTTTTTTATCCCTTGCTTAGCACTTTCCACTGCTCCCCTCCACTTGCACATTCCCACTTCCCTCTCCTATGCAATTGCAGGTTCTGACTGGCCTAGTAAGATCGTTGTTTTGTCCTCCCTTGTTCCCCTCCCTTGCCTCGTTGCGCTCTCAAACACTTGTGTATGAGCGTGATACAAATAAAATATCATATTATATCATATCATGCAGTACTGTTAATACCAAGGTTAATGTAGCTAGCACCGCTGCAGCCTTATGGAAATAGACAGCGGTCTACCACTAGGCTGTTACACCACACGTGCTGCATCAGGATATGCAAATCATACATTTGCCCCATTGCCTACTATGACACCCCCGCCACATACGTCAGCGCACTTCCCAACCCCACAGCGCCAGCTGCTAGGAGGGATAAAGGGCCATAGGGGGATGATGTGAAGCCCCAGAAAGAGTTGGTAGATTCACTAAGGACAGTGAAAAGAGAATTGGCAAGACTAAAACTAGAACAACGAGAGGGACAACGGGCATCTGTCGGGGTGGATGAATGGAGAGCTGGGATATTTTGTTTCGACTAGATAGTACAGCTATCAAAGATGTACATATAGAAAGATAGAAGGAGGCAAGAAGGAGGTGTGGATTATGTGACGGCAAGGTCTGAGGAGGAGTATGACTACAGACAGAGAGGGCAAGAGAAGTGGAATAGGGTAGACAAACTGGACAAAGCAGAGCAGCTAGCTGTAATATCGACACGAGTAGAACGTTTGTGGGGACCCAGCTTACGTAATAGGTATGGTTGAGTGGCTGTAGCTAAGATATTGGTGGTGGAGAAGAAAAATGTTGGAAAGGCGGCAGTGACATAGTTCCCCCTGCTGCACAAGAATCCAGGGAGAGCACAGTATATTCCTTGTATGCACATGGACAAAAATAACCCTATAAAGACACTCCTCTCCCTCACAACTGGGGCGGGCAAATGGATATACACATTCAAAAAGCAGATTGCTGGGACTACTTTAACTGTAGGGCACTTGAAATGTTTGTTTGTGTTGATCCTGGGAGATTAGGATGATGACATATGGAGTAAAACAGAGTGGGCCTCATTACACGGACAGCGGTAAGGGTTAACGGTCACAGTTAATGGTACCGGTGACCGTTAACCCTTACCGCCTTACTACGAGGTCCCTTTGCGGGTTGGAGACTTTAATGCCTGCTTTTTGCAGGCATTAAAAACCAACCCGCAAAGGGACCAGGGAGCTAATTACGGTACCGCAATTTGCGGTGCCGTAATTAGCACCTTCCCCATTCCCATTATGCCCTATGGGGGAAAAATGGGAATGGGGAAGGGCGATGGGGGAAGGGGGATTTACCGCCCCACCAACCTTGGAATAGGGCAGTAATTCCCCTTTCCTCCAAGGCGGTGCCGGTATTTTACCGGCATGGACCAAGGTGCTAACAGCACCTTGGTCCACCGCCGTCCGTGTAATGAGGCCCAATATCCTTTTATAAAATTGGGTGACGATAGCCATGTCGGAGCACACTTTAATGACATTCAGCACCAAGTATGGGCAGAGTTGCAGAGTGAATATACAGACACACCTTATCTTCAGGCAATTATGCAATGAATAATGCATGATGACGAGGATCCGGCTCAATACATATTACACATACAGGAAATGTGGCGGGCGGAGACAGGTGTTCATGGGATCGAGTGTTTCCTTTTTTCTATTTTCTGGTCAAAAGAGGCCTTCCGAAAGAGGTACAGAAGGCCCTTAATAAGATAGTGGGGATTGAGGTGAAGGGTTGGGCTGAAATTCAGTCTATTATTATCCACCAATGTAAATGGTTGAAAGAAAAAGAGAAGGAAACCATGCAGGGAACGCAAGCATAGGGAGCGAAACTGGTTCAAATGAAGATAGCAAAGGTTACATTGGAGTGGGCCTCGGAAGCAGTACAGATGGAAGGTTCGGCATACCTCAGAGCAATTCAGGCAGACGTGGAGAGAAGGAAATGGGTGGACAGGTGGGTATCAACCTCAGTATCAAGGGGAGTTCTCAAGCAGTTTTAATGAGCACGGGGGGAATTTTGGGTGCCCATTTGTCTTTCCAGGGAAAAACAGGTACCCAGATTAGAACAGCCCACAGAGAGCCTTACTGTGTCCAGTTCTTCGGTCACTGCCAACCCAGAAGAGGAACCCTTCGTAGGCATGGAGATTACAAACAAGCCATTCATTTTTATGATATATACAGGTGCGACTAAATCATGTATTAGTGAGGGAGTATTCCCTCTGCCAGGCAAGGTCATGGAAACACAGGACTTCTATGGGCAGTTCAATTGGTTCCTTTCACAAAGAAATTACCTATCAAAATAAGAGCAAGAGAGGTATGGGCCTCCTTACTACAGTCTACTGCGACTCCAATACATTTGCTGGGTAGGAATATCTTGAGTAAGATCAACATGACCATCTCGTTCACCGAAAGAGGTGTGGTGTGTTCCACTCCAGGTATGTGTGCTTTGCGGGTAATGCAGACCTTGCACACATTAGGTGTTGAGTCTGTGGCAAGAGGATATCAGTAGCCCCCGAGTTGTTTCTGTACGGTATTACCATATTACTGTGTGCCGTGCCACAAGTGGTGAACAAATATTGGTGAGTACCCTCTGAGTTTTTGTTCAGGGCCACCCAGCCCCAAGAAATAGTTGCAGGCACCATCATTGAGCTACATATAGAAGGAGTTTTAGTGTCTGAAGATCGAATTGGTTTGATAGCAGTGGATTCTAACAACATGGAATGGTGCACGGTTCTGTGCATGTTATATAAGGTGAGAGAGACACAGGAGCTTTGAGGGACTTCACACAGCGTTGGAGTGAGGCATGCCACTGTTTCGCCAGCAAAGACCTGCAAGCTTCTGTTGGCAAGTAACAAGGTGATCCAGTTGGCAGCATCCGGAGAGAAGTGATCTGAAGAAGTGAGGTGGGGACAAAGAGTTTGGTGATCGATGAGGTCAAAGGCTGCAAAAAAGAAAAAAAGAGTAGGAGGAGGTAGAGATTGCAGTGGTCATTAGCATCGTCCAGTTGGTCTTTGAGTTCCTGAAGGGCTGTTTTGGTACCATGCTTGAGATGGAATCCCAATTGCCCAATGCCCAAAATATGATGAAGTTCTAGGAATTCCTGAATATGTAGGTAGGCAACTCTGTCAATGATTTTTAGGAGGAATGAGACAGTCGTGATAGGTTGGTAGTTGGTTGGAATGGCTGGGTCAAGGTCTGTTTTTTTTATTAAGGGGGAGATCTATGATTCTTTGAGGACAGATGGGACTGTGCAAGTGGCAAAGGAGGAGTTAATGGTAGAGATAAGTGGGAGAAGCGGTTCAGAGCATTCTTTTACAATGGAGGATGGGCAGGTGCCTCCCTTTCTGTGTGATGGTTTGATGCCTTCAATAATTTTGCTGAGAGAGTACACACAGATGGGGTGGATGTACAAAGGGTGTATGTTTCTAGGAACCTGTTCTAAAGGGATGTTGCATGGAGGTATTGAGATGCTATTAAGCTTGTTTTCTATCTTGGCTTGTAGCAGTTCGATTTTGATTGATTGATTAATTTATTGATTTAGAATGTATTACGCGCAAATACTCACGGAACCAAGAAGGAACATGCATCTAGGCACAGATGTTAATTTACTTGCTCAGTTGGAATATAATCACAGAGTTCCTGATTCATTGAAACAAATAGGTTTTCAGCTTTGAGCGGAAAACAGCGATAGAGGAGATGTTCCGCAGTTCAGTTCAAAGGTGGGGTCCCCTAATAGAGAAGCAACGGTCCCCACAGGTAGCATAGTGAGAGAAAGGAACAGCCAACAGATTTTGAGCAGTGGAGTGCAGAGCTTGAGAAGGTTGGTACAGCTGAATTTTTTAAACCAGATACCTGGGGGAAGTTCCCTGAATACATTTGTAGATCAAGCACGGTGTTCTTAATTCAATTCTAACAGGTAACCAATGAAGGCTCCTCCAGTTTATGGAAATGGGGACCCTTTTTGGTAGATTAAAAACCAACCTAACAGTGGCATTCTGGGCTACCTGAAGACAATGGGCCTCATTATGAGGTTGGAGGTAAGGGAAAAATTATGCTGGTAAAGGATTACCAGAATTGTTTACCGCTATGGTCCATTACGGCCCACCAACCCGCTATTAGCGGTACCGTAAATAATAGTGCCTGTAATAGCGCCATGGGCGTAGGCACGCAACCTCACATGCCGGCAATAGCGGCATGGTGTAAACAGGAGCTGAACACAAGTAATGCGGACATGCTAATAACAGCCTACAGAAGACAGAAAAGTACCTTACCGGCATGGAGCAAATACTGGCATCGCGGACCACCTGTAAATGCCCATGTGCAGTGTTCACAACTACAACAGGTACACACAATCATCACAGGTGGAGGCAATATAAACTGGGCCAGCACAAAAAGGAGCACACCCCACCCCTTCCCACACCCAGTCACACACAAAAATGTTTCCAATACTAGTAGCAATGCCGGGGCTGGAGGACATGATTGCAGTGGAACTCCAGCAACAACAACAACAGGCAGCACAGAGGAGACGCAGGAGGAGTAGGAGGGTGAGGCAGGCACAGCCTGCACCACCATTGCAGGCAGTTGTACCACATAGGCAGCCCCCAATCCCTCGAATCAGAGCCAATCCATTCAGCCTAACCCCTGAGCAGATCCACACCCTGTACCGTCTGAACCGGGACACCATCACCACCATTGTGGACATGAAACAAAACGACATTGCCAGCCTCATAGACATCCGTACTGCCATCCCCCCTCTACTGAAGGTGGTGTCTGTGCTCCACTTCCTGGCTACAGGCACCTACCAGCACACAGTAGGACAGATGCATGGCATATCACAACCATTATTCTCATGTACGCTGAACCAAGTGCTCAATGCCCTCCTGAAGCACGCAGGCGACCACATTTTCCTACCACGGACAGCCCAGGAGATCTCCAACACCAAAGTTGGTTTCCATTCACTGGCCGGCATCCTTGGTTGCATTGGCGCCATCGACTGCACCCATGTTGAATTGGTGGTCCCACATGCCATGGAGGCAGTGTACTGCAACCGTAAATTATGCCACTCCATCAACGTGCAAATGGTATGTGACTCAAACAAGATCATCACACATTGTTGTGCCTGATTTCCCGGATCAACCCATGATTCAATGGCCATGTGGAACTCCACGATACCACGCTACATGGAACGACACGCAGGGCACAGATCCTGGCTACTCGGTGAGTGGCATGTCAGGCTCATGGCATTGCGATGTGGGTAGGTGATTGGGGGGAGAGATGCATACTTCACCTGGCTGAGATGGGGGGAGGTGCATACTTCACATGGCTGAGATGGGGGGAGGGGAGAGATGCATACTTCACCTGGCTGAGATGGGGGGCAGAGATGCATACTTCACCTGGCTGAGAAGGGGGGGGAGATGCATACTTCACCTGCTGAGATGGGGGGGGATGCATACTTCACCTGGCTGAGAGTACCTGAGAGGATGGACCATGCTCATACCCCAAAGCAGGCCAGACTGTACCTGAAAAGTGACCCCAAAATGCAAGATGTAAGCTGCCCTACCATGAAAATGATGCAGTGCTACAACCATTCCATAGCCATCAACTTGTACACGGCACATAATCAGAGCGTAGCCCCCACAACAAAATGCAGCGACAAGCAATTAGTATGGCCAATGCACAGCACCAAATACCATCATCAAAAAGGACAGTTGTCCATTACTGCATACAAAGGAGTCACATGAGGGCAAAATACATGAACACACCCCTATACCAACACAGAGGTCCACCAAAACAGCATGTCAACATCTGTTGTGCAGAGTGAGATCATCATGAGTCTGCCATCAACGGTGACAGGATGAAAGCACACAATTGGCTACACATCACCCAGATTATGGGAACAACCGGCGTGGACTACCACAGTGCATGTGCACTCACAAGGAATATGACACCCGTGCGCCCACTATACGATGCCACGCACACCTGTCGATCAGATGAATTCACAAATTGCAGTTACATCATGAGGCTCTATTCATGCATGGATATGTGGGTTGAAACAGGAAATAAATGCATGCTATGGTGTCATTGATACAGGTCCTATATGATGTGATCACTTACACATAGCCATTGTTCCACACATGCAGGTGATGCAGGCTATCCCTTGAAGGGGTGGCTCCTTACCCCAGTCCAGAACCCGCAGAACAGGCACGAAGAGGACTACAATCGTGTGCATACACGTACCCGTGTGGTGATTGAGCAGACATTTGGCCTTTTGAAGGCACGGTTTTGCTGGCTCAGCAGGTCTGGTGGGGCATTCCTGTACGGGCATGAGAAGGTGGGCAAGATCGTCATGGCATGTGTCATGCTACACAATATGTGCATCAGACGGAATGTTTCTCTGCCCCCTGACGCTGAACTGCAACCACCTGACGATGAAGATGAGGAGGGTGGAGAGGGGGCTGAACTTCAGGGAGGCAGCGATGCACAGGAGGGACGTGCAATGCGTCAGACTTTGATTAACCAATGTTTCTAGCACACATGGATGCGGAGTGTGACATGGAGGTGGGACTCAGGGCACTGGGTGTGTCAGGGACATGGACACTGTACACTGTTCACCAATAAATCACACGTACAAAATAAGCAATGTCCTCTCATGTGAATTCTGATTTCACAAAAGGTGCATTGAAGGAATATAACATATTAAGTGCACAAGTCCTACACCCCACACACCCTCTCCCCCTCCACCTCCTCCCTCAACTTCCCCACACACCCTCTCCCCCCTCCATCTCCCCCTCAACTTCCCCACACACCCTCTCCCCCATCCTCCTCCCCCCTCAACTTCCCCACACACCCTCTCCTCCCTCCGCCTCCCCCCTCAACTTCCCCACACATGGTGTGCACTTGCATGCACCATCAGTCTTCATGAGTTCGGGATGGCACCCTTTTTCCACTGGCAGCATCGGGTGCACCCCTGTCTGACCTGCGCAAATTCCGGCCAGACCTACACAGGGGGCTGGTCTGTCTGGAGCTGGCATTTGAGGAGGTGCCCAAAAACGCAGGAAACCACTGAAAGTCTGTTCAGCAATAGGTCAAAATCTACTGTGTCAAAGGCTGCTGACAGATCGAGCATAATCAGTATCCCCAGACCACCTTCATCAGTGGCCCTTAACAATGTCATCCCACAAAGCCATCATGGTCCTGTGACCGGGTCTGAAACCAGATCGGAAGATATTTTGTTGGTAAGGGTGTAGAGGAGGAGCCAAATGCCTCTACTGGAAATCCTGCCCCTGTCTTGACTATATGTTGGGAACTGGAAATTGTGACAAGCAAAACACCAGTAATGATGCCTATAACACGAAAAGCCTTTGAGACAAGATATCCATTGAGAAAACCGTTCTTCATGTATCCTCAGAGAGCTGACGCCTCTTAGGAGATATCCCAGAAGAAGTGTGAAGAGATGAATGAACGAGGAGATTGGTGACATCACATGAAGCAAAGATGACGTGCCAAGAAGAGATGCCAAGAGAGAAGGCGAATGAACCTTATAGAATCTGATGACGAAGTAAAGAATCGAGTAACATTTCATGTACGGAATGAAGATTGCACATGCAAAAGCACTGAAGAAAATGCAAGTTGCTTTATAACTGTACAGATGCTGCAACGCAAGTAGACTAAGTAACCATGAAGGCTGAATACATAGTTAATAGACCACAGGCGGGCCGCCAATATATGTATGTGTATATTATCTGGATATTCCATGTTGCATTTTAGAAGACCAGGACCTCAGTAACAAAATGTCTGAAAGTGTGGCGCAGTAGAGAAAGGTAGCTGAAGATGGAAGAAAAATCGAGAAGGTTATCTGGCCCAGTGTCAAGGGTTGAGGCAGCAAAGAAACTGGTTACTATTCAAGAAGATACAATGAATGTGAAAGGCGAGGCAAGCTCCTGTTGAGGCGCAATGCAAAAAAACTATGAGTGCCAAGTTGTATTCATTTAATAGTATTAAATACAAAGAAGGAGCTATAAACAAGGAGCTATAGATAGAAATAGACTTTGGGCAAGCTACACCGAGACTGAAGATAAGAACCTGCTCACGCTCCCTTCTATTCTCAGGTGCAGTGATACTTTGCAAGGCCGAGTTCAAAGACAATTTGACTGGTAGACAGCAGGAGTGATGATGGATGATGGGCTAATTGGGTGGGGAGGCATGGTCAAGTCCACCCACAAAAAACTGGGGTACCAGCTTGAATGCTGCTGGTGAGTGGAATATTCCAGGAAGGTACAAGAATGCCAACCAATTATAGAGGGCCACCTAGCAAAGAGCCCTATAGTTTGAGAGCCAATGAAATGTTGTGTATTTGATGACAATGAAGATGACTTGCACTAGGGGTGGGCATAGCTGTCCACCTGACTACAGAGACCCAATCATAATCCTATCCCCATAGAAAGTATACCTAGATGTTCCCCGTTGACCAACCACAGTCCCAAGTAGGTTTTCTTAGTTTGCCACACAGTATCACGTCAATGATGATGAGTTTTTGCTACAAAAGTAAATATATTTCATGTAAAACGTTGAGAGATATGCTGTGAGATGTCCGTTGATGTCCGTTGTACTCCCAGTTTTAGACAATTGATATTAAAACAGCTAAAGTGTGCCAACTTCCTGAGTCGGTCTTATCATTGGTGTAAGAGTAAATTCTGCATCCCATTCCATCAAATAATGTGTTACCTCGCTTAAAGGGCCTACGTGTTCATGTGGTAGCAGATATAGGATGGTTTAAAAGACCCGTCGACTAGTATGTTTCCAGTATTTCAGACGATCAGACACCCTCCGCTATCTAGCCAGAAGATTGCAAGGTTTCCTGTGGAGAGAGTGGCCGATATGGAATACTTGCAAGAAAATCGATATAGGTGGGACGGGTTCCTCTTTGATGAAATCCCTTCTGGTTTCCACAGGCGCTGAACGGACGGAAGGCGACAGTGGTCGATTGGAGGAGGGGATATGATACTGAAGGCCTTGTGCTGAAGAGCAAATGGTGAGTAGACTAAGTGGACTGACAAAGTAAGGGTATCGGATAGGGATAATGTTGTAAACTAATGTGGGGGTGTTTAAAGTATAACGAGGAGTGTTTAAAATCTAATAAAGAGCGTTTAAGAGCTAAGTTTCCTATCTCAAGGCAGGTCTAGGAGGAGTAATTTCAAACCCCAATCGGGGTATAAATAGGCAGCACATAAACTGGTTTATGATGGGGAATGACTCAAACTCCAGAGAAAGTATTTTAGGGGCTAGGTGAAAAAGGATTACCATGTTATTTATGTGAAAAGTCGACTAGTCTGTCTGTGTGTAGTGTACTTTGTAAACGAAAAAAGGTGTCGAAAAGCGACAAGATAAGCAGTTAATGTTAATGTTAAAGGATATTTGTAGAAGCGCACTATCATCACCAGAGTAGTCCCCTGGCGCTCTGGTGGATCTGAAAAGGAGAAGGGGGCTGGGGGTGAAGTTAGTGTGAGAGAACGGGATCAGTGCAAGAGAGCAGTGATGTGCTGTTGGCAGCTTCAGCTCGGTTAACACTGTTCGCTGAGCTTGGGGTGCTTTTTCCATTTGGTAGCCATCATGTGCTGTTGTGCAAAACTATGTGTGGTTTGTTTTGTTGTTGCAGTATAGTGAATTTTGTGTGGTTTGTTGTTCTTTAGGGTTGTGATTGTGTTTGGTTAGAGTTTGAGAGGTGTATGCAGAGGGGTGAGATTGTTATTGGGTAGGTTATTGGCCTCGCTATATAGAGGTGATGTGTGCTAAATTTCCAGGTTCTTTCTAGCTGTGGCTCATGAATATCTTTGCATTTCTAACTAAACCCGGCCTTAGCTAATATTCACAGTCCTGTCTATATATGAGGCATGCCCAATATTCACTATTGTATCCAGATGTGGTGTTGACCTACCTTCGAGCCTGTCTAGATGTGAAAACAGCTGGCATATAGGATTCTATCTACACATGGCATTGTTAAAAATTCCCGGTACAGTCTAGATGTGGCAATGGCTAATATTCGCTATACTATCTAGATGTGGCACTGACCGGCATTCATGACCCTCTCTTGATGTGAAGCAGGCTAATGTTCACCATTCTATGCAAGTGCGGCGCTTGGTAGGATTCAATCAAAGTGTGGGATGGCTAACCTTCAGGTTCCTATCTAGGCGTAACGTAGGTTCATGTTTACCATTCTAACTAAATGTGGTATTTGCTATCATTTACAATTCTGTCTGTGTCAGCCACAGGCTAATGTTCACGATTCTGTTTAAATGTGGTAGTTGCTAACATTCACAATTCTTTCTGGGTCCTGCGCAGGATAACATTCAAAACTCTTTTTCAATGTGGCACTCGCTAATATTCACAACTCTATCCAAGTACGGCACTTGGTAACGTTCATGGAGTGGGTGAGGTTTTTGGATAGTGTTGGCCATGGATGCTAATTTCTGTCCTCCTGGGGTTGTCGCTTGTGTTCTGTTTCACCTAGTGGCGTCTCTCTAGTTGTTGTAGGAGTTTCCTTTAGTCGGTTCTGGGTGTTGCATGTGTCATCATATATTCTGTCAATCTGTTCTTTGTGTTTCCTGTTTGATAGCAGTTTTATAAATTGTAGGTGGTCTTTGGTGTTTCTTATTTCCTTTAGGATGGTTTTCCAGGTTTTTGTGGCCAGGTGGGATAAGGTGGAGCCCCCTAGTTTTTTTTGATGTATGGTTTTGGTTCCAGTCAGATTTCATTGCTTGATCTGAGGAGTCTAATTGTCTTGTAGATTGTTATTTTCTTTTGTAGGAATTAAGCTCCTTGTCCGCTGATTGCCCTGTGTGTTATGCACATTGTTTTGGAGGTGATACGATGTTTGATTGGGAGCCAATGTAGTATTTTTAGTGCTGGAGTGATGTGATCTCTTCTGGATAGTTTGAGGAGGAGTCTGGGTGCTGCATTTTGGATGTGTTGTAGTTTCTTCAGAAGGTATTCTGGCATCCCGCGGTAGAGGCTGTTTGCATAGTCGATTCTTGACATGATGAGAGCGACAATTGTAAGTGTTTGTGGGTGAAGGAGAGGAACGATAGGATTCTTCTTCTTGTATGAAGGAGGAAGAAGCATTTTTTGATGATTGCATTTATTTGTGGTTCTAAGGTTAGGGCGCTGTCCATTAGGACTCCCAGGTTTTTTACTACCTTCGATGGTGTGGGCGTGGTTCCCATTTCCGTCAGCCAGGGAATGCAGGTTTGGTTCTCTTGGATTTTGGATACAATCATGATTTCTGTCTTTCCTGGGTTGATTTTTGAGTTGTTGGCATTCATCCAAGACTTCTTTTAGACATTCTATTAGGGTTTAGTGATCAGCTTGAGTATCTTTGATTTTGTAGATGATTTGAGTGTCGTCTGGGTAGTTGCAGCATGTAATTTTGTATTTTTTGAACATCCTTATTACTGGAGTATGGTAGATGTTGAAGTATAGGGGTGAAAGTGAGGATCCCTGTGGTACACCACAGTCGTTAACCCGTGGAGTAGATTTGAAGGGGTTTATCCATACTGTTTACGTTCTGTCTGCTAGGAATGATTTAATCAAGAGTAGTGCCATGTCCGTTATACCTATATCTTCCAATCTTTTGGTTGGGGTCTCATGGCTTACTGTGTCGAAGACTGCAGAGAGGTCAAGCAGAATCAGAGCTGAGGTTGTGTTGGAGTATGCGTTTGTTTTTAGGTAATCTCAGATGGATAGTAGTGTCGATTCTGTCCCTCTTGTGGGTCTGAAACCGACTTGTCCTTGTTCTAGCAGGTGGTGTTTTTCTACATGTTCTTGGGTTCGTTTGAATATGTAGGTTTCTAGGAGTTTTGCTGGGTAGGGAATGTTTTTAAAAGCGGTTTAATGTATGCTGATTTGAAGGATCGTGGTACGGTTCCTGTTGTGAGTGAAAAGTTTAGGAGGTTTCTGTATTATTCAGATGGCATTCCTTCTGAAAAGATTGATTTGTAGATGTCAGGGGGGCAAAGATCCATGGGTGATCCCGCTTTCTTGCTGTGCTTTACTTTGCCTCTGCTGATATTTCAGGAAAGTTTTGTAGTTTGTGCTGCGGCTCCTCGTCAGGTCCGGTTAGTTGAGTGTTAGGGTTGATTGGTCTATTTTGTATGATTTGTCGGATGTCCTTGATTTTGTTCTTGAAATGGTCTGCCAAGTCGCTGCACAGTTTCTCTGAGGGGGTTGGAGTGTCGTCACAACCAGGTGGGTTTCTCATTTCTTTTATGATGTTGAACATTTCTTTTTGTGTGTTGGTGGCATTGGTGATTCTGTCATCATGATGTCTTCTCTTTGCCTTTTGAATTTCCTTCTTGTATGATCGGATTTGTTTCTGAAACTGGGTTTTCTTGTCTTGGTTGCATTCTTTCCTCCATTCCAATTACAGCTTCTTCTTGTTCTTTTTCATAGTGCTTAGTAGTGGGGTGAACCATTTTGCCATTGCTCTTTTTCTTGAGAGGGTAAATAGTTTTTCTGAGGCGTTGTTTTCAATTGTATCAGCAATCCATTTGTGGAGTAGCTCCACTCTCCCGTCTAGGTCTGCCAGCTCCAGTTCTGTTGTTGAAGGTTTGGTCGTCTCCAGTTGTTCCATTAGGTTGCTTGCTTTGACGGTTTTCCAGTTTCTTTTTGTGGTGGTTGTGAGCTTGAGGGGTTGGATACTGAGTTGAGTTGGTAGTGTGATCATTAATGGGATGATGAGATGGTCGCACCAAAGTATTTGCATTGGTGGTGCTGTGATGATACGTTTTTTCTTGGTGAAGATTGCATCAAAGGTGTGTCCTGCTGCGTGTGTTGCCCCTTTGACCAACTGTTGTAATTTCATGGTTGTTAGCTGCCCAATTAGTGAGTTTTGAGAGTTGGCGTGTTTTTCTTTGAACCAAATGTTGAAGTCCCGCAGGATTATTAGATGTTTGTGTTCGATGGCTATGTTGGTGATGGCTTCTTTGAAGTTGTCGAAGAAGGTTGCTTCATATTTCGGTGGTCTGTAAACCAGTATGAATTTGATGTTTGTTTTTGGATTCGCGGATAGGTGTATGACCATGGTTTTGCAGTTGATGAAGTTAAGGGGTTCATTTGTTTTTACTTTCAGGTGTTCTTTGAATGCTATTGTGAGGACTCCTCCTTTTTTATTTTTCCTGTTTACCCGAAGGCATTTGAAGTTGGTGGGGAGGCAGCTTTGGAGTGTGATTTTGTAGTTGTCATCCAGCCATGTTTCTGTGATGAATAGTATGTCAATGCCGCTGTCGCAGAGAAGTCCAAAGATCTCTGTTGAGTGTTTTGACATGGAACCTGCATTTATTAGGTTGCAGTGGATTTTAAATTGTAGTTTGGTTTGTGCTTTAAAGTCGGCGTTGTCCTCTGACTGGTGTTAAGGTTTCCTTCCAGGTCGATCTCTTGTTGAGGTGTTGGTACAATTGTGTCTGTGTTGTCAAAAAGTTCTTCTACGGTTTTTGTTTCCATCAAGCTCCTCTTCTAGATTTTGTGGCTGTCGAGTAGAGGGTCCTCTTGTTTTGGTGATGTAAGGTGTTAGTGCATCGATTGTGTTCTTGTTATTTCTAGCTTTGTCCATTCTTCTTCAGCGTGGTTGTGTTTGGTTGTCGGTTGTTCTTGATTTCTACGCTGCGTTGGCTCTATCTGGTGAGTGGTTATTTGCGAAGTATGGAGTTAGGTAGAGGGATTTCTCTCTTCTCTCAGCGCTGGTTCTGTTGTCGTTCCTGTCTGTGGGAGTGTGTTCTGCAATTGTGAGTCTTCAGTGGTGTTCAGTTGGGTTTGTTTTTTTCCCGCTATTAGTCTTTCCTTTGTTCCCATCTGTTTGCATGGCATTTTGAGCTTGAGTGTTTTTCATTGGTTTTTCTCCGGTTCATTGATGGAGAGTTGGTGTTTTGCTTTTGGTCCGGCTGTCTTGTGGTGTTGGACTGGGTGTGGGGGAAATGTCTGGTACAAGCTTGGGCTCTGTCTGTTGGGGTGGTCTTGTCAGTTGATATTGGTGGGGTAGTTCAATCGCTGTCTCGACTTAGGGTTGTCCGATTGGGGAGGTTTACTAAAGTTGTATCGTTGGGATATTCCAGTGGCTGTCCCTAATGTGGGTCTCCCTGGAAGAGGCTTACTGCAGTAAACAAAACGTTGTGGTGTGAAGTGGGGTGTAGCTATTAATTACTGATTTGTCCTAGTGGGCGCAAACTGATAATCACAGTGCTATCTTAGGGAGCACAAGCTAATAATCACAGTACTATTTTATAGTGATGATAGTGATGCTCCCCATTTCCATTCGCCCCCATAGGGCTGAATGGGAATAGGGAGGTCAGATGCACAGGCACTGTTTATAACGGTGCCGGTGCATCCGACATGCTGCGCTCGTGGGTGCCTTTCTGCCCGGCAGGTCCGACCTGGCGGGCAGAAAGGACCCGCAAGCACAACTCGTAGTTTGCCGGTCCGAGAACTATGGTACTGCCATGCTTAACGGTACCGTAGTTCCCGGACCAGCAAACTTATAATGAGGCACAATGTGTGCTAAGCTCTAAAGTGTAGAGCACAGCTTAATAATCAATCACAGCGTTATCCTAAGGAACAGGCCAGTAATTATGGAACTATTCTAGGAGGTGTAAGCTAATAATCACAGTACTATTTTAGAGGCACAAGCTAATACTCACAGTACTAGATTAGAGGGAGCAAGCCAGAAATCACAGCACTAACCTGGAGGACACCAACTAACAATCACAGTGCAATTCGTAGTAGTGCTGCTTTCTAGATGTGAATCAGATACATGTTTGCTAATCTCTGAGGGTAGGGCCCAGTCTAACAATCACAGTATTGTCCTAAGGAACAAGTCAATAATCACTGTAGTGTCCTAGAGGTGCAAGCTATTAATCACAGTACTATCCTGGGCAGCACAAGCTAGTAATCACAGTATTAACCTAGCAGATGCAAGCTAATAAAACCAGTACCATCCCAGAGGCACAGGCTAATAATCACAGTGCTATTCATTAGTGGTGCTTTCTAGATGTGAATCGGATCAATGGGCCTCATTACGACCCAGGCGGTAAGTTACCGCCTGGGTCGTACCCTTACCACCATGGTGTAAACTATGTTTACACCATGGTGGATGGCGGATTTACCACCCCATTCCAAGGTGAGTGGGGCGGTAAATCCCCATTTCCCATTCTACCCTTCCCCATTCCCATTTTTGCCCCATAGGGCATAATGGGAGTGGGGAAGGCGCTAATTACGCCACCGTAAATTACGGTGGCGTAATTAGCACCATGGTCCCTTAGCGCCATGGATTTTAACGCCTGCAAAAAGCAGGCGTTAAAATCACCATGGCGCTAAGGGACCTTGTAATCAGGCGTTAAGGTTCGGCGCCGTTTACGGCGCCGTTAACCCCTTAACACCTGACTCGTAATGAGGCCCAATGTGTGCTAATCTCTAAGGGTAAGGCACAGTCTAAGTCACAGTATTGTCATAAAGAACAAGCCAATAATCACAGTAGTATCCTGGAATGCACAAGCAATAATCACAATATTATCCTAGGCAGCACAAGCTACTAATCTCAGTACTATCTAAGAGGGTGCAAGCTAGTAATCACAGTGCTATCCTAGAGGACACAAGCTAGTAATCACAGTGCTATCCTAGAGGACACAAGCTAATAATCACAGTGTTATCCTAGAGGGCGCAATCTAGTAATCACAGTGCTATCCTAGAGGGCGTAAACTAGTAATCACAGTGCAATCCTAGAGGGCATAAATTAGTAATCACTGTGCTAACCTACAGGGTGCAAGCTAGTAATCACAATGCTATCACAGTGTAAGTAGATCTGCTGTGTGGCAGGGCTTCCAGAGTAGAGTGCCCTACTCCCAACCCTGGCCACCTTTACATTATTTTTCGCTGCTGGTTGACGGCTGGCCACTGGCTTCCCCTGCTAACACCTGCAGACACGATGTGGAGCCGCCTGGGTTGGAGGCGCTCTTTGCCTCAGGGCCTTTAGCCGCAGGGGCTGCTCGAGCATAGGGCTGCCCTGGGAGGGTCACTTATGGCCGTCAAGCACTCCAATTTGTGGTGCCCAATCAGGGAAGGGGGGCGGGCCGGTAGGCGGGAGCGAAACAAAGATGGGGAGCTGGGAGGGAGACGCGCTGCAAGGAGGGCCTGAGGGCTCAAACAAAGGGCAAAATGGTCAGATGCATGCCCACAAGGGTCTCAGCAGGGGCAGGCTCACCTGGGTCCGGTGGAAAGTGACACCAACGGTGTGCAACAGGTCGCTACACAAGCAACAGCGAAGGAAGTGCACAAACAGGGAAGGGGGAGCGACCGGGAGGCGGGTGGGAAACACAGCTGGGGAAATGGGTACCCGGAGTGAGACACACGACAAGGAGCGTCTGGTGGCTCAAACAGAGGGCAAAATGGTCAGATGCGGGCTCACGCGGGGCAGCCTCACATGGGTCCAGTGGAAAGTGACCCCAACGGTGTGCAGCAGGTCGCTACACCAAGCGAATACGAAGGAGGTGCCCAATCATGGAAGGGGGGGCGGGACGGGAGGCAGGTGGGAAACACAGATGGGGAAAGGGGTGCCGGGAGGGAGACGTGCTGCCTGGAGGGCCTGGGGGCTCAAACAGAGGGCAAAATGGTTGGATGCGGGCCCACAAGTGTCTTAGCAGGGGCAGGCTCACCTGGGTACAGTGGAAAGTGACCCCAAAGATGTGCAGCAGGTCGCTACATCAATTGACCACGACGGGAGTGCCCAATGAGGGAAGGGGTGGGCATGGATGCGGGAGGAAAACACAGATGGGCAAATGGGTGCAGGGAGAGAGACGCGCTGCAAGGAGTGCCTGGGGGCTCAAACAGAGGGCAAAATGGTTGGATGTGGGCCCACAAGGGTCTCAGCAGAAGCAGGCTCACCTGGGTCTGGTGGAAAGTGACCCAAACGGTGTGCAGCAGGTCGCTACACCAAGCGACCACGAAGGAAGTGCCCCATCAGGGAGGGGGGCAGGCCGGTAGGCGGGAAGGAAACACAGATTGGGAAATGGGTGCCGGGAGGGAGACGCGCTGCAAGGAGGGTCTGGGGGCTCAAACAGAGGGCAAAGTGGTCAGGTGTGGGCTCACAAGGGTCTCAGCAGGGGCAGGATCACCTGGGTCTGGTAGAAAGTGACTCCAACGGTGTACAGCAGGTTGCTACACCAATCGACCATGAAGGAAGTGCCCAATCAGGGAAGGTAGGCAGGTGGAAGGTGGGAGGGAAACACAGATGGGGACATGGGTGCCGGGAGGGTGACGCTCTGCAAGGAAGGCCTGCAGGATCAAAGGCAAAATGGGCAGATGCAGGCTCACGAGGGTCTCAGCAGGGGCAGGCTAACCTGGGTCCGGTGGAAAGTGACCCCAACGGTATGCAGCAGGTCGCTACACAAAGCAACCATGAACGAAGTGCCCAATCAGGGAAGGGGGTGGCCGGAGGGTGAGAGGGAAACACAGATGGGGAAATGGGTGCCGGAGGGAGACGCGCTGCAAGGAGGGCCTGGGGGCTCAAACTGAGGGCAAAATGGTCCGATGCGGGCCCACAAGGGTCTCAGCAGAGGCAGGCTCACCTGCGTCTGGTGGAAAGTAACCCCAACGGTGTGCAGCAGGTCGCTACACCAAGTGACCATGAAGGAAGTGCCCAATCAGGGAAGGGGGCAGGTCGGGAGGTGGGAGGGAAACACAGATGGGAAAGTGGCTGCTGGGAGGGAGACGCGCTGCAAGGTGGGCCTGTGGGCTCAAACAGAAGGCAAAATCATCAGATGCGGACAGGCTCACCTGGGTCCTGTGGAAAGTGACCCCAACGGTATGCAGAAGGTCGCTACATCAAGCGAATACGAAGGAGGTGCCCAATCATGGAAGGGGGGCGGGACGGGAGGCAGGTGGGAAATACAGCTGGGGAAATGGAAACCCGGAGTGAGACACACTGCAAGGAGCGTCTGGTGGCTCAAACAGAGGGCAAAATGGTCAGATGCGGGCTCACGCGGGGCATCCTCACATGGGTCCAGTGGAAAGTGACCCCAACGGTGTGCAGCAGGTCGCTATACCAAGCGAATACGAAGGAGGTGCCCAATCATGGAAGGGGGGCGGGACGGGAGGCAGGTGGGAAACACAGATGGGGAAAGGGGTGCCGGAGGGAGACATGCTGCAAGGAGGGCCTGGGGGCTCAAACAGAGGGCAAAATGGTTGGATGCGGGCCCACAAGTGTTTTAGCAGGGGCAGGCTCACCTGGGTACAATGGAAAGTGACCCCAAAGATGTGCAGCAGGTCGCTACATCAAGTGACCACGACGGGAGTGCCCAATGAGGGAAGGGGGGTGGGCATGGATGCGGGAGGAAAACACAGATGGGCAAATGGGTGCAGTGAGAGAGACGCGCTGCAAGGAGTGCCTGGGGGCTCAAACAGAGGGCAAAATGGTTGGATGCGGGCTCACAAGGGTCTCAGCAGAAGCAGGCTCACCTGGGTCTGGCGGAAAGTGACCCAAACGGTGTGCAGCAGGTCGCTACACCAAGCGACCACGAAGGAAGTGCCCAATCAGGGAGGGGGGCAGGCCGGTAGGCAGGAAGGAAACACAGATTGGGAAATGGGTGCCGGGAGGGAGACGCGCTGCAAAGAGGGTCTGGGGGCTCAAACAGAGGGCAAAGTGGTCAGGTGTGGGCTCACAAGGGTCTTAGCAGGGGCAGGCTCACCTGGGTCTGGTGGAAAGTGACACGAACGGTGTACAGCAGGTTGCTACACCAATCGACCATGAAGGAAGTGCCCGATCAGGGAAGGTGGGCAGGTGGAAGGTGGGAGGGAAACACAGATGGGGACATGGGTGCCGGGAGGGTGACGCTCTGCAAGGAAGGCCTGCAGGATCAAAGGCAAAATGGGCGGATGCAGGCTCACAAGGGTCTCAGCAGGGGCAGGCTAACCTGGGTCCGGTGGAAAGTGACCCCAACGGTATGCAGCAGGTCGCTACACCAAGCAACCATGAACGAAGTGCCCAATCAGGGAAGGGGGTGGCCGGAGGGTGAGAGGGAAACACAGATGGGGAAATGGGTGCCGGAGGGAGACGCGCTGCAAGGAGGGCCTGGGGGCTCAAACTGAGGGCAAAATGGTCCGATGCGGGCCCACAAGGGTCTCAGCAGAGGCAGGCTCACCTGCGTCTGGTGGAAAGTAACCCCAACGGTGTGCAGAAGGTCGCTACACCAAGTGACCATGAAGGAAGTGCCCAATCAGGGAAGGGGGGCAGGTCGGGAGGTGGGAGGGAAACACAGATGGGAAAGTGGGTGCCGGGAGGGAGACGCGCTGCAAGGTGGGCCTGTGGGCTCAAACAGAAGGCAAAATCATCAGATGCGGACAGGCTCACCTGGGTCCTGTGGAAAGTGACCCCAACGGTATGCAGCAGGTCGCTACACCAAGTGACCATGAAGGAAGTGCCCAATCAGGGAAGGGGGGTGGCCCGGGAGACGGGAGGGAAACACAGATGGGAAAATGGGTGCCCGGAGGCAGACGTGGTGCAAGGAGGGACTTGGGGATCAAATAGAGGGCAAAATGGTTGGATGCGGGCTCACAAGGGTCTCACCAGGGGCAGGCTCACCTAGGTCCAGTGGAAAGTCGGGTTTAAATAGGCGGCACATAAACAGGTTTATGATAGGGAATGACTCAAACTCCAATCAAAGTATTTTAGGTGCTAGGTGAAAAAGGATTACCATGGTATATATGTGAAAAGTAGACTAGTCTGTCTGTCTGTGTGTAGTGTATTTTGTAAATTAAAAAAGGTGTCGAAAATCGACAAGAATAAGCTGTGTAAAGTTGAAGTAGATATAAAAAGTTATTGCCTATTTTAGGTCATTGTCGGTGCTGACCGAAAAATATGTTGAGATTATTAAGAAATAGAGGCTTTGAGCCGCGACGGTTGGCGCATGCTCATCTTTGTTATTTTTCTGAAAATGTATCTTTGTAAATGATTGTAAGTATTTACAGTCAATTGAGACTTGTCACAATGGCAGATATTACTCTGCTGATGCACCTGTGTAAAACACGGCCAAAAAACATGCCTAAACTCAAACTGTATAGTGCGGAATGGGTAAAGGGTACAGCAGATAAAATGTTCATGCCATGACCACAAGGGGGATTGCTGTTGAAGGCAGTATTGCAACACATGACCACATGCTTGCACGCTGCATACACGGGGAAGACATTGGAGAAAAGATTAGCTATTTTAGAGCTCTGGAACATGTACCAGGAGGAGCGGGAGGACCTGCCGCCTGAGGAATGGATGCTTAACCAGCATAAGGAGGAAGGTAACGAGCCTTCTGCTCCCCTTACCTAGCCGGAAGTAAACAGCGATAGTACAGAAGACATAGGATTGTATCCATTAAAGGAAATAAAAGCAGCCACAGGGTATAGTAATCCGATATATGAACCGCCTGCTTATAGCAGTGACAATCGTCCAGAAGAGACTAGAAAAAACAAGGAAATCTTTAAGATCTTGCAGAACAAGGAGGAGAAGAGCGAATGATTGAATGTAACCACAGACTTAGAACGAAAAATTATGATAGGGAAAGGAGCAAAGGATAAAGCTGATGAGGTAACAATCTTACAGAACGAATGGAAAAAGTATCGAGGAAGTCAGCCAAAGGAAAGATCAAGACGAACTGGATAAAAAAGATAGAAAGGGAACGAGAAAAGAGACAGAAAGAGGATCAACATAAGAGAAAGAATAGAGAGAGAGATGAGAACAGATATGTGAGGAAGAACAGCAAAATAAAGAAGAAAGGACGGGGGAGCAAAAGAAATATGACAACAGGCATAGAGCAATCAAAGAATGAGATAGGCAAGAAAGGAAGAGAGAAGAGGAAGAAGCACAGAAATGAATCGATAAGAGGATGCAAAGATGAAGGGAAGAAGAAGAACGTAGAGCGAACAAAAGAAGGAAGAGAAAAGACACAAAGGTGATCAGGAACCAAGCGAGAAAGTGAAGAGAATTAGATGAAGAAATGGAGCGAATAAGGAAACAGATGGAGAGCGATATGAATCGCATTCAGAAAGAGTTGATGGAACCGAGTCCAGTGATATCATGGGGCAATAAAGAAGAGTTCCTCCCGGGACCAGGGAACAACGTCAGGTCTGTATAGGGTAGCCCTAGAAGAGAATTGTGACTTAGAGAACATCGGAGATAGGATCGATAAAGCCTATCAAGACTTGAAATAAAGTCCCTGTTCTTCCAATCACAAAGCAACAAAAAAGACCTGTTTAGTCTTGAGCATAGAGCCTTGTCCTTAGACAGGCTGACTTTAGATAAGGGTGAAGGGGATGAGAGCCACACTAGCTGGGGGCTAGATATATCAGACAAAGAGAGAGACACCTTCTGCTGGGAGGAGGGAGGAATTGTATGCGGTTCGAGGGATGTCTGCAGGCAGACAAGGATGTGAGATGTTCTGATCTAGAACAGCTTAAAGATATGACGTTAGATCCTACAGCATATCCAGAGTGTCCTAAAGGACAATCACATAGCGAGAAAGGAGAGTCAACACCATATGTGAGCAGACTGAGGCCATTGCCAGGTAGAACTCCATCAGGAACCATTCTCCCCACTATGGATAGGCAGAAAATGGGAGCCGATTGGGGATTTGGGTCCACGCAGTTCCCTTTATTGTAGAAAGGAGGGGCCAGACTGCAGTAGATTCCATGACCACAAATGGATAAGGATAACTTAAGGTGTAACCTTCCCAGTTTTATGGCGGGTACAGGAAAATGGATCCATGAGTTAGAGAAAATGACAGGGGGAAATACTGTAGCAATAGGGGACATTAAGGGTCTCCTAGCAGCTATTCATTGGGAAAGAGCTGATGACATTTGGACGAGAGCAGGTTATTCAAGTGTCACGGCACAGAACCCATCGCACGATGGAGCACCATTTAACAATTGTAGAGCAGATGTCTGGAGAGTGCTTAGGGTACAGTATCCTGACACATCAGACATGGATGCAATTATGGCACGTAAGATGAAAGATGATGATGATCCGCTTGCTTGCATTCAAAGTATTCAGGAATGGTGGACTCTTGAAACATGGGAACCGTGGGAAAAAACAGAGTATTTTACCGCATTTTATGTCAGGGATTGCCAGACCAAGTACAGAGACAGCTCAAGAAACTAGTGGGAAATGAAAGCAAAACTATGGGCAGAAATACAGTTGATCATAGTGCATCACTGTCGGCTGTTGCAAGAGAAAATCAGGAAGATTCTAGAAAACTTGAGCAAACCAAGTTAGTTCAGAAGAAATTGTCAAAATATGCCATAGAAGGGGTGGTATTGACAAGCGGAGAAGGATTGGGAATGCAGCAAGCAGTGGGTGCATATCAGCCAATTAATCAGTGCCAAACGGATCAAGGGTTTGTACCACGAGGCAGAGGAATGGGCTACAGAGGAAGGGGTGGTTTTCAGAACAATCAGGGCAGTTTCCAGAATATGCAGAATGATAATCACAATGTGCAAGGAGGATTTAACCAAGGCGGACAAATCAGAAGAGCTCCTCCTGTATGTTGGACATGTGGGATGACAGGGCACATTGCGCGCATGTGTGGAAGCCAAGGGTATATACAGAATGGGCAATTCTCAAGAGGGGGGACAGCTTATCCTCCAGCATATATCTCTCAAGCTAGGGATGGGTTTGCCCAAGATCAGACAGTGTATCAAGCACAAGTGCAGTGAATGCAACAGGCATTGCAGCCAAAGCAAGCACCATTGAATCCACCGCAAGGACAGTCGCAGCAAGCACCCATGCAGATGCAGAAAAATGCAAACACGGGACAATTATTTACACCTAGAGTAGGGGTGTCACTGTGGTGGGAGGAAGGTCTTTCACGGGTATGGGGATATGCATGGATCCACAATAGGACAGCTCACAGGGCGACTTGATGTGTTCAGTACTATCATAACACCAGACCACCAAGAGGAACCAGGGTTGATGTGACGATAGGAGGCAGATCTTATTCTTGTTTAGTAGACACTGGGGCTACTCGTTCATGTATACGAGAGGGAAAATACCCAATGTCGGGAAATGCCATGAATACTCAAGGATTCTCTGGAGCTACGAGTCGAGTTCCTTTCACTGACGAATTACCAGTCTCTATAGGATAGTGTGACATATCTGTTCCACTATTGTATTCAAGGCAGAAACCAGTTAACATTCTAGGACGGGACTTAATGAAGAAGCTTAACATGAAGATTTCTTTCACTGATGAAGTCATTGTGTGCTCAACTCCAAGGATACATTATATATATTATATTAATGTCAGTGCGTTTATATTGGTGTTAACAGGGCAAATGGCTCTGCGAGGAATGCCACTGGAACCAGAAGTCTTTCTTTATGGCGTACACATTTTGCTGACTTGGCTACCCGGCTTCATGGGAAAGATTGTGAGAATACCTGATGAATTTATGTTCAGGCCACAGATACCTATGGACAAAGAGGGGGGGCAGTCTATTCCCCTAGAGTTAAATGCAGCCATAATGCGAGGGGAAATGGCCATGCTCGAAGGAACAGATGATGAGGGCAGGCCATGGAGAACAGTGGTTGCCATTGGGGAAGGGTATAGACTGACTGACGTCACAGACGAAGAAATGTTTAGAGATGATCCATAGGCCGATGAACTAATTATCAAGATGAGTATTACATAGTGGATCAGAATAGAGAAAAGAGAGATCCCACCGCGAATGGTAATAGTGCGGCAGCATGCAGCATTTTTTATGAAGATTTGGTAAAAGTGGTAAACTCTTTATGGACTACAGGCCCTTATGACGTAGGCCTATTGAAGGAGGTAGGGGAGGTTAAGATTAAGTTGAAGCCAGGAGCAATTTTACCTCGAGCAAGACTGTACCCCATGTCCTGAGATGTGGATGAGGGTATTTCTAAGACTATTTCAGCCCTAATAGAACAAGGTATCTTAATGAGGTCAGAGTCACTGTGCAATACCACGCTGTATCCAATGAAAAAATCTAAGGGAGGGTCGTGGAGATTCATACAAGAAATGAGAATGATGAACCAAATTCTAGAGGCATCCGGCAACAAAATCATGTAGTATCCCAGCAGAAATACGATATTTCACGGAGATTGACTTGAAAAATGTGTTTTTCTCAATCCTGTTGCATAAGGAGTCCCAAGACCTTACGTCATTAAAGTTTTGCCAAACTAGACTGAAAAGTACTTGTTTGCCCCAAGGCTACTGTGAGTCTCCATCGATCTTTCATAGGGTCCTCCAGATGGACTTAGGCAATATTGATTTGAAAAATGTTTTGATACAGTACGTAGATGATATTTTGGTTTGTAGCACAACAGAAGATGAGTGCAGACAAGACTCAATTCAGTTAATGACTATCCTGACAGACACGGGATATAAGGTAGACAAAGAGAAGTTGCAGTATTATCAAGAGAAGTGTTGTGTATAAGCCAGTTGATTTCACATGAGGGAAAGAGGGGCACACCTGAGAGAGCTGAACCAATCATGGAAACAGCAAAACCGCACACGATAAAAAACACATGCAACATTTTTTGGGATTATGCAACTATGGTAGAGACACAAGACCCCTTTTGCAGGGTCCAAAGAAAGC
The DNA here is from genome assembly GCF_040938575.1 of Ambystoma mexicanum. Taxonomy (NCBI): domain Eukaryota; kingdom Metazoa; phylum Chordata; class Amphibia; order Caudata; family Ambystomatidae; genus Ambystoma; species Ambystoma mexicanum. Next base: position 288,805,545 of record NC_090941.1, on the reverse strand, counting down.
ACAAGTGAATAAGGAAAAAATTGAATGGACTGAGGAAATGGAGGATGGGTTTGAAGAGTTGAAGAAAGCAATTTGTGCAGCTCCAGTTTTATGAATTCCCGATTATGATGAGGAGTTCTTTTTATTTTTGCACACAAATGGGACAGCCGGGACAGCAGTGCTTACACAGAGAACTACACTAAGGTATAAACCTCTCGCATATTATAGTGGGATTATGGATCCAGTTATAAAAGGACACTTTCCTTGCGAACAGTCGCTGGCAGCTGTCGGGTTCGCAATCGAGAAGTCTACCAGTATTGTGATGGGGTGTTCTATGACACTCTTAGTGGAGCATGCTTTGTTTGCCATTTTGGAAAAACCTAAGGGTACAGCGACATCTCAGAGAGCTCCTGCATATGAGGTGGGTGTATCGAATCCAAATAGTTAGGTGTAAAATAGTGAACCCTGCCACTTTTGTAGATGAGCATGTGGCAGAGGGTGAACATGTACACAATTGGGCAAACTACAAAGAATTCTACGACGACATCCACGAGTAAAGGAAAATGCATTAGCAGTCAGGGAGATTCTCTTTATTGATGGTTCTTTGAACATGTATCAAACTAGTGGGCAAATGCATTCTGGCTCAGCTGTGATGAGACACAGCAATTGAGGAATTTGAAGTTTTAGCAAGTGCAAGGCTACTGTCTCACTTTTCAGCACACATAGCAGAATTGGTGGCACTTTTGCACTTGAAAATCATGCAGGAAGTGACAGTGTACTGTGACTCCGCCTATGTGACATCAACCATGCACGCAGAGCTAGCACGTTGGAAAAGGAGGGTCTACCTCCGAGCGGATGCCACTCCAGTGCAACACACAGCATTATTGAACAAGCTAATTAAGGAACTACAACTCCCAGTAGCCATTGCAATAGTTAAATGCACAACACTTACTAAGCAAACTGACTTTATCTCTCGCGGGTACAAAGCTGCAGATGTAGAGGCCAAGCGGGTTCTGTATTGACTAGATATTTCAGGTTTTGATACTCCAGATGTAATGGAAAAAGTAGTCATGATTATGACAATAAATTAAGGGTTTAATCATTTATCAACAACACAGTTGATGGAAGTTCAAGGTAGTGCACCACAGGAAGAGCAAGAGTTGTAGAAACAAAGGGGGTGCACCTTGTCCCCCTCTGAAGCATTGTGGTGACAGGACAACACTGGAAAGCCGGTGATGCCAGTAGCATTGTTAACGGTAGTGCTTGAACAGCTGCACTACCCTGCACATGTGACTAGGGAAAGCCCTGCAGCAACTATTGTGGAGGACTGGTTTGTACTGAACCTGTTAGATCACGTTGCATTTTATGTAGTAAATTGCATCATATATCAAATGTTTACCGCTGGGCATACATTGTGAATGATCAGAAGAGTGATTCCTCAACCAAATGGTCCTTTTCAGCATTTACATATTGATTATGTTGACATGCTGCAAGTATGTAATGCATACAGGTTTATGATAGTGGTGGTAAATCCCTTTTCCTGGTGGATCGAAGCAGGTCCTTGCACACACCCTGATGCCACTTGCGCAGCAAAGTTTTTAGTCCAAGAAGTCGTTCTCAGATGGGGAGTATGTGAGATGCTGAGATCTGACAATGGGCCCCATTTTGTTAATGAAGTATTTGAACAGATGAGCCTATTGTTAAGTATAAAACACAGGTTTTCTTCTGCTTATCACCCACAAGCGAATGAAATATGTGAGAGACTCAACGGTCTCCTTAAAGAGAGAATAGCAAAGCTCAAATTGACACTGAAGAAGGGATGGCTGTATTGCCGGCCCCTTGCATTATATGCATTAAGTAATCAGCCTGGGTCAGACCACCACCTCACACCCCACCTCACACCTTTGTCTCCTCCATCGAGAAACAGAAGTGATGCCGAGAAGACAGCAGAAATGTTAGGAAATGAGTTACGTGCTTATTTGAAATGTAGGACCGCTAGTATCTCAAACGCAAGGTGGTCGGTCTCAGTATACAGATGAAGAACATTCAGCAACCATAGCTCAAGAACTATTACATGTACCTAGACCTTTTATTGGAGATCCAGTCCTACTAAGAAATTTCACCAGGAAGTGGCACGAGCCATGCTTTAGTGGTCCCTATATTGTGGAAAACATGACTCCCTTGGCAGTAAAAGCCCAAGAATGATGCGCTTAGATCCATTTAAGTGACATAAAGCGATATGCTGGTGAGAACGACGCACCCCCCAACTATCGATTTGGAAGCAAGACAAGGAGAAGAAGTTCGGCATGTGCAGACCTGATCGAGGATGAGGAAGAAGGAAGCTAAGGCTGCTGATTAAATAAATGCAAGTGTGCATTTGGACTGTGGCTCACCCCAGACACTCTTTATAGATATTATAGCAGGAGTACAAATTCAGTTCTTGGGTCACAGTAATCTTTTGAATTGCACTTTAGAAAGTGTTGACGTACTCTAAATGTGCCAAACCTAGAGTTTGAATTTCACGACAGGATACATGAGCAGTTTCCAGACTCGTTTCTCACTGAGTTTCTGTTTGGTTAATTCTATGGTCCTGACAGATGCCGATGCCCGTAGGGTCCTTCTCGCTGTTTTTGTTTTCATTCTTTGAGCTTATTCTGCTGTTGTCAGGTGCAGTGTTAATATATTCACTTTTTATTGCATGATCCTAAATATGGCCCTGCAATCAGGAGGCTGCTTATGGCAATAGTTGAACAGATCCTGCAGTTACCAGATCATTTAACGGAGTTGCCCGATTAAAAGGGTTTTTTCCTTCCTTAAAGCAGTACACAAGCACAATGAGGAACGTCGAACATGGTACACTTTTGGAAAGTGAGCAAACTCAATGATGTGTGGAGAATCATAATTGGTAGGGACTCATGTACTGGTGCATAATATAAGCATACTCAGCATTTATTGTTGTTTTCCAGATTCTTTTGGTCCATGCTCTTTATTTTATTGGCCCAAGCAAGTTAGAAATCCCTTTGATTCTTCCCACTCCAGTGACTCTCACAGAAGTGTCCATCTCTGAAAGACCAAGACCATTTGTGATTTTCCCCACTCCAGTAGCTCATGTAAGGTTGCCTATTGCTAAAGCAAATGTACCAATGATCTGCCCTGTAGGGAAGACCATTACTGGTATTCTTCTGAAATATTATGCAAGCACTCATTTTACAAGAAGGAGACACAGAAGCACAGAGGAAGATGATAATGGGATAAACACACACTTAGATAGCACAGCACACCTGGGTAATAACGTGTGGTATCAGCACATGAAAAAGGTGGGAGAGAGGACATCTAAAGAGAGTTGCTACGTTTGTGCTCTCATACCTTATGCCATGACTGCAGCCCAAACATTAATTGCCAGAGAAATCCCGGAATACGATGCCAGATGTCTCGTTTACCTTGCAGCATGCAAGACAAGAGGCCAGTTTCAAGGGAATTGGGCCACTTTGCGATGGAGATCGAGATGGTTGTTCCCATTCCAGGATGATTATATTAAGACTAAGCAAATGGAAAAGGAGCCTGCATGGAAAAGCAAGATGTTTGGGTATTCAGGGACAGGACAGGATGAAGTGGCCGTAGAAGAAATGAAGAGAATGGACTGTTCTGACAAAGAAGAAAGTCTTGGGCACCTGGATGCTGGGAACAAACCCAAATGTATTTCTATGGACGTGTGAGAACAGAAAGGATGGGAAGAGAGACTGATGTCCTATCCGTCTCATCTATTGAAGTCAGAATACGTACTAGAAGTACAAAAGGTGAATGATGAGTGTATAAAGTCATGGGCTGAACATGCTTAATTGCTGACATGGGTAGAAAATGAATCAGATCCAATGACGGTGAACCCATTGATAAATGCAACATTGTGCCTCCAGAGAAAAGGAAAAAGGTACATGGGAGCTAATGTAATGTTCAACACTACAGTTGATGTCTCTAAAATGGGAGCAGGGACAGCTGTCCTAATGGATCTAATTTGGGCCTCTGGATCGAGCACCTATTTGAAATTACCCAAGGATTGGGGAGGAACATGCTCTATAGTATTTGCTCATGTTCCAGCGTTACAAAAATTGACCTAAACATTGGAGAGTTTCAAAAAGCAGATGCTCACATGTGGAAGAGGAGATCCGTTGGATTTCTCAATGGAAAAAAAAGGGAGAATTACATTTCAGCGAAGGCCATAAAAGCCTTTGACTCTATCCCGTATGAACACAGGTTGTTCAGTCAAACTGCTGCAGTATTCATGACTATCTTTATGCAAAGAAACCAGATGATGTCAATTGCAAAGTGATTGCAAATCACTCGCTGGGAGCTCCTGCAGACGATCAACACTACCATAAAGGGATTTAACGCTATGAAGGTAAAATTGAGAGCCATAAGATTGATGACCCTCCAGAGAAGTTATGTCCTGGACATGACTACAGCCATGGATGGAGGTGTTTGTGCTAAAATCGGAGAATCATGTGGCACATTTATACCTCACGATGACAAGAATGGGACTTTGACAGAGACCATAACGTTGCTAACAAACTTGCACACCAAGATGGAAGATGAAGTGGAATATATTGCAGATGACAGTTGGTTTGCATCGATCTTCTCATAGGTTCCACAATGAATGGTGAATATCTTCAAGTTTCTCAGAGCACTATTGGTGATGATCAAGTTTAGATTCTGTGTGATCAGAATAACAATCACGCAGTGTAAGAAGACAGCAAAGAAAGCAGTAGGAATGAAGATCATGATCAATGTCGAGTCTGGGTTTGAACCCAAGGAGTTGACAGATGAAGAAATCTGAAAATATATAGAAACAAGCATCCTAACACCTGAGGAAACAAAGTTCCTGTATCCAAGGAACCACAAGAAGTATGTGGGAGGAATGAGCTATTGCAGCTCGAATGGACAATGTAGCCACATGACCTGCAGATTTAATGAACATGTTAAATCTGCAGGATCTCTGAAAGGAGTAATGAAGGTATGGATTCCAAAGAAGCACTTTATCAGACAAGGATGCCTAGATGTGAAGATTGATGGGAGAGTGGCCGATAAATCAACCAGAGGGGGGAGTGTGGAGCAGGTGCCAAATGCCTCTACTGGAAATCCCACCCCATCTTGCCTATATGTTGGGAACCGGAAAGTGAGACAAGCAAAACCCCAGTAATGATACATATAACACAAAAAACCTTTGAGACAAGGTATTCATTGAGAAAACCATTCTTCATGTATGCTCGGAGAGCTGAAGTCCTCTTGGGAGCGATCCCGGAAAAAGTGTTAAGATATGAATGAAAGAGGAGATTGGTGACGTCACATGAAGCAAAGAAGACACGCCAAGAAGAGATGCCAAGAGAGAAGCGAATGAACCGTATAGAATCTGATGACAAAGTAAAGAATCGAGTAACATTTCATGTGCAGAATGAAGATTGCACATGTAAAAAGCACTAAAGAATATGCAAATCGCTTTATAACTGTATAGATACTGCAATGCAAGTAGACTAAGTAACCATGAAGGCTGGCTATACGTAGTGGATAGACTGCAGGCGGTTGCCGCCAATTTATATACGTGTATAGAATATGGATGTTCCACATGGCATTTTAGCAAACCAGGACCTCAGTAACAAAAAGGCTGAAAGTGTGGCACAGTAGGGAAAGGCAGCTGAAGATGGAGGAAGAATCGAGAAGGTTGTCTGGCCCTGTGTCAAAGGTTGAGGCAGCCAAGAAACTGGTTATCTTTTCAAGAAGATACAATGAACATGAGAAGCAAGGCAAGCTCCTGTTGAGGTGCAAAGGAAAAACACTATGAGTGCCAAGTGTTATTAATTTGATAGCATTAAATGCAAAGAAGGAGCTAAAAACATGGTCTCCTGTCACATGGGATAGATAGAAATAGACGTTGGGCAAGCTACACCGAGACTGACGATAAACGTGCTCACACTCCCTTCTATTCTCAGGTGCAGTGATACGTTGCAATGCCGAGTTCAAAGACAATTTTACTGGCAGACAGCAGGAGTGATGATGGATGGTGGGCTAATTGGGTGGGGAGGCATGGTCAAGTCCACCCACAAGCACCTGGGGTATCGGCTTGTGTGCTGCTGGTGAGCGGATTATTCCAGAAAGGTACAAGAGTGCCAACCATTTATCGAGGGCCACGTAGCAAAGAGCTCTATAGTTTGTGAGCCAATGAAATGTTGTGTATTTGATGACAATGAAGATGACTTGCACTAGGGGTGGGCATAGCTGTCCACCTGACTATAAAGACCCAATCATAGTCCGATCCCCCATAGAAAGTATACTTAGATGTCCCCTGTAGACCAACCACAGTCCCAACTACACTTAGTTTGCCACTTAGTATGACATAAAAGATGATGGGTTTTTGCTATAAAAGTGTATTTGTTCATGTAAAACTTTGAGAGATATGGTGTGAAACATCCGTAGATCTCTGTTGGACTCCCTGTTTTAGACAATTGATATTAAAACAGCTAAAGTTTGCCAACTTCATGAGTCAGTCTTATCATTGGTGTAAGAGTAAATTCTGCATCCCTATCCATCCAGTCTGTAGAGCTGCTCTTTTGGTTGCACATGTGTCTCTATGTTCCTGGGTATTCCAGACGTTGAGTTGTTGTTTTTTATTGGCTTGCCAGGATTTTAGGGGGGGGCAGAAAGTGCATGGTATTGCTGAGCAGGGTGTGTGAGACAGGTATAGTATTAAGAGATGACACCAACAACAGATTGTGAATTCAACAATATAATATGTATTAAGTATCAGGAAGGATGTAATGCCTAACTTGCCTTATAGCTATAGTGGGTAGTTCCCTACTTAAAGAGACTATGGGTCCGTAAATCCAAATCAATTGTCTGTCTGTGTCAAAACCCATGCTTGCCCTCACATCTAATACAGAAATGTAGTGTACTTGAATGGTGTTCAAAATAGAGTCTAGAGCAATCTCTAGCTCCCTTTTCAAGTTCAGGATACAATTCCAACAATTATAGGTTTCAAATGTTCCTTCGGGACTTGGGTTTCTCCTCTCCAAGTCCCAAGCACACTTGGTTTCAGTTTACAAAGTTCAGAAGGAACTTAGGGTTGCCTTCCCCAAGCTTCATACACTAGTTCACAAAATAATGTTGCAAAGGAGCTTGGGGTTTCCTTCCCCAAGCTTCAAGCACTGGTTCATAAAACAATGTCCCAAAGGCGCCCAGGGATCCCTTCCCCAAGCTTCACTGACTAGTTCACAAAACAATGTTCCAAAGGAGCTCAGAGTTCCCTTCCCCAAACTCCAAGCACTGGTTCACAATGTTCAGCCTTATCTTGTGTCAGGGTTGCTCTACAAATGTTCCTGAATTTGTTGGAGCTACTTGGTCTAGGTGCAGTTAACACGCCACACAGCCCACCCATTACAGGTCACACCACCAGTTACCCTTGCCCCAGCTTTCTTCCACATTGCCTTAGAGGGGTTTGGTAGTTCACAGATAAATGATTTCTCTTTCTTGGCACTTCTTTGTCTCTCTTTTCCATTTTCCACTTTGTCAGCTTTCATTTACAGTCTTTTCACTTTGCATAATGTGAAAAACCAAACGAAGGAGGTCCAATTATACAGAGTTCACTGTGCTATTTACTATAACTTTGCAAAGATAAAACAGTAAGTGTAAATAATTAGAAACAACAGGGGAACAGAACATTTAGCACCCATTGTTAAGTGAAACTTAAACCCCCATCAGACATGAAGCACTCATTCATTTATATAATAAATAAATGATAGTGTTACATAGACATTTTGTCATAAAATGTTCAATAAAGTGTGCATATCAACACCACATAGCCATCGGGTCTGAGATATAAAATGGAAAATCCACAAACAAAAAAGATCATCAAAAACAAGTCATGTAGCTTTCATGCCTGGGCTGGGGACCAGACATGACTTTAATGGCCCGCGAGCCCAAGCTCAGGTTTAAAAGCTATTTGCATCCCGGGATTTCCTGGGGTGCGCATATTTTTCATTTTTTTTCTTCAGTTGGGAGATGAGCTTTGCGTGAGCACATCTCCCGTTGTAGAAAAAAAAATGGAAAGCAGGTTCCAAATGGCCGCTGTCATCAATGTTCGTGGCTGCAGCATTTTATTTTATTTTCACTGTGGGCGGTGAATGCACAATCACGCCAAGTAAAGGCGGACTGTTATAGGTCAATCTGCATTTCCCGGGGGTGAATAATCATTCATTATGTACAAATCTTATTTCTTATGTACATTGTGAACATAGAGATATGGATAAGATGTGACCTCCCCACTTCTGATAAGTCCGTGAATTTTAACAATCCTCCTGTGGGAGACCAGCATGCAAATTTGACAGCTTACTCAAGAAGTAGAAAAAAACATTGGATCTCATTTTGTGCTTCCTGTAACGTAAACAAAATGCATAAAAGCTAGCATGTATGCATTCTGTTTATGTCTTTTTATTTTATTTTTTATTTTATTGCAAATTAGTTTGGCGCCTATGCACAAGTGTTTCCAGGCGCCACAAGACAAACTAGGGGGACTAAATAGCAGTAAAGGTCGTACTAAGCCTTGTGACATTCTTACTGTGCAAGTGTACAGACAAAGAAGTGCAGGGGAGGTTGGAAGTAGGGGGAAAGGGCTTGGAGGTATAGAGGAGCAGCTGCTTACCTCTGCAGGAGACCCTGCCCCCTTTCCTCCCATATGTTGGAGAAATGAGACTGTGCCTGCCGTGTTTGACACCAGCCATTGTGCCAATACCGCAGCATGTGTTCGAAAGAAGCTACCTGTTGAGACAACCTTACCGAATGTATCCCCAAAGTGATGATAACCTAAGGGAGGAACTCCCTGAAGGAATATGAGAAAGAGCACAGAAAGAAGCTAGTGACATAAAATGTACGCACGGCATCCCGAGATCCTGACTGAAGATAATGTATAGATCTTAAAGAAACTAATGACGAAGTAAAGAATCAAGTGAACTTTAAAATACAAAAAAGAAGATTACACATGCACAAAGTACTGCAGAAAATCAACCGATCAATAAATATATAGATGCTGAAACGCAAGGTAGACTAAGTCATCATAGAAGCTGCCTATGCGTAGTGAATAAAACACAGGCAAAGCCGCCATTATATTGAAGCTGGACATCGGTATCATGAATTTAGTAAGCCAGGACCCATGAAGCAGGAAGGGAAAACTGTGTTGCAGCAAGAATAAGCAGAATCCTGGAGCTGAAAGACGAGTCTGTCCGGCCTGGAGTCAAGACTGAAGCAGCCAAGGTCAGCTATCTATTCTGAAAAGGAGAGAACGTGCAGAGGATGAATCTTCCCTTGTTAAGGTTCAAAGAAAGAACACCCAGCCTGCCAAGTTTAATTAATTTAGATAATCTGTGAGTGAGTAGAACCAATAAATAGTGTGCTCTGATCCAGGCAGATAGGCAGGTGAGCTGCGCAGTTAGAGCATGCAGCTTCTATTCCTAACCCCAAAGAACTGAATGAGAAACTGGTAGGTTGGTTCTAGTTGATCTTGCTAGCCTTGAAGTTATAAATGAGTTAATCATATGCTAAGTCAGCACAAGAAAAGATTTATTCTTGAATGCTCGATGAAACACTTAATTCAATATGTTTTTCAACTCTTGGTCTTTGTCAAGGTCTAATGGTTTCATGTGGTATTGAGCCAATTCTGACCCTTGATAGGTTTTTCATTATTGCCATGTAGTATGATGTCACCTCTGATGAATTTTTGGTATGAAGACTGTATTTTATGTAAATATCGCTGAAAGACTGAGCGTACGTCCGTTGATGTTCGTTGTAAACCCCTGTTTTAGATAATTGTTAATAAAACAGTAGTTTGTCATCTTCTTGAGTTGGTTCTGTTATTTGGACTCAGAGTTATTCTTTGTGATCTCATCCATTATATAGAGGAGCAGCCAAATACCTCTGCAGGATGTCCCGCCCCCCTACCACCTATATGCCGGAAGTCAGAAGTCACGCCATGCATAACACTAGTGACTCTGACCATTCCGAGGAGAGTCTTTGAGAAGAGGTATCCACTAAGAAAACCCTATCCCATGAATCCACGTATAGATGACAATCTCTTGTAAGAGATACCCAAAGAAATATGAAGATGAAAGAGAAGTTGGTGATATCACACAAGAGATGAGTCTGACGCACTGAGAAGACTGGCTGGAGAAGAGGATCTATAGACTATATAAAATCTGATGACAAAGTAAAAATCGAGTAAACTTTCATATGTAAAATAAAGATTGCACATGTGAAGAGCACTACAGGAAATGCAAGCTGTTCAATAAATGTACAGATGCAGTAACACAAGTAGACTAAGTGCTCATAGAAGCTGGCTATGCGTAGTGAATAGACTGCAGGTGATGCCGCCATTATATAGAATCTGGACATCGGCGTCACAACATTTGTAATCTTAAACCTATGGAGAAAGAAGGATCAAGAGCTGTGTTTCGCAGCAAGAAAGCAGCTGGATATCGTGGAAAGACCAAAAAAACTGTCTGGCCTGTTGTCAAAGGCTGTAGTGGCCAAGAACTGGTTATCTGTACTTCTAGAACTAGAACAGCAAATGCGAGAAGCTGAGTCAGTCATTGTTAAGGTGCGAAAAAAGAACACCATGAGTGCCAAGTTTATTAATTTAATATAATTGAATGCGTGAAAGGTCGCCGAATTGCGGTCTCCTTTCACATGGGCCACGGATGAAAATAGAAGGTGGGCATGCAGCTCTAGACTTGAGATACAATGTGCTCACACGCCCATACATTCTCAGGAGCAAGGACACTTTGCAAGGCCAAGCCCAACCCCTCATAGGTTTTTCGTAATCGAGCCACTGGTCCTGATGCTATTCCGGCTAACCTCTTCCACTGAAAAACATAGTATAACACCACCGGGCTCCCTCTCCTTTCGAGCTAAACTGGTCCCAGAGAAGGATACCCAATCTGCTGCCCCAACATGGGTGCTACTCCGACCCTGCATATTGTTAACAGGACCTCCCTTGACAAATTCCCAGAATGCCTTTGCATCATTCTGCCTATTAGCCTCCAAGAGAACTTCCCATGCCTAGGCTTCCAACGCTGTTTTCCTTCGCTCAAGCGCCCTACGATATTCAGAGCACGCTCGGATGATGTTACACATGTCTGGCAATGGGCATTTCCGGGAATTTAACACTGCTAGTTTTGCTGACATACAGTCCCGATCAAACCAGCCCCTCGTCACAACACCCGCTTTACATTTCGGTTCCACCAAAAGAAAAATAGTTAGAGCCTCCAAGATGGCCATGTAGAGACCCACCACTTCCTGAGGGTCAGCTGAATTCTCATGGATTCCCATAATTTCCACTTTTAGCCGGGCCAGTATTTTTAAGTGTACACCAGAAACCTGAATTTCCACCACTTAATACTCCTAAGGGACACAGCATCCATTTCAACTTGGTATGGTAGGCCATACGATCGCTCCGGCCCCAATCCAGGCCACTAGTAGTTAAAACCAGGAAGTAATGATCACTGTTACCTACTCTGGGCACTTCAAAACTCAAAATATTTTCCCAAATATCCAGTTATAGGCAAAAGTAATCAATATAGAGGAACCCAAGTGATTGTTAAAGGTGCGTTTCCCTGGGATGTCTGGGTTAATATGCCGATTCACAGATCTCATACCCCATTCAATCAGTCTGGCAGTCCATTGGAAGCCCCTTGTGCATGCCCTAGTGTCCTCTATTTGAGGATGCAAAACCTGTAAAAGATGATCTTCCATGGGTTTAAGGAGATCTGTTGCTAAACCACACCCCATTTTGTTATTAAACACCTCCCCAAATTAATCTGTGCTGAGTCCCTCCTTTGTTTAGCCAGGACATATCCAAAAAGTCCTTTACCATACTCCATTGGTCTCCCTCTACCTTATAGGGGCAGTTGTAGAGGTTTAGGACATCAAACCTTTCATTACCTGGTGGTTAAAACCTTAAGAGTTGAAGAAAATCCTTATGGGTCTCTACAACCTCCACCCCACAGGGCAGTGAAGCCTTGACCATTACAACCAGACCCCATAGCTTCTCCCACTCTTATTATTTTGGGCCAGAATACCATAAGAGGCATAACCATCCAATAATGGAATCTCTAGGTCCCAAGTCTCCGGTAAAAGGATGATCTCGTGATGCTGCAAACATTCCCAGTTCTCAGCCAGCTTCAATTTCCCCCTTTAGCCAGCTATATTCCAAGAGACAATCTTGACCTCGGAGCAGCCACGGGTAGGCCATGTCCACTACCTGGCATGCTCACTGGTGCCCCCTCTGTAGTCAGAGGCGAGGCAGATCCCCAGTCAATCCTGCTCATCTAAAGAAGATAAGGGCTAAAATGGGTTCCTAAGCACCCAACCCCTAGCGGGTTCCCCCCTCCCCGGACTTTGGGGATTGCTACTACTCACAGTCTATTCTATTCTATAGTATTTTTGTGAAGGGCAAACTCTGCCACAGGCCACAGAGCGCTGTACGAAGGCGGGAAAAATGTTTTAGCATCTACTTGTGCACCCTTCGTCTCCCATTCTAAAATACCCAACTAGATTCCTTTCCCATACGGGCCCCTGGCAAAACTACCAGCAGCCCTGCTTGAGCATAAAAATAATCCAAACCCACAAGCCTACTAGCCAATTTCGACCCATTTGCCCTTAGGCCTCTTGTTAAATTAGAGGTCATCAAATGCCTGGCAATTAAAGAATTGGAAAAAGAGTCCACAATACAATCCCCCTCGACTGATTTTCTAGTGGGACTCTTCTGGCCATTATAACCTGATTCAGGTCTATACTAGGGCTCATCATGTTATAATGAATCCAGTGCGTGGCCTTATTCATCAGGGATGTGGTGGTTTCAAATACTCTCTTCGGCAAGCCCTGAACTCCCATTATCACCCCCACCAAGTGTGCTGCCGCCGGTGGAAGGATTGACACTGTCGGCTCCCCGCAGACCCACCATACCTCGGCAGTATTCACCAAGGCACCCTGTAAGGGATGGGTTCTACCTGCAGCTATTGCACTCGGGCCAATCCATCTTCTGATTGGTTTAACACCACCACCTGGGAATGGAGAGCCGCCAGATACCACTCCCTCCATACAACCCTGACATTCATCATTCATCACTATTGACGTAGAAAGCCCTTGCCCTATCCTTCCCTTCTCACTGGCATGACTGAGTTCTTCCACTCTCAGTTTTAGGTCTCTAATGGAGTCAGCCAGTATCGCTAAGATGTTCATGACCCCATTTTTAAAAGACTGGAGAAGGCCATGAGTAGCCTCCATATTTTCCATCTATTTGGCCTCCACAGACAATTCGCTAGGCAAAGCTCCAGATTTCAGGGCCAAAGGTTGGAAGAGGAGCTTCAGTTTTATATCGAACAGGGATTCTAACCCAGTCTTATCGTGCTCCAATGCTGTCGAGGCTGATGAGGTGTCCCCCAAAGAGAGGACATCCCCCTGCACGTCCATTTCTCCCCCAAAGTACAGAAATATTCATAAGAGGAAATAGAAAAGTGAAGTGTACAGTGTGCAAAGTGCAAAGAACAATATGCAATATGCAATGTGCAAAATATCTACTGCAAATTAAATAGACACTGATATGGCACCCGTATAATAACCACCTTGATTAGTATAGATTGACAAAGAGTACCTTCCTTTCCCTACTACTAACAATACATCATGATAGACAGAGGCCAAATATATTAAAATTATCAAGCACAATTAATAAAAATGTAAAAGGATGGTGCACAAATAGTATTTAGATACAATCAAAACTCTAATAACTATTTGAGATCAATACAAGGGCATTAAAGTATTAATTCTCCACAGAAAATTAGTATGAGTAAAAAAAGAGAAGTCCACTTAATTCACACTCAATTAACACTCAATTAGCGGCCCTCAAGTCCAAAAGCAGGTCCGCTAGAAAGAGGTAGCACTGCCACTGAAAAAAACACCAAGTCCACCACTCGTAGCCACTGCAATAATTACGGGGAGAGACACTCACAAGGAGGCTCACAGCCCTTATAAAGCAGTTAGTAGTCAAATAAAAAGATGCCCAATGGTCCAGGTCCAAGATCCAGGTCGGTGCCAGGCTCACCAAGTTGGAAAACAATACACCAAGTGCAAAGACTGGAAGCACAAGCCAAAGTGTAGATATTAAAAAGTTCTGGATAAACTGCTTCCTGCTTACCTATTTTGCAACCAGCCCTTATGAGCAACAGCAGAACGGAAAGGCAGAGGACCGGCCGAGGGCACGGCATGCCCGAAGGCTTGAGGAGTCGACAGAGTCCGTCTCTTCCCTCTGCCCCTTTCGTCTCTTAAAATCAATGTAGGTTTTAAGTTACAAATCAATCCTTTGCATGGGTATGGTGCGAGACTGACCATAGTAGTTACGCTAACAGAGGAGTACCAATAGTACCAATAGTAAACCGAAGCAGGTTTCTTGCTCAGATAATGGCACCCAGCACTCAATAAAGACCGAGAAAGGAGGCAAAAAGCAAACACTCAGCTTAGCACAGGCACAGTCCATACTTTCCGTTAGAGTTAGAGTTGCGTTTGCTACTGCAGCTTAAACAAGAAAGTACCTGCCCATGTGGCCGCCAGGTGGGTCCAATCAGCTGGATCTGTAAGCAGAGGCACACATGTTATCAAAGTTAGCAGTAAGTGGGCACATCCAGCACACTGCAACACACTCTGCTGTGTGGACCGCAAGTCCAGCAAGGACAACAAGGATTCAGCTGGACTCTGCTCAGAGTTAATGAATATATGTAAATGACTCTTCCTCTGACCATAAACACGGAAAGCAGACCGTGGCAGCAACAAAAGTCCAAGGACAACAAGGACTCAGCTGGAGAACTTTTTCTCAGCGAAATCGATAGAAACGTTTGGTGCTATTCCATATGAGCACAGGTTGTTTAGCCAAACTTCAGCAATCTTCACAACTATCTTTATGCCAGGGATCCAGATGATGGCCAATGTGAAGTGGTTGTAAATCACTTACTGGGAGCTCCTACAGACTATCAACACTGCCATAAACGGATTCAATGCCAGCAAAAAAGAATTGAGGTTCATACGACTGATGACCCTGCAGAATAGGTATGTCCTCGACATGATAACGGCGATAGATGGAGGAGTTTGCGCCAAAATCAGGCCCTCATGTTGCACTTTCATACCTTCTCATGATGACGAGAATGGGACCTTGATAGAGGCCATAGCGTTGCTGATGAAACTGCACGATCAGATGGAAGATGAGACATTGCAGATGACAGTTGGTTTGCATATATGTTTTCATGGATTCCACCGTGGATGGCGAACATCTTCAAGTTTCTTGGAGCAGTGTTGGTGGCGATAATGTTTGGATTCTGCATGATCAGGATAATAATTGCACAGTGCTAGAAGACAGCAAAGGAGGCTGTAGGAATGAAGATCATGATCGATTTTAAATCAGGGTTTGGACCCAAGGAATTGACAGATGATGATATCAGAAGATATGTAGAGGCCAGCATCTTAGCACCTGATGGAACGTAGTTCCTGCATCCAAGAAATCACAAGAAATATGTGGGACGATGGGTCTATTGTAATCCGAATGGACAGTGTAGTTACATGACGCGGAGTGTATATGACCATGTAAAATCATCAGGATCCCTGAAAGGAGTAGTAAAGATTTGGACCCCGAAGAAGCACTTCTTCAAGAGAATAGATCAAAATGTGGAGAGTAATGGAGGAGTGGTTGATGAATCAACCAGAGGGGGGAGTGTAGAGGAGCAGCTAAATGCCTCTGCAGGAAATCCCGCCCCACTCTCACCTATATTCTTGAAGCCAGAAGTTGCTCCATGCGTGACACCAGTGACTGTGACCATTCCGAGGAGAATCTTTGAAAAGAGGTATCAACTCTATCTGATGTATCACGGAAGAGATGACTATCTCTTGGAAGTGATCCCCGAAGGAATATGAAGATGAAAGAGAGGTTGGTGACATCACCCAAGAGATGAGCGTGATGCACTGAGAAGTCTGGCTGGAGAAGAGGATGTACCGACTTTATAGAATCTGATGACTAAGTAAAGAATTGAGTAAACTTTCATATGCAGAATCAAGATTACACGTGTGAAGAGCACTGCAGAAAATGCAAGCTGTTCAATAACTGTACAGATGCAGTAACGCAATTAGATTAAGTGATCATAGACGCTGGCTATACGTAGTGAATAGACTGCACACAGTTCTGCCATTATATAGAATCTGGACGTAAGCGTCACAACTTTAGTAAGCTTAAACCCACAGAGAAAGAAGGACTGAGAGCTCTGTGTCACAGCAAGAAAGCAGCTGGAAATTGTGGAAAGACCGAGAAGGCTGTCTGGCCTGGTGTCAAAGGCTGGAGCGGCCAAGAACTGGTTGTCTATCCTTGAAGAACAGTGAACGTGAGAAGCTGAGTCAGTCCTTGTTAAGGTGCGAAGAAAAAACACCATGAGCGCCAAGCTTATTCATTTAATACAATTTAATGCGAGAAAGGGAGCCAAATTGCGGTCTCCTGTCACATGGGCCACGGATAAAAATAGAAGGTGGGCATGCAGCTCTAGACTTGAGATAAGAGCATGCTCACACTCCCATGTATTCTCAGGAGCAAGGATACTTTGCAAGGCCAAGCCCAAAGGCAATCTGCATGACAGAAGGCATGGGTGATGATGGATGTGGGCTAATTGGGTGGGGAGACGTGGTCAAGTCCACCCATTGACACCAGGCACACAATGAAGAGCCTTATGGTTTGATAGCCAATGATGAACTGTGTGTCAATTAACTGTTGAAGGTGTCTTGCACTAGAGGTGGGCATAGTTTGTCCACCTGACTGTAGAGACCCAATCACAACCCATTCCCATATAGAAAGTATACTTAGATGTTCCCTTTAAGACAACCACAACACCTCGTACATTTTTCTTGTTTCCCACATTGTATGAAAGTGTTGTTTTTTATGAAATGCATCAAGAGATATGCTGTGTCCATTGATGTCGGTTGTAACTCCCTGTTTTAGATAATTGATATTAAAACAGTTAACCAAGTTTTGCCTTCTTCCTGAGTTGGTTTATTTGGTGTAAGAGTTATTCGGCATCCCATCCACTGCACAAGATGCTACCTATTTAAAGGCCATAAGCCAACAATTACATATGCACGTTCCTAAAAGGCCCTAAGCTTAGAAGGGGGAGGAATTGAATGGCAGGAGCGGGAGCCCAGGGGGTTGAGCAAGTGCATGGGGAGCCACAAGGGCAAGTGCCGGGGGAAAGTGGGAGGAGGAGGACAAGGGGGTGGACAGGCTGGATCAGGTTAAGGCTGGTCCTGGAAAGGTGCCCAAACGCAAGTACTGGTAGCGATGCTTGGGGTGACTGGTCAAGGAGGGCCAGGCCCCGGTAAGACTCATTAGGCACTCAGGCACCAGTCTCGGCGCCAGAGGGAAATTAGTACATGAGGGGGAGGGGGAAGGAGGAGGAGAAGAGGAAAGTCTTGAGAGGTTTCTGGAGCTTAAGAAGATCCAGCTCAAGTCTGAGGTGACAAGGAGGCCATTCCAGAGGGATGCTCCTGGTGAGGAAAGGGATTTATCTCCCACTCTCTGCTTGGAAAAGCATCAGACCTGCAGAAAGTTGGAGCAAGAGGACCGAAGAACTCTAGCAGGGAGGTATTTAGGGAGAGAAAGCTGAATGTAGAGAGGTCCCAGGCCCTATACAGCCTTGTGGATGATGCAAAGGGTCTTGAATTTGATTCATGCGGTCACAGGAAGCCAGTGGAGATATTTTAGGGCCGGAGACATGCGGTCCCTGGGTTTGAGGCCAAGGATAGGTCTTGCCACCCTATTTTGGATTTGTTGAAGAGGGCAAAGGGAAGAAAGAGGCAGATTGAGGAAGAAGTCATTGCAGTAGTCCAGCCTAGAGAGAACCAGAGATCTGGAGACATTAAGCTTCTTGGGGGAAGGTGAGGAAAGGGAGAATGCCTCTGAGGAGGTGAAGCTGAAAGTTGGACTTCTTGGCAAAGGTTCCTGATGTGCGAGGAGAAGGAGAGAGAAGAGTCAAAGGTGACCCCGCGTGTTTTTACTTCACAAGAAGGTGAGGGGAGCATACCCAGGGAGGGTGGCCAGAGAGTGGGGGGAGACAGAGAGCATGTGTCCCCATGAGAAGGATCTCTGTCTCCCTGGCATTGAGACAGAGATTGTTAGCAGAGCACCAGGCCTGAATAGCAGCCATGCAATCAGGTATGAGAGAGGAAGGAGAGGACGTAGAAGGGAGCGAGGAGGAGAGCTGAGTGTTATCAGCTTAGCATTGGAAGTGAGGAGAGAAGGTGGAGATCAAGTAGGCCAGAGGGGCAAGATAGCTATTGAAGAGCCATGGCGATAGGAAAAAGCCCAGAGGGACACCACAGGAGGAGAGTAAGGTGGAGGATAGGAACGGGCCCAATTGTACTTGGGAGGGTCAGTTTGAAAGGAAGAAGGTCAACCATACCGGTGCCCGGTCCGTGATGCCAAGGGTATGACAGAGATGATTTATGATGGGTGGCATGATTGACCGTGACAAAGGCAGAAGAAAGATTGAGAAGGATCAGAACAGAGGGAGAGTCTGAATCCAGGTTTGAGAGCAGGTCTTCATGGGTGTTCAGGAGAGCAGTTTCCATGCCTCTGGAGGCTCTGAAGCCAGTCTAGTGGTCGTAGAGGCAGCCAGACAATTCGGTGTTGTGGGTTAGTTGGGTGATGAGCAACTTCTCCATCAGTTTGCCCAAGAAAGGGGTGATAGAGATAGGGCGATAGTTAGCCGGGCATGAAGGGTCTGCAGATAGTGTTTTAGGAGAGGGTGAACAAGCAAGTGCTTGAGGGGTTGTGGGAAAGAGCCAGTGGTGAAGGAGTGGTTACAGAGGTCAGCCAAGGAAGGGGCAAGATAGGAGATGTTGTCCTTGGTAGTTCTGGAAGAGCAGGGGAGCACCTGTTTGGAGGAGACTTTCATAGAGCAGACTACTCTAAAGACCTCATCTGGTGCAATGGGAGAGAAGGAGAGAAGGAGGACAGTATGGGAGATAGGGGGGTTGAGGTGGGCATGAGAAGAGTGGTGTGGGGTGAGGTGAGTTTCAGACAGTGCAGACCGGATGGGCTGAGTTTTGGAGGAGAAGTAAGAGGCCAGTACAGTGCAGAGGGCCTGGGAAGGAAGAGGAGAGGAGGAGAATGCAGTAGTATTGGCAAGTTCCTTGCAGATTGTTTAAGTGTTTGTATGGTGAGGAGTAGAGGAGGAACATCATCTTTTTCTGCTCCCTTCCTCTCCAGCATTTGCACTGGCATGGATTTTTATGCCGGCACAAATGCTGGGGATTCCAATACACTCCATAGGAGTCCATTTTAAACGCTGCCTGCCATGTGTACATGGTAGCCACTGTTTACTTCATTTGCACGTGTATGCAGCGTTTTTATGTTCCCTCTGCCGTGCAAATGATGAATATTCGGCAGGGAGCTGTCCATGCTGAATTCTGAACGTATCAGGCCCCCTCTGTTAAATAAAGGGGAACGCGAAAATGAGCCCCACTGTTTTTCCCCGAGGTCCTCGTCTATCTATAATACAATGAGACTTTATCTTTCCCTGTTGGTAATATGACTATGACCTCAAGTGTTGTGGTCACATCTTATGCTCATCCACTAATTTTCGGTTTGCCCCTGGGAAAATCCCATAACAATATAGGGGATTTAAACATGTCTGTCGTGCTTGGTCACAATGTACTAAAGAAATAAAAAATGCGCATCGTAAATGATTATGACCTATTTTTGATGTTCTTATTTCATATGTGGCTATTGCATTATATATCTTCCATTGGATGTCTATGTACTGTTGATATGCATAATGTTTTTTAAAAAGCTATATACTAACTTTCTATGTATCAAAAACTGCATTTTTATATATGCATGAGTCCTTCATTTGGAGGGTAGGTTTAATTAAACAATGGGAGCTATATGCTCTGTTCCCCTGTTGTTTCTAATTATTTAAACACCAACCCACAGAGTTAGTTTTATGTCAAGTTTGGCTATGCAAAATCCCAAACTATTGCCTTTGTCAATGTTTGTTTGAGTTCTTTTTCCTCTGCCCATATTAGTTCAGGGCAGCTGTTGCTTTTAAGTGTTATCAACTTCACTTTATTTGGCAGCCGCAGCATATGCAGCGCTTGCTTTATATGAAGGTATTCCTTCAAAATGAAGAAAGAGATGTAAAATCCTTAGAAAAAAACGAACTTTCATAACAGCAAAGTTTATGTTCAGTAAATATTTCGGGAAAATGACACATCCTTTGACAAAAACGATTCCCAAAATTGGAGGCCAATTTGGAAATTAATGACTGCATTCTGAGGAGAATGCACCACTCCTGGAGCACACAAGAACGAAATCTTCATATGACGTCATTCAGGATTGTACGAAAGCGCCATCATCTAGGCATGGGTTAACAAATCGATTCTGCGGGCGTGAGGAAGAAAGAACCATAGGTCGAGCATCATTAAAGCTGCATTTTATAATATAACAGGTACATTTCAAGATTGAGGTCCTTTGACAAAGTATAAGGAATGCCACCGTGAAGGAGAAATTCACCGTTTAAGAAATGCTGTCAGATCCGCCATTTGCCTGTTTCAAACAGAGGGAGCTAAAAGCCGACGTCGTTGCTGCTTCACAGGGGAAATGATGGATGTAGGCCATAGCCACAAACGTTTCAAGCCGTTATGTGTCATGGCCACCATAACAGTTTGTTCTGTCGGATTTAGCACCACTTCAGGATTTCAAGTGTAGACCCTTGATAGGAGCATAAACAAAGCCACAAAGCGTTCAAGTGAAAAGAGGAAAACATCTTTCAAAAGTGCTTCTCGTTCAATTCCATTTTTGAAGCAAACAAAAAAAGCTTACTTTTCTGGGACACAAAGTTATTTGTCTGTCTATTCAGTTCACATATTATCTTGCAAGGATATTTATTTCCAGACATCCAACAACGGAACATATTGCTGGAGAAAGAGGACGAGCTTGTCCAGCCCCTTGCCCAATTTGGGCTTGGCTAATGTGGGCTGCAGGCGTGACCAATAAGGGAAATAAAGGACAACAGGGTGGCGTAGTATTTTTTTTATTGTATTTATTTAGTGTTGTGTTTTCTGTGTTTACGTTATTGGAATCACTTATCTGGGCAGTGTTGCACTAAACCATCCGTGCTGGGTGGAATTTGAAGGGAGAAAAAAAAGACAATGGACAAGGCCTTTTCTGCCCAGGAGTGAAACAGGCAGGGTAGAGGACGTTGTTGGGCCGAACGTTTGAAAAAATGGTTAGGCGACTGAAGGGGAAGCTGAAGGAGGCAAAACCCATCGGCTCCCTGGGGGTCTTTCACCTCAAGTGCCCCCCAGGGTAATGGGGCCTTCTGAAGCTGGGCCACATATGCCAGGTGATGCCCGGCATGAGACCTGGCTGTAAAAGACTATGGGTCTCATTACGAGGTTGGAGGCAGCCATGGCGCTGCAAACTCGTTCCGACTCCGCCCTGGTGAATGGAACAATTACCGGTCCATTCCAAGGTTGGCGGGACCGGTAATTCCCGATTCACCAGGGCCATTCCCCATTCCCATTTGAGCCCCATAGGGCTCAATGGGAATGGGGAAGGCGCTAATAACGGTACCGCAAATTGCGGTACCGTTATTAGCTTTAGAGTCCCTTTGCGGGTCCCGTCCTTAACGCCTTAAAAAAACAGGCGTTAAGGAAGGACCCGCAAAGGGAACTCGTAGTAGGGCGGTAAGGGATTACTGGCACCGGTGCCATTACCGGTGCCAGTAATCCCTTACCGCCCACCTCGTAATGAGGCCCTATGTGCCGTGTATGCACGGTGGCCTGAGGTGAAGAACAGGGCCACCCAGGCCCATGCCATGTGTGCAAGGCAGCCTGGGAAAAGGTGCCACAGCCATAACCCCTGTCAGCCTGCCCCAGGGCCAGACAGGGTGAGTGTTGAAGAGAGGCCCTTCGCGGGCTGTGTATGCTGGAAGCGGCTTGGGAGGAGGTAGAGAAGCAGAGGGTGGAGGCTGAAGTCCACCCCAACCGATGCCAGTTCGGCATGGCGGTAAAGGGAAGTCTCCAGGGCTTCCACATCCATGTGGCCCTGGTGAAGAACTCACCGGTGCGCTGGAAGAATGGGCAGGCCCGGTCCCTTGTGCCTCACAGGTGCAGATGATTATGAGACGGTCCCTGCACAATGATCTGCGGCTGCACCTCCACAGCAATGGGCATGCCGCATGAAGGAATAAGAGAGCGCCTAGCACATCAGTAAGTATGGCTGTCGCCCAGGGTCATGGAGCAGCCACTAGGAAGGTCTGAATGAGTCGCGCATGGTGGTGGTGGTGAATGCAGCAGCCCTGTGTGGTGGACAGGGTCGCTAAGGAAGATTTCCATACAACACGGGGCACCGCAGAGACTGCCACATGGTATATGGAGCACCACAAAGATGAAGGTACCCACCCCTACGGGTCCTTTGAGGAGGCGGTGCCCCACGTGCTGGACGTGGCAATGCCACAGAAAAGAGCAGTGCCTCGGGTGGGCCAGCCCTGGATACATGAAGTATCCTGTTGTGGCTGGCCCCACACCACAACAGCCAGAGACAAAGAAAAGTTACTGTGGAAGGGCTGTGACAGCAGCTGTCCAACCCCTGTATATATTGTGCGTAGTTACAAATGTTCATTATTGAAATATGTAAGCTAATGTCTTTTATTGTTAAACATATGTTTATATATTTATTTAGAACTATTTTGTTACTGTGCTTAAAGTATATATATTGTTTATGTATGTGTTTTAGCTTAGAGAGGGGGATATAAGCATAGGGATACTCTGGTGTGAAATAGGAAGGAGAAGTGACAGCCTCCATGCCAGTGCTTGGAATAGGCAGGTACTTTCAGTGCTTCCTTTGTTTTGAGTTGGGGTGAAAATCAAATGCCCCAGAAACGGTAGAGAACACGAGTGCTGCCCCTCATAAGCAAAGAGGTTCAGGTAGCAGGGAAACTCATGCACAGTAAGGGCTCGATTCCTGGAATTTCTTGCACACTTCAAAGTGACTTTGCACTGCCGGCACAAAACCTGATTCCTGGAACTGTGCAAAGTGTATTTTTGTAGTGCAAAGTCCGTACAAAGTCATTTTTGCCGGACAATATGACTTTGCGCCAGGGGTGTTGCTAGTTCTGTAGAAGATCCCTTAGATTCTATCTGGGGCTACAACCAAACGACCAGAGGCTATAGTCCTCTTAGCCCCCCCCCCCGGGCAATGCCTCTGCTTTGCGCTGCAATTTTTCATGAACTATTTCTGCAATCCCTCTCTCTGCGCACAATCAACACTGTGCCATTCCTCCCCTTTCCTACTCTGGCAGATTCTACCCGTGGCTGGTCCTTACCACAAAGCAAGAGGGTGAACAATCTACACTGAGTGCCACCTCCATCCCCTTCCTACAGCAACTCATCTACGCATTGCATGCAGGAGCTGAGTTGAAGATCATTGTGTAGGCTTGGACCGAAATGTGCAAAGGCTGGACATGGGTGTACAATTCGAATTCTGATGCTGTTATACAGATACAGCGACTGTGGAGCATTGGAACTTGGATATCATAGAAGGCTATTGGTAGCAGATCTTAAAGACATGTTCACTGCCAGACAGAGCCCCAGAACACCTGAGTGCGACTTCTGCAGATGCCTTTGCCCCTCTGACCACTCCATAGGCTAGAAGGCTAAACCCCCCTCTGGCACACAGCCAGTCTTTCCATTGTGTTCACTGCAGCAGCAGAGCATCTCCCCCCTGCGCTCTGCCTCTGATTGCTGTTCCCTGGGGGTCCCAGAAACCCTTCACAGTTTTTCTACCAGCAGTGCCCTCCGTGCTCTTTTCTCACCACCAACATAAAAGCCCCGGAGCACCAGAGTAAGTCTTCCCCAAATGCCCTGGACCCGCTGACCATTGAACCTGTTAAATTCCCATCTCACACACAGCCATGCATATGTGTTCCCTGGAGCATCTGCATCTCTCCCCTTCAAGCTTTCGCCTTTCCCGGCCTCTGTTGGTGTTCCCCACGGTCACATGATCACTAGCCCCATCAATAAAAATTCTACAGGACAGTACTACATTTGCAGCCGCCAAAGGGCAGAGGCAAAGGGTGCCTTCTGTTTGCCTGTTCGCCTTGTACCAAGCCCTAGAATGACTCCTGGTCCTGTCTTCTGCTACAATTAGGCAAGGGAAAACACACTCTTTTGCCCCCGGATTGTGCTACCCTACCCACAACCCACATGTCCCAAGTTTTACCCAGTCTATAAGGTGTCTTATATTGTCCCAAATCTATATCTTTGGGATACTGTATTGTGTTGCTCTATACTAATATACTCCATCTAACTATTCCACGCATTTTCTCTATATTACACATAAATTTTGCTTCGCATCTAGGTACCCCTTGTAAGCACATGCCATTGTCATACACTGTGCCTTATCAAACCTAGAGACCCAAGCTGCCCCTCAATGATGACGCCAAATGAGGCCAAAACATGTCTGGGGATGGGGAAGAAAGATGGTCTGGGGGGTTGCCCTGAGCAATGCCACAGGTTGAGATCAATCCATCACCTCTTTTGTTTTGCCACAGTCATCCCGAGTGGGACAGGAATGCCCAGACATGGGTCGCTTGCTTGCTGGGCTTAGAGATCAAAGCTGCCCAATGAGACCGAAACATGTCTGGGGATGCGTGTGGTCTCGTGCAGAAGGAATATGACCAAACAGTTCTATTAGGGCTGCCCCTTTTGGGGTGGCTCAGCCTGATTTGCATATGTTTGTTTTGTTTGTTTGTTTTATTATTTATAATGCGCATCATAACCGGGGGTAACAGGGCGCAGCAGTTACAAGTATATGCAAGGCTTAGTTACAAAAAAGGTATAGAATTTTACATACAGGTCATTAATTACAAGAAGGTAAATAC
The DNA here is from genome assembly GCF_040938575.1 of Ambystoma mexicanum. NCBI lineage: Eukaryota > Metazoa > Chordata > Amphibia > Caudata > Ambystomatidae > Ambystoma > Ambystoma mexicanum. The sequence continues at coordinate 288,780,565 of NC_090941.1, read as the reverse complement.
AGATGTACAGCTGGTACCTATTTACAGCCGTAGGATACAAGAGGGGTATATGAAAATGTTACAGACATTTTACAGAAGCAATATATACATAGTTGAAGGTGTTTATAGATATAACCAGGTAGGCGGAGATAAGTACATAAATACAAGTATACAGGCGATGAGTGGGGCAGTTGTGGTTACCCCAGGGTAGGAGGTCGAGAGAAGCAGGAAGGATACACTCCATACAGGAGCGAGGTACCGTAGCAGTGAGTCCTAGCTACTTGCTGAACAGGGGTTATCATTTACTGGTCATCAGATTTCAGCCACATGATGATGTTAGATCTGAAGTTTTGGTAACATTGCTCTATTCTCAGTGTGGGAGGCAGGGAGTTCCACAATTTGTCTGCTTTCACAGGGAAGCTGTTGCCTCAGATAGTGGAGCGTTTGAAGCTGGGTATGGAGAGGCGATCTCTATTAGCTGATCTCGGTGGTCTCAGGGAAGTCTGTTTATGGAATCTCTCGGCCAGGTAGATGGGGGCAGCATTGTTGAGAGATTTATGGGTGAGTGACAAAGTTTTTAGAAGGATTTTGTCATTGGTTGGGAGCCAGTTGTTCTGACGGCTACTCTCGGAGATGTGATCTCTTTTGGAAATGCCTAGTGCCGCTCTAAGGGCATTGTTTTGTAATGTTTGGATTCTTCTGATACTAGCTTTAGTCGATCCTAAATAGAGGGCATTGCAGTAGTGCAGGCGAGACAGGATGAGGGCTCTGGCCAGGATGATGCAGCTGCTGTCAGAGAGAAATGGCTTGCCGGTGCGAATAAGTTTGCACGTGTAAGCCGTGGAGGACACTAAAGAATGTGGAATATGGTCTTTCCCCTTGTGTAATGGCTTGGCAGGCGAAGAACAATGGTCTGGATGGTGCCCAGAGTAATTCTAGAGGGTAAGAATAATTCTAAACCATCACCTCTTTTGTTTTGCTATAGTCACCCGAGTGGTACGGGTATGCCCGGACATGGGTCCCGTACCTGCTGGGCCTAGAGACCCAAGCCACTTCACACTGATGACACCCAATGACGCCAAAGCATGTCTAGGATGCTTGTGGTCTTGTGAAGACGGGATGTGACCAAGTAGTTTGCGCTAGACTGACCCTTTTGGGGTGGTAGCAATCCTGATTTGCATATGTTCATTCCCCTTTTGTAATGGCTTGGCAAGAAAAGAACAATGGTCTGGAGGCTTGTCCAGAGTAATGCCAGAGGTTAAGATTAATTCTAAACCTTCCAGGCATCACCTCTTTTGTTTTGCTATAGTCACCCTGAGTTGGACGGGTATGCCCAGACGTGGGTCCCATCTTTGCTGGGCCTAGAGACCCAAGCTACTCCTCACTGATGATGCCCAATGAGGCCAGAACATGTCTGGGAATGCTTGTGGTCTTTGCATAAGGGATGTGACTAAGCAGTTGAGGCTGGACTGCACCTTTTGTGATGGGACGAAGCCTTATTTGCACATGGTCGTACTCCTTTTGTAATGGCTTGGTAGGTGAAGAACGATGATCTGGAGGGTTGCCCAGAGGAATGCTGGGGTTTCAGATTCATCCAAAACTTTCCAACCATCATAAATTTTGTTTTACTATAGTCACCCCCAGTGGGACGTATATGGCCAGACATGGGTCCCGTGTATGCTGGGCCTAGAGACTCAAGTTACCCCTAACATGTTAACATGTCTGGGAATCTTTGTGGTTTTGTCCAAAAGGGCCGTGACCAAGCAATTTGGGCTGGGTTTTCCCTTTTGGGGTGGGACCAAGCCTGATTTGCATATGGTCTTTCCCCTTTTGCAATGGTTTGGCAGGCAAAGAACGATGGTCTGGAGGGTTGCCCAGAGAGCTTGCATCGTTTTACCCAATGTTTCAAATCTACATATGCCTAATATATCTGCATCATTTCTATTTTGTTCACTGTTCTGTTCACATGTAGGCAACCCTGAAAGTCACGTTGTGTTGTTGTATTGTTCCCTGCTGTGCTTTACAAGTGGTTATCTCTCGGAAACTCACTACACCCTCCTAGTCAACCACCCGCACCCACTACATTTTGACCAACCAGGCCAACACAAATCGCTAGAGGAAACACTCTCACTTTTCACTCCAAAACTCTAAATCTCTCGAATCAACATGCAGACTTCGGGGACTGACTCAAACACCTTCACATGCCAAACACTGGAGGTCTCCTATCTAGAAACAATATACCAAAAGCTATCTAGAAAGCACACACACACAGAGGCCAATTGCTCCTGGTTCTGTTCACAACAACAGATAAGCATAACGCCTTTGGTTTTTCCCTCGTCTCTCTAACCACCGCACCACACTTTCCCTTTCAGACCCATATGGGATCCTGGAGGCCATAGAAAGGGCAGTGGTGCACCGCAGATACACATAACATTGTGTCTTCATTCACTTGCAGCAGTGTGTGAAGCACAGCTGTAACTGTGTCATCATATTTCTCGTCTGCAATCAAATATAAAGCCAACTGAAACAAAGTTGATTAGCTAGAGTTCTTCGTAATCAATTTGAATTTGTAGGCTCACTTCAACCCACTGTGTTTATTAATTATATGGCAATATCTGTGAAATCAATCTAATTAACCTGAAGATACCAGCAGACATTGCTTGGAATTAGGATTTTCCTTTTAACATGTGTGAGTCAAAACGTAACACTAAAGTACAAAAATAAGAAGATATCAACTACATAGCAGACTTATCAATTATTTTTTTCAGGAGGGTTTTTGGTAAAAAAAACAATGTTATATATAAGTTTGCTTTGTGATCAAATCCTATTGCTTGCATATCTCTTAAAGCACTGTGATTTGTAAATAGTTGTCCTAAAACTGAAATGTATCCACCACTTGGGGTCAAAAGTGTGGGTTATTAATATATCATTCACTTACAAGCTTAGTTGCTTGTATGTATTGTAAATTGCGAAGTGCAAGTGTGTGATTTGTCAAAACTAAGAAATCTTACACATAAGCAGACGCAGCTGGTTCATGGGGGCGGGAGGGGCGAAGCCCCACCAACAATGACACCCCCACCATGTCCACGAGTAACAGCAAAATCCTTTTACTCATGGGCATAGTGGGGGCTGCACTGCATGTGCAGCAGGGAGCGCTGAACTTTGCCATGCCTGCCGCACATGCGCACTGCAGGCCCTCCCGGGCCAGCAATGAAAGCCGATAAACTCGGCTGAAAAGGATGCCTGGGGGCATTAAGAAAGAAACACCCACAAGACATCCTTTTCCTAACCCAGCCCCCTGTCCTGTCTCTCAAACTGACCAGGGTGGGGTGTCTGAATGAGCGGTCTCCAATCCCATATCTTTCCTTCTACTCACTCCCCTGACATGAAAATACTAACCCAACTTCACGATTTCGATTGCCTATAAATCTATGCATATGAATGCAGGTGCTAACAATGACATGCGCATGTTAGTAATTGTCTGCGCCGCTTATCATCTGTGTCCTGTTTTGTCCGTAAATGTGAACAAAGTGGAGACTAGAGACAACTAATGCTTAATATATTCTTTCATTATAGAAAGAATGTTCCCTTCAAAATTGTTTGTGCCTCTAATGGTGATGCTTGGGTGGAAGCGCATGGATAAATGTATTCACCAAGTCAGATCGATGCCTTTGTGGTAGGTGTCCAAAATAAATGTATGTGCTAGAGTTTGACCTGGGCTACAATGTTGTCTAGCATTTTGATGGTGCATTTTTTAAAATTAAATATGCTATACTTCATTGGAAGCATTTATTTTGTTTTGTAGATGCAATATGGGTTTAATGTTGATTGTTGGACAAACAAGATTGGCGAAACTCAGCTAGACTGGCATTTTTGTGCAGCCAGTTTGGATATACTTTTGCACTACGGCATGCATTTTGGTAAAGCCAAAAGGAGTATGTTGTGAGGGTACTGGCATAAATTGTCAGAACCATAATGGACATATTGCCTTATAGTATAATTGTTGGCATTATGCACAAGCAAACATGAGTATGTTCTTATACGCGAACACTGGCATATATTGGTGCAGCCAGTATGGAAATGTATGGGTACGGTCAACGTGAAAATCTTTTTATGCTTGCACATATTGTGGGCAAAGGCATCATGAAAACCCTGTGCACTTTGGTGATTTTTATCTATTGGATTTTTTTCATGAGTTACACTACAAAACCCAATTGCAAACTGTTTGACTGTTTACCAAAGTTGTGTAAAAGGTGTCTAAAATGCACCATTTTCACCCATTATTTTAAAAACATTCTCGGGGTAAGAACCCCCCCCAAACTCCTCTTGGGTGTGGTGAGCTGGGTTGCTCGGGTAGTTCGGGACAAATACTTATTCCCCTCCAGTTAAAACCTTCACCAGCCGCCACTGCACATAAGGACTACCATACACAATGATTTTCTTATACAATGATTACACATTGATTACACAATGATTACACATTACACAATGATTTTCTTATTCCATTCATTTGCTGTTCACTTACTGGGGAGTATAGTGTCTTAAATTGTCGTGCAGCGAGGGAAGGCTCTTGTTGTGTGAGCTAAAGTAGTTAATATTTTACTAATTGTTTGCTTATCACATGTTATTGTACATCTTTTATGAACATTTCCTGATGATTGTAAGGGTCGTTGGTACAACAGAGAATCGCACATTAGTCAGTTATGTTTAATAATGCCACCATAACCACCATAACCTACCTGGGCTAATAATGCCACCATAACCTACCTGGGCTTAAGTGAGCTGGGTTGCTCGGGTAGTTCGGGACAAATACTTATTCCCCTCCAGTTAAAACCTTCACCAGCCGCCACTGCACATAAGGACTACCATACACAATGATTTTCTTATACAATGATTACACATTGATTACACATTGATTACACATTACACAATGATTTTCTTATTCCATTCATTTGCTGTTCACTTACTGGGGAGTATAGTGTCTTAAATTGTCGTGCAGCGAGGGAAGGCTCTTGTTGTGTGAGCTAAAGTAGTTAATATTTTACTAATTGTTTGCTTATCACATGTTATTGTACATCTTTTATGAACATTTCCTGATGATTGTAAGGGTTGTGGGTACAACAGAGAATCGCACATTAGTCAGTTATGTTTAATAATGCCACCATAACCTACCTCCTAGTATGCTCTGCTTATGACAAGCACAGGGTATCACAAACTGCTTCATTAATGACACCACTGATGACATCTAATATGGTGTCACCATATGCATTATCAAAGTTGTAAATAGGATGATAGTGTAAGGATGAAAAGGCAAAGGGTATTGCTCTGAATTGTGTAAAAAATCTGTTTATGTTACCTTGAAGAAAACCATGCCTTGCCTCTGCACCCTTATTAAAAGAAAAACGCAACTAGAAATCCAAGTACATGCAGTGCCTGCACATGATACAAAGAGTACCATGACTTCTTGCAGTGAAAGGTTGACACAAATCCTCAGATTGCACCTGTTCGGGTCACGCTGATGCCCTTGGCTAGCTCATCGCTAGCAATTTGAGTTCAGACAGACCTGACTCAACGTCTAATCAGATGACAACTCTGCATGACACATATGCTCACAGAAAGGGATAGGGAATTATGCTAGAGGGCGACCACTTTTAAGAGGACGTTTTTAAAATGAAATATGACAGAAGCTTAATTCCTTTCTCTAACTGCTGTTGGTGAATCTGAGTACACTGATTGTTTCTTTCTTCTGCAGAGAGCCACAGTCAGTGCTGGATTACCAAATAGGCAAAGTATGCACCGGCCTACGGGCCCCACTCTTTTTTAGGGGCCCAGTGACAACGGATCAAAATAATGTTGATTTGATCTTGAAAGACAATTACAATGAGGCTTTCTTAAATTGTTTCCAAAAGATAGAAAAAATGAATCAACTGAAATAAATGAACGAAAACTTTACATTAAAAACTTTGGAGACAATAACGAAAATACTGTATTATTATAATATTATTATATGTACCCATTAACAACTTAAAGTGCATAAACCATAGACATCAGATTCACGTAACAGTTTGTCTCTTAAAGCTCATCTTCTTGCAGCTGTCAGTTTGTAAGAGAAATCTGGTGCAAACTGCATACGTGTAATGTACAATAGTGATGGTCACCACCATCTATCGGCTGACCTGCACACTACTTAGTTCAATGTTATCCCACTTGTGCACATGGCACACAGTCGCGCACAAGAAACCTTCAGAAACTAAGCTGTCTGTGAGTTAGTGTGTTGTGAGTTCCTGCTGACTCCAGACCCTAGTAGAGTATTTGCGAGTAGAAGCTTTGAGAACACCAACGAGTATATATAATACTGTACCCAACGTCTGCATTACCAAGTTCGGAGTTGTAATTAAGTTTGATTAACTTCACTGTCTAATTTCTACTGTATCAGATCACATTTATCTTGTTCAGGCACTGTTACTCATTTTTGGCTGAGACTTAAGAATTCTTTCATTTTTGAACAAAGCATAAATATTGTTTGTTGTTGCTCTTTTGTAGACCCATAATGTTGGCGCCCGAAAAGAAGAGGCACCAAAACATTGCAGAAAGTATTAGGAAATAATTTCCACCGGTTGTGTGAAATGTCCACTCCGTAGGAGCCTCCACAGGGTTTAATCCGGCAATTGACTTCTACTAGCCTTAGTTAACTGATATACTGACTTTGAATTGGAGAGAGGATACTCTAAAACGGTCCTCTTATTATTAATGAAATATTAAGTCAGACTGTTGACCAGCAGATCTGCTGGTACCACCAAAACATGTGATTTACACCCTCCTGAGCGGATTCCATGTTCTCATTCATTCAATAGCTGTGTACCCCACTGTTTATTGTCCTTAAGCAATTACAGTTACAATGGTAAAACGTATTTTAAATGTTCCATGTACTGCACGGCACATTTCAATTTTTCTCTAGGCTTATTGTCACTGAGAGTTGTATCTTGCGATTACAGAAAACATCATAATTCCATGGCACGTCATACTTAAGGAAGGTGTTGTTAACAAAGCTATACATCATGCTATGATTAATATATTTACAAGATATGGTTTCTATTTCTTTGGCCACTAAATAACATATTAAAGATTGCTTGATTTTTATTTATTGCAGGAATGGGCGTGGGATATATCTGTCCCAATAAACTCATGGTGTTCATGAATTTGTAGCTTAACAGATTGCTGGAGGATGCCAAAACAAACAAGTCTGTCCTAAAACAAATATTAACAATATTTAAAAATTGCTTAAAGAATTAACCATTTGTTCTTTAGATGGTTCTAGTTAGTCCTTTGATATGGAGGCTGAGTTTGGTCTCATGACCTTGATGCACTGGAAAAGATAAAGTTATATTTGTGTAATATTGATTTTCTGTTTTGTTGTTGTTCTGTTAAATGTTTGGCGAGATTTAACCATGGTGGGCAGGTCTATGTACCACTGTTCTGCTGTACATAAGTAATGAATTGACAAGTACATTGTAATTTAATTAATTCATAGTGAATTTGTTATCCCTACTAAAATTATGTATTTTAGCAAGTGTTTCTTAAACTGAATATATAATGATGAACAGTCAATTACATAAGTTCATGTGATAACTAATTTATTTTCCCCATCTGGACAACACACTGTTTTAGTTTTCTGTTCTGTTTCCTGCTGGGGCCATAGAAGCCTATTTTAAATGTTTTGTCATACATGGTCTCTACTGAATGTGTAAATATAAAATCAATTATTTTTAAATACCTGCTTTTATAGCTCAATGTTTACACCCATGCATGCCCTGGCTTAATATTTGTATATAGAAAGGTACTAACATTCATGTTCTGTTACTCAGAAGAGCCCAAAGTAACAAGGGGGGTCCTGGGAGTCCCTCTGCCAGACATTAGTCCTGGTTACGAGAGACTTACCCAGAGTCTTTAGCTCAATATCTTTCACAGAGAAGAAATATCCCAAGCATATCAGTCTTTGTCCTGCCCTGGGGCAGTCCAGCACCGAAATGCTAGGCAATTCTCCTCTAAACAAGAGTACCAACAGCAACCCCATACATGTGTTTAGGTCTGGTTGGACCTCATCAGTAGGGTGGAGCTGGTCAGAGTTTAGAAATCCATGTTATTAAGAAGCACTGTTGGTTAGTGTGAAAGCAAGGTGATAACAAGGAATAATCTCAGCGAAGTGAAGTGTGTGTGTGAAAGGCACAAGTTGGTAGAGTCGAGAAGAATCAAGAGTGCAAATGGACTAATGTCACAAGTGCAGTTCAGAAACATATGGTGGCAAAGTAGTCCAATCAGAATTAGTGAACATTATAAAGTTCCAACGAGTGACGGTTGCGTGACCTGTGATGGGTGGACCGTGTGGTCCGACAACTGCGTTTAGAGCGAGTAACCCCTACTTGGAGTGAGCCAAGGAAAACAGGGAGATTGGAATTGTTTTGGCTCATCAGTCAAGTGACTAAAAGAGAAGGAAGAGCCAAGCGAATGGTTAGAAAGCCTAAAAGATTACCATTCCTACTGAAAGCTTACAAGGTTGAATTAACTGTGGACTGTGTTGAACTTGGGAAAAGGAAACCTGAGGTTATTTGGAACTGTGTCGAACTTGGGGAAAGGAATCCTGAGCTTGTTTAGAACTTTATTGAACTTGGGGAAAGGGACCCTGAGCTTGTTTGGAACTTGGTTGAACTTGGGCAAGGGAGCTCCAAAACCTGTTTGTGGAACTGTTTTGAACCTGAGGAAGAAGAAGCTGAAAGCAAACCAAAAGCTGGAAGAAGCTCAGAACGTTACTTTGAACACTTTTTCTTTGGTCGCTGACATCCCTACATATTGTATAGATTTAGTTGTGAGTGCAAGCATAGGTTTTGGACACATATAGACTTTTCAGTTGAACATTTTGACACAGACTGTCCTTATTTTCTTTGGGTAGGGAAATCCTACATTAGCATAAGGCAAGTTAGGCCTTACTGCATCCTGACATTTGAGAAATAAAAGCTCTATTTTAGAAAAGTGTATCTGTTGTCTGTTTCTTACTTCATGATGCCATCACACCTGTTTTAACATGTTTTGTGACTGAACCATATTAAAATTACTTTGCAGCCCTGTGGAAAACAGCTGTATTATGTGTTATTGTCCCTTAGCCTTGTTGTGCAGCCTCAGCATCTCCTCTGGGCCATACCTCTGTTTTGACTGATAGCACCTTTTACAGCCATCTCCTAAAGGTTGGAATGCATCATTAGCACTGTGGTGAATGGTGGCAACTAATCAGGAGCCCTGGAATGCCAGCTGTACTTACTAGCCTTTTTTTGCACATGTCAGCTAGCATGATTCTCAGTAGATCAGCCCTTCAAGGCTTCACACTTGTCCTAGTGGAACCTGTTGCAACTTCCTCCTAGCACTCTCCGACCTGCTCCTCACTTACTCTTCCCTCCTTTCCACTTGCACTCGCCACACAGTGCTGCTGCTACCTTTGCCTTCAATCCTTCTTCGCTGGACATGCTCACATATCTCAGAACATGCCCCTCACATCAAAGAAATAAAAGCAGGCATCAACACAGGACCCTGACTTTCAATTCTATGGTAGCTTTTTTTTTTTTCAAAACACCAAAGCACACTATTAGCTTCTGACCATGTGCCATGTGTCGAAGGTTTTAAGCAATGCAATGCGGGATGGGCGTAGGTCTTTATGCCCTTAGCCTTCGCTGAGATCCTTACTTTGCTTCAACCTAACTTGATCTATGTTGGCAGGTCCTTATTACCCAAATATAAACCCAAATACAGAGCTTAACACTACAAGATCTATTTGAAAGAATGGAAAAGAACCCAAGACCATGGTCATTGTACAACAAACTACTTAAAAGATGTCACATTTTGCATTATGGCCTAAATAGAGTTACATCCATTTGTATGCCTAAACATGGAGTCGGCCTGACATATGGTGATATGGGATGCTCTGATGGCATTATTCCTAGGATAAGTTATGAGCTGTAGTATTCATATGCATTGAAACAATAAGGAGGCACAACTAAGATGTCTTTTAAAACTGCTGTTATTGGAACTGTGCCATGCTGAAGCAATGAAGGTTGACAGACCTTTGGAGGGAGGGGCTAAAATAAGAATGTATATTACACATAGAGCATGTGTTCACTCTTTCTCCATAGGCCACTAGTATCCCGACTAGAACATGTATGGACTGCATGGTGGAGGCCAGTGAATGTAAATGAACAGTATTTGTCCAGAAAGGCAAGTATGCAAAAGAGGATTTGATGATCTTCGGTTGACTTTGAAAGAGATCATATTTTAGATTTCGTCCAATCAGTAACACTCCCAGGATTAACAGAGTATGATTGATATATCTAATGTCCCGTAGTGAACATCTCCAAGCCCAGGGAGTACTACTCAAGGGTAAAGTGGCAAGATAGGGTTAGAGTCCACTCTAATAAGAAGAAATGCACACTGGCCCCCAATTCAAGAATGGATCACCTTCCAAACGCTGCCTATCACCCACAGGTGCCTCTCGAACACAGACCCTCCCTACCTCTCACAGAAATTCAGGAAAGTCCAGTCTGAAAGACCAACCTGATCTCCCTACGCTCACCTCATCATCACTCAAAGATTCAAATGGCCCATAGCTGGTGGCTCGTGTTTCTTGTTCATTGCAGCGAAACTCTGGAACTCACTTTCAGACGCCCTAAGAGTCGAGCAATCTTACTGGTCTTTTTGCAAACTTTTGCAAACCTGGCTCTTCACCCAGCGTACCCACCACTAGTCCCCCTCCCTCTTGCCCTCTGATTACATGAATACAGGAGCATCTGCACGGAAACCTGTACTCTAGCAGCTTGATGCCTAAGGTTTTAGAACGCTTTATAGATGTAAAGATAAATACACAAGTAATAGGATGGGTTGAAGGACTGCTGGCTTCCAGATCTACAAGAGGTATTAGCGAAGAACGAGAAGTCTGGATGAACAACAGCCTCTTGGCAAAGGGAAAGTATTGTGGTCATTTCTAAGAAAAGCATGAATAGTCATTAGTGTCATAATGCAACTCGTTCTTGCTGCTGAATGAATATAAGAACAGCTATTCTAAAATACTGTCTTTGTGACAAAAATTATCTGCTCTATGTCACCTGGGGAACGTAATGGTTTCTTTAATGGTACAACTATGAATGACCATGCTAAGCGTGTGCGTTTGCTGACTGACTTTGTAACTATATATTGAGAGACCACAATTGGCCCGGAGAGTGCCCCCCACAGCTAAGAGGACCCAGAGCACACTGATTACTTGGGTTCCGCTAGCCATATCGATGACTCATATAGAGCCAAGTAGATCCCTCCCCTTGTGCCAATAATGAGCCAAGAACCAGGCTGCGGTATAGAGAGAATATATATATTTATTTAAAGTATATGTTGAATTAATAATTGCCTTTAATGAGTACAGATGCCACCTTCTCTGTGGCACAAAACAAAGCTTCACTACAGAACAGACTTTTTTCCTTTTTGTAATAAACAAGTAAATTATTGTTTTATTATTATTAGTTTATAGTGCAATTGGTTAATTAAAACCTTATACTCTTACAAAAATATCTTAATCTGATTACATTCACAATTCTTTAAAATTAGTTAAAATGGTTTTAAACACAAGATTCATTACATTTCAAAAGAGATCATGTTCAACATGGCATGCATAATATTTCATTACAATTACAAGTCTAAATAGTAATTTATTTCATAAAAGAGAAGTAAAAAAAAACGCCTAATGCTGTAACAATCATCAACAACTTATATTCACCTTTACTAAAATGTTACAACAGGACCTAAAAGCTAAAATATTAAAATATTATCCCTAAATCAGTAGACTTCTAACATATCCAGTGGAACCTTATACAGTTAGAATTATGATGATGGCAAAGCTTTGCCACCAGGTTTAATGATGGCTCTCTTCCAAATATAGTATGCTGCTCCTATATGTACAAGTGTATCGGCCATATATATATCATCGACCAAAATTGATCGCTAGTAATCATTCTCAGATCCCAAACTAAATCCTTGTACCCCTTATAGTACCATTCATACAATTTGTTACAAGCAGTGAGTAGGTGTCTCACGGTCTCAACCTCTCTACTACAATGCCTGCAGATTCGTTCATCTGTAAGTACTCCATTCCAGGCTCCCAAATAATCACAACTTGGTAGGATATTGAAACGTAAGTGGGTAATTAATCAAGAGAATTCCTTATTCATAATCTTTCCGAGGTAGTTCCGGGGATATCCCGGTTTGATCCCCTGCAGGACATACAGAGCATATTGTTTCTTTTCTGACAATAAAGTCACATTTTCACAGAGATACCACTCTATAGCTTCCCATTTTAAACATTTATACATGTTTTTAATTTCCCCCCTTCCAGCGGTAATCTTAGATTTATCATATTTAAAACGGGAATAACTGTATTTTTCAAATTGAACATACATTTATTCAGCTTCTCCTTCTTAAGCAGACTTTTTCCAATACTACTCATAAATCCCTCATCCGAACTATCTCTTACCATTATTTTCACATATAACTTGCAGCATCTTATCTTCCACCAAGTGGTTAGTGCTGTTAAACCCAATTCACATCTCATGGCTTCAATCAGGGTGGAATTAGCCACCATCAACACCAGTCTCCACATCTTACCCTCAATTTTTCCCAGATTGACTATATATGTTTCCCCTACTGATTCCAGAGCATACAATACCCCTGGGACCGTACTGCTAGCTTTTATAGATTTCCAAAAAACCTCCAATCAGGAAGCCCCCCTTCTTTGTCATATAAGATCTCATTCCATTCCATGTTTTCATCACCTTTGCTTTTATCATCTCCAGGTAGAAATTCAGGGGGGTTGGGGGTTGTTCATCATAGGCATGCTCAAGTAAGGGTAAATCTCAACTACCTCAATGGTTTCTGTGTCTAGCTTCCAGCTGAAACATTGCTTGTTGCTCTTCTTTCTATGTCCCCCAAGCTTCATAATCTTAATCTTCTTGGCACTGATGCTTAGAATATTATTTTTAGCATATAACTGTACCACGTTCAACATCCTCTGTAATCCTATTGATGTTCTGTCTAAGAGTACAGTGTCGTCTGCGCACGTTAACCAGCTAATAGCCACATCCCCCACTCTAGGGGGGTAGTTGTTTATATCTTTAACCCTCTCCGACATATCTGCCACATAAAGGTTGTACAACACAGGAGAGGAGACACATCCCTGCTTGAGACCTACGTTAGTATTGATAGGTGTGGAAATATTAGCACCTTGGCCTAGAGAGACATTTACAGTGCTCTCGGAATACATTTCCCTCCAAAAATTCAAAATGAGATGCCAGATCTTCCAGTCAGCCAATATACTCCAAATTCTGTCTCTGTCAACCATATAAAAGGCTTTGGAGTAATCTATATAACAAACATATAGGCTGGTGTCCTTTCTGTCCACTGTATCAGCAATAATATAATTCAGCATCATTATATTATATGAGGTACTGTGACCTTGACTAAAACCTGTCTATTGAGGCAATAATAGTTTCTTTTCATTAGACCATTGATTTATAATGTTTTAAAAGAAGTGAGCAGAAAACTTTGCAACTGGAATCTGCCATCTCCAGGAGGCGGTAATTATTAAGAGAAGTTCTTTTTCCCTTTTTAAAAATAGGAACCAAAATGGCTTTATGCCAATCAGTGATCTTACCGTTTTGCCATATAGCAGACTAAAGTTGGAAAAGTATATAGTCCCATTTATTTGGATTCTGCTTAATAACAATGTTAGCCAGTCCATCTGGGCCCAGTGCTCTGGAAGGTTTTATTTTATAAATTACCTTGAGGATGTCTACTATAATAAATGGGAAGATCTTCCTACCACCATTACAGCTCATTCTTGTCGTATTGCTTGTCTTATTTTTATTATAGAAGAGATGTGTGATGTATATTGCCCATTCTTCTTGCAACACTATGTTAACATCCTTATCTTCTTCTTCTATTACATGCTGCCTATATAAATACCAACATTTTTTGGAGTCGTGCGTCTTACAAAGAATATACATAGTTCTCAAGTTTGTATTATTTATATTCTGCTTATGTGCTTTAAGGCAGTTTTTTTTATTTTGTCCTAATAGCCGTAATGCTTTACCACTTATCTAACTTCTTCATTTCCATGTTCTTTTTTAAGTTATTAATTTCCACCTTAACACTTCTTTTCTTTTCATTGATCTGATGGTCATATAAATTATTATACTTTTTCTCTCTATTAGTTGTCATACCCATTCAGCTATTGACATTCTGGATTATACCCAACAGATTCATAACTACCTCCAAACCATTCAGAGCAATCTCTTGTCCTTGTAGAATAAGGATGTTAAACATTTTGTCAAATTTTTCCAATTTTTTTTCAGACCAACATATCTTATTGCCACCAGCAGTAGATTGAATATTCAAGATTTCACCCATAGTCCAACACTTCAGGTGCATATTCAAAAATGTACATCTCAATACCTTTTGGTCACTAGGGGGTGTATATAAATGTTCAAAACTTTCCACTTCTCTCCTTATGCCTTTACTAACAAACATATAGTCCAGATGGGAGCTAGCATTTCCATTAGACCATGTAGAGTGTATCTCCCCCTGTTCCTCTGGCTCCAGAAAGGAAAGATCCCAATTCGAGAACATCTGTATCCAGGTGTTCCAATGTATTACTTGTAATTGTTTATGTACTAGCTCCTCAGAGTTCCCCAATTCCAACGGAAGAGCCACCTCTAATTCACCACACAAACCCTTCCATTTCTCCTTCTGTTCCCATGCCACATCACAATAGGCATTAAAATCCCATACAACCAATACTCCTGAGTCCTGGGATTCCTTCCTCCATCCCTCAATCACATTGGATATGGCCCGTATAATTGTTTACATGTTAATCCCTCCCGGACGGGAATAAACATTAACAAGCAGTATCTCCCACCATCGATCCGATTATCTATTATAACACACATAATGAAGGGGGAACAAGAACATTTGGCATATACTCTAATGGTTATTGGGTCTTTTTCCCCTATGGACAGCCCTCTTACATGTCTTCCTTTATCTCCCCTAAAAGCATGTTTTGTTAGTATATTATAACCCTCTAGTTGCATTGTACCACACAGCCAAGTCTCCTGGAGGGCAAAGACATCTGCTTGTCCTAAGAGGCCCATTCCATCTTTATGATGGATCGATCGATCGGAAGCCTCTACTATTCCAGGATATAATTTTTGGTTTATGTATGACTTCCTCACTTCAGTTGTCCACCAGATTGTGGGATGTTTTTACCCACGCATCCAAGCCCTACAACAGAACTGTGCATTACTGGCATTGAAAACATCATGATGGCCAGAAATCACCAGAAAATGCACAGGGAAAACATGAAAAATTGGTTGCCATCCATTTTTGCCTCTGTCACTGTTAATACAGGAGACCATTGCCAGACCCTATCCTTTGGCTGCACACAGAGCAAAACCAGTGCAAAGGAATATGGTGCTGTTCAAAATCCGTTTTAATTGATGTCAAAAATTGCTAAAATCATGGGCACAAAACCACCAAACAAAAAATTCAACGTCTGGTTGGGTGTTCTACATTACTCTACTGCAAAATCCACATCATTACAATGTTAGCAAGGATCATATGCCATCAAGTAAAATCCACTTTTTGAAATGCATTAATTCAAGACAGCTGCCAAAAAATGGGTGCAGTACCGGTGTTTGACACTGTCCGGCGCTAGCGATCTAAACTCTGACAGGAGACCTGTATTTCAGGAGCTGAAAAGGAACCTGAGTTAGCTGGGACTTCAAAGCCTTGCTGGTCAATGAGAATTCTTCACACCTACTGTTCCCAGGCCCTATACCAGAAGGCAGACTGATTTAATTAAAAGTTCAAGAGATCTCTGTCCATGGGAAACCTTCTGCTGCCCCCACCAAAAGGAGATCACACATCTCTGATTGAATCAGGGGAGGGGTACCTGGGACTGCAGGGAAACGGAACAATGAACTTCCCTTGGCTCAAAGCAATTGCTAAATCAGGGGGTCGTAAATGGCTTCCTCTTGGAAGGAACTGGGAGGGGCACTGCCTCTGTAAGCCAGCTGAGCTTGGAGGCGGGGACGAATAAGGGATTCCCCCATGTGCTTTGGGACCTAAACACGGCCATCTGGGCCAGAGCATAATTTAAAAAAGATGTATAATTCATAGTACGAAATTGTCAAAATTATATAAATAATATCATTATTCCTGTGATTTTTCTGTGCACATTTTAAGAGGTGTTAGGACTCTGTACAATGTTCTGAGACCGAACCCCACAAATTAATAATACTACAGACACTGTGCTTACACTAGAGAATTGAAAACTTAATGTAATGTGCTCAGGGAGGGGTTGCAGGTCTGTGTAAAATTTGAAGCAGAACCGACCATGGCAAAACCCACTAAAAGCGCAAAATGATGTCATTTCTGAACCCAAGCTCGCAGGAACATGGGGATTGAACAGAGACCTGTCTTAATTCATCTGTGATGTGTTCATGTATTATGAACCACGTGTGTATCTGGGAAACCTGTTTGTTATGAAAAATTCATTTTCTAAGTGAAATCAAAGGGGAGTGTTCTTTCTGTATGCCATAAAAAATTATGCCTGATGACAGCGGATGACTCACAACTCCATTCTCCAGTCAGAGGACAGAAAATCCTCTAACCTATTAGAATCCTCAGTGGGTTGGGCATTGAAAGTTAGCCTTCCCACCCATTTTCAATAGACATAAAAAGAGCCACTGAGACCCAGGTAGGGACATTCACTTCCCACTTCAAACTGATTTCTCCCGAAGCACTTTGACGGACGACTCCAGATTCCAGAACTTTGAAGCAGAGTGCCTACTGCAAGCTGAACTCTTCTCACTTGGCCTTCCAATCTTGCAAACTGATTTTACCCCAGACTTCCAAGGGGCACATCGGAATAAAACAGCCGGGCTATGCTTTTTCTGCTTCTTTGCCAAGAACTTTTGCCGGAACCAGAGACCCAGACCAGACTGCTGTGCAGTGCCAAGAACTTTTGCCAGAACTAGAGATCCAAACCAGCAGAGCAGAGCTGACCCAGATAGCTGTGACTTCAGAACCACCCGCCAGAAGTCCAGTCTAAACCTGTTGACCAGATCTTGACGGCCTATTTCAAATTTATAGTGTGAGTATCCACCCAGAACTGTGCAGAACCAATCTCTTAGTCTAAAATAATCTCATCCCATCCATTTCATCCTATTTAGAACTGCAAATAAATTGTGTGTCCATTCTGTGATTTCAAACCTGTGAAAGAGTCATTTGTCATATGAATCTTACTTTATTTCTGAGAAATTACCTCCACTAAATCCTCTGTATCTTTTGAACCGCATGTCCTAGAAGCGAGATTTAACTTTCAAAACCGACTTTCTATTCCTTATAGTTTTTCCGTAATCGCGATCGACGCACATGGATAAAGTGCTGCGAATTGCAATTTGACTCAATTTCTCCACCTGTCAAAAAATAGCTGTCTTTTGCTTGCAACTGCTGAAATTGGTTTTCAATCTGATAATCATTCCTGAATAATTGCTAGTGTTGATCTGAACTAATTCAAAGTAGCTGTCACCTACCCTGAATCTCCTATAGGGAATTAAAATCATTGTTAGCATATTTTTCACTTCATTGTAAATCACATTTAAAAGTATTTTTGACTGTTTAAAAGCATACCGGTTGCTCTAAGCTTGCTCGGGGGGGAATGGAATTTGTATTGCATTTTGTTTGCATTCCTGAAAACTGTGTGCTCTCTTTTCCATCTCTTTATATTGCATGGGGGGGAGTGAATTGTCACAAGGAAATGTGATCATATTATCTCTTGTTGAAACCAGATCAGTTTATTTCTGTGCTGCATTCTTTCCATCATTTCTTTTCCTTGAAACCATAAAAGTATTCTCTGCTACCTTATCCTTTCTATACCAACTCCTAAGTAATTAAAGAAGTGTGCTAGTGTAGGATTATCCATTGTTGATCACTGTCATATTCATAAGTGTGCTGTCAAATATTAATTTACTCATCAAAGTGTGATATATATCTGGTTTAATTTTTCAATAAATCTTTTAATTTGCAAAACAAAGCTACTTCTTGGCTCAGCGAGGTCAGGGGGATTCAAAGAGAGGGGCGTTATATAAGGCTTTATCATCCAGATGTATGAACTTGTCATAATAATATATAAATAAGGGCTTCCCTTGGGCATCCCAGACTAGGCATTGATTTAGTTGGAGTGCTGAATTGGAGTCACTAACAAGATAGTCCATATCCAGTATCCACCTCTTCATTCTAAATCCTACTTCCTGTCCATCAGCTTTAGGCTCAGTACTATTAGATGGATTACTTTTTAAAGGGGCACCAGTAACCAAATTATTGCAAAAAATCATTTCAAACTCCTGACCCCATAGTGTCTCAAATTGTTCTCTATTCAGGTCAACTATCACTGCCGTCTCAAACTGTATAAATGACCTGTTTTCCCAACTGCCAAAAACTGGCAGGGTCACTCTCCCGATATCTGTGGATTTTATACTTTGCAATTGAGAGACTTTTTTTTAACAGTCCAACAGCCAAGGGCTTTTCTCATGATCTCTCAATGATCTTGATACTTCTACCTAAATTGAAAATCTTATTCTCAGTGCCCTTATTACTTTCAAGTATTTTACTCCCTTCCCCTCTTCTTCTTTTTCTCATTGCCAATATTTCCATGTCCCCCATACAAATACCTTTAGCTTTCAGGTCCAAGGTGTCAATGATCTTATTCATAGGAATATTTACATAGCGCACCCCCAATGTTTCACCTCCCTTAACAATAACGGGCACTTCCTTTTCCCTGAACCGTAATATCAGATCCAATTGTTTTGGCTTGGGATTTCCTTTTAAACCATTTATTCATCCAATTAGCTCTTTTGCTAGGCCTATTATTCTCTTCCTCAATAACCACAATCACCTGGTTTAGCTCAAATCTACAATCTGTTTCCACACATTCCATACCCTTATTTAGTAATTTCTGCAAGAACAGCGCTATTCTTTTTTACTGTTTTATTTTTCCTAGTTGTTCCAAGATTACCCTTACTTTTTGCCCTTTTCCGTTATTATGTTTTTGGCGTAGCCGTCTTTTTAAGGCAACTGAATTACTAGTGGCCCCCTCCCAGCTACAGTCTTTACTTTCACCGACTACCATCTCAGTTTCCTTTTTGTTAGTCTAAGGTATTTCTGTCTCCATCCACCCTGTTACTTTCCTTATCTACAATCATACATAATTCATTCAAGTCACCAATCCCCAACTCCACACTACCTTTGTTACCTGTACTAAGCTCTAAACCTGTTTCAACTCTACTTATATCATTAAAATTCAGGGTATGAACCCTCTCCACCACTGGTAAAATTACATTTTTAAGCTCTAGTTGTTCCTTGATCAGTTTAGTGCATATATCTAATAATAAATTCACTGTGGTACTTATAGCATCTAATTTACCTCCCATATTAAGAGAGCTTTCCATTGGACTATCTGAGACGTTCCGCATCCTCCTCATTATCACAACCTTCCTGAGCAAACATCCCTAGGTCAGGGTTACAAGACAAGTTAGTGCCTATAATGTTATCCATGTATTACACATTTTCATTACTTTTTTCTTTCTGGGATAAGTCAACACCCGACAGAAGGCCCCATTGATTGTTACCTAAAATCAGAAAATAAATTCAAGAAAGAGTTATTGTCAATCATGGAGCTAGATTCTGGTATAGCAGTAGCCTCCTCACATGTTTGTATCTCTGCAATAATCTTTGTAAGGAAGTTGGACATTTTTGTTGTTCATTAGCCTGATTATCCAATGTCCCATTAAATTAATTTCCCATCTGAACCACCTGGTTTCCCTTTCTGGATGCCTTAGCCACAGGTCGAGGGCCACTTATCAGCATGCTATTACTACCTTTTTTGTTTTTGGTTTTAAAGGAGCGGAGTTTAGGTGCCATTCTGTCTTTACATTAGGGCAGCAAAAAACCTGCGTCGATAAGTCCGAGCCCCGGTCTAACCGTAATTGGTCACAGTTGTATACCTTTTACACATGCAGCGGTCCAGGTGCCTTATACACCAAAGTGCCCCACTGCCTGTAACAGGGCAGCTATTCCTAGAACCACAAAACTATCATTTAGAATGAGAATCTACCCAGTAGAACACGTACTGTGTACATCATTCCCTGTTGCAATTCCCTTATAGCATTAAGGCCTGAAATGCGTTCTTAATATATAAATAAAATTCAACAGGATTCTGAGTATTCCTAAATGACATAGCCTCCCAGAGCATGCTGGTGTACCAATTACCTTGACGGACATACGTATACGTCAATGAGACAAGTATGATCCAATAAGACAGCCCTTACCACACTCTTCAAATATTAATACGGAAATTGTAACCAAGACATTTTATAGCCAAGGGTAAAATTAAAAATCACCTCCGCCTCCAGCCCCCAGCCCTAACAGCCATAACAGCCACTTAATGAAAGTCCCTTAATAGAATGCATGTGCGCTGAATGCGTGCACGTTCCTGTTTAAATGGTAAAGTGGGCGGGGCTATGGTGCATTCAGAGGTTATCCCAAGTAAAATGTGTTTAGAACTGAAATAACAGATAAAAAGCAGTTAAAGTCCAACGTATTTAACGTCTGATCAGTTCTTCAATGTTAGAGTATTCCAGGATTCTGGCGTACCGTAGTATACACATAACTGTTTTATAATTCTCCAGCGGGATCCAGCCGTAACAGCCACTTAACAAAAGCCACTTACTCTAATGCACATGATATGATATGATAGGTTATTTATAACGTGCTTAATACCCAGAGGTTTCTAAGCACAGACCGGGGGATTGAACCTGTGTTGCTGTGTGTTGTCTTGCTTCCAAGGTGAGCACGATGCCCCTGAGCTATCCTCCTGGGACAAACAAGGAAACAGGTAAATATTACTTGATAATAGATTTCAAACAACTGCAGTTTTAGTTTTCATTAAAAATACCAATTACACAGGCAGCCCTTTCAATTCCCTGCACACTTGAAAATGCTAGCAGTTTGAAGTCAAGACTTTTGAAAATACCTTTGATTGATAGAACCCTTCTTTCTTCACCCCAAAAGCAATACAAAATCGTTCTGCTATCAATGTCACTTACTCACTCTCAGAAAAGAGTGTATATTTTTCAATGGAGAATTACCCATGGTTTCACTTTCCAAAGCACTTGTCTCCCCAGCACCAAAACCCATGCAACAGTTATATGCAGCACCCCTCCATATAAAGGCCAGGTCTAGGGAGTGGGGACAGTTTAGGAATTTTGTTTTGGGACAAGAACCCTCCCCCCCTTTGTTTAAAGGCAGGTTTGGAAAGTGGAAACGGTTGGGAATTTTGTTTTGTGGCAAGAACACTCCTGCCCCAATTACTTTAAAGGGACTATAACATAACCTCCTGCTAGGAAAGAGGGCAGGGGTTTCAAACTCCTCTGAGCTCCTTCTTGCATCAATCTACTTGGGAGTTAGTTAAATCAATATTCAGTCAACTATGCCAAGGGTCTACACCATTTCACCTACACCCACTATCATGGGAAATATTCAGGCAGGCAGATCCCCCACACATTTGGTGTCTTTTGAATAAGTATATTTACATTGGAAAACTTTGTTTTTGGACAACCAGGAAAGAAGGCAGGACCCCTCTTTTGGACAGCACAAGGTCTGGTTAAACATTTCAGTCAGAGAAAGTCAGCATCTATCCCTCATTTGGCTCTCCTTACTCATTGGGCCCCGTCAGCTTTTTGGCTTTCCCAGTTTCTGTCTCCCAAGCAGGGTTAAGTCTCCATCAATTTTAAGGCCTCCCCACCCAAGGTCAGACAGATGTGTCAAGATTCACCCAGATGGATTATAGGCAAGTCTCCTTCAGGATGTTTAGCAGTTCTACCTCCAAGATAGTTTTTAGGCAGGTTGTTCTTTGCCTGTCCCTTTTTCCATAGAGCAAGGTATGTTTAATGCCTACGTCCCACCTCCGAAATATTAAGATTAGGAGGTGTCAACTTATTAGCCTTGACTTATCATTGAACCTCTGCAGTTCTCTCCTAGCCCCAAGGTTCAACCCCACTCTGCCAATAGGCCCTTGAAGTTCTATGATTGAAGTGAAGAGGTACACACCTTCTGCCATTTACAATTTTTTGTGCATGTCAGCTTTTGCACTCAAGAAGTCCCTACATGGCAAAAATGTGTAATTTACCAGTAAATGCCATAATACATAGATATTATATTCTCCTACTCATGACAGATATGTTTGAATTTATTTTCTTTTTTCGACAGGTTATTGCACTTGCAAGCTATGGTTTTTTGCCCTTTGTGAAAAAATGAACATAGTTGGGAATGTGCAATTTTTGACCCAGATATCTAATTTAAAAATTCATCAACTACCCATCTTTCAGATTCAGGACATTTTAGGGGAAGCTAGAAACACATTTTATCTTGCAATTCAAATTCCCCAAATCACATTTGAATGATAGTCCTATCAGCACCACCGTTTTGCAATCAGCTTTAACGTGATATCTGTCCTGACCCTGCACGTGTCATAGTTGAAAGGTTATTGAATAAAATGACATATCTTATGGAAGTCTATTGCCACATAATTAACATATATATGTTGCAGTTTCATTTCTTCCATTTAAGTGGCATGGACGTCACAACATCTGTTACAGTCTCTGGGCCTAATCTTGACTTGGCCTGTAATAAACATATCAATCACTCTGGTGGAGTCAAAGGCTGAGCTAATGGATACTGCCAAGATTGTATCTCTCTGACCAGATGGTCTCTGATGTCCTTCGATCCTCTGAATCATCATGAGGCCATGCTGGCAATCTCCATTTGTCTTTGCAATCTTGGATCTACCACACGTCAGATCAATAGTTTGTATTTGTAAGAGCTGCACCCACTCGGGCTGGCTTTGTTGAACAAACAAGCATCCGCTTGAACCTCTGTACTTAGCTCCAAACTACACCTCTCGCTGACTCTGTAACCCTGGTTTTTATGAAACATCACTGAACCACCTATTCACACAATGTATGTATTAAACTCTACCTGTACTCAACTTTGTATCTATGCTACAATGCAATTTGTATATAGGCACATGATCCCCTGATGACAGAATGTGTGCAATGTACCCTACCTTTACCTGTATGCAACCATGTAACTAAGCTATAAGTAACCTTCATATTTTGTTGCACCCAGTTATCTAAGGGTTTGGTGTGCCCTACAAATTAATAAACAAACAACAAACAAACAAACACATCATAAATACCTTATATGCATGAGTCGACCCCTTCTGCCCTGGTTTCACAGAGATCTGACTTCAGATAATTGCAATTGGGTAAGGTATTCTGCCCAGTAACTAGAGGCAAGTCTTTATTGGGCTCATAGGGGATTTACATTTTGCATTTGCAAGAAAATTAGTCACATTTGTTTTTCTTTTGAACCCTTTTATTTATGTTAATAACTTGCATCTTGTATCATTGGCCAATGCACTTCTAACTCAGTGTTTTTCTCTTGCTTTGCACCTCCAGTATTTTCCATGTGGCAGCGGGAATTGGCAAGCTGCCCTTTCCTTTTGTCTTTCAGAATGTGCATTTTCCATTTGACAATGTTCCTTGTGTCACTTTCAGCAAGACAACACTCTGCATTCACTAGGCCCCTTTGCTGTGCTACGGTTCTGGGGCTGTCATGTATTTTCCAGTGTGCCCTTTTCCATCAGACCAAATGTATTTCGCAATAGAGGCCTAACCTGGCCTTCCAGTTCTGACTTCTGTGGCTGTCATTAAACCCCACAACTTTGCTGTCACAGGGAACCCCACCTGTCATGTATGTTCATTGATGCAGAAAATTCATATGATATGGTGAGCTGGAGGTTCTTGTTGGCAGCTATAGTGTTGAATTCTTCCCTAACAAAAGGGTAATCTGAATTGCATATCACAGTTAAACAACAAACAATGTTACATGGTTTACTTGTCTTAAAAAGCTACACTGCCTGCTTCAAGGGGGGTATAACCCTATGGAGTTTGGAAACACTGATAACATGTATCTCTGTTTACGTTGAACTTAAACATTTACCTTTTTTTTCTAGGATCAAATTATCTCATACAAGTATCTCTGAGATGTCAGATGTTCCAGTAAGTTTCTTCATGATGTCTAACTGTAAAGGGTTGTTTAAATAGTAATACATTTTTTTTGTATGTAGCTGGTTCACAACAGTGCCCTGATGCCCTTGGGCTTAGGGGCTTTACAAATGTAAAAATAGAAATAAATAAAATAAAATAAATAGTGTTTCTTGCTGGACTCTTTCTGCTTCTAAGCACTGTTAAAATAGCTGCTATTATTACCCAATTTATTGTTACTCGATTTATGAACTTCGGATGGATAAAGGGCATTTAATGTGCAAGGTTCCCTGATTTTAGAGGTAAGAGCTTAATTTGTGAGGGACCCCCCTCCGACCCCACCCCATTAAACTGTTGGCTCTCAGAGTCTGTTTTCTTTTACATATTGTGGGATGTTTTGACCCACATTTGCTCTGCCATGCAGCATCACTGAGTTCTGATGGTGCCAAAAATAGTAAAATGGCTGCAACACCCTTGTGTGCACCAAAACCTCTGAAAATCATGCTTTGCAAAGCACATAAAGATGGCTGCCCAATCTGCCATGCATGTTGTCAGTGGTGGACCAGATATCTCACTCCTGAAACATGTCACTGGGCTCTACAACATGTGAAAATGGAGCACAGAAAGAAAAGCAGTGCTTGCTAAAGGAAACCCCAAAATCTTGCTTTAAATCACTGTTTATTTGTTGATGAAACTGCAGTATGCCGGTACAAAACACCTTCAAACATCCAAAAAATGGAGCACAGAAAGAAAAGCAGTGCTTTGCTAAAGGAAACTCCAAAATCTTGCTTTAAATCACAGTTTTTTTGTTGCTGAAACTGCAGAATGCTGGTACAAAACACCCTCAAATATCCAAATTCTTGCTGGGTGCTACAATTCACTTATTGTAAGAAGTCATTGTGAACTTACAATGTCCTGAAAAGCTGAAAGCATCAAGGGATTTCCACAACAAAAGTGGCCTGTCTGTAAATCTGTCAAAATCTGGGTTCAGTACCCTTGCCCGCCTGAATGACACCTGTCAGTAGTCTGCCTGATTAAAGTCCCGTTGTTGAGAGTAAACCATCTTGTAATTGTTTTGATTCCATGGTTTAAAATCTTGAATAAGTATTTAGCTGTGATTTGATTCCACAGGTTTGTTTTATGCTAAGGGGAAAATCAACAGAAGTACCAATTAAAGAAGCTGGCTAAAACTACCAAACTGGAATAACAGCTTTCCTCACAGAGGCAAGGCCTTGCCTTCCACCAGGAAATCACACCAAAGCGATAATTATAGGGTTTGGGAAGACCCTGGTCTGCAGTGGGGAAGGAAACAATGGCAAACTGCAAAGCAGGAAATGCTAGTTGTGAGGACAGTCGTAAAATGGCCTCTGCCAAGAGAACAGGGAGGTGACTGCTTCTGAACTGAATGGAGACAAAAGGGAGACAAAAAGAGGCGGACATGAACAGCCATCTGTGGCTGAACATTCACAAAGAACATTTTGTTTAAAGACTTCTAACTTACCACATAAAATTGTCAAAAATACAAAAGTAACAGAATTTTAAATCTCAATTTTGGTTGCACATTTCAAAAGGCGGAAAGATTGTGTGATATGTTTTGGAAAGAAACGGCAGAAAATGTGATTTTACACCAAATGTATTTCTGCTAGAAGTATGAAACTTTATACACTTATGCCCATGTTATACGCGCACACTTATAGAAATTTGCTGATAAATAGGACATTGTGTTCCTGATGAAAAGGGCGAAATTCGGTGAAAAGCAGACACAAGATCCCACAGCAATGGGGTTTTGAAGAGTAACTGGTCACACAAAATATGTAATCTGTATATGTGATTGTTATAGAGGTTACTCATGTGTACAAATGTCTTGTGTCAAAAGTAGATTTTGTTTTCAAGAGGCTAGGGGTGGACTCTAAGCCTCATAAACCCACACCATAAAGGTGACACACTGTTTATCTCCTCCTATCAAGGCAGAGAGGAGACCCTGACCAATCACCTGTCAAAGAGGCAACCTTAGGCTAAACCAGCACACACACACCCTTTATCATAGCATAAATAGAGACAGCAGAGGGCAGATAAGGACAAATAGATTCACTTACTATCCTGATGCTGGCGGAGCACCCTGCTGCAGGACTTTACATCTTCCTTGCTCCAGGCTCCGGAAACTTGGCAAAGCAGAAAGACCCACTGCATAGCTGAACCACTTTCAGCTAGGCCTCAAACTCCAGAACCAGAATTCCACAATTCTAAGGGGAACCAAAAGACAGCCGGGCTGCGCTGAACTGCTTGCCTGCTGAAAATAATTTCCATCATAACCAAGAAGCGCAGATCCAATCCAATCGTGTGCCGTGCCGTGACCAGAGCGCCTTGACGCTGCCCAATATGATGTGCCCAGCAGTCTGTCCTAAAACCAGATCCAGTTCCCTGACCACAATCCTGATGGTTGAGTTGAAAAACATATATAGTGAGTATCTATAGAAAGACTGTGTCACTAGCATATGTACTGTCCATAGTCAATCCCTATCTTAAACCCATCCTATCTTGTATTCCAAACCTGTGTTGTTAGGAGTATTTTTGAATTGTCTGAACTCTCCATCCAAACCATCCTATCTTCCTCCTGTACTAGTATTGTTAAAACTATCTTTGTGCTGATCTTTTTCATCTGAAGAAGGCGAGCTCCTCTGCAGGCAGTCACCCTGATCAAGTGGCTGTGTTCCTGTGTGGTATTCGTCATTTTAAAAGTGCATTCTCGTTTTCCATTCTTGCGCCTATCTCCAAAAAAACGACCTCCACTAAAACGTCCATAACTACCTCAGTTTTTGTGCTAGAAACAGCTAACATCCCCAGCTTTAAATCACATCTAAAACCGCATCCCAAATCCATACGGTTCTCCTGTTATTACGATTATCGCACAGTGAAAAGTTTGCCACAAATTTTCGTTTAGGGAAATTCTGACACGTGTAAAACAGCTTTTGAGTGCTTCCAACTTCAATTTTCAGATTTCAAATAGTTTCTTGGTATTAAATCATTGCTAGTGTTTGTGTGCAACTATCCAAAGCGGCTTTATCCCATCAGAATTATAACAATTTCAGCAATTTAGACCATATTAAGTGTTTTTGCCAGTCCATTCCAAATTAACTTTAAAACCATTCTGACAGCTTGCCACTCAATTCCGTTTTTCTTTTGTGTTGCTGGGGGAAATTGAGATTGATATTCTGTTTGAATTCTACCATTCCTGAATACCTGCTCTCTCTCCTCCTATCTCTTTACATTGCCTATTGAGGGGTTGAGGGGTGTGCAGGGGGAACCTTTAACCACAGTGCTATCTGACCTACACACACACGCAAAAGTATTATTTCTGTGCTGAATTGTTTTGCTCACTATTACTCCTTGTGTATTAAAGAGATTATTCAGTGTTACATCATCCCATTGGTGATTATTCAGTACCCATTAAAACATAGTGTGATTAAATTGTAAATACATAAATAAATATTTTAACTTTGTAAACCAGCCTGATTCCTGGTTCAGTGTGACGGGGGAGGGGGTCCAGGAGAGGGGCGTGATATGAGTGGTACATCGTTCAGAATAAAGAACTTTTAGACAAAAATAAATAAGGATTTCAGTTGTGCATTACACGCTAGGCGTTAACTTGGGTGCGTGCTGGATTGAAATCACTTACAATATGGGCAGAAAGGGCAGACAGCGAGACATTATTCCATATTATCCCTCCCTGACAGTTATGAGTGGTATGATGTTTCATTTATTGTGTTTTCTGCTTTGTGGTTTGCTTTTCACATGGTGTTCGTCTCACCCTGATAACATGGTTGCACTGAATGAACGCCCAAAATGCCACAGCCTTCCCCTACGAAGTGATCTCCCTTTACCCACTGTCCTATTGTAGATTGTGTGCCATGGCCCTCTCTCAGCTCGGCAGGTTCAGGGAACGTCCCACTAGTGGCCCTGCGAACAATCCCACTTAAAAACTCCTTGAGCCACGCCAACATCTAGATAGGGCCTCCCACCTCATGCCATTTTCAATTAAAGGGGCAGACGAAGCAAGGGGCAGACCGCATTGGCCTGGTGACCACTCCCTTGCAAACTCGGGATCATCTTCTAGCAGGGATGAGTGCAGGTTTCTGTATATGGAAGGCTTCTAGCAGGCAGGGCTTGCCATGATGGAAATTGATATCCATGATCTTGAATGTTATTGCATGATGGGTAAAACAGTACCTACAGGTAGTGACCTCGTCATACTACTGTACCATTGAACACATAATGAGAGCATAGATATTTACCCCCTTATCCCAGATTTTTCAGAACCACTTCTTGGTGTAAGTTCCTAGTAGAGTATTTCTTACAAAGGAGTCGATTAATGTTGTATTTTTAGGGTGAAATGTAAAAGAAAACCCTACAAAGACTGGATAAATGCACGGCCATTGCTTGTTTATACCAGTGCCTCACTAAATATATAAGGCGGTATCACGTAAACTTTGTACCAAGGTAAGTGCAATCAGCAGTACGAACCAAAATTGCCCTAATCCAAAAAAACATCCAAAAAACATATTCATTCAGTGCTTTTTTTCACCAGGGAAATTATTGTTCTAGTTCTAGCCGTTTGACCTTGTGCAAAAAAGCATTGAAAGAATATGCTGTAAAGTCAATTACACATGCACTGGTGCAAAGTGTTTGTAACGTGGCCCGTAAATTTCAAACTCCGCTCTCTAGTGTGATTGTGGCCAAAGAGCCCTCAGTGCAAACTCAGGATTGGCTACATCCATGGTATAGATGAAAGTAGGCTGGTCATCCAGTCAGAACTTATGCACACAGTTACTGCTTGAAAGGCAGGGGAGGTATTACAGAAAGATGACTGGCAAAAGTGCAAATAGCTCTCAGACAATGTAAGCGATATTCAATCAACACTACAGCCAAGTCAATGCCTAGTCTGGGATGCTGAGGAAAACCCTTATTGATGTATTTTTATGTCCAGTTCAGTACTCTGGATGACAACCCTTGTATAACACCCCCCTCTTAGAATCCCCCTGACCCCACCGAGCCAAGAAGTAGGTTTGTTTTGCAAATTAAAAGGTTTATTTGGACAATTCAACAATATATATCTATCATACTTTTATAATATATTAATATATGATAGTACACTGAGACATATGATGTGGATCCACAATGGGTAATGTTACAGTGGTACACCTGATTACTTAGGAGTAGTATAGAGGATGAGGTAGCTGAAAATGCTTTATGGTTTCAAGGAAATGCAATGAGGAATAAAATGCAGTACAGAAATACTTGATATGATTTTAACAAAAGATAAGATAATCACTTTTTCTCTCGCAATTCACCCCCCTCCCCTATGCAATGTAAGAAATGGAAGGAGATGGAAAGAGGAGCACACAGTTCTCAGGAATGCAATCAAATACAATACGAAATTCAGTTCCCCCCAGCAAGCTTAGAGGAAACAGGTAGGAGTTTGAAACACAGGCCCAAAATGCTTTTTAAATGTGATGGCAATGGATGGGAAAATGTGCTAACTGATTTTAATTCCCTCTAGAGATTCAAGGTGAGTGGGAGATGCGTGTTGGTATTAGTTCAGGCTCACTTTAGCAATGCTCTATGAGTTATTACCAAGTTACAAACGGATTTTAACAAAAGAAAGAATGGAGCTGATATTTTGACAAGTGGAGAAATTGAGCCAAAATCGCAAATCGTGGTAAATTTCGCGAGTGCGTACATCGTGATTGAGGAAAAAGTACAAAGAATAGGAAGTCGGTTTGTTGGAAGTCCTAGAATCACAGCTTTAAAATGAAAGTTAAACCACGTTCCTAGCCCAAACGGTTCCAGAGATACGGACGATTTAATAAAGGTAGATTTTCGGATTTAAAGTAAACTCAAAATGACAGGTGACAGATTGCAGCTGCAGAATTGACAGGTGACAGTTGTGCAGCTTTAAAAATGACAGATGACACGATTTCTAGGAGGCTGTTCTACTCAGGTTAAAATAGTTTGGATTAGACTATTTTAACTAAGAGATTGGTTCTGCACAGTTCTACTAGGTACTCACAATGTCAATTTGAAATAGGCCTCGTCAAGGTCTGGTCAGGTTGGACGGGACTTCCGGTGGGTGGTTCTGAAGTCCCGGCTATCTGGGTCAGCTCTGCTCTCTGGGTCTGTCAAGCACCGGATCTGCTCACAACGGTCTGGTTTGTGGTTCTCTCGGGTTCCGGATACAGCACTGCTTTCTGGATACTGCTACAGGTTCTTGCAAAAATTCTTGGCAAAAATTCAAACAGCTCGCCCGGCTGTTGAATAGTTTGGTTGGTTTTGAGGCCTGCTGAAGAGGATTCAGCTGGTGGATTCAGGCCTCTCTGCTACAAATTCTGGAGTTAATTTCTGCTACAGGTTTTGTAGATTGATGGATTTGAAGTCTGGATCTCTGGATGTGAAGTCGTCGGTCAGCCTGCTCCGCAGCAAATGGAATTGAATCTCTGTACCTGTCCCAGCAGTCTCTTTTTATGTGTTTTGAAATTGGGTGTGTTCCTGGTCCTAGCTAAGCCTGCCCCTCTCTACTTGTCATTGGCCCAATTCTCCCCTCTCCCATGATTGGGGGAACGAAATGAATTGTCATCATGATGAGGTCTGTTTATGGGTCAGAGGATCCTCCCCTGGTCAGTTTGCCCACCAATCTATATTTGATTCAAATACATCTTTCCCAGATACACAATTTGTTGAAATTACATGTACACATTATATATTCCTTATGGTCCATGCTTGTTCGCCTCTGATCTTCCTGGGGGCTTGCATTCAAAAATGACAACATTTTTCGCTTTTTAACTGGTTTTGCAATATCGGACATTTACCCAAAATTACACACATGTGCGCAAGGAGTATGGACATTAATTGATGAAGTGTCAGATTTTTAACATGCAGACATTTGGAGTAAGACCCTATTTTCCGCTAGCAACCCTCCAGAATACACCACAGGGTCCTAGCACCTCTTAAAACGTGCACAGAAAATTCACCAAAATAATGATATTACTTATATAATTCTGACAAGTCCGCACTATGAGTTATCTATCTTTTTAAAATTATGCCCTGGTCAAAAAGGGGTGGGGCTTCCCACATCACATGGTGGAATAACTGGTTTATCCACTTCCCCCAAGCTCAGCTGCTAGCAGAGGCACTGCCCCTCCCAGTTTTCCCAAGAGGAAGCCACTTTACGGCCCCCCCAATATAACATTTGCCTGAGTCCAGGACAAGGCTTTGTTCAACCTCCTGCAGTCTGCAGGTCCCCTGCCTTAATTCAATCAGGGAGGTGTGAGCTCCTTTTGGCAGGGGCAGCAGGTTTCTCCTGTCGGGGGTAGTTGTCAGGCAGAATCCAGTTTCATTAAGCCAGGTTTCAGCTAAATGTCACTTTTTGTTCCCAGTTTAAATCAAACTTACAATTTTTACATATACATTAAATAATTACTTCCTTCAGGTCATTTCAGAATATAGTTTTACATTGTATCCACCTCTTAGCAAGTCTTTCCTTGGCCTGGTTTTGTTTCATTTGTTCAGTTTTACACAAAAGTCTGGTGGTTTTAAAACGCCGGCTTTCTGATAGTGGTGAGTACCGGTATTGCAACCATTTTTGGGATTAAGAAAATGAATTCCCCACAGTTCTGAGTTGCTTTTTTGCAATCAGCATTGCCATTCCCAATGGTTTCAGGCTACTGTGTGTGTAGCCCAATGGTGGCTTTAGGCAGTGCCCCCCTGTGCTCACAACATAGGCAAAAATGGGTGGCAGCCTATTCTTCATGTTTTCCTTGTGCACTCTCTGGGGAGTTCTGGCCATCATGATTTTTCTATGCCAGTACTGCACAGTTTTATGGTAGGG
Source organism: Ambystoma mexicanum (assembly GCF_040938575.1). Lineage (NCBI taxonomy): Eukaryota > Metazoa > Chordata > Amphibia > Caudata > Ambystomatidae > Ambystoma > Ambystoma mexicanum. Next base: position 288,748,459 of record NC_090941.1, on the reverse strand, counting down.
CTTGGATGCATGGGTAAAAACACCCCACAAGCCCCCCCTCTTGCGACGGCCATTCTGTCCTTTCACTGATGGAACTCGCAAGATCTGGGATGTTCGCCTCCTCTTCTTCCAATTCCATAGATGGCACAGTTCAGCATCTTTTTCTCCCTCCAGTTGGATCGATCAGTTCTCCTCGCCGGTCCTGATGGGAATATTGGGCGGTACCCCGGGCCCCTCGGGTCTCTGCTCCCGGTCTCCGGATCGTCCTCCTTGGCCAGTCTCCAGGTTTTCTTTCTACTAGGATGACAAAGGAAAGCGGCAATACCCATTCGTAGACATTTCTTCCCCACCATTGATATAGTGGGGTGGCATATACATTTTATAGTCAAAACATTTGCGTTCTTATTTTAACAAAAACAAGATACAATTATAAGACTTTTTTTTCCAAATCATAATATTTTATAGACTATATGTGGGATATTTTAGGGTTGGAATTTAATTACTCTGGAGCGGTCCCCTCTGGTATTGCAGAGGACTCCTCCAGTTGTTGCAGAGTGTGCTTGGGATGGCAACACTTTAGCTGATTTATATGGACCCACTTATCTTCCCCCTCAGCCAAACTGCCTTTGGGGATGCAGATCTTATAGGCAACAGGGGAGATCTTGTCTATAATTTGAAACGGTCCCTTCCATGTAGGCAAGAATTTTCGCTGTTTGGCCTGGTTCCTTTGGAAATTGTATAGATAGACCCGATGACCCACCTTATATTCCTTTCGGGTAGTTTTTAAATCATAGTGGGTCTTCATGCTCTCGGCTGATCTTTCTAGATTCCGCTGAGCGTAGGCAAAAGCATGCTGAAGGTGTTTCCTTAAATTCTCCACATACTCATGAGTTGTGGAGGCATTTATCAGTGTCTGCTCTTGGGTCCTGTAGAGCAGATGCTGGGGAAGCACCATCTTGCGTTCGGTCATCAACTCAAATGGTGACATTTTAGTTGCAGATGAAGGGGTAGATCTCATGGCCATTAGGAGCAGAGGTAATCGGATATCCCAACTTGGCCCAGAGTCTGCCACAAACTTTTTTAATATGCTCACAATGGTTCAATTGTATCTCTCTACTGCTCCAGAAGAAGCTGGCCTGTAAGCAATATGTAGCTTCCTTTTAACCACCAGTATCTCCCACATCTTTGTCATTACTTCACTGGTGAAGTGGCTACCCCTGTCTGACTCAATCCTTTGAGGTAGACCAAAACGGAAAAAGATGTGGTTAATCATCAGGGCAGCTGCTGTTTCTGCCTTGCAATTTGGGACTGGGAGACATTCCACCCACTTGGTAAACAAGCATGTAACGGTCAACATGTACTTGTTTCCTCTAGACGAGCGGATTACAGGGTCTACAAAGTCGATTTGCAAATCTGACCATGGCAGTGTCATCCCCCTCTTTTGGAGAGGCGCACAGTGTGTGATGGATGATGGCTGAAATTGTGCACACAGAAGACACCCCTTCAAGTATTGGCGGTGGCTGCATCATGGGCGTGACTCAACATTAGGCTTCGGAATGAGGTAGGAACCACCCACTGATCGTGGCCAGCTTTGGATTTCCTTTCCAGCAAACCGTCTTGGATTCGGAACATTTTTGGATATTTCATCAACACTCTTAGGTCATCTTTCCCAATTAATCGGTATCCGTCAGGGGAAAGTTCTCAGGGTCCTCCAGGTGTTGGTAAAACTTACCAATAATTGGATCCCCCTTCTGAGCTGTAATTAAATCAGCATCAGGGGTCTCCTTACTCCATTGTGCAGTTGAAAGATCATTGCGAGCTTTTGTCTGGGACCTAGTGATAGCAGTGACCTGGATTTCCCCCAATAGGGACTCTATTTCTATTAGATCCCCTTGGATGGCCCCGGTTTTGGCCAGCTGATCAGCTAAGTCATTTCCAGTTTTGTCTGGTCCCTCTACTTTTGAATGACCCTTGATCTTTTTCCAGTAGATGGTCATCCCATTCGATGTGACCAGAACATCAATGTTTTGGATTAATTTCCCATGTTTCAAGGGTTTGTTATTAGCACATAACATGCCTCTGGTTTTCCAATTAACCAGGTGCTCCACGAACCCGTTCCATACATAATCCGAATCTGTGATTATGACCAGTTTGTGGAGTTGATGTTGGACAGCAGTGAGGATGGCCTGATGCACAGCCATCAATTCTGCCACCTGACTACTTCGGGGACCAATTTTGTATCCAGCTGAGGGTTCTGAAAACTCCTCCACCCATGCATTCCCTACGCCAGCCAAAAGTTCTTTCTCCCCGTTGTTGTCAACATGAAAAAAGCATCCATCCACATAGACAGTGGGCATTCCCTCACACTTGTCTTCTTCAAAGACTTTGTGTGGGGAATTGAGGTATGCCTCCATGTTGTCCTTGATTTTTAGACTTTCGTCCTCGAGACAGTGTTCTCTGGCACAATCATGCATGTCAGCCAGACCTTGCGCAAGGGGACTCTTCTTGTGTTGGCCATATCTGACCTCCACAGGAAAGCCTTGCATTGACAGAATCCAGGAAGAAATTTGGGAATTACTCACGCTTCCGGCCCGGATTCTGTCACTTTGGAGATATTGCAGAGGTTGGTGTGGAGTCTCCACTATGATGTGTTCCCCCTGGATAAACGGGCGGTAATTTTTCAATGCCCACACCGTTGCCAGGAGTGCCTTCTCACAATCGTTGAATTTTTCCTCCACAGAGGATAAAGTTTTGCTCGCATAGGAGATTACTTTATTGACCTTGTCATGCTTTTGGTATAATACTGCCGACAAGCACGTATTAGAGAACCCTGTCTCCAGGAAGAACTCCTTGTTTCTGACAGGGTAAGCTAGGCAAGGCGCTTGTGAGAGGCTTCTTTTGAGTTGTCTTACTGCCTCGGATTGTTCTGGACCCCATTCCCACTTTACCCCCCCCCTTCAGGAGATGAATCAGGGGTCTAGTGATCTCTGCGTAGCCTTCAATGAACTTTCTGCTGTAATTAGTCAGTCCAAGGAGGCTCCTTAGTTCCCGCAGAGTTGTGGGGTCTTTCAGTTTCTGAAGTGCTTCCACTTTCTTTTCTTGGGGACAGAGACCCTGAGGAGTAATCTCATGCCCCAAGAAATTAACACGGGTTCTACACCACTGTGCTTTCTGGAAGTAAAGTTTTGCTCCGGCGACCCTCAACTGTGTCAGAACATAACGGATCTCCGCTATGTGTTCCTCCACAGATAAACTTTTGATGAGGACATCATCTACATAAGCCAGGGTACCCCTCGCACCCAGGTCGGGCATGGCCTTATGTAGGAAAATGTTGAATTTGTTGCTGGAGTTGAGGTATCCGAAGGGAGTCCGGGTCCATGTGTACTGCTGGCCCCCAAAGGTAAAAGCCAGTTTGTATTGGTCATCCCTACTGACAGGCACGGTCCAGTATCCATTGGTCAGGCCTATTGCTGTGAATACCTGTGACCCCTGGATCTGGGCCAGCCCTTGGTCAATGTAGGGCAGAGGCCATTGGGAAGTATGGACCAGTTTGTTGAGCTCCCTAAGGTCGGCGCAGAGTCTCCACTGGCTGTTTGGCTTCAATATTCCCAGCACTGGATTATTGAAAGTGCTGTGGACTGGACGGATTATTCCCCGGGACTCAAGGTTCTTAATTATTTCAGTAAGGGACTCCATGGATGCGAGAGGCAAGCGATATTGCTTCACAAACACTGGAGTCATTCCAGGGTCCGTGGGAATTGTTGTGGTGTGGATGTCAGTGCGACCACAGTCATATGAGTCTACTGCAAAGAGATCTTGGAAATCCAAGAAAACTTGTTTCAACTTTTGCTTCTGTTCCAGAGTCACGCAGGCATCAGCTAGGTTGACCCTCTATTTCACCATCTGCCTGAAGCCGGGAAAGACTTCTGGTTTGGCTATCTCAGCGGCCTCCTCCAGCTGGGTGGAGAAGTCCCTGGTCAAAGTGCTTTTATGGGCTGGAGGCTTCAGGTGGGAAAGGCAGCCCTCATGGACCTGAAAAATCACCTCATCCCTCCTGAAGTCACAAGTCACATCTTCCTTACCATAAGGGCAAGAAGTGTACACCTGGAAGTTCCCCCCATGCCGGGTGAAAATCCTGTCTGGTGTTGTATTGTCATCACTGTCACTGTCAAACCAGTCCTTGGGGATTGGTCCTAACAGTTCATTTCCTAGATCAATGGAAAAATGTCGGTCATCAACCGCCATTCCGATAATAGTGCCTGCGGCTAGAGTAATACTCTGTAAGTCACTGTTATCCACCTCTATTGGAATGGTGTCATGTTCTATGTTGACTAATGGTGCTGGGTTTACCCCTAACCCTTGCTGTTGGAGAGAAGCATTTAGATGAATATAAGCATCAGGGTTTTTCAATTTTTGTCCTCTTTTAACTTTCACTTCATGGGAGAATTGTCGGGTCCTTTCTGGGATGGTGACTTCCTCTTTAATCTGAATTTCAACTGCATTAGGTAGCAATTGAGCTGACCTAAATGCTTTTTCTGAATCATCAAAGCCCATGGGATTATCCGCTAATCGGGACCAAGCTTTGAAGTTTATTAGGTCCAAACTAATGGCAAAGCGATTCAGAATGTCACTGCCTAAGTAAAAGGCGGCAGTGACGTCTCGCACGACCCAACAAGTATGGACTATGCTCTTGTTGCCAATGGAGGTTTTGAGCATACACCTGCTTGACAGGAGATGTTTGGAATTAGGTGCTTCCAGGTCCATTTCCCATTTGTCTATCAGTTTAAATGTGGGAATAGCTGGATCTTTTGGGAGTTGGCGGAACATGGCTTCGCTGATGAAGCTCTTACCGTTGTTCACACACACTCGAGCGAGAACAGAGTCCTTCCCATCATTTAACTGAACAGGGATGAACAACTGCTCTCCAATTTGCTGAATATCAGCCAGGCTCTGAGCTGATTTCACATTATTCTGGACTATAGGAGTGGGAGTTTCTGATTGTGGATTAGTAAAGAATTTCAGGGTGTTTCCTTCCAGTGTGGAATACCACCTTAAACTGGAAGGAAGGTTGATTTTCAGAAATAGAGAGGACCCCCCATCACCAGTCTGTTGTCCTACTGCTATTTCTGTCACGTCTGGAATTTGGTTGTTCTGGAAGTGAAATTCTACTTGGTCAGATTTTTGTTCAACCATGTGGCAGGTGCCATTTAAACTAACATGGTTGACACTCTGTTTTAATTTTATTGGTCGACTAGTCTGGGTCCAGTCTATTAGGGGTGACAACCTTCTCAGGAGGTCATTCCCTAGTAAACAAGGGGTGCCCTCTGGAGACACTACTACGACCGGGTGTTTCACCTTGTGTCGCCCAATTTTGATGTCCACATCTGCAGTCCCCTCGACAGGAATTTCCTTCCCGTCAAAGTTCTGCAGTTGTCCAGGAAGAGAGGTGAGAGGAATACGGTAATTATCCCCCCTTCCTGCATTTAGTTCATCAAAGGCCCTTTTGGACAGAAGGGTAGCTTGGGATCCAGTGTCCAGTGTCCACCAGTGCCAAAATTGTACCCTGCCCCTGTACTTGTACCGGGGCATAATATCTTCCCTCCTTCTCCTCAAGGGGGCACAGATCATGCACACTAGTGGGCTAACTTTCTGGTTTTGGACATGGCGAGAGAAGAGATTTGGGCAGAATTCTGTGGAGAGTCTTGGGAATCTGAAAGAAAAAGTTGGCAACTGGAGATCAGAGCCATTGTGGGTTCCCCTGGTTCTGGGCCACCCCCCCTTTTTGGAGGCAGTCACCAGGATGGGTTTGAACCAGGGGATTTCGGTATTGTGGGTTCTGGGATGAGATGATGGGCGGTGGTAGCTCAGTCTCCACATCTCCCCACTCTGAATTGGCGTCCCTTGGGACCCATTTTTCCTTGGGAGGAGTTCCCCGTCTCTAAAGGAGAAGATCCTTTCCCCAGGATCCTCTGAGGATCCCTCTCCCTCAAATTGGAAGATCTGTACCTCCTCCACAAACTGGGCCTGTTTGGGTACTTTGTTTCTCCTACCTCCTCTCTGCTCCTTGGGTGGCAGACTTTCAGGGGTAGGAGATTTTGTTTCCGGTTCCTGGTTTTCCAGGGGCTGTTTACAAGTTGGGAAGGAAGCTTCCTCCAAGACTTTACACACCCCTTCCCCTTGTGCCTCCTCCATGGGAATCGGTGGGTTATCAGGGTGCTGCCCCCGTCATTGTTCTGGAGCACCAGGTCCAGAGTTTGGGGCATTCTGCGGTGGCATGCTCATCTGAGGGTTCTGTTGAGCCCTCAGTATGTGACCCAGATCCTGTGCCATATTTTGGACCTGGCGCTCAAGTTGTGAAACCCGCTCAGACTGATACGGGGCTCTATTTTCTCCCCTGGGCTGATCCCGGGCAGGGTAGCTTTCCCTTCTCTGGTAATACCCCGGATTGGGAAGATTTGGGTACCCCTCCACCCTTGGCCTCCCCTCTCCCGGATTAGGTTGTCTGGCCTCAGGGAATTGGGGAAAGAAGGATGGATGGTTTTGGGGTTGGAAATTGGGTGGATACCTGGGAAAAAAGTTCTGCCCAGGATTTGGTGAATTTCTGCCCTCCTGGGGGAAGTTAGGAGGGAAGTTCCCCGGGTTAGGCGATTGGCTGGATCCCCCCCCTTGGGCTGGAGGAGTCCACACATAACCCAGGATGGGTCGGTTTCCCTTGTAGCGGGGACTTACATAGTCAGTGGAGCGGGGGACCCCATTTGTGGGACTACCTCCTCGACTCCCTGTCTGTGACTGGCCCGAGGGCCTTCTGGGCTGTGAATTATTTGGTGCAGGCAGGTTTTTAGGCCCCCCATCTCCAAATCTAAAACGGGGGCAACCTTTACCTTTGCTACCTTGGCAGCAGTAGGGGTGCTGTTGGTTTTGGGGTTTTTCTGCGCATTATTTTTTATTTTTGATAGGCTTCTGCACCTCATAGATCCGGGTAGCCTGTTCAATGACCCAGTCTAAAGATCTTTTCTCATGAAAATCTCTCACGAGCTGGGTCATTATGTATTTGGGTAAGGCATGGAAAACCGTATTGATAAATTCTCTGCTATCCGTGCGCACCCTTCTGGTGGTCTGCGCAAAAGCACGCTTTAATTCTTGCACAAACTCTTGTGGGGCCTGATCCTCCCCACATTACAAATTGTAGGCTGCCTTGCGAGCCTCTTGAGGATTTCTGTGAACAGAAAAATGTTTCAAGATGGCCGCCTTATAGGTGGACCATCTTAAATGATTTTGGTCCTCCAGCCCCGCAAAGAAACTGAAGTATTCTGGGGAGAATGTCCATTTGACGTACTGGATGCAGCTACTGCTGTCCTTCAAATGGAAAGTCTCCATCATTTGCTCATAGAGCTCCAAGTGTTCCCAAACGGAATACTTGGCGTTCTTATGATAAGGAGTGATGACACTCCTGATTGCCTTTATTTGTTTCAATGGGTCCTTAAGCAAGGCCCTTTTTGCCTTATTGGTCCATTCATCCTCTGACTCAGAAGCACTGCTCCCGGAGGTGCCCGTCTGATCTTCCAGGTTTTCCCGGATTCTGCGAGCCTGGGAATGGCTGGCAGAATGTGGGGACCTAGTCTCCTGTGTCCTATAATGCTCAGAGGAGTCTTCAGACCCCTCCTTGCTGCCAGGATTTGATGGGTACCCCCCCCACTGACCTAACTGGGCCGAGGTTTTCAGGATGCCCTTAATGGGCCTACTCTCCTGGGGTTCCCCACTAAATTGCACTGTGCTTGGGTGCCCATACCCGGATGCCCGCCCCTCCATTCCAGGGAGGTACTGGCCTATGAGCCCCATACTTCCAGCTGGATAGTAATCTGCCATCCCCGTGGCCCTGGGCTCATGTGCATGAGGGAAGATGGGGTGGCAGAGTCCAGGGACTGGGAGAGATGAAGGCCTCTGGTACCAGGGCTCCTGAAGTTATGCTCAGGCGTTTCCCTTTCCCAGCGAGCCTCGTCTATATCAGCTCCTGCTCCCTGTTGCAATGCAAGAGCCTGCGCTTTCAGTTCCTCAGTTAAGGCCTTACTAGACTCTATCAGTCTCTTCTGCATCGCTACCTGTTGCTGGAGCCTATCATTGTGCTGACAGAGAGCCTCATTTTCTCTCTGTGCCTCGTGATTGGTCCTGGAGTACTGGGCCAGTCTCTGCTGCAGGAGGGTTACCTCCTCAGTCCCATCCCTACTGGCCTGCTCCTTTCTTGCCAGAGCCTCCTCCACCCTCCTGGTGTGATCTAGCAAGCCCTGATGCTCTTTTTGGAGGTCACCCAGTCCCTAGAGGGCCAGGTGATTTTCTTCCATTTTCCTTTTTAAGTGGCAGACTTCCTGGCCTAAGGTATCCCTTTCCAGACTAAGAGAAATTCAGTTCCCCCCCCCAGCAATCTTAGAGGAAACAGGTAGGAGTTTGAAACACAGGCCCAAAATGCTTTTTAAATGTGATGGCAATGTATGGGAAAATGTGACAACTGATTTTAATTCCCTCTAGAGATTCAGGGTGAGTGGGAGATGCGTGTTGGTATTAGTTCAGGCTCACTTTAGCAATGCTCTATGAGTTATTACCAAGTTGCAAACAGATTTTAACAAAAGAAAGAATGGAGCTGATATTTTGACAAGTGGAGAAATTGAGCCAAAATCGCAAATCGCAAATCGTGGTAAATTCTGCGAGTGCGTATAAGGAGTAGGAAGTCGGTTCTAGGTTCGTTGGGAAGCCTAGAATCACAGCTTTAAAATGAAAGTTAAACCACGTTCCTAGCCCAAACGGTTCCAGAGATACGGACGATTTAATAAAGGTAGATTTCCGGATTTAAAGTAAACTCAAAATGACAGGTGACAGCTTGCAGCTGCAGAATTGACAGGTGACAGTTGTGCAGCTTTAAAAATGACAGATGACACGATTTCTAGGAGTCTGTTCTACTCAGGTTAAAATAGTTTGGATTAGATTATTTTAACTAAGAGATTGGTTCTGCACAGTTCTGCTAGGTACTCACAATGTCAATTTGAAACAGGCCTCGTCACGGTCTGGTCAGGTTGGACGGGACTTCCGGCGGGTGGTTCTGAAGTCCCGGCTATCTGGGTCAGCTCTGCTCGCTGGGTCTGTCAAGCACCGGATATGCTCACAACGGTCTGGTTTGTGGTTCTCTCAGGTTCCGGATACAGCACTGCTTTCTGGATACTGCTACAGATTCTTGCAAAAATTATTGGCAAAAATTCAAACAGCTCGCCCAGCTGTTGAATAGTTTGGTTGGTTTTGAGGCCTGCTGAAGAGGATTCAGCTGGTGGATTCAGGCCTCTCTGCTACAAATTCTGGAGTTAATTTCTGCTACAGGTTCTGGAGATTGATGGATTTGAAGTCTGGATCTCTGGATGTGAAGTCGTCGGTTCCGCAGCAAATGGAATTGAATCTCTCTACCTGTCCCAGCAGTCTCTTTTTATGTGTTTTGAAAATGGGTGTGTGCCTGGGCCTAGCTAAGCCTGCCCCTCTCTACTTGTCATTGGCCCAATTCTCCCCTCTACCATGATTGGGGGAAGGAAATGGATTGTCATCATGATGAGGTCTGTTTATGGGTCAGAGGATCCTCCCCTGGTCAGTTTGCCCACAAATCTATATTTGATTCAAATACATCTTTCCCAGATACACAATTTGTTGAAATTACATGTACACATTATATATTCCTTATGGTCCATGCTTGTCCGCCTCTGATCTTCCTGGGGGCTTGCATTAAAAAATGACACCATTTTGCGCTTTTTAACTGGTTTTGCAATATCGGACATTTACCCAAAATTACACACATGTGCGCAAGGAGTATGGACATTAATTGATGAAGTGTCAGATTTTTAACATGCAGACATTCGGAGTAAGACCCTATTTTCTGCTAGCAACCCCCCAGAATACACCACAGGGTCCTAGCACCTCTTAAAACATGCAAAGAAAAATCACAAAAATAATGATATTACTTATATAATTCTGACAAGTCCGCACTATGAGTTATCTATCTTTTTAAAATTATGCCCTGGTCAAAAAGGGGTGTGGCTTCCCACATCGCATGGTGGAATAACTGGTTTATCCACTTCCCCCAAGCTCAGCTGCTAGCAGAGGCACTGACCCTCCCAGTTTTCCCAAGAGGAAGCCACTTTACGGCCCCCCCAATATAACATTTGCCTGAGTCCAAGACAAGGCTTTGTTCAACCTCCTGCAGTCTGCAGGTCGCCTGCCTTAATTCAATCAGGGAGGTGTGAGCTCCTTTTGGCAGGGGCAGCAGGATGCAGCCAGGCCTGGGAAGAGTGGCTGAGCAGGTTTCTCCTGCCGGGGGTAGTTGTCAGGCAGAATCCAGTTTCATTAAGCCAGGTTTCAGCTAAATGTCACTTTTTGTTCCCAGTTTAAATCAAACTTACAATTTTTACATATACATTAAATAATTACTTCCTTCAAGTCATTTCAGAATATAGTTTTACATTGTATCCACCTCTTAGCAAGTCTTTCCTTGGCCTGGTTTTGTTTCATTTGTTCAGTTTTACACAAAAGTCTGGTGGTTTTAAAACGCCGGCTTTCTGATAGTGGTGAGTACCGGTATTGCAACCATTTTTGGGATTAAGAAAATGAATTCCCCACAGTTCTGAGTTGCTTTTATGCAATCAGCATTGCCATTCCCAATGGTTTCCTGCTGCTGTGTGTGTAGCCCAATGGTGGTTTTAGGCAGTGCCCCCCTGTGCTCACAACATAGGCAAAAATGGGTGGCAGCCTATTCTTCATGTTTTCCCTGTGCACTCTCTGGGGAGTTCTGGCCATCATGATGTTTTCCATGCCAGTACTGCACAGTTTTATTGTAGGGCATGGATGCATGGGTAAAAACATCCCACAACAACCATTCCCCTAGTGCAAAAATACAGTATTTTAATGCATTTTGTACCAGTGCAATTTTTGTCCTAGAACTCGGGCTACATTTTCATTGGTTCAAAATGCATTGAAATAATAGCATTTTTTTGCCCTACTGCCACTTGCACTTGCACCAATGCAACGTTTCTGTAATTTGGTCCCATACTGCTGATAATGCTGCTCGCATTCCCAGATAGTGAACACGGGCCTGTGCAGCACTGCCCGCAACACACAGCAATGTCCTACCTGATTGCTGTTTTGGCTTTGTTTTGTTTTCTGCCAATGAACGTACGTTCAAAGATTCTGTACTTTTGTGTTATCAATTAAAATTCAGAGGAAACAATGGTGCGATTTAGGATGCTGCAGGATGGGTCCGTATTGCGGAAAGTTTGCACTTTGTTAGTAGCAAGGCAAAATGTGTTCTAGTGCAGAAAAAAACATATCCTTTCAATGCATGTTTGCAACAGGACAACGTCAGCCCTTGTACTGGTACCGTTCAGCATTAGCAATAGGGTAAACATTGCCTTGTTGCAAACATGCATTAACATAATGTGTATATTGCACTACAGCAAATATTTCCCTAGTGCTCATATCGCACACAATTGCATTTGCACTAGTACAAAGTGTCTCAAGTACAGCCCATGGGGCGAGATTGCAAAAAAAATGGTTCATGCGCAAAGCGCATTAGTACCAACGCATATACAATATGTGTATTTGCAAATGCAACACATGTATTTGCGTTGGTGCTAGTGTTGTATGTGCACACGCAAAGTGCGATTATGCATGCACATTTCCTTTTAAAAAAACAGCCCATAATACTTCGACATGTCCCAATGGAGGAGTGTGCCAGGCTTGAATAAGCAAGCAGGTATTGTATATGTCCTATACGAGTTCTGCTTCAAAGTTGCCCACCAGGGAATGTTAAGACGCGGCGAGCAGCTTACAAAAAATACACCTTCCATTTGTATCCAGGATTAAGGCGTACATTCTCTGCTGTGCCATTGCAGCCAAACAAGTAATAATAATAGATTTGCAAAGAAATCTTAAATATTACAAATACAAAAACAGATAGACACATTCAGATCTGTTGTACAAGTATCAAATCCGGTTTTCCTGCCAGTAAAAGGCAGAGCAGTAGAATGTAATTACAGTCACATCATGCAGCTGTGCAAGAAAATGTGACAAGTCTAGGGAGAACGCCGGCGTCTTCGGGGGTTTCTTGAACAGATATAGGCTGCGGATACCCCATGGGCACCTGATATTTTTTTTGTAGTGGTGCGAAAAGAAAGCCTTCGAGCACAAGCGCCTGATGTAGCGGGATCTATAGAAGCCAGGCGCTCTTTGAACGCTGGGTCTGAAGGCTCTCTGGTGTTTTGTTAAAGTACAAGGCTTTCTATATTACACAGAATAATCGGCAGGGAAAACCACTGGCTCCGGGGAAGTGGCCCTATCTCGCGCAGCTGGGAGCCATGGGCTCCATTTTAAGGTAACACCGTCAAAAGCAGGCCCGACTCGTATACAGAGCACACCACTACTTAGCCAGCTTTCATTTATGAAAGCTTCAATGGACACGGTCTCATTGAAGTTTGGTTAGCCAGTAAACATGCGGTAAACAATTTATAAGAAATGCTACCAATGAGAGATAGAGTAAAATGCATGTTGGGGTCCAATGTTGGCCATACAGGATTACATTAGCTTCTGACATATGTATTTAGGGGCTACAACCCAATATTCTTCATAGACCTTGCCCAGCCTGAGGATGCAACTCTATTAACACATACCTTTTCGCTGAAGGCATCCGGGAAAATGGCCGCCGCTGACATTCAAGCAAGACTGCCAATGCCGCTCCATCAGGACCTCTCGATAGAAAAGCAAAGTGGCTGATGCATATTGCTCTTTATTTATTTATTTACTTGTGTGTAATCAAAGGAAAAATGATTTTTACGAGAAGAAGAAAATAGAATTTGCAGATACTCTCTTCCAACAAGTGTCACATAAACATTGTTTAGCATGTTTGTTCAATCCTAAACTCGCTGCGCAATTACACTCCATATTGCTCTTTAAATAACTCTCACATACATTCAAAATAAATAAACTCACAATTTCGCAGGCGGAATTCTGATAACAGATGCACCGTCGCTGTTTTTCAAAATTGCTTACATTTATCAACGGCAACCACAGGCAGGGCTGGACTGGCCTATAGGGAACTCTGGAGATTTCCCAGTGGGTCTCTGCACCCTGGGCCTCTTTTGTGTTGTAACCTATTTTATTTCCAAATTTTCTCATAGGAAAGCGGTTGGGTTTGCTAAAAATGTGTAATATGGGGCCACTTATTTGAACATTATTTCCAGGGCCTCTTTTGGTTCCCTGTCCACGCCTGACCACAGGGGAAAATGTTTAAATACGAAATATGTGCATTTAATTCCAAAAAGTGGGCTGTGTGTAGGACAAAAAGATATTGGCAGCGCACCCTGATTTATTGAAGGGTGTATGGACATGGAAAGGCTTTCGATTGTGCATTGCACGCGTGCCAGCCTGGACCAGATACCAGGCTGTCTAGCCAGATGTATTTTCTTTTACTCTCCAATAGGTGTACACATGCTGACCTGCACCCACCATCTGCGAGCCTGTTCAAAATAGGGACTGGACTGGCCTGTTACAGGATGGGAGACCCTGTTGCCAATACACATCATGCAGAGGTGGGGGATGGGAGGCACAAGCAGGAGCTGAATTGTTTGAAACGTATGTGGAGCTGCTGTCCCTCAGGTTTCTTCAGCCATCTGGGTGGATACACAGCTCCTGAGGTAAGTGCTTGATTCTAATATGGGGTTGGTTAGCCCGCCTTCTGCGGCATGACTGACTCAACTGTTCCTACTTCCAAGGCTGATGAACTGAGTGCCTTTAACAGCAACTGCCATTAAACAATTCAAAAGTAGGTGGAAATCGGCATGAAATTCTCTATAGGAACACAATGTATTATCTGAGACCAATTCCTTTCCTGCCATGCTCCCATATCAGCATCCAGCATCTAATTCGCCTCTTTCATGCATATTCTAAACACCACATAAGGGAGTGCACATTTTGTGGAATGGAGACATATGAGCATTCCCTACATCCCCATGTGCACCCCCCCACCACAACTCCCCTTTCTCTAGATCTTTCTTCACAGCATGTAGAGATCAGGATGTCAGGGAACTCCTTCAAGATGTCCTCACCAGTTCTACGTCCATTTGTACAATTCCCAACAATGTGTCGCGTCTTTCTGGGGCTCCCACACCGGTCCACCTCTCCAGGTAAGTATGGTGACTTGTCAACTTTCAGTGCGCACATATTGATAAAAACAAACCTCCTGAGTGTACAAAGTACCGGGCACTATCACAATTCTTCCTTCTGTGTCTCTCGGAAGACTCTGCTTGAGTAGGAGGAATGCTTGTGAGAAACAGCTGCCCCTTCAGCCACCCTGCTACTTTCAGCCTTCATCAGGTGTGGTTCTTGTAGGAGGGCACTTGGTTGCCCTCCCTGTCCCCCCCATGTTTGAAGATTACTCCAACTATGTGGGTCTGATTTGCAAAAGTGCTATTAAATGGGGAAATCCTCTAGCTATGGAGGCCCTAGACATTCCTTGTCCCTATTTTGACCTAACCCATATGGCCTGAACCAATCAATCTAAAAGTCTCCACAGCTGCAAGCTTAAAGACACTTGTGCAATAGTACATACATTATAATAAAATAAGCTTTCCACAGAGTACGACACGAAGCTGGTCAGATAGCACAGCAAGTAGAGCGCTTGCTTTGACATCCGTGCAGAGTCTGCTGATGCAGGGTCAAATCCCGGCAGGGCCAAACTCAGCCTTTCATCCTTTTGAGGTGGATAAATGAGCACCACACACTGGGTAATAACAAGCAGCGCTCAGATTCCTGAGGTTTCGTAGAGCTACATACATGCTAAATTATTATTCTTACAAAACACCTTGTTAAGATAATACTTTACTGCTGGTACAAACGGTAACAATGTGCTGCTATTCGTAAAAGCAAACACACATATTGCTAGTTCACAGCTTATCAAAAGAGAGTGCAACGTGCAATTAAGTATAATGACATGACAACGTGTAATTGACATAACTACCTTATAACAGAAGAACCCAGGACGTCAATAAGGGTATGATAGTAACGGTTTTATACCTTCTCGTCAATGCAACCCAGGGCGGCACTGACCTAGTACATTTCTTTGCACATTCCATTCTCTGATCTTATCCACATTCTTAACAATCCCCCATAAGGCTCTCTTTCCACTTTTTGAAGAAGGACAGCCAGTGTTTTAACCACTGCCATACATGTTCCAATGTCTGCTCCCTGTGCGGATACTTAAAGACACCTCTGCCCGTGCGAACTTACGGGCACAGAGTCTCTGCACCTTAATAAGCATTTCACAGCAGTACAAGACGGATTCCGGAGTAAAAATTCTGCATCACACAGATTTATTTATTTATTTTACATTTATAAAGCGCTCACACAGCCCGCAGACATCGAGGCGCTGTTACAGGAATTGTTAGTTTTTTTCTTAGTTGTGTAATTGTGTATTTTCTTTGTCACGTATTTATAACGCGCTTAAACACTCGGAGGTTTCTAAGCGCGGACCCGCGGATCGACCCTGTTATTGCTTTGTGTCGTCTTGCTTCCAAGACGCGCACGCTGCCGCTGTGCTATCCTCCCGGGACATGTCCTCTGCTGCTTTGTACCATCAATCCACGGCTATGCATCCTTGAAACCCAATTCTAAAGTAAAGAAAATAAACCTTCGAGCCCATGCTAATGCAAGTGCCAGAAATATGCGCCCCCCCCTCTCCTCAACACTCTCCTGGGGTTCAAGGATGTATAGCCGTGGATTGATGTTACAAAGGAGCAGAAGGAAGACATGGCATCGGCGTGATGGGGGCTTTTCACTCCTGAATCCGCCTTTCACTCCTGTGAAGTGCTTATTAAGGTGCCGAGACTTTCATTACATGAACTGTGGGATTTATCATAGAGCAAGCCAAACGCAAATGTAGTTGTTTATGTAAAATAATATTTTAGCATATAAGTTTGATGTCACAATCTAATAACATAGCAACATAACATTGATATGTTTCCTTGGAAAAAAAAAAGAAAAAAGAAATGTAACGGTAGCAATTAGGTTAGATTTTGGCAAACAAACATCCCTTAAATAATCCATTCTGAAATGCTGTCAGCCTACCTTTTACTCTCCCATGTGGCATTCTTGGAAAGTGAAGTAAATGAGCTACTATTTTAAAAATGTTGTTAGGTGCAGTTTGGCCTTCAATAATTTTCAGCATCATTGTAGGCTTTGTTGATTTGTGATTTGCTCGAAACATAGTTCTGTTCACCCTGAAAGTAGGTGAAGCTGGCCCTGTTGATAGTCATGCGTGGCACATGCCTCTTCTCCTGTATCCATGTGTTGATGGTCATGCATGGCACATGCCTTCTCTCATGGATCCATGTGATTCCCCTGCAGGCCATTTTTTGCCAAACCCGCGTTTCCGAAATCTGGATCTGTTGCTGCCGGGAAACTCCTTTGCCTGGGGCTGCTCCACCCCGCCACCTTCTCTGATGTATGGGGATACCGCGACAAACCGCGGAGGATCCCAGCCCACTTACCCCCCACCCAACCTCCCTGTGTCATAGCCACACCACCCAGTCTGCCGCTGGGCCCGTTTCTTGGCTCCGCCTCTCTATGTCCCCTTGCTTCCACTTCCTTCTGTGATCTTTTCCCGCCACCACAACCTCGCTGCCACTCGATCCCCGACTTCTCGCCACACCCCATTTCTCATCTTGATGGCACCCCCACCTCCACTTCCAGGTCCAGGCAAACAGGCATGCATTCAGGCATATGCTGTCCCCGGTAGTCCGCCGTTCGGGAAATTCGGCGGGTCAGGAACTTTTTTCATGAAATTGGGTAGAACCTTCACATCAGTATTAGAAACAGTTCTGCTCTTTGCTGATGCATTTTTTTCCAGTTCCAATACATACCTTTTTTTCTCACCTTTTCTTTTATAACAGGCTGTTTCCCTAAACAAAAATGAAATTGTTCTATCCACATACAGGTTAATCTGAATTTGAAGCACATACAGAGACTGAATTTCATTTTTAAAGCTATCTCAAAAAGAACGAGATGGTTAAATTCTACATGTTATGAAAATTTGCACCTTGTGAAGTAACACTAACCTGGCACGCACACACACAGTCAAACACTGAAGCTAAAAATGACAGTGCAAGGTATGGAAGGTTAGACCTGTAAGGCAGTGAGGGACATTCCGCCTGAGGTTTGTGGGGATAAGTCAAGTAGTTTCATATATAGTTCTCAATCATTAGAAATGTGTAATGTTTCGTTTGGGATGGAAGTAGGTGGATACAGTCACCGCTGGCCTGTGGTTAAGTATTTGCTTCGATAGGATATTGAACCCTCATGCAGATATATTGGCACGCGGTGTGTAATGGCTTCCAATGATTATATTTCACCGTGCTGGGAATAAATACATTGCCAATGTTGGCTGTGCGAACTGTGATTACTGTATCATATTGCTCTACTTAACTTGAGAAGTATGTCAATACCACACTCAAAAAGATTGAAAGAATAGGGAAATTCTTCGGAAACATAAATATGTCCAAATAAATATTGTGTGGGTTGAGTCTATGAACATAAATATCACCGAACAAGGGCAAATGGAAACTCATGCTCTTTGAATAGAAAAGAGCTTTCCTTAAACCAGATTTTTTTTCACTGTACAATCGCATAAAACATTGCGAGAAGTTATAACGTTTCAGTGTTGTAGCATTCGATGAAAACATTTTGTGGCTCCAACATGGCAGGGTGTCCGTTCGTTAACTATGGGCCCCAGGACTTTACCTGACTCGGTAATGCCCCCGTGGCTCTGGGATTATTGCTTAAATAATGCTTGTTAGGGTGGCAGTTCTCACCCTGCCCCTGTAAAGCCCCAGTAAAGTCTGCATTACCATGCCCATTTCCAGTAATATGTGGGATTAGGGTGATGGCTCGGGGAATAAGTCAAATCTATAATGGGGTACATGGTACTTAGGCCTAACTAATTCCGGGAATGAGCCAATAGTCTCTATAACCAGACAACATTGGGAGTGCATTAATATTCCTATATGTGTTTCCCCATATATTATTAGAAAAACAGAGATCAAAACAAACATATATTATTTCCCAAATACGTACATAAAACCACCAATATCTATTAATTATATATTGTACATATGATTACTGTCTTCGAAGAAACTAATATATAAGTGTGTCTTGCAGGTTTCATATTATGAAATCCCTATGAGGCTTCAACTTGAGCTGCATGAGGAATGGTTCTGGACATCATACAGTTCAGACAATACCAACTAATAATATTCTTCCTCTCTGTCGTTTCTCTAATATGTGCCAACATGTAACCATTTTCTGTGCTCTTTTAAATAATCATGTAATCTATTTTTTGGCTTATTATAAAACTAATTACACTCACTAGCCCCACATAGTTTGCACAAAAATGTATTCTCGTTATGACTATCACCCACGTGTCAGGAGGCACACAAGGCTGGTAATGGCCCGCCAGGCCTAGCACATGTAGGCCTAAGCTAAGCGCGAGCCTCAGGGAGGGCTCCGGGCCGTGACCGTCCTTGTACACTCCCCAACAAGGGGCTGATTGCTATTTTTACAGCGGGGCTTCATCTGAGGTGCAAATATTTTTTTTTAACGGAAGACGGGCAGCACATGTACTATATGAGCCAAATCCCCTGTAAACATCTTTTTTTAAAACAAGATGGCTGCTACTATAGAAAATAGAAAAGGGACTTTTCGAGTTCTATGGTGAGCAAGATGGGAAGGAGCCTGGAGCTGAAGCGGAGAGCATGAGCATGTAAGTGGGTTGGGCAGTGTTTGGAGAATGGCTCCCTGTCGACCAAAGAATAGCTCTGAAAACACTCACTCTGACTCATAAGTGCCAAGCGAACTGCGCCCCCGAATACTTATCAAACCGCTTCTGGGCTCACACATCTACACAACCTCTGAGATCTACCTAAGTCCATTCTCTGTGCATACCCAGATTTAAGCTGCTAAAAGCTGGGGGCTAGCTTCCCAGTCTTGACAGCCATATTATGGAACACCCTCCCTACTACACTGAGAGTTGAGCCTTCCTTCCACTCTTTGAAGCATAAAGTCAAGAAATGGCTCTATGAGCAGGATTTAGGTGCTGCTCACCCATAATTTCCCCGCTGTATGTCATATTTCAATAACACATATATGCCACAGCTGTAAGCTATGCAACTGTACAACTGTATACATCTATATGTATATTGCATTCTTGTAAATTGTAACTATATAACTGTATAAACCTATATGTAAATTGCATTCCTTCTTATGTATGTACCACCACAAACTGTTCATTTTTTGTAGTGTATGTAACCAGTATAATTACATTATGCGCCCATATGCCAAGGCCCCGAATGGGCTATACAAATAAAACCAATACAAATACAAATACAAATACACCCAGGGGAGGGCCTCAAGTGGCTGTGAAAACGCAGGTGCTATACTGTGTGTTCTCGCCCGCATTTCCAGCCACCTGACTAGCTAAGCGCCCTTCCCGAGTGCAAATTTAAAATGAATGCCACATGAGTGAAGGGACTAATATCATGTTTTTGGAAAAATACATTTTGTGTTCTTCTTATTAGTTGATATTAGTTATATGTACACATTTAAAAAGAATGAACACTCCTGTGTTTTATCTGAGTTTTTGAGAAAAACATATATCAATAATGACCTAAACCTAATGTTATATGGCTTCAGAGAATATTGGAGCCTGAGCATCGATTACTGAGCTGCAACCAACCAGAGCTGATCACCACGTTTAACTTTCTCTGTCTTCTTGCTAGGTATATGTTCAAGATGTGAAGTCACTCAAGGACATCCTTGCCACACTGACCAGAAGCAGTATGTGGCTCAGCCTTCTTTTTGGAAATCCCAGGCAGTTGCACCATAAACCTACATGCTCACATACATTCTCTGCACACACTATGTATGTGGAAACAATCTCAGACATCAGAATGTCCGACATAGACTTCAAACGGAAGGAGTTTCAGCCTTCATGTGGAGTACAGCCATGCTATGGTCTCAGCAACCGATCAAAAGTCTGTCACTAACCAGGAGGGACCCTTCACCGCCGGCAAAGAGACGCTGCTAATCTGGCGACTATGTTGCTACAGGGCCAGATTACAGAAACTTGGCACCGGTGTAACTGCAAGGTTGCGCAGTATTTGCAGTAGGGCAAAGGTTGCCCTATTTGTAAAAACAATAGGACATATTAGAAAACCATTGCACCATGTCAAGTGCAGTTTGGCATGGCATAAGAACCAGGGCAAAAATTGCAATAGTGCAAAAAAGATAAATTTTCAATGCGTTTTTTCACCATGGCAAAGTGTGCCCTTGTGCTAATACCATTCCGTATTAGCACTAGGGCAAACTTTGCCCTTTTGAAATAATGCTGTGAAAACGTATCTTTTTTGCCCGAGGCCAATTTCTGCCCTAGTGCTTACGCCATGCCAAACTGCACTTGACATGGTGCAATGGTTTTCTAATATGTCGGACTGGTTTTACAAATAGGGCAACCTTTGCCCTAGTGCTAATACCGTGCAACTTTGCACTTGCACCGCTGCAATGGTTCTGTAATCTGGCCCCCGCTGAAGCGCATATGGTTCTCAAAGTGTCACATTAGTATTTCCCTCCCCGCAAGCACTTCACCACGCTGCAACAACTAACAAACAACACATAAACCGCACCAGCAGCAAATAAGGTCTTGCATCGGTCCGATACACCAAAGCTCAGCGCACAGTGAAAACCGAACGGAAGCTGCCAACAGGACATCACTTTTCTCACTTTCCTACTCCCTCTTCACCCGATTAACCGCCACTCCGCCTTCTTGTTTGCAGATCCCCCTGAGTATCTGGGGACCAATTCCGTTGATGACATTTCATCTTTGAAGTCAAAGCTCAACAGGGAAAAGCCATGGACCAGTCTGGAAATATCAGAACATGTCACTGTAACAGGGTCGCAGCTTAGAACTTTCATCCACACAGGGGAAGCGCCTGTACTCTCCTTGGACCTCACCATTTCCCACCCTTTCCGCCATTGTTTGTTTTTCTTAAATTTAGACAACCCAAACTCGTGAACAATACTGCATCACTCGCGAATAATCAGCGTCTTCTACACGCACACAGCCCTGTCTTCCTTTAGCATTCTTTGAAATGTGTATTTCTCCACCTTCTAACATTTAATTCCTACTCTTCAGCAGGTCGCCTCGCAGTCCAAATCTGTAAAGGCTTCAGTTTTCTTCCTTTTATAAATCAATGCTTCAACACAGTTTAAATAATTTCAATGCAATTGTCACCATATTTAATAAAAATGTGCTACCAGAACTTTTGACCTTGGAAGGATGAAAGCTGAATATGTCTTGATAGGACTGGAACGTATGACTTACAGATCACAGCACTAGGGGTTCAACTCGCTGAGCTATATTACAAGCAGAGCCTTTGGATGCTCTTTAGTAATAGTAAGAATTGTAAAAACCTTTGGGACATTTTGTTGTTTTTCAAAATGTAATCATATTTATCAATGATTTCAATCATGAATTATGACACGGGATTTTGCAATAATCGATAAAGTGTTAACGTTGTATACTGTCAATAAAAATATCAAAAACAAACAAATCATACTGAAGTGTTTTTCTTTTTATAAATACACCTACACGTTTTTTTTTTCTATTTACTTTGTAGTAGTAAACAGGAACATTTTACTTGTAAACTTTGAACAAAACCTATTGCATTGGTATTACAATAAATGGCATTAAAAAGAGATTAAACAACATTGTTACATTGCGCACAGGGCCTGCTTTCCTAGAGGCAACAGGACTGGGAAAGCTCTTCCGGTCAATGATAGTTCAACTCTGGCAACAGTAGCCAGTAGGACCGCCAGTAACACTGATTGGCTGAATATGACCACACTCTGACCAATACAAATATATCTCACTGTATGCGCACTTTCAGCGAAAACCATTTTGATTGATGGATTGTGATGAAAGAAAGGCAATTGCATTTTCTCACTCCATGGAAACTTCTACATTTGCGCTTCTCCAACTTGTGCCTGACACTATTAACCCAGCTACACACTGAGCACTGGTGGCGAGTGTGAAATAATACAAACAACAACACACTGATTATGGGCTAGGTCTGGCCACCTCTTGAACCAATAAAGAATGACTTTACCTCTCGATCGTCTATTAAGTCTCTCTAAGAGGAGGTCATCACTAATCACCATCAATAAAATGCTTACTCACACTACCCAAAACATTGGACAAAACAAATCAGTAGTAAATGGGCAATAATTGTCCTATTTCACAACTATCATATTAATTGAAACTAACTAAACATATGCTAAACAATCAGACTACACATTTTGTTGAGGAAAATCAACTACTGCATCTTGTACAGTCAGATTTGAGACCAGACTGTAGTACAGAATTGGAGGCCAGGACTAAGACAGATCTCATTATATAAAGATGTTATATTGGTGCTTGGTGATTATGTCGGATTTGATGGCCACTTTTTGATAGGTTCGATGATGAGATACTTTGCCTAACTGCAATGGGTTTGGGTGAAAGGGTTTGAGCTTGGAGGTCCTCCTTTTTGTCTAGTAGATTAAAGTCAATGATCATAGGTCAACACTTGTCTACTTATCATCCTCCACTTTGCGCATACCTCAAGGTTATTCTCTATCAAGGCGATGTTTTTATTTGTACTTAAGAACGTTGATTTCCTTAGTACACAGTCTGGGTTTTTATTGTGCAAATTATGCTGTTGCAACCCAGATTCAGGTCCCGCTTCCAGGGCACAGGGAAGAAACTGCACTCCCGCTTAGAAAATGTTTGGTTCCAATTAAACATTGGATGAACAATTGCTCACTAAACGTAAATACCAATAATTCTAATGATAAGCACTAGCGAAAAACTTGAACCAAATCATTTTGGACAGAGACATTTGGGCAACACATTCACAGGTAGTATATCTCAGTGGCAACGCGCTCGTCTGGATGCAGAGCAGCACAGGTTCTAATCCTGGGTCCACGCTTAGAAACCTCTCTGGTATTAAGTGCATTATAAATAACCAATTATAATTATAACGCTTCACAGTCCATAAGGAATCGGGGAATTTGCTTTGATTCAGATTTATCTTTCTGCACTCAGATATCCAAAGTAATACAAATGTGTTTGTACCCTCTCGCACGACTTAAACATCGCTTACCTTTTCTCACAAGAACATGTTAATGAATTGATGCTTTCTTTTTATCCCAATTTGACTTTGAAAATAGTATTCATCTAGTCAATATGCGTCTTATTGAAATCCTTAATGCTGCTCCATACGAGTATATATGGTACAAGAACATCTTTCCCAGCTATGGGGTTGCAGTGATGCCACATAAGGCATTTTTTTAGATGAAGCTCCTGACTACTTCTTCTAGTTGTTACTAAATATAGGAAGGCATGAGCTGGTGAGAGATTCTTCTCAGTGCAGGCCACACTAATATGGAATATTCTTCCATTATCTCTTCACCTTGAAAAAGCCTTATTTTTTCAGATTTAGTTTTAAAAAAAAAACACTAATTGTAATGCTTTACTATATAGGTTTTCTGCTTTGTTCACCTTGTGAAGCTCCTACCCTGTCCTCTCAATGCTGAGAGTCCCTAGGGTTGTTCAGCACTGTATAACACCCCGAAATACTTACAAACACTAATTATGAAATGCTACAACCTAGCATATTAGCAGTAACCACAAAACAGCACTTCATTACGAACATCCCCTACAGTTTACTGGGCAGCCGAACTCAAGTGCATGCTCTAAAATTATGACAGAAAAGCTAACTTCACAGCACATATTTTTGGTGGAAATAGCCATCAGTGTTGCAGTACAATATCATGCCATGCCAATATGTCACACCATAACTTTCAATAGCTCAAAAATGGCGGCCTTCATATCTGATACAATTGCATAAACCTCTTACTCTTATTAGGGCTTTGACAGCAAAATACTGAAATGCTCAGCCAAGCAACCGGATCATCTGCCAATTGAAGGAATAAAATGGCTGGTCAACACTGACTAATATTACAGGTCATTTAGGGAAGGGTGATGCAACATTTCCTTGGACATGAGTAAAGAGTGCAAAAAAATCAAAATTAACTAAGTACCTCGCAGAAAATGCTGCCCAGCCCTCCTGTCTTCTAAACTTGTGTACTGAGCTGAGTCCATACTCGAGAGACCTAATGATATACAGCAGTCAATTCCCTTGTTCAACAGGCCAGTTTAAGCTTAATGCACCAATCAATACCAAGAGATTCAGACGGCCAAGAGCCCTAATATATCTATGGAGGCTGGGTGGCCTTACAAAAGGCTGAGCTTACTTCCTGGTTTGCTGTGAGTTGTGCTTGGGTTTTAGACAGAGAAAAGGGCGGATTCACACTATAAGAGAACAGGAGAGCTTGCGGTGTAGGCATGGGAACATTTTTGTTTGAATGTTTTACTTGTAATTCCCTTTGGTGACATTCTATATTTTATTATGCATGTTTTGTGAAGTTCCTTAAAGAATTACTCCTCTTTTGAAAACCCCTTTGAATAACCCTGTGTAAAGGTTTGTTCTCTGAATTCCTTTCCCTTACCTTTCCTCCTTCTACCACAAAAAGAGATAATAAGATAAAAACAAAATTCTTTGTTGAAATCTTTGTTAATACCCCTCATAAAAATCTTTGTGTGATACCCTTTTTGGGATTTATTTTTAAGCCCTAACCCTCACTCTTTCCAATGGAAAAAAAGAAAAACAAGTAAATTAAATCCATTGTTAGAAACCCTCCTTGTGGTCTTTCCCTTCCCCTTTAACTGTCCCCCGTCCACTGAAAAAATAAAAAATAAAACAAAAACATAAACGAGTTGTGAAACTATTTTTAAAAGTCTTTTGAAAAGGAACAACTTGAACTTTGTGGGAGAATATCATCTTCTGATAAGGACGAGGAGGTAGGCATTGGACGACATACGGTCATAGATGCACAACTATTGAAGTTGAGGCTAACACCTCATGCAGGGAATACAGGTGACAAAGCTTTAAAGATGGCAATTCTGCAGAGCTGTCAAGTGATTGGCAGGAACAGAGAGTGAAGGAGGTGGAAAGAGTGGAGGGTGAGGCTATTTCTTTACTTTTAGCCTTCACTTGTTCTGTGATTAGAACAGGAAACTATGACATAAGACAATGCTTCACTGTGAACTAGACCAAAGCAAATCACTAAATGAAACGGGTCTGTGAGAATATTAGTGCATCGTGCTTCTTCCTTGATCCACAGCATAGCAGGGAATGGCATATTAGCTTGGAAGGCACTCCTCCCTGTAATAAGCCAAATATTTTAAATATCTGTATTTAAGTCTGTACATGATCACAAACAGTGCCTTTAATGGGTTGATCCTACCTGGCCCTCAGTAGCTGTACTTCTTATTTTTGAGAATTTGAGTACCTGCACTCCTCAACGCCTGAAACAGAGTACTCGTACTCATCTATGCAAGTGAGGTAAAAATTAAAGCTTTTTATTTCACTTTATTGCAACTTCTGCAGCCTTTGCTGGGGAAAGCAGCGCCCTCTCCTTCCTCCTCTCTCCATCACCCGCAGTGCCCCATAATGAAAAACATGCAGCTCCTGTGCTCTCAGCACACCCGGTGTGGAACACTGTTCGTTAAGTGGGCTTCACCTTTTACTGCTTGTGTCCCTTGATGGAGCATGGATTGATTTGGAAAGCCTGGGAAATTACTTTTTTAAAGATGTTTCTTTGTTATTATCAGTGCCTATTCTAATATGTAAATGTTTAAGTAATCGGAATTGTGATGGAACGTTTTCGACTGAAAACTCACACACACCTCCAGTTACCTACCGAATTCCTTATTAGGCAATGTAAGCAAGCAATAATAAAACTCAGCATCTAAAGCTTAGTTTACAGCTCGATGTCGGCTAGTTTTAAACGCAAAAAAGAAAGTCTCATTTTGTATGGATATTCAAACTTTCTTAACACAATGCATGACAACCAACTGGAAGTTTGTGTGAAAGGATCCCAGATACACTGCTTTACCAAATTGTGTGATCCTTGGTAGGCATATAATTTAATCTCACTGGGCATTGCCTGCAAACAGAAGGGTGTGCCTAAAATTGACTCGTGCCCAAGCCACTGACACAAAAAGGCCAGTGCCGAAAGTGCTGCGCCAGAATGCCTGGCTTTGCTGCTTAGTGAGTACCTGCACTTCTTTTTTTCCATTTAAAGCACTGATCACGAAGTACAGAAAGAGCACCAATAGTTAAATCAAAAATCACAAATATAAAATAATTCAACAGTTTTCTAGAATTGTACTGCATTTACTCCTCAAAAGAGTTCCGGAGTGAGCCAACATCTGAAACACTGTAAGCGCAAGTCCCTCCTACAAGTTTCAATGGCAAAAAGAGAACGTATTGTTGCAAAACATACAATAAAGTGGACTGTACCAGGGCAGATGCAGTCATTAAGGAAGGAATGCTCCAGACATGCTTCGACATGTGGGCTCTGTAACTTTAAGCATATGTACTCATGGTCCATTGTTCTTGGGACCCAGTTCACAAAACAGGAGCTTGGGCAAAAATGAAATGCTTCCTGCTGGTTGCCGAACTATGACGTAGCAGAGAAGAGGTGAAAGATTTGATCCTGGAGTTATATCACTGCACCTTTCTGAAAAATGCCACAAACTGCCTTGATGTTTGCAGACTTTGCCGTTTTAGCACATTTTTTAATTGTTAACTGTGATGGTGCAGATGAAAGTTGCAGTGGGTCTGGCCATGCCCCCCTCCATTCCCAAGCATGAGAGAAAGTATAAGCTGAGAGATGTAATGTAAACAGTTAGTAAAACACTAAAGGTCACACAACCGTCATCAAGAATAGAATAGGTTGTGCAAAACAAGTAGGGCGAGAAGTAGTGTGCATTCACAAAACAAGGGAAAGGTTTCAGAATACCCAGACAGGGTTACACGAGTAGTGTAGACATGGGTAGGTAGGGAGAGGTTTCAGCATACACGGACAGGGAATCATGAATGGCGGCATGCAGAACATGAAGAACACTAACATGGCAGAGGAAGAGCAGAAGTAACGCCATTACTCAGACCAAACCCTGCAAGGCATCAATTCTGAAATATTACAGCTTAAAACAACATTCCATGCCTCATGATGCTCAGACAGCAGCCCAAGCAACAAGGTCAGTGTGCAAAAGGGAATACTGCTGAAAAGTTAAAACCGCACCAGAGAACCTTTCCCAGGGCACAGCGTACAATTAATATGTTAATTAGTTTCTATTGGTAGCAGCGAGAAAACAGGCATATCTTTGAATGCCAGGTGCAAGTAGCTGCCTTGCCAAATGATCCCATAATGAATAAATATATATCACTCCAAGTGGCAACTGAAGAAGGGCAAACACATGTTAGGACAGTAGAAAATCTAATAAATAGGCAGAACTGGTTTTAGCACAGTGGTCCCACACCACGTGATCGGAACAGTGATCATTTATTCCATGCCCAATTAGATAGCAAACATGCTAGGCTCATTGTGTACCTAGAGAGGGGGCGAAACACCAAGGCCATGAACATATCTGGACGAGAGAATCTCGGCATGGGAATTAGATGGGACCAACTTTCAAAGACAGCTCACAGCAGTTCACCTTTCTCTCCATCCCCACCACATACTTTGGCACTGCATACCAATCAATAACCTTTTTCACCTCATCGACTACTGTAGTAGAATGCCAACCAATGGCAAGTTAGATTGAAATGTATCATTTAGGATGAGTTATTAGTTGGGTAAGAACCAATAGTAGAGGTTTTGCTTATAGATAACTATATGTTTTATGTTCCATTAAACAATTGAAAAACAAATAGAAGTTTTTATGATACTTACTAACCTATCATCAGCTGTGATGTTTTTTCGTACTTAAGATCTTGTTTTTCCTAACACCCTTTTGAGATTGTCATTTGTACGCTCTCCTGGCCAGTTGTCCCTGAATAAAGCTGTGTTTTCTCGTGAGTTCATTTGTTTATTGCGTTTCTCTTTATTTGTACTCTTGGGCCTATCATAACACACCTTTCTCTTAGGAGTGTTCAGGGTCATACCACTCCCTCTATTTTCTGAAAGAAATAGTTCAGACAGCAGAGAATCCCACTGCCAACTGCCCTTGACGTCCTTCAAGGTTTTTGGATGTACAGGAGATTTTGTAATCACTGCCTTCCTTCAAAATGTGTTCAGTGTCCTAGCACTCCATGTCTTTTCCCACAGAATGGGTGGTTGTGGCAGGGCCTCCTGCCACAAACTGCTTTTGTTGTCCTTCACAGATTTGGGAGATTTTGTAACTGCTACATTCATCCAAAGAGTGCATAGGGTCCTAGAGCTCCCTGTATTTTCCCAAATAAGCAGAACTCACGATTGACCTTCTTCCCCCAAACTGTCCTTGACGTCCTTCACAGTGTTTGCAGGTTCAGGAGATTTTGTTACTACCACCTTCCTCCAAAGAGTGCTTTGTCATTTGAACGCCACTTGTTTCTCTAAATAAGCAGTGCTTGCCGTAGGACTTCCTGACACCAACTGCCTTCACATTTTCAGGTACTGCAGCACCATGTGATGCATCAGGGATAGCATGAACTCCGGCTTCATTCTTACCAGTTAGTCATGCATACAAGCAAGTGCTAATGGGGTCCCACAACTTTACTTTATTCATTTTATTTCTCTTGCCAATCAAGCAAATACGCATTGTGCACTTTAGATTTGAAATGTATGCTTTGCTCAGAGTAATAGATTGTTAAATTATCTCTGAGAGTTGATATTTCAAGACAATGAGGTAAGGTCAACTTGGTTTACAGCAGATTGTATTCAGTTGCTGATGAATCTTAACCAAACCGGGCAGTACTATTTTTATTGTTGGCTATTAGGTGCCGCTGAAAGCGCTACCTGTAAGCCAAAACTATTGTCATTAAAATAAGAGCTTTAACATAAGACCTTCAAATAGGGCCTTTGAATGAGGCCCTGTAATGCTTTTCATTGCAGATGACATATGAGGATGGATTTGTGTTGTTTGATTATTTGTCCCGCCCATTTAACGCCCATCTCCAAGTGAAATCTATGTGATTTTCCTCTCATTCCCACCCATCTCACCGCAAACCACAACCCTTTTTGCACTCTTTACATGCATTTGTATTTTGTAGTGGATTGTGTCAGCCATTTTTACTTCTAAAATGGTGGCTGCCAAATGTTAATATTAATAAAAAGTTATTTGACTTGATTGATGCTTGAAAAAAAATTTACTGCATCTTTTAAGTTATGTTACATATGTTAATGTATTTATTTTTCTAAATAAAGAAGCTTTGTTAAAGATGCGTGTTTTGTAAAATGGCTTTCAAATTGTCCATGTACTGATTTGTGGGTGCCGTCAACACAAGCAGTGAAACTGCGCTAACAGTTTGGGATAGTTACTTGTCTGAGCTGCTGCAGGGCTGCAGGCGAAGGGCCGGAGCTGCTGCAGGGCTGCAGGCGAAGGGCCGGAGGTTTGCAGTTTCTTTATTGTTGCTATTCCTTGCTTTTGGTATGCACCAGCACCTTCTACGCTTCATTCCTCTGCAGTGCTCTTTCAATCGAATGCGATTCCTTCAATGCGCTTCTGTTCCAAGTCCAGGCTCCTCTTATATATAAAGGAAGCTTTCTCTGTGCCTGTATATGTGCCAGAAGTCCCTAAACTCATTACATGGCCACTTTCTTTGCACTCACAACCCAGACCAACTTTTCTTTTTCTGTCCCACGTTTTACCGAGTGTCGCTCGTGGAGCATCAATCTGCTGCTAATCGCTGCCGAGCAGAAGCTCATAGCTCTCAACTCACACGCTTTTGGCGGGTGTCACCCGCCTTGTAAAGGGCTGACTCACCTGCCAAGCCTCCTGCACACCCATTCATTCCAATGGGCCTCGCACCCGCCAAAAACAAAATCGGGTGATTTCACCTGCCTTTGCAAGACAAATGGTTGAGAGCTATGGAAGCTATCAGCGTGGAGACTTGTGTTTCACTTATGTTTAAACAGTGCCCCATTATTGTATGTACTTAACCTGCACCCTTGTATATATGCATTACGCCGTTTCTATCAGACAGGCAACTACAGTGCACTGGTTTTTGGGAGACCACGTCAGAAAGGTGTAATTACGCAGGTCACAATGGATTGCATCGCTTTCGCTCGGCACATCGTTTTCAGGGAGTTTTGGAACAACCTACTGCGCCTTGCATACCAGTGCAATCTGTTTTGGGCAGACATTGTACCATTACATCATAGTAGTGCGAGATTAAGAACAAAACAAACATCCAAATAGATCGCTCAGATTCATGGAGGATTTTGGCGCTGCTCTATATGCTCATGTTTTGTAGCAAGCACATATAGAGCAGGGTGCATTGGTCTCTAATGGCACAAGATATGGAATGAAGGAGTAAAGTGCCATGCCCCTGCCCAGACATTGCACAAACTTCACACTATATCCTGCTGACCCGCAAAAAGCTGTCCCCTGGGCAGGTGCGCATTTTGGAAGGCACTAACACATACTAAATTCCAATCAATTTGCACACATCCTTTCTCAACACAGCTGGCAACAAATGGCACAACATACAGGGGCAGATGCATTGACATCTTGGACCGGGCAAGACACATTCTGTTTGCATGCACCATTTAACGCAGAATGGAGCAAACAGGTTTTGCAACAGATTTCCCAGGTGCATTCCTGATGTCAAACATTGAAAATCTTTCTCATTTATATTCCATTGCCACTTAGCAAATACCAATTGGCAACCAATTGCAGTCATTGCATATTCGTGCAATGCAAAATGGTTCCCTTACATTGTTCTATAACTATGCCCTGCAGAGGTGTGAAACAGGGGTGCATTTGGCCCCCCCTTCTATTCAACCTATACCTCGCTGACCTCATCTGACGTTTGGAGGCTTTAGGTACAGGGTCCACTAAGATAGGTCAAGACTGTATTATGGCAATATTATATGCCGATGATTTGGTGCTTTTGAGCCACACGATAACTGGCATAAACCCCCCCCCCTGGAAAATCTGGTAGATTATGCTAATGAAAATGAGCTTGAGATAAACCTAGACAAACTAAGGTACTGCTAGCTACTCATAAAAAATCAGTAGGGTGCAAATTGTACTTAACCTAGGTCAGATTCAGTATGTTACCCATTACAAGTATCTGGACCTAAAACTGATGCACAACGCCAGCTATGGGAATATCTTAGTTACAAAGATTGCTAAAGCTAGACAATTGACCTTCCTGATTAAACGGTTCTCTAAAGGTAATGCCGAGTATTCACTGCAGGGAACTTTAATGTTATATAAACAATGATTTTGCCCAACTATTCTATATGAGCTTGAAGGTTTAGAGCTATGCAACCTGGAATGGCTAAACCAAGTCGAAGGTAGATTCTGGAATAGTATCCTGAGTGTACCTCAAAGCATCCCGATGGAATACCTCTGTCTAGAGCTAGGGCCTTTATCCCTTAAAGCAATGCTTTTCAAATGTAAAGGTGAACTATTCATATGTACCCAGCTTGCAACTAGAGTTTCCACGATGGTCAGAATGGCGAGTTACCAGCAGGTTGAGAACAGGCAAATTGACAAATATCTGCAAACAGTAAACCAAACATCTGTTAATATAAACCGGCAACCTGATTTCTCGCGAGGAACAAACTATATAAAACTAAAAAAAGTGTTCCCGCAGAAGCTAAATCAGTGGGATTGTCTGTGTAATTACATCCACTTGGGAACATTGCATGGATATTCTCAGGTTTCCCAAGTGATACATCGGTTTATGTGCCCACAACCATATTTGGTCTGCCCTGATCCTAAAGTAAGGAGATTACATTTGTTCACTAGGATTAACCTGCTTCCGGTATGGTCAATCAGGGGTGGGTGGCTTAAATTGAGCCAGGAGAATTGCTACTGTAGGATTGGCAAAAATACAGCCAAGTTAGATACAACTAGACATATTGTCACCAAATGCTCGAAATTGGGCCATTTATATATGCAAAGACTGGGCAATCTAGTTCATAACTATGAAACCATCTTGAACAAGGATCTTTGGACCCGATGTTTAAACTCAAACTCTACCTCAACACTTATTGCTCTATATCAAATCTGGGCAATTATTAAGATACATTTTGAGCAAAGAATGATGGTAACATTATATTTGGGGATTGCCCCGTGAGTGTGTGATTTAATCCTCTCCAAAAATCAGTCCCCTTTGGGGAATATCAGTATACTATTCTAGCTGATGAATTTGGTTCTAGACATTTTAATATGTTTTCTAGTGTTGTACAGTAATGAATTATGTGACATGAATATAGGAAGAGAGATGACCATAGTATGTTTGAGTTGTTAACATGATTTTTCCTTTTAGGTATGTATGTATTTGCTTATTTTATTTTACTGGATGCATATGGTTTATTCGTTATGTGATGATTTTGAACATTGGTTGTGCTGTAGCAGGCAACAGTTTATAACATGATGTGTATGGTTCTGAATGGTTTGTAATGTTTTGAATTTTTATAATGTTTGTATAAATATACGAAAAGTTCTTTGAACTAAAACGTATATTGAATAAATAAATAAATAAGCCTAGCCAATGGTTGACAAACTTGGTGCTCATGCCAATTTTCATGAAATTTTACATTTCGCTGAAAAGACTTGCTAGGATCAAATTAATCTGGAATTGAGGGAAGTTCGGCTTCTGTGTGCTGCCCAGTTGGCATGACAGCAATCACAATCAAGAGATTCTTCTGACACTGACAAACTAAGCCGTACAATTATAGACATGGAACATGACACCTCTGCTGTCCTTTTGGGCATTTCGGTAAATACACATTATGATAACAGTCCATGAGCCCTTTATTTCAATTTGCCATTAACTATGGGCAATTTATGCAGTAGACACAACAAACTATCCACTATGCTTCTTGGTCTGTACAATAGCTCAAGGCCAACCTATGACCACTAGCTCTACCCCCACTCTCTCCACCCACACCAACCCACCCTACCCTCACTCTCTCTACCCCCTCTTCTCTCTACAACCGTTCACCACCCTACCCCCTCTCTCTACTCCACCCCCACCCACACACACCTACCCCTCTAACTCTCTACCCCCCACAAAACCTATATCCTCTATTCCCCCACCCAACTACCTCACCTCCTCCTCCTACCCCCTCTCATCCTTCCTCACCCATTCTTGTTTAATTCAGTTCCCTCTCACTGTCACCCTTTCTCACTCATATTTTCTCCTGCTCATCATCGATCATCATTGGCACCTCCCATCAAGGACTGCATCCCTTTCTCTATTCCCCTTCTCATTCTCTTACACACCTGCATACCCCTTATCGCACCCTCCTTTAAAACTTTGCACTCCCCCTCCTTGCACCCTGGTGCCTGTAAATGCATAATGCAAAGAACAATAGTAAATGCCAAAACTATTGGCATCGCCAATTCTTGTTTTAATATGACTTTTACATTTATTTTCAAGCCGCCATATTAACATAGGAAATGAAAACATGCATACTTAGTGATATAATGCGATTTAGTGCAATGACAACATATTTCAGGGTTTTTGCTACAGCCATTTCCCTGCATGTACATGACACAGCATTTTTTTAAATTTTGTGTAAATATTCTTGCGGGGAGCACATACGCCGATTCTGCTAGGGCATGATAGAAACCATGTGGCACCCCTTAACAACTTGCATAGCTCTAAAATGTATGAGGTCATTATTGGGAATCAATGTTTTCTCTGTGCAGTAAGATGGGGGAATTTCAGCTGGAATGTCTTAAGGAGGCAGATCAGAAACTGATGAGTTCCCTCAAATAAAGGTCTGTTATTGGGATCGCATTTTAAACCAGTCTACACTAAAGATTTCTATATACATGTTCTCAGTATTTCTTTAAGGAGACTGGATGGTTTTGTTTAAATATCGTGGCACTGTGACCAATATTATGGTTGTATACTTACAGTATTTGAAAGCAACATTTCTACATATCTCTTGTTTATCATCCAGAACAGTCTTCTCACAAATACATCTCACCTTAACATGGCCCCAATTCATCTCCAATGCACTATGACACAGCATTGTGAGTAGCTGTTGATCATTTTGCCACTTGGTGTCACTAGGTGCCTTCTTGTAATTTAATATGGGGAAATCACCTGATACGCTGTGTTTTGGCGCAGCACTTTGGGCACAGCTGTTTCGGCGCAGCGTTTTTGCCGCAGGTCCCTTTTAGGGTCACCCTGTTGGCCACACCAAGCCATTATCCAAAGAATGGGAACATGATGCAGTGCTTTGGTTGACAGTACATTTAAGTAAACAGTAGCCACTTAGCACAAGGAGCTGCAGGCTCCATACAGAAACAGGTTGCTATGTCCTGCAAACAGTAACATGCGGAACACAGCAACCTATTTCTGCATGGAGTGTGTATTCACAGTGCAGCTCCTTGTACTGAGCGTCTACTGTTACCTTAAAAGTACTGTCAACCAAAGCCATAGTTGCCAACATGACCCATTCCAATATGTAGATGCTTATCCAGTCCGGGTTTTTTCTTTGCATTCTGGGACTTGTAGTCTGAGTTTTATAATGGAAGAAGTGGAACTACAAGTCCCAAAATGCGAAGAAAAAAACAGGACTGGATAAGCACCTGCAGATTGGAATGGGTCAGGTTGGCAAATTTCCCGTACTTTGGTTGACAATATATTTAAGTATAACATAAATAGCTCAACGCACAGGACCTGTGCCAAAACCACTCTGCTGAAACATCCGGCACCCAAAGTGCTGCCCCGGAATGTCCGGCTTCGTAAAGAGCCTAGACCCACATGTCCTGTCCACAACACACATCCATGGACCCACAGCATGCAAAGGTGGAAGTTGGATTATAAATCCTATCAAACAAATAGTTATTCTGGGGCCCGTAATTACCATTCAGCTAGTAGGAATGTGGATAGCATGCATGCCCGAGAAGCCCTCAATCGACTGGAGACAGATGCTCTCAGTTTTTTCCAGGTCCCGAATAAAGTCATAGTAAACAGTTGTTTCAATGTTTTTCATAAGAACATACACACGAGGCTCTGCTCCATTCCAGTATATTGTAACGGTTGATTGAGAAGCCACCCTCAACATGGGGATTTCCTTCCTTCCTCACTTAAGTTGTGTCACAACAAACTGTTTAAAGGATTCTTTTCTTCAGCCCTACTTCAGACGCATATCATGCCCCTTGGATCCTTTCCCCTGAGCTAACAATGAGCCAAGAACCAGGCCGGTGTACAGGAAATATATGGGTATTTATTTAAATAAAAGTAATAGAAATTAGCACGAAAATGTCAAACACCACTTTATCCGTGGCACATCACAATCAACTTCTCTCAGAATATATAAGTCACAAAAGTGAGTTGAAAAGAACACAATCACAATTCTTTACTTTCTCATAATTTCTTGATCAATAACGAAAGCAATTATCATGCAGAGTTATGCGATTTTGATTTTCCTGCTGCCTTAAAAGGCTAGCAGTAGGATTTCAAGATTGGTACAAATACATATGGCAATTATGATTTCGCCCACATTTTTGGTTTAAAATAAACACAGGGTGATTTAGAAGTTTGTTTTTCAGACCCCCCTACTTTGGTCGGGGTTGGGGAGTCGGACAGAAAAATTGGAATGATTTGGGGAATTTTGTATGTCAGAACCCCCTCCACTGAAAAACCTGTCTTGGGGAAGCTGGATAAAAAGGTTGGACTGATTTAAGAACAAAGACACCCCTCTTCTTAAAAGTAGCTGGGGTCACCAGGACAAAAAGGATTACTCAATTAAATTATAGACTATAGTTTTCCACGCACACTGGGAAGTGAGCTTTGTTAATTTCGAATTTTAACAAAATTCACCCCAACGTGTTCTGCCAAATGGGGAATTAATTAAATTGATATTTTTAGTTAAATAGGCTAAGGTCTACATGGTTTTGCCCCCCCTCCCCCACATATAAAGGGATATGATTCAAGGCAAGCAGACTCCCCTACCTTTTGGTTTCCAAGGGCTCAGTTGTACTTACACAGAATGCCTCTGTATAAAGTTCAGGAAAGCCAGCTGCATCTCAGGACAATCTGGAAGGATAGGGCAGGGGTCTGGTCACTCCACTCTCAAAGATGGCCTCTGGCTTTCCAGCCTAGGACCTGGTCAGCTTTGAGGCCTTCCTATAAATGGACAGCTCACCCCAGATGCACTCTCAGCAATCTCCTCTGGTGTTTTCTTACAACTGTCAGATGGTAAGTTTCAGCAGCCTTCTGTCTCACTGACTGTCTTTATCTCTGTGTCCCTCCTCCTAGTGCAGTCCCTCTTATATAGCAGCGATAATACCACCACTTTACAATCTTGGGGAAGTACCCTGCAATAATTCCTGCAACTAGGATTGGTCAGTTACCCTTCTCTCTTCTCCCAAACCCAGCCTCCAAGTCAGGATTGGTTTAAGGGTCTGGTGCAACATATGGTAATTCCAATTTGTAATCACCATTTGTTCTCCTTTCAACTTAGTGGCAAAAAGTAGTTACATACCACAACTTCATAATTTTACTAGCAACTGCGATAATAAACATATTTTCGGATTCAGCTAATTATGGAGATTTAGATAAGCCGACCAACAAGCCCGTACCATGTAGCATGGCCATGTGGCACCTTTTTGCCATTTCCATAAAAAGCATAACAGTTACGAATACATACGTTATTACATATATATGGGTATTTATTTAAATAAAAGTAATAGAAATTAGCACGAAAATGTCAAATGTCAAACACCACTTTATCCGTGGCACATCACAATCAAGTTCTCTCAGCATAAATAAGTCACAAAAATGAGTTGAAAAGAACACAATAACAATTCTTTACTTTCTCGCAGTTTCCTGATCAATAACTAAAGCAATTATCATGCAGAGTTGTGCAATTTTGATTTTCCTGCTGCCTTAAAAGGCTAGCAGTAGGATTTCAAGATTGGTACAAATACATATGGCAATTATGATTTCGCCCACACTTTTGGTTTAAAATAAACACAGTGTGATTTAGCAGTTTGTTTTTCAGACCCCCCCCCTAATTTTATCCTTCACCCGCTCACCAACTCTCACATTTGGAACATGTTCAGATCAGTCAGAAACACATCTTAGATAGCCATTACAGTTCCATACGTCGCAGGTGGATGAATTTTATATCTCCAAAATAGCCTGGAAATTACATAAACAAATGGCACAGAGATGAAGAAAATTTACCATATGATTGCTAAGAAAAAGACCTAAATGATAATAGTCCTTTTAAATTAATTTTGAATCTTCATGTGGAACAAATAGCCCTTCTCCTGTCTTCCGCCCATTTATTTACACTTGGGCAGTCTGCACTCAGAGTTATTTCTTTTTACCAGTCGCTTTGTGTTGGAAGCTTGCTCTTTGACGTTGTTGCCCCCATTTTCACACACATTGGTCATGCTCCGGCTAAGGGGAACTTCTCTTGCAGTCAATGCCTTCAGAGCCAGCAGGTCTGGCGAACAGTGAATTTCGACATCATTAGCAGGACACTTTATTGCCGTTGATTATTAGATGGGAGGTGTGACATCCAAACTGGGAGTGGGAGATATCCTTGTGAGGTTTCCCACAGCCAGCAAAAGGGTTTGTCTTGGGCTGACATTTTTTTTATGAACAAAGCGTGGCTTTTCAAAGGCCAACAGAGTTTTGTATATGAAACCTAATATACATTGCTTTTTGTCAATGCCCACATCATGTCTTTTCCTTGACATTTTTCTGTGAGCAGTGATACATTTTCACATTTAAACTGCTTTCATTTGCACACACATGTTCAAGCCGTTTTGGTGTCACTGTTTAGAAATCTTGTTTTTCATGTGAAAGAGATCTTTTATTCCTCCTTGTTTTGTAAATTAAAATGCTGCTTTTCCTTTGGTAATGACAGATGGGCCCCTTTTTTGCGCCCATGGCTCTTTAATTTTACTTGAAAAAAAACAAAGGCCAAGCCATTTTTGTTTCAGTGTTTACAATCCAGCTGTTCATGTGAAAGGGTTTCTGTTTGGAGCCTTTGATTGTACCCCACAATATGCATAT
This sequence comes from Ambystoma mexicanum, assembly GCF_040938575.1. NCBI lineage: Eukaryota > Metazoa > Chordata > Amphibia > Caudata > Ambystomatidae > Ambystoma > Ambystoma mexicanum. The sequence goes on along the minus strand of NC_090941.1, from coordinate 288,710,261 downwards.
ACAATAGGTATTAAAACATCTGGAATGATGGGGGGCAGTGTGTTTGTAGACAAGGGGAGCAGGCTGAGGCCTCAGTAACTTTATAGAGTGAGCTAGGAGATACAGTATAAAGCATATCCGAAGGTATTTGCCCATTTAAAGTCAGCAGGACTAATTTGTGTTCCATTGGCCGCTGCACATGTAAGATCTGCAATATAGGCTATGGGTAGGTATAGTGTATTTTGTTTTTTATTAATGCCCTGTATGTATTTGGCAGGTCAGAACTAATGGCATGCCTAAATAAAGTCATGGCAAACAGTTTTGTTTATTCTGCAGGTTTTATTTTTCATATGTACTGAAACACAGACGTCATTCCAGTGCAAGTGTATTGAATAGGCATACAAAACCTAGTGTACTGAAATTGAAATGGGCAGGTCTATGGGGACTTGCTGCAGAAATACCATAAGATATCATAAAAGTGTATTTTAAATATTTTAAATATCAGCCAAGATATACCCATATATTCTCATATGGTATTACCTCTCAACACAATACCAGTATATATTTTGATTTTGGTCAATGCTTTCATAGTCCTATAGTAGTTTCAGGGATGAACGATAGAATGATAGGATCCCATGTCCTGTCCAGGGAAGCTGCCCTTCTCAATAAATGATGTGGCAGTGCCTGTGAAGCGTCTTGCGGGCTATGGCGCTGACGGACATCTCAGGTTGTGGGTGGCTCCCTTGGTGAGACCAGCAGCATTGGTGCACATAGGAGGAGACAGTGACAGTGGCTCATCCCACGTGTCATGGGGCAACCTGTCAAGTTGGGGAAAGTAGATGCATTCTCATGGATGATGGGCGGTGCCGGGGCACACACAAGGCACAGCGGTTGGTGTGGAGGGCAAAGCGGATGCAAGACCAAGAAGAGAGCCCACATCCAAGCCCACATCTCTGCGCCATTTAACAACTCTGCTGAACTCTTTAAAATCTGCAAGGAACTGGACAATCCTGCCTCAGTCTCTACCTCTCCTGTCCCCTCCCAGGCCCTCTACACGGCACTGGCTTCTCATTTCATCTCAAAAGCTCAGGACATCCTGTCCTCTCTATCCTCCTCTCCCCTTCCTCCCTCTACTCCCTGCTCTTCCTCTGGCCCCTCTTCAGCCTCCTCTCCTCCTTCATTCTCTGCCTTTCCCCTTTTCTCCCCAGACGAGGTTTCTAGACAAGTCTGATCTATGAAAGTCTCATCAAAACTGGTTCATCCCTGATCCTCCAAAACCATCAAGGGCCACATTGACTCTCTGGCTCCTGCCCTGACCAACTTCTGCAACCACTCCTTCACCACTGGAGTCTTCCCTTCCCCCCTGAAGCACACTCTTTTGCACTCTCTTTTTAAGAATCCCTCTGCCGACCTGTCCTGCCCAGCTAACTAACACCCAATCTCCATCACCCCTTTTCTGGGCAAACTCCTGGAAAGGTTGGCCATCTCCCAGCTCAATCTCCACACTGAATCTGTTGGTTGTCTCCATGATCACCAGTCCAGCTTCAGAGCGGCCAGAAGCACGGAAACTGCTCTCCTGAACATCCATGAAGACTTGCTCTCCAACCTTGGTTCCAACACCCCCTGTGTCCTCATCTTACTTGATCTCTCTTCTTCCTTTGATATGGTTAACCATACCATCCTGCTCAACTGTCTACGCGATAACCTGGGGATCACCGGTCAGGCCCTGGCATGGCTGACTTCTTTCCTCTATGATTCAACCCTGCCAGGTTCAACTTGTGTCCTTCCCCTCCTCCATCCCTATCTCTACCTATGGTGTTCCACAGGTGTCTAACCTCTCTCCCTGGCTGTTCAACCTATACCTGGCACTTCTTGACCACTGCATGGCCGTGCTCTGCCCCAACTTCCAGTGCTATGAGGATGACACTCAGCTAATTTTCAGGCTGTCTTCAGCCACCTCTCCTCCCTCCCTCATCTCTGACTGTCTGTCCGCCATCCAGGAGTGGTGTGCTGCCAATGATATCTGCCTTAATGCCAGAAAGACTGAGATTCTCCTCATCTGCACACCTGCGCCTTCCTTTCCTGTCACTCTCTGGCCTGCCTCTCTTGGCCCTCCTCCTGCTCCCACCTGTGATTTAAAATCCTCAGGTTCATCTTCGACTCCTCACTCTCCTTCTCTCCCCACATCTCTGACGTCTCTAAGAAGTCACACTACCAGCTGCACCTTCTCAAAGGTATTGTTCCTTTCCTCTCCTTCCCCCAGAAGCTCACTGTCTCAAGAGCTCTGGTTCTCTCTAGGTTTGACTACTGCAACAGCCTCCTTCTAAATCTGCCTGCTTCTACCCTCCGCCCTCTGCAACTCCTCCAGACGTATCACTCGACCGCGAAGGTGTACATGCACGGAGACCTGGAAGACGCTCACACATGAAAATCGAGAATGAGAGAAACCAGCAGGCAGATGAGCCCACAACGTTAAAGTCGATGCACATGGGTCCCCAGAATCTCTCTTTAAAACAAGAAACGGCATAATAAAAGCCGCGAAGAAGCCTCTGCAAGGAGGTCAAAAGCCTTAAACCGAAAAATGCAAAAACGCGTCTGTCCCAACGTTTGAGAAACAGATTCGAAGTTACAAAGTGGATTAGTTATCCCAATTTACAAATTAAGAAACAGGAAGCTACTGCCTGAAAGAATATCACCAAATACTTTAGTCCAACCAAATTAAGATCAAAAGAGTCTCCCATTCAATTCTAATCAAATGGAGACCGGAGCATTGAACGTACTGTCGTTTTTTTGAAATAACGCACTGTCCTGAAGAGGGCTTTAAACAATAACAGCGGAACATCATGGAAGGTGTTCACGAAATTCTGTTCAGCCGAAACATATGTTGACATCCCTAAGACACTTTGAACAATGCTGTCTTCTTACACAAAAAACTTGTGTAATTTCTGTTTGAACATTGATAGTTTGCTCCTTTGCTAAAATAGATGTTGGTAGTAATACTTCATGTCTATGCGTAATTGTGATTGTCACTCACTAACCACATTTGGAATAAGTTTGTCAGTAGTCTGGATTTGTTTTTTCAAATTGTCTTTCTAAATCGCTTATTGAAAAACTTTTTTTATATATTTGAAAGGTGGCAATGTCTTGTGGAAAGCATATACCGCCCCATGTATTGAATGTAATTGCTGATTAAAATGTGTTTTAATACTTGTACTTATCTGGCACGACAAAAACATTTTTTGCCGATACATATGTTTTGTGGGTAAATGAAGTAAATAATTTACCCCTTTAGTTTAGTTTCAATCTGACTAGCTTATAAGGTGGACAAAAAGAGAGATAATTGAGCATCGTTCTCGCTGTTTATACTGTATACATAGTCCCTTTTTTGCTCAATCCCCCTTAAACAAAAAACCCTAGGACTTACCCATTTTTCTTTTCCTCCAGAACAGGACTGCAAGACTTGTCCTTGGCCTCAAGCCCAGGGATTGTATCTCTCCAGGACTGAAATCTCTGCACTGGCTCCCAGTGGCTGTGAGGATTAAGTTCAAAACCCTCTGCATTGTCCATAAGGCCTTCTGGGGCCTGGGGCCTCTATACCTTTAACTCTCTCTTCCTAAATATCTTCTTTCTCGAGCTCTTCACTCAACTGCCTCCAACTCCCTCAGAGTCAGTCGCTTCTGCAAGCAACGAGTTGGTGGTAGATCTCTTTCTTCAGCTGGGGCCTCCCTCTGGAACAGCCTCCCTGCCTCCCTGAAACTTGTGGAGAATCATCTCCGGTTGCGGAAGCACCTCAAAACCTTTCGCTTTGCTTCTGCTTTCTCTCCTCTCCCATGATGACTTCCTGGCTGATACTGAAACTGATCTGGTTACCTGGCGACCCTCTGATCTCGGGCCCAGGCCCCCTCTGCCAGTTGCTTTCCTGCACTGCCCACTTGGTAACCCTCGCACTTGGGGACTGTTTCTGTACCCCTACAGTCCCCTTACCAGCAGTTGACAGCCAATGTCTGCACTTACCCTTGCACTTGCCACCTGTTGGACGTTCTTTACCTACTGTTACTTATTCTATTATCCCATGTACTGCACTGTACCTCACCTCCCTCAAGCCGCACTTTCCCCTCTCCCCCTTCCCATGCACTTGCACGATCTGAATGACACCTGGCCTAGTAGGATCTTTATCTGTTTTCCCTCTGTTCCCCCTCCCTTGCCTCATCATGCCTTTAAACACTTGTGTAAAGGCGCGTTACAAATGCCCTATCATATCATAGCGCAAGCAACTCTGCTGGGGAACATTTGACATTATTTCAGAAAATTGTGGAACTACTTACCATTACCTGCTCCAATGCTCCTTCTTCTGTACTGGAACGCAGTGCACTGGCGATGAGAATTGGATAAAAGAGGAACCCACGTTGTCGTGTCCAATGGCTCCCTCCACTGCTATTATCAATTCAGCTGCTCTCCTTCTTCTGTACTGGGATGCATGACAAACGCTGCTCCCCAACAGCTGGATTTGGTGACAGTCACATTTAACATCATTGCTCTTCTTAAACTGCCATCATCTCCCTTACTTATATACACCTAACTAATGGTTAAGAGCTACTGTTTCTGGACTGCAAATGGTAGAGTGACCAGATTTAAAAAGTAAAAAAACGAGTCAGGGCAACTAACATAAAAGTAGGGCTAACTCTTGAAAGTGGCTGTCAAGGCACTGCAATTTAGCGGTTGGAGGAGAAGGGGGTTTGTGTTACTGTTAAAATAAACACATATTATAATTAATGTATCACTAATTTGTCACAAACTAACACTATCTTAAGTTGTAAAATGCAGCATTTCTTCTGTGCAAGATTGTACATTCCTGCCTGCCAGCTATGAGGACCTACTTTCAAAAACCGGGACCACTACAGTTTCCAATGGCAACATAATCTTGACAAAGGGGTACAGAGCTCCATATTCCGGGACAGTCCGGGCAAATCATGCGACGTCTGGTCACCCCAACAAAGGGTGCAATCAAGGGTTCACTGAAAAATCTTCCCCGGAGAGTGAAAATTGGCATCCTCAGAAGGACCCCCACTCAAAGCATATCAGCACATCAAACACAAATGAGTAAGGAATGTTCATCGTGGAAAAGATATGCCAATGGTGTGTTTTGCACTGCAAACATTTGGGAGATATTGCCAAGTGCACCATTACGGATGGCAGCAGTCATCGCTAAATGCAGACCAAGACGGTCTACAAGAGATGTCCATACTCTACAAACAGCATGACTTCCTCAATTGACCAATGTTGGGATGTCTGATGTGGACATGACCTCAGAGTTCAAAGAAGAATGTGCCCCCAAGGCAAAGAGAATACCAGTTGCTCCACGGTAACCCGTTCCTGTCTGCCTTTTGTAAACTATTACATGTTTCACTGGCTTTTGAAAATTTTGATCTGTGGGGATATTACCGAGTTTAGTGTTGTGGCCTTCCCATTTGTGTGGGTGTGTTTCATTTTCCATTGGCATTCTAAGGGTTTGATACAGCACGGGGCATGCTGTGTTGTGTTCTTCACACTTCTGAGCGTGTCATGCATTTTCTATTGTCATTGGAAGGGTTGTCTGTTGTTTGAGGCCTGCAGTACTCTTTATTTTGTTGCATTCAAGGGTGTCCTTCATTTTATATTGTCACCGATTGGGTTTGATGCTCTAAACCTATACAGTACTGTGTATTGTTCTTCCAACTTGTGAGGGTCCATGACATTAACTTATCTATGTTTCTTTTCTTAAGTGCCAACATCACAGGTGTCCCTACCAGTGCTGGGCATCATCTTGTAGGAGACATTGGCACTGGATAAAAAGGTCAGAGGTGACTCGCTGCCTTTAGCACTCATCCCGGTGCTTCCATCCTCTCCTCAAAACACTGCACACATTACCGGATTTGTGCTCCCCTGAAGACACCTACCAAATCGAAACCATCTCTCTGGCAGCACCCCCACACTCCTGCAACTCTACGAACATTGGTGCACCAATAACCCCAATTACTCCTTGCAGCTCGTGCCCCTGCTGCAAATCATAGAAGCATTGATCTCTTACCCCAACCCATCCTTCCAAGGCAGAAGTGCACAGATGCCTCATTCCCCAACTACCCTTGAAAGCCACTACTCTGGGGGGTGTCCAGTGATAATGTCACTGGTGGGTGAAATGGCCGCCAGGTGGCGATATTTCCCTAAAAATGCACCCTCCAGACAATCAAACACTTTCCTCAAATATATCTATAATTAGACCCTCCCTGAATATTTGGGGAAAAAATGTTAAGCATCAGGAATAAAAAGTCCCTTACCTGCCGACTTTTTCACTGCAACATTATCACATTGAGTCCGTGCTAGTACCTGCAATCTCTCTAAGTGAGATACTCTGCATTATGTTTAAACATTTGAACAGTATCACAAATGGTATAAAACGTACATTTGTGTGGGTTTGAACAACAAGGCGTTCCTGCCCCTTAACACTAGGACCACTGATGCTGCCTCTTGATCAATCTTCACCGGATACTAGACCTAGCACTGCAAGGACAAGATTATTTTCAAGGATCTTCTGGCTGCCTGCATAGCCACTTAGTTCCCCCACGAGCCTGCAGTAGCACCCCCGGATCCCTTATTGGGCAAATCATCTACTCATACACGTCAGGCCTACACACAACATTTTCTGAACTTCCAACAACTGCCGTCATGAGTGGGGGGGGGCTCATTTATTCATGCTGTCACGTGTTTTGTTCATTTATGTATTGATGAAGCAATATCTGCAAAGAAATAATTAAGAAAACAATACTGTACAGGTCCCTGGCTCTCTGCGAGCATGGGAATTGAAAACTGATAAAACAGACCTGTGGAAAACCAGAAAAGCTCATGCCACTTGCAATTAGTGAGCATCAGTGGTATCCTAGCAACCTTTGGCTCTGCAGACCTTTGGGACGGCAATTCTCATGACCATTCCCCATTACGTATGCTGGCTGGGACTGAGCTGTGCAAACAGTTCAAAACATTCCTACAAAGTAAAACTACTGTTACAGGGGCCTGAAGGACAAATCTAGAAATGTCCCATATTTTCCCATCAGGGTCCAACCCACCGCCACTTTGTTATGTTATGTTATTTTTTGTTAAAGAAACGTCTACAGCGCATGGTCACCCTAAGGTATCTTGGTGCTAGAGGACAAGGCAAGCCATCACAAAAAAATACTCCATTTAAAACAAATACGTCTTTACGACCTTCCTAAAGACTAGATGATTAGGTAGCTTTTTAATTGCTAGCGGGAGCTCATTCCAAAGCAGAGCTGCTGCTATAGAAAAAGCACGGCCTTTGGTCTGCGCACGTCGGTAGGAGAGCACACATAGCCGATCAGCAGAAGCAGAGCACAGACAATGCGCAGGACAGAAGCAAATAAACTTTACTGTGAGGGATTCTGCCCCCTGGTTGTGCAGCCCGATGAACAATGCGTAACGCTTTGAACTGATACGTTGAGCAACCGAGACCTAGTGAAGGGAACGGAACACTGGGGAAATGTGGGCCCCATAGGGAGTGCCCGTTGCCACGCAGGCTGCAAGGTTTTGTAGGCGCTGAAGCCTCTGGATAAGCCCCTTTGGCTGTGCCAGTTATAGAGAATTATAGTAGTCCAGCCAGGATAGCACCATGGCTGCCACTACCGGTGGGCAAAGAGAGGCAGGAATTATGGGAAGCATTTTCTTTAGCAGTTTCAGCTGAAAGTGACCAGATTGACAAACAGTTGCTACTTGATTGATCATAGACAAAGATGCAGAAAGAACTACACCCAGGTTTTTCACCTTTGCTGCCGGAGCCTGAAGGGTCCCGAGAGAAGCAGGCCAGAAGGAGGACACCCAGAGTGAGGGATCAGGAGGACAGCCAACCACCAGAATCTCAGTCTTGTGGCCGCTCAATTTTAGCCAGTTGTAGTTCATCCAATCCCCCACGGCAGCCAGGGATTCCCGCAAGCACGACGACCACTCAGTCCGATCAGGATCTGGGTGTCATCTGCATGCGAGTAGCACCTGACGCCGAAGGAGCGGATGAGACACACAAGTGCCTAGTTGTAAATATTAAATAGAATCGGAGACAAGGAGGAGCCCTGCAGCACCCCAAAACTGAGATGACACGGGGCAGAAAGGAAAGGAGGCATGGTAAGGGTGGTCGACAGTGTAGAATGCCGCTGACAGGTCTAATGAAATCAGGGCACCCACACCACCTGCGTCCACTAACCTGGTCATATTGTCTGGGCCAGAAACCAAGACACTCTCTGTACCCCTGCCAGGCCTAAAGCCAGATTGAGCAGGGTACAGAAGATGAGAAGATTCAAGAAATGAAGAGAGCAGAGGGGAGACCAGGGATTTAAGGAGCTTTGGGTAAAATGGAAGAAGGGAGATGGGGTGAAAATTAGACAGAACAGAAGGGTCCAGTGATGGCCTTTTCAGAAGAGGGATGACCCTAGCAGCTTTGAGCTCTGCCGGGACGAGCCCTGATTTGCAGGAATCCTTAATAGCAGCTGTGATCACCGCGAGAAGATCAGGAGATATCTTTTTCATGATATTCAGTGGGATTGCGTCCGAGGGGGAGCAGGACTTAATCCTATGAATGGCAGCCAGCACCATCTCTTCAGAGAACCTCGGGAAAGATGACCATCTCATAGGACCGGCAGGGTCCACAGATTCAGGCGCGTCATTTTCACTGATAGAAGTGTTCACCACTGTAGATATGTTAGCACGGATGGTATCAATCTTGGTGACAAAGTATTTTGATAGGGCATTACACAGTCCCTCGGTCGGTTTAATATTAGGAATAAGTCTGGCTGATGAAGAGAGAGATTTAACTGCCGAGAAAAGAGTCTTAGATTGGCATAATAAAAATTCGATCTTATTAGTTAAATACAGTGTTTTGGCGGCTTTAATGGATAGTGAGTATACTGCAGAGCACATCTTGTACTGACACTTAAGGATAGGGTCAGAGGCCTTGCACCATTTGCACTCTGCTTGTCTCAATTTAAGCCGTGCAGCCCTCAATAGGTCAGAAAACCAGGGATCATAAGGCAATCTGCGGGGTTAAATAAGATGCAGAGGGGCAACCCCATCTGCTGCCTCGTGCAGTGCCTGAGAGAGTAGTGAGAGGAAGGCAGCGGCAGCCATCTTACACTTAGCAGTGACCGAGGCAACCATACCTTGAATATCAGAAGTATGCCATGAGCGCTGCCAGATTTTGCTCGCTGGGATTTTAGGCTGGGGCCCTACTGCTTAAAACACGCAGGATACCAAATAGTGGTCTGTCCATAATACAGGTTCAACTAACTGAAAGGTCAGTAGATTCTTTCTAGCCAGAATCAAATATAATGTGTTACCCTGGTTATGCATAGGTCCAAACACATGTTGGTGCAGCTCCAGGTCTAACAAAAATACAAAGAAAAGATTCAGGGCTGGGGGTCTAGAGTGGTTACATTTCAAATTAAAATCCCCAAGTACTACCAAATGTGAGTATTGTAGTTGGAGATCTGCTAAGAGATCCATATGGACCAGGGGAGTGATAAATAAGCAAACAATGGCATGTAAGAGCAGGTCACCAGCCCACGCTCTCCCCAGTCTCGGACTCGATTGGTCAATTTAACTTTGCGCTCAGGGACCTGTACTACTGGATACATGAGGGGGAACTGCAGGTCTACAAGCCCCAGAATGCAAGGTCATCTTTGACTTCATCACCTCCCTAAAACTGTTTATACACTAAAGGTAAGAACCACGCATCTACTGTTCTGTCTACAACTCAAACTGCCTGGTCAGAGTTGCAGACTAAAGGGTTGGTTATCAGAATGAGTGTGGCTCATGGGAAGATGGGCGTTTAATCTTTAAAGGTCATCAGGACTATTGTGTGTCCAGTAGGCAGCTGCACAATTTATATGATGTGGCACACCATTCGTCCAGCATGGCAATCCTGCAAAACAGACAGAAGGGCAAGGCAAATCTTAATAGGTGCAAAACCCTCATTGATGTTATTTATTGTACTGCAAAGGTGCATTAGAGGGTACCATGTTGCACTGTAACTAAAACAATTCCATATAATGTATGGGATGTCAGGGTAGCCAGTCAATGTCATACGGTCTTCAACCTGGTATTAAAGGAATGCATAAATATAAAAAGATTGCACTTTACCACTATGTGCAACTTACTTTACGTCTTCCCCATTGATATAGTTTTAATAGCACATCAACCAGCATGTACCTTATCAGAGAAGCTGGAGCAGGAAGTTGCGTGGCAAGGCATGACAGAGGTTTGTATTTGAGCGATATTAGGGAGCATGACGCAACATTGTGTACTTCTAGGATAAGCAAAGCCGTTTCTAAAAGAATTTGCACTAAGGCTGGCCTGGGGCACCATACCTCAGTTGCAATGTACTCCAGAGGGGGGAGGTGGCAATTGGGAGTTCTCCAGTGCCTGTCGCTTACCTATGGGACAGTGCAATTAGATGTGGAAACACTCTTAATTACCCCATGCCTCCGTGTCCAAATGCTGATCATACTTTCTCTATTTTTCCCAGAGAAATACTGATACTAGCAACACCAGTGGTGGACCAAAGCATAAACATCAAGGGATGCCTAATAGCAGGGCACCCCTGCAGGCAGCCTAACACCAGAAAGCCTCTGCGTGATCCAGTGGAAGTAATCAAACAACTACATCAAAGCCACGCCCATGTCGACAAGAGCAATTATTAACCAGTGATGATGCAATAGAGCAGCTTGTTAACAAAGACTGCCTTATAAGGTACTTGAACATTCAAATGAACTGGAACATGACTGGTAGTGGGCCACCGAGATTCACGATCTACAGCAGACCTGCATGAAAGAACGGGGCTCGGTTTAGACGCCCTTATATGTGCTTTACTGTCTGTGCCGCCTCCTGTGCAGGTAAGGCAGGGAAGGATTGACCCAGGAAACCAGAAGAGGAGAACCAGTAGAGAGAGGAGGGGGAGGATATAAGGGGCACCATAAAATGGGAAGGTGTGGGTTGTTTGGGTGAGGGCAGAGGATGAGGAGGTGGCAGACCAGAAGACCAGAAGGAGGATGGATGGTGATGGGAACATGAAGGCAGTTTATAGCAAAGGTGCAAATGTGTGGTAGTGGCTGGTGAGAGAAAGTGGTACTGTGTGTGAGGTGTGTGAGTGAAGGTGGCAGTAAGGAGAGTAGCTGGTGATTGCAAGGTGACTGTGGGAGTGAAAGGATGGTGAATGAGGAGAATATGGTTTTGGAGTAGAAGTGGTGTGATGAGGAGAGTGATAGTGGTGTGGGGGTAGGTGGTAGAGTAGAGGTGTGAGTGGGAGAAGGTGGGAAGAAGGCAGCGTAGTAAAGATAGGAGAGGGAGTAGCAGGGGTGTGGAAATGGGAGTAGTAGTGGCGTGGAAGTGATAATACTGGAAGTAGTGTGGAGGTAGGAAGTGTAAATAGGGGAGAGTTGCAGTCACATAGGGGGGAATCGTAGGGAGTAAGAACGGTGGTGGAGGTAGAACATAGCGAGAGGACTTTCAGAGGGAGAGAGAGTAGTGCTATGTGGGAGACGGAGAGAGAGATAAAGAGAGAGTATCAGAGGGACTAAGCATAGAAAGAGAGAAGGAGAGGAAGAGAGGGAGAGAGGAACAGAATAGAGGAGAGCGAAAAAGCAAGGAAAGAAAGAGTAGAACACCAGGGAAAGGAATAGAAAGGCTTGGGAGATGAGGTGTGTGCCCCAGATCAATTGTAATCCTAGTTAGATGTCACCTACATTGTTCGCTGAGAAAGTCTAAATAGCGAAGGTGTTTTCCTTTAGTCCATCGTCCATAGATAGCCAGTTTGTAGATAGTAAGGGTAACTGATCACTAGTACCAACCCAGGGACACCTGTATAAGGATAGAACTGCCCATACCTAAGAGAGGGAGAGAGAGAGAGGGAGAGGAGAGAGAGAGCGAGAGAAAGCAAGAGAGAGACAGAGAGAGAGAGAGAAATAGAGAGAGAGAGAGAGAGAGAGAGCGACAGCCACTAGGCCCGATGGAGTCAACATAAAAAATATTGAACCTCATCTTTGAGTTGGTAAATTCTTGAGGCATTCCGTGACACTTGACTTTGCAGCCCATACAAATGTACATAATCTTCAATACAGCCTGGCACATGCCCATATCGCACATGCACTCTGCACAGTCTTCGCTAATCACAAAAACAAAAGCAGTATAGGCATTCTTTTCTCCTGTAAATAAATGATGGGCTATATAGCCCTAAATAATTGAAATTAAAGACATTCTAAAAATCTGTGCTAACAGACGCAGAGCAGATGAAGCCCAATCACACTGACAAACATTTTGGCTATGAAGTCAATAGAGTTACTGCTCTCAGAAACGAATAAAAATACTCTACAATTAATTACAATTAGAAATGCATATTTTTGTATTTGTGTTGCAATTCGCAAATTTTAGCCCTGCCAAGGGCCTTATGGGCTGTGTAGTCATAAATTAATCAAATGATAGAAATATTGGAGAGGGTTATTGGCTTGATTTCAGGCAAGACCACCTGTAGCTCCCAAGTGCACAGTAAGATGCCAAGAGAGATCTCCTCCCCATGCTAGTCAATTTAGAAAAAATCATGGATAGGCTAGATGAATTTCAGTTACCACTAAGTACTCAATTCTAAGCTATTTACAATATGTTTTAAAAATACAAGTTGATTGTAATACTTGCCGCATTTCTGACTGGTTGTGGTTGGGTAAAGTCCAAAGGCTTTTTAACAGACATCACTTTAAAGGAATGGTTCGGTCAAAAAATGTTATTGTCCCTATGGTTCGGCCTTGTGTTTTTAAGCCTAAGTCTCTCGATTTTAGAAAAATTTCCCATGGACCTTACCTGAGTTTTCGTCCATTAAACGCACGCGAAAAAAGGCATCAGGGAGCTGCCATTTTGTGATAATCCTATCACTTGCCCCATCGCCCTGGCTGACTTGCTTTTGCGGCACTAAATCATATCGCCCGCCTCTGAGACTGTCATCAGCAGACGCGTACCGGCCATTTCCCAATGCCAAAGCACGTCTCGTGTCAACAATCGCTGTGCTTCAGCTAATGACGTGTCGCCATGGAAATGGCAGGACACCTCTTTCCTCAATAAGTATAAACAGACCGTTTCACAACACACAGCAGCAGATTTTCGATTCCATTCCTCTCACTGTATTTCTTTGAGTATTCTGTGACTCGTTTCTGTGATCTGATCAGCTACCTTCGTTGCTTGTAGCCCGAGTGAACACCTGTACCATCAGTATAAATTATTTTAGTTTGTTTACCACACAATGGCTACAATAATGCCCTACATGTACGAACCCGAGTATACCGAGGAGGAACTACTGGAAAGTGGAAACCTGAAAAAACGATGGGGCTTCGGACGGCAGTTGGCAGGACGAATCAACGGATGAAGACCCTGGACCTAGTCGCATGGACGGTGTTTCCACCTGGTGCAAATGCAATCGGTGCAAACTAATGCCAACCGAGGACGAGAATTGCTGCTGCTGTGAAAACTCGGGATGCGTGGCCTACATTTCGGAAAGGCGATCCACGGCCACAATGCATCATCGAGCTGCCAGACTTCAGGGCAGCCTGCCTCACACGGTCCGTGTTGAGGATAACGATGGTGCTTATGCACGAACTTCGCACAACTGTTTGTCCTCGTAATCCGAGTAACAAGTAAGTATACTCTGCTTGTGATGCCACTACTATTTCATGGTCGTCTCCTATATCCAAAATTACATCTACATATCATTGTAACGCATGAAAGTCGTTCAATAGTGTGCAGTGTCTAGATAGCATTTGTCCGAGCAGAATGCCATTAGTTACAAGAATTGTCATTGACAAAAAACGTTTATTAAACTTATCTTGGTCATTTAAAAACAGTTTGTTTCATTCTTTTTCACAGGTGGTACAGGCTGGTGGCCTATCGTTCCTTTACATGGTGGCTTCACGGGAGGCTTGGACACTGCGTTTGAAGAGTAATACCCGCCTGTGCCGTTCGTGCCATATGACAAACTTTCCCCATTGACAGCGGTCAGTACAGGGGATTTTCCCTCGCTGTGCTGCAACCTGACCTGTACAATGTGTAAAGTCTTGTATTTTTGTGCCATCAAAATAAGATACAAAATAAAACAGCACATATATTTTAACAACGGTTGTTTTGATTTTTTAAATGAATCAAGTGTGTCTCCATTCAGCAGTCTTCATGTGCCTTGTCTGCACGCCTACCGGCCCATCCACCCCCCCACCCCATCAAAGGCAGTTCGCAACCGGGGATGAGCGCTGCCATGGTGTGCTGTCAGGGGCGATACTGGCCAAGGTGCCAAACACCATGTACACTTCAAAAGGTATCCCACACCCAGGGGCCATCGCTCACATGGCCTCCTCAGACCTCGTGTCTCCAGGCAGGCCAAGCCTGATGCTGGCCGCCTCCCTGCAATCCACATAAGTGTGTCTCCATTCAGCAGTCTTCCTGTGCCTTTTCTGCATGCCCACCGGCCCATCCATCCACCCCTCCTCCCCTATCAAAGGCAGTTCGCACCCGGGGATGAGCGCTGCCATGGTGTGCTGTCAGGGGCGATAACAGCCAAGGTGCCAAACACCATGTCCACTTCAAAAGGTATCCCACGCCCAGGGGCCATCGCTCACATGGCCTCCTCAGACCCCGGGTCTCCAGGCAGGCCAAGCCTGATGCTGGCTGCCCCCCTGAAAACCACATATTACCATGACATACACACGTCATTCATTCACAAATACACCCCTCTTTCTAATACTTTATAAACCACTTGATATGTCTCATGAGAACATCTTTGTGCTTTGCAAATCAACTCCTGAACGTGCTACCTGAGAACCACTGAGATCTATGCTAATCTGCTCATCGTCGTGCTATCCGTGAACTTCTGTGACCGCTTCAAGCAAACTCGTCAGTGTGCTACCTGTGGCCATCTACCTGTTCTCCTTCAACATACTGCTCGGCTTGCTGAATCCAACTGCTTGTTGGTCAAGGTAAGGCCATGTATCCTAGTCATATTTCGTTGATTTTTAAATTTCTATCTATTTGCAAGTAGAGTACTCAATAGTGCTATGTTCATCAGTCTCATTGCTATTGACTTGAGTTTAAATTGTTATGCTATCAATAGATCTATTTATTTTCATCTGTGTCAATTGTCATCGAATTGCATCCTTCGGGGGTCCAGTCTATAATGTAAGCATGTTTCCTTCTCGTGCAAGACAGAACATCAAAGGGAAATGTCACATGTTCAGAGTTTAGTCACATCATTTATCCATTTCTGCAATTTATGCAAATACTAAGCCGCACATGATGAACTGGTATAGTTCCGGCGACCAAAACAAACTTTGCATTGAACATTGTATGGTTCATTTACTTTTGTATCACATTTTTATTCATCAAGATTGTATAATAATGTCGATATTTACTTTTCAGAATTTTCAACAATGCCTGCCTGTTCGATTAGCGGTTGCCCTTCGAAGACCCATGCTAAATCTGAAGGCACTACAATGCATGTATTCCCGAAAACTGTTGATCGGATAAGAGAATAGGTCAGACATTGCGGATATTCACTGGTTGAGCTGGAAAGTAGAGTCCAGCAAGTCTTAGAGGACAAGAGGGGTGATCGATACCACATCTGCAGCCGGCACTTTTCCTCGAACATGTACGCCGCATCTTGGGTAACAAAGAAGAATAAACGGCGAACGACGCGAAAATTGCTCGCAAACGCTATTCCCACTCTATTCATCCACATTCCGCCACTGGTGAGTCAAGTGTCCGGATTTAGCTTTAGGCCTTACGGTAGTGTGTAGGTAGCCAAATGGATTAATTGATATTTTAGGTGTTGTGTTCCTTGTAATACATTCGACATTGATATGAGTGTATAGCTTTTCGAATAATGACATTTATGAATATATTCTTTTTAGATTTCCTAACCCACAAACGAAATCTATATATGGGCACAGGGAACTGTGCAATATTGCACATTTTCAATAGCATTACTCTCAAGTATTCTGTCTCCTTACATGGCAATTTTAAATATTGGCCTTTCATTATCAAACAATAATTTACCATTACAACTGCTTGACTATCCCTTGAATCTGAAGCAAGAACATTCTACATCCGTGACATGCTCGCAGTTATCAACCACTTCTAGCGCGTATCAGGTAATCTTACTTGGCTATTCCGCTACAGACTTGTTTTATGCATGTCAAGTAATAGTTTTTATGTATCGTGTAATTATTTTACCGAATGTTTGGTTAGAGCTTTCCAATTGATATACACCTTAGTTATCGTCCACTTGTGTTTGTTTTCAGTTATAATTAGTGTTATCCATACTAATGCAAGTACTGTCTTTCAGGGAGATGCTGAAGCGTCCACCACATTGACAACATCCCTAAATGTTCTTCAGCAGCAGGAGGTATGGATACTGACAGCTCCATCGAACTAGATCATCAGAGCTGGAATACTTGTCATTTGATTGTTCTACACAATGTTTCATTCGTGGTTAGCCATTAATATGTACCTGTGCGTTTGACCCCAAGTGTGTGTTATGTTTTCAATATTGTAATCCTTACTAATGCAAGAACTATGTTTCAGGCAGTTGATGGAGCGTCAACCCCTGCACTTGATGCGGAGCCTGACATTCAAGTAAGTCCAGGGCAAGTGGAAGTGGGACCTTGCGTATACGAATCGGCGCAACAGCTTTCGGAAGTGCGCACTACATTTACAACATCCATTGATATTCTTCAGCAGCACGAGGTATGGATACTGACAGCTCCATCGAGCGTGATCATATAACATGATTCCATTTGCTATCTTTCTTCCCTTTCTTCCACAAGTACTGTGTTTCAGGGAGACGACGGAGCTTCCTCTACAATCACAACATCCCTTGTAGGTGATGCAGATGTAAATAAATCGGAGAAATAAGTCAATTAAATCGGTTCATGTTTAGATATCCAGTGATTCTTTTAGACAATGCATCATTTGTGGTTATCTCTTTATATGTACCTATGTGGTCGACCCCAAGAGTGTGTTATGTTTACAATATTGAAAACCATACTAACGCAAGTACTGTGTTTCAGGGAGCTGCTGATGCCTCCTCTCCAATACAATCTTTCATGGCAGTCCATGCAGAGCCAGAGTTATGGATACTGACAGTTCCATCGAACTAGATCATCAGAGCTCGAATACTTGTCGTTTGATTGCTCTACACAATGTTTAATTTGTGTTTAGCTGTTGAGATGTACCTGTGTGTTCGTCCTCACGTGTGTTTTATGTTTTCAATATTGTGATACATAGTAGTGAAAGTACTATGTTTCCGGAAGTCAATGGAGCGTCATTCCGTGCTGTGTATGCGGATACAGAAAATATAGTCATTGCAGCGCAAGAGGAAGGGAAGACATGCGGAAACGAATCGGAGCAACAGCGTACAGATGTTGAAGTTCGAGTCAAGAAAGTTGCAAAGAAAAGAAACAAAAATAAGGTTAGTTACAAACAGTTCATAATTTTAGAAATTGTTTTGTGCTGGCGACTATATTATGTTTTTTTCCTGTCAATTGTACTATACTTTATCTTGTGTTTAAACTGAACATCCCTTTTCCAATCTGTCCTCTAGTTACCCGTGGGTGTACGAACGATACATACACAGACAGTGAAGCGAATGAGAGATGTTGCTTACCAGACCATTTACACTATGGAGGAAATATTAATTCAAACGCAGCGTTTTGAGACTCGCGATGCTTATGTCCAATGGCCAGAACATGAAATGAATGTGTCCGGAGAATCCAGTAAAGTTTTATTGGACCATTGCTACAGTGCGACCGCACCACCACAAGAAGATGATACTGAATGTATTGAAGATAGCTCTGAAGTAGTCGCAGATCAATTCACACAATCTACAACTGCAATAAAATTGCCACCCAAAAAGCTGTCGACATTATTGTGTTCTCCCATCAATGTTGAAGTAACAGATGTTGAAATGACAGAGAATGAACCAGCAGCAGCATTCACCGACACATCAGAACTTGATATCAGCGATATTTCTTTCAATTGTGGTGATATGTCCTCAACGATATGATATGATATGATATGATATGATATGGCATTTGTAACGCGCCTATACACAAGTGTTTCAAGGCGCGACGAGGCAGGGAGGGGGAAACAGGGGGGAAAGACAGACAACGATCCTACTAGGCCAGGTGTCATTCAGATCGCGCAAGTGCAGGGGTAGGGGGAAGGGAAAAAGTGCAAGGGGAAGGGGAGAGGGGGAAGTGCTGAACAGGGTAAGTAGAATAAAAAATAAATAATAAATAGGGCCAGCTGGTGGCAAGTGCAAGGTAAGTGCAGACAAGTGCTGGGAGGGGGGCTGTAAGGGATGCAGAGACAGTCCCGCAGTGCAGGGGTTGCCAGGGAGGCAGTGCAAGTGGAGAGTGGCTGGGCCAAGGACCGAGGTCGGTGAGAGTGGCCCAGGTGCAGGTTCAGTGCAGTTTCAATGAAGAATTAGCAGGGGAGAGGGAGAGAGAAAGCAGAAGCAAAGAGGGAGGTTTTGAGGTGCTCCCGGAACCGAAGATGGTTCTCCTCAAGATACAGTCCGAAACAACTTTAACGCCGGATGACAGTCTAATGAAAGAGGGCAAATACATAGTATTCGACAGTTGTTTGATGGATATTATAAGTATGCTGAAATGTGGGCATTCCGTTAGAGGGGAAGTATGTGGGAAGCCATTGATTCATGTGACTCGTCAAAAACCAGGCAGTAACGTCAAAATACATGCCGCCTGTAGATTGAATCATACGTTCTCATGGTCTGCACAACCGATGCTGGGGAAACTGCCAGCAGGCAATCTACTGTGTGCAGCTGCCTCACTTTTTAGTGGGTCCAGTTTTAGAAAGTTAGAGTCTTTCTTTCAGTTTGTGGGACTCCATTTCATTTCTAAAACACAGTACTACAAATTCCAACATGATTATCTATTTCCGGCCATTAGTGATGCTTGGAAAATTGAACAATTGTCTCTAGCAAGTACATTTGAAGGCAAACGATTCAGGCTAGCCGGCGATGGACAGTGCGACAGCCCTGGATTTTCTGCCAAGTACTGCACCTACCAATTTCAGGACATGGATAGTAAGAAAATTGTGAGTTCGGTGGTCGTGCAGGTGTCCCAATGTACATCCTCAGTGGCCATGGAGAAACTGTGATTTATAAAATCATTGGAATATCTACAATCAAGGGGAATGCACATAGACCTCATAGCCACGGATAGACATGTTTCAATTGCCAAGACTATGAGAGAGCAGTTCCCACATATTAAACATCAATTTGACGTATGGCATCTTGCTAAATCAATCAATAAGAAAATCTCGGCTGCAGGGAAAAAAAAGGTTTGGAAAGTATTTCACAGTGGTCCCAGTCTATCAGCAACCATCTTTGGTGGAGCTCCAAAACTTGTGAAGGGTCAGTGGAAATCCTACTTAAAAAAATGGCGGTCACTGATGCACCACTGTACCAACGTTCACCGATGGACAGAAAACCAACATTTCCACCAATGTGAACATATCCCTTTGTCCACAGAGGAGGCAGGGAAGAAGTGGTTCCTTCCATCTTCACCTACACACAAAGCCATTGAGAAGATTGTTTTCGATAAAACTCTATCAAGAGATTTGAGGGGACTGACAGAATTCTGTCACACAGGAGGTTTGGAGGTGTTCCACAATATGTGCCTAAAGTACAGGGCAAAGCGACTGCATTTCGGCATACAGGGCATGAAACATAGGACTCTACTAGCGGTCTTGGGCCATAACGAGAATGTTTGCCGTGAACAATCTAGGACTACGGGAAATGTAGGGATGCCTCGCTACACTACGGCCTTTGCAAAAAGAGGTAAGAAATGGGTGGTGAAACCAGTATATGAGGAAATGGAGTTCGACTTTTTTAAAGGCCTTATTGTTACTGTACTAGAGAAGCACAGATATGGAATTTTGAGCGTTTCTGTACACAGAACTGATGCATTGCCACCGGACATTGCCACTGTGCCATGTCCACCCAAAGCAGAGCTCGTTGAGAAGTACAAAACCCGGTTTAAATGATTGTAATCTGATTGTCTTTTTGAAAATATTGTTATTGTACAGTGTGCATACAAAGTATGCTAACCCTAACGCCTCCCTTCACCATCCTGGGTGGCGAACATCATGGGTGTAATCTTTGACTTCTCTCTCTATTCACCTCATATCGCTGACTTTGTGAATATGTGTATGTATATATTTTTGTTGCTGTAACTAAGTTTTGCAATCTCATGTAAATGCTGCGCACTGTTAACCGAGGGGAGGCTTGCGTATTGCAAATAATAAAACAAACAAACAATAAATCTCACTTTCAACTCAAATCCTCGGGTACTTTATACTTTCCCTGACCTTCCCCCAAAAAGTCAATGTCTCCATAGTTATGGTTCTCTAGGGCTGCAAAGCTCGCGGACAACGAGGACAAAATTGGGGGCCTTAGAACGCGCCAAGCGAGGCATTGCAGATGGGAGAGAAGCCAGTTTGCATTTGCACATTGAGGCCTAGTACATAGATGGAGTCGAAAATTCAAGTTCTCACAGATGGCTTTATACGGGATGTTGCAAAGTAAGAATGTATGCTCATGCAGAGTGAAGGTCAGCGGCTTAGATTTTTTGCTCGCGGGCTGAAGAGGCCCGCGACTCGCACTGGCACTATAAGGTTCTATTATTTCTTGACCTTGAGAGACAGGGACCATGCCGAAAGGACTTCATTTGAAGGAGGGGTGCAATAACGTAAGAGGGGATAAGGCTGAAAATCTGAAACTAGACCGAGTTTCATGTTAGTTCAGTATATGAAAAATCGTTGGCACGAACACAGTGGGATTTACGGACTGCATTACGCAGGGACACAATGGAAATGGTAATATAATGTAAGTAACTCTTTAGACGCTTTTATACCGGAATGAAGAATTAATGAATAAATGAATGAAGAGCAAGTAAAACGTTTGTGGGATTGTCTTCATACCGGGCACATGGGCATGCGTGTCCCCATTCCACACGCATGTAGACAAACAGTCGTTTCTCAGTGGTTCAACGCTAAAAAATCATTACATTGTGTGTTTACCTTGATTTATTTAGTTAGTTTTCGCATTGCTTTTAGAGCCAAACATACTCCATTGCACTATCCTCGCAAGCAAATAGTTTCAGCTTGGCCGTAATAAATAAAATGAATAATAGTAATAAAGATCGGCTGGTGAGACTCATTTAAATTTTTATGTTTTCTAAACAGGTACATCCTACCATACTGCTACTGCCACCTATTCCAGACCCCGGCCGACGGATTTTTTAATCGCCAGCTGCAGCTTCTTGTAAACAACTGCACAACGTTGACCATTTTATGGGACGATCGCCAAGGGCCCATATGCCCTTACGCAGTACTAGCGGCTAGAAGCAACATATCAACCTTTACGGTGGCCTAGTGCCTAGTTGATGGAACAGCCTTGTGGTTCACCGTGCGTCCAAAGTGCTTCTTTTAACGAAAACCAACACCCTGTGCACCATAAAGCAACAGCGCGTGACTCACGATAAACTTTAGAGGATTGGCGGATCGAGAGCAAAGAAAAAATATTCCATTCCGGTTTAATATGCCCATTGCTGAATATGCTCTAAACATTTAATGTCAAATAAATGTACTTTACTAAATGTACCGTATTGCTGTTTGATTTGAAAGTACAGTTTCGTATTCCGAATTGTGGCGCGCTGTGTTGTGAGTTGATCTGTGTTGGTTTCCGGGTTCTGTGTGAAGTCGTGTAGAAGACGACTGGGCGCGTTTTCCTACGCAGCACAGTAACGTCACAGAGAGAGGCGGGGAATATGAATGTTCTGATAATGACAGGCTCAGGGGCGGGGGATATGATTTAGTGCCCCAAAAGCAGGTCACAAAAGGCGATGCAGCAAGTGATAAGATTATCACAAAATGGCAGCTCCATGATGCCTGTTTTCGTGTGTGTTTAATGGACGAAAACTCGGGTAAGGTCCATAGGAAATGTTTCTAAAATCGTGCGACTTAGGCTTAAAAACACGTGGCCGACCCGTAGGGTCAATAACATTTTTTGACCAAACCATTCCTTTAAGTCAGGTGGGATCTATCCTTGCACCACTTGCTTTCAAACTATCTTCATGAGACGGGAATCTTTCCACTAATCCATCCCCAGCCTCTGCAAGACACAGGGACGAGGTATCTCGTCCTTGGAAGTGCACACGCAGTGCCAAGGACGAGATAGCTCGTCCTTTTCGGCACCTTGTTTTGAGCGATCCCTGCAAAGCAGGGATCGCTCAAAACTGTAATCCAACCCCCGGGCTATGTGAGGGGGAGGTCCCCCCTCACTGCCCGGGGGTTGGATTTCCTTCAGTTTCACGCCGACGTGCGTGACGCACGTCGGCGTGAAACTGAAAGCAATTCCACCGCAGCAGCCATTTTCGGCTGCTGCGTTGGAGAGAGAAGGTGAGTGCCCTTCTTGTTCCGCCTCGATCTCCGGCTGTATTTCAAGCCGGAGATCGAGGCGGGTATCGTTGGAAAGGGGAGATCTTCCCCTTTCCAACGGTACCCATTGTGTGGCTTTGCTGCTCGCGGATCGGGCGCAGGGCGCCTCGATCCGCGGGCAGCAACGTCACGGATCAAACGAAGATCCTTTTGTGACGCGTGGGGGAGGGGGGGCTGCTTACTAGGTAAGCGGCCCCCTTCCCCCGTGGCCCCAAAGCATGGGGCCACAGCGCCAGGGACCCCTGGGGGCAGATGATCACTGCCCCCAGGGGTGGGGGAAAAAAGAAAAAAAAAAAAAAAATCGAGGGAAGGAGGGAGGTGGGAGGGGGTTTTGGGCCCTGGGGCCCACTGGGCCACCAGCGATTGACCTAAAAGTGGTGTCCCTGGAAAGGGGACTTTCTCCCCTTTCCAGGGACACCACTCATATGCCGCATTGCTGGTCACGGATCAGCGCAGAGCGCTGATCCGTGACCAGCAACCCACTGAACCACCATGGATCTGTTTGCGAGTTGGGGGGGAGGGGGGCTGCTTCAGGTAAGCAGCCCTCTCCCCCCCCCCCCGGTCCCCAAAGCATGGGGACACATGAAAATGAACCCTGGGGGCAGATGGCTGACCATCTGCCCCCAGGGAAATGTATAAAAGAAAACGTGAAAATAATCCGAGGGATGGGGGGAGGTGGGAGGGGGTTTGGGGTCCTGGGGCCCACTAGGCCACCAGGGATTGAGCAGAAAGTGGTGTCCCTGGAAAGGGGACTTTCTCCCCTTTCCAAGGACACCACATATGAGGCATTGCTGGTCACGGATCGGCGCAGAGCACTCGATCCGTGACCAGCAACCCACTAGACCACCATGGATCTCTTTGTGAGGTGGGGGGTGGGAAGGGGGCTGCTTCAATTAAGCAGCCCTCTCCCCCCTCCCGACCCCAAAGCTTGGGGGCACGTGTATGTGAACCCTGGGGCAGATGGCTGACCATCTGCCCCAAGGGAATGTAAAATAAAAAATAAAAATGAAATGATGGGAAACAGGGTTGGGGGAAGGGGTGGGGGCCACTAGCCACCATGGATTTTTTAATGAATGAAAGGAAGGGGGTGTCCCCCCATAGGGGGGGGTGCCCCCCCAACCAAAGTAGAAAGGGGGCACCCCTTGTAACCTTCCCTGGGGGCAGATATCTGTTCCTAGGAAGGGCCATCTGACCCCAGGGAGGGATGCATGAGGTGGGGCCCCCCCTATCTGCCCCCAGGGAGGGTTGCATGAGGTGGGGCCCTCCATTTGGGGTGGGGGGGGTTGAGGGCCACCCCCCGTTGCGGTACATCATGCGCTGCCAATTTAGGGTGGCCCTCAGCCCCCCCTAAAAAGCAGCCTGTGGTTTTGTATATTTTTTTTTGTTTACCCAACTTTGCTTGGTGCAGATGGCCACATTAGTGTGGCTATCTGCCCCCAGGGTGCCCAAACCCTACTGCCCCATCTATTGGGGGTCCTGCCCCACCTTTTGGGGTGGCCCTCTCCCCCCTCACCCCAAATGGAGGTGCGGTGTACCTCACGCAGCCGTTTGGAGGAGGCCCAGGGAGGCCTGCATGAGGTGTGTCCCCCAGCCATTGGGGGTGGGGTGGTGGGGGGCACCCCAAAAGGTGGGGCAGGACCCCCAATAGATGGGGCAGTAGGGTTTAGGCACCCTGGGGGCAGATAGCCACACTAATGGGCCCATCTGCACCAAGCCAAGTTGGGTAAACAAAAAAAAATATACAAAATCACAGGCTGCTTTTTAGGGGGGGCTGAGGGCCACCCTGAATTGGCAGCGCATGATGTACCGCAACGGGGGGTGGCCCTCAACCCCCCCCCGACCCCAAATGGAGGGCCCCACCTCATGCAACCCTCCCTGGGCGCAGATAGGGGGGGCCTCACCTCATGCATCCCTCCCTGGGGTCAGATGCCCCTTCCTAGGAGCAGATATCTGCCCCCAGGGAGGGTTGCATGAGGTGGGGCCCTCCATTTGGGGTGGGGGGGGGGTTGAGGGCCACTCCCCGTTGCGGTACATCATGCGCTGCCAATTTAGGGTGGCCCTCAGCCCCCCCTAAAAAGCAGCCTGTGGTTTTGTATATTTTTTTTTGTTTACCCAACTTTGCTTGGTGCAGATGGCCACATTAGTGTGGCTATCTGCCCCCAGGGTGCCCAAACCCTACTGCCCCATCTATTGGGGGTCCTGCCCCACCTTTTGGGGTGGCCCTCTCCCCCCTCACCCCAAATGGAGGTGGGGTGTACCTCACGCAGCCGTTTGGAGGAGGCCCAGGGAGGCCTGCATGAGGTGTGTCCCCCAGCCATTGGGGGTGGGGGGAGGGGCACCCCAAAAGGTGGGGCAGGACCCCCAATAGATGGGGCAGTAGGGTTTGGGCACCCTGGGGGCAGATAGCCACACTAATGGGCCCATCTGCACCAAGCCAAGTTGGGTAAACAAAAAAAAATATACAAAATCACAGGCTGCTTTTTAGGGGGGGCTGAGGGCCACCCTGAATTGGCAGCGCATGATGTACCGCAACGGGGGGTGGCCCTCAACCCCCCCCACCCCAAATGGAGGGCCCCACCTCATGCAACCCTCCCTGGGCGCAGATAGGGGGGGCCTCACCTCATGCATCCCTCCCTGGGGTCAGATGCCCCTTCCTAGGAGCAGATATCTGCCCCCAGGGAGGGTTGCATGAGGTGGGGCCCTCCATTTGGGGTGGGGGGGGGTTGAGGGCCACCCCCCGTTGCAGTACATCATGCGCTGCCAATTTAGGGTGGCCCTCAGCCCCCCCTAAAAAGCAGCCTGTGGTTTTGTATATTTTTTTTTGTTTACCCAACTTTGCTTGGTGCAGATGGCCACATTAGTGTGGCTATCTGCCCCCAGGGTGCCCAAACCCTACTGCCCCATCTATTGGGGGTCCTGCCCCACCTTTTGGGGTGGCCCTCTCCCCCCTCACCCCAAATGGAGGTGGGGTGTACCTCACGCAGCCGTTTGGAGGAGGCCCAGGGAGGCCTGCATGAGGTGTGTCCCCCAGCCATTGGGGGTGGGGTGGGGGGGGCACCCCAAAAGGTGGGGCAGGACCCCCAATAGATGGGGCAGTAGGGTTTGGGCACCCTGGGGGCAGATAGCCACACTAATGGGCCCATCTGCACCAAGCCAAGTTGGGTAAACAACAAAAAAATATACAAAATCACAGGCTGCTTTTTAGGGGGGGCTGAGGGCCACCCTGAATTGGCAGCGCATGATGTACCGCAACGGGGGGTGGCCCTCAACCCCCCCCCCCACCCCAAATGGAGGGCCCCACCTCATGCAACCCTCCCTGGGCGCAGATAGGGGGGCCTCACCTCATGCATCCCTCCCTGGGGTCAGATGCCCCTTCCTAGGAGCAGATATCTGCCCCCAGGGAGGGTTGCATGAGGTGGGGCCCTCCATTTGGGGTGGGGGTGTTGAGGGCTACCCCCCGTTGCGGTACATCATGCGCTGCCAATTTAGGGTGGCCCTCAGCCCCCCCTAAAAAGCAGCCTGTGGTTTTGTATATTTTTTTTTGTTTACCCAACTTTGCTTGGTGCAGATGGCCACATTAGTGTGGCTATCTGCCCCCAGGGTGCCCAAACCCTACTGCCCCATCTATTGGGGGTCCTGCCCCACCTTTTGGGGTGGCCCTCTCCCCCCTCACCCCAAATGGAGGTGGGGTGTACCTCACGCAGCCGTTTGGAGGAGGCCCAGGGAGGCCTGCATGAGGTGTGTCCCCCAGCCATTGGGGGTGGGGTGGGGGGGCACACCAAAAGGTGGGGCAGGACCCCCAATAGATGGGGCAGTAGGGTTTGGGCACCCTGGGGGCAGATAGCCACACTAATGGGCCCATCTGCACCAAGCCAAGTTGGGTAAACAAAAAAAAATATACAAAATCACAGGCTGCTTTTTAGGGGGGCTGAGGGCCACCCTGAATTGGCAGCGCATGATGTACCGCAACGGGGGGTGGCCCTCAACCCCCCCCACCCCAAATGGAGGGCCCCACCTCATGCAACCCTCCCTGGGCGCAGATAGGGGGGGCCTCACCTCATGCATCCCTCCCTGGGGTCAGATGCCCCTTCCTAGGAGCAGATATCTGCCCCCAGGGAGGGTTGCATGAGGTGGGGCCCTCCATTTGGGGTGGGGGGGGGTTGAGGGCCACCCCCCGTTGCGGTACATCATGCGCTGCCAATTTAGGGTGGCCCTCAGCCCCCCCTAAAAAGCAGCCTGTGGTTTTGTATATTTTTTTTTGTTTACCCAACTTTGCTTGGTGCAGATGGCCACATTAGTGTGGCTATCTGCCCCCAGGGTGCCCAAACCCTACTGCCCCATCTATTGGGGGTCCTGCCCCACCTTTTGGGGTGGCCCTCTCCCCCCTCACCCCAAATGGAGGTGGGGTGTACCTCACGCAGCCGTTTGGAGGAGGCCCAGGGAGGCCTGCATGAGGTGTGTCCCCCAGCCATTGGGGGTGGGGTGGGGGGGGCACCCCAAAAGGTGGGGCAGGACCCCCAATAGATGGGGCAGTAGGGTTTGGGCACCCTGGGGGCAGATAGCCACACTAATGGGCCCATCTGCACCAAGCCAAGTTGGGTAAACAAAAAAAAATATACAAAATCACAGGCTGCTTTTTAGGGGGGGCTGAGGGCCACCCTGAATTGGCAGCGCATGATGTACCGCAACGGGGGGTGGCCCTCAACCCCCCCCACCCCAAATGGAGGGCCCCACCTCATGCAACCCTCCCTGGGCGCAGATAGGGGGGGCCTCACCTCATGCATCCCTCCCTGGGGTCAGATGCCCCTTCCTAGGAGCAGATATCTGCCCCCAGGGAGGGTTGCATGAGGTGGGGCCCTCCATTTGGGGTGGGGGGGTTGAGGGCCACCCCCCGTTGCGGTACATCATGCGCTGCCAATTTAGGGTGGCCCTCAGCCCCCCCTAAAAAGCAGCCTGTGGTTTTGTATATTTTGTTTTTGTTTACCCAACTTTGCTTGGTGCAGATGGCCACATTAGTGTGGCTATCTGCCCCCAGGGTGCCCAAACCCTACTGCCCCATCTATTGGGGGTCCTGCTCCACCTTTTGGGGTGGCCCTCTCCCCCCTCACCCCAAATGGAGGTGGGGTGTACCTCACGCAGCCGTTTGGAGGAGGCCCAGGGAGGCCTGCATGAGGTGTGTCCCCCAGCCATTTGGGGTGAGGGGGGAGAGGGCCCCCAAAAATGGTGGGACAGGCCCCCCCAGTGGGTGGGGCAGTAAGGTTTGGGCACCCCGGCGCCAGATTGGCACACCAATGTGACCCTCTGCACCAAGGGGAGTTGGGTTACCAAAGGAAAAAAATGAAAATGGTGGAACGCTTTTTAGGGGGGGCGGTGGGGCACCCCAATGGGTCAGGGAATTTTCTAATGGGATGGGGCGTTGACCCCCCCCCCCACCCGCAATGGAGTGGGTGCCAAGTCATGCAGCCCTTCCTGGGACCAGATATCTGCTCCTAGGAACGGACGCCTCAGCCCAGGGAGGAGTGCAGGACAACCCCCCCCCCTATCTGCCCCCGGGGAGGGCTACATTTTGCTGGTGTGACCATAGGTAACACATGTTCTTTGTTTTGTTTACAGATTTTTCTACCCGAGCAGCTGCAACGTTATGTGAGTACTGTTTTTTATTATTCTATGGTTAGGGCCCACTGTCAGTGGGGTGGGTGAGACTGGGGCTGGATTGTTGGTGGTGTGGGTGGGAATGGCCCGTCTGGGCAGATCACCTCCAACTGTCCTGGAGTTGCGGCTTGGCTGCATTACAGCTTTTCCCTTCGGGGAGGTATTGGCACACTGCCGAGACTCCTTGGTGGGGAGAAGCTGTAACGCAGGGCAGCCAGGGCTCCAGCAAAGTCGGCGGTAATATCCCTGGCCTTGGGCACCCTTCTCCCATGTGGGTCTTTGCTGGTGGTTCTGGGTATTACATTCTGGGCCGATTTGCGTAAGTCAGACCTCTGTGGATTCCCACGGGTGTCCTCTTTTGGGAAATGCATGGGGTTCCCTGTTTCCCTTGCTGGCTGCGACACCCTAGGCCCAAATCTGTAGGTTGCCCACATGAACAAAATGGGCAGTGGCGAATGGCTTGGGGTTCCCAGTCGGTTACCCTTTTCCTTTTGCGCCCCCGGTAGGTGCACCCACACATGTGAGGTACCGTTTTCATCGGGACACGTGTGGGGACACGGGAAGGTAGGCCACGTGTTGTGGGGGGCGTGTTTCGATGGGTGCGGCGAGCGAAATGTGCGGAAAAAGCGTTTTTGTCCCCACATTTCCGACTTTGCAGGGCTGTCTGGGTAAAAAAATCTGGGGCGATGGGCGCAAATCACACCTCTGCGGATTCCCACGGGTGTCCTCTTTTCGAAAATGCATGGGGTTCCCTGTTTTCCTCGGTGGCTTGGACACCCGAGGCCCATATCTGTAAGTTGCGCCGGTCGGCAGAATGTCGGAGATTTCCCTCTGACAACAGACTTGGGGTTATTTGTGTTTTAGGCTTTCCCCTTGGTGGCCAGGTAGGTGCACCCACACATGTGAGGTACCGTTTTCATCGGGACACCTGTGGGAACGCGGGACGGTAGGCCATGTGTTGTGGGGGGCGCGTTTCGATGGGTGCGGCGAGCGAAATGTGCGGAAAAAGCGTTTTTCCCCCCACATTTCCGACTTTGCAGGGCTGTCTGGGTAAAAAAATCTGGGGCGATGGGCGCAAATCACACCTCTGCGGATTCCCACGGGTGTCCTCTTTTCGAAAATGCATGGGGTTCCCTGTTTTCCTCGGTGGCTTGGACACCCGAGGCCCATATCTGTAAGTTGCGCCGGTCGGCAGAATGGACAACAGACTTGGGGTTACTTGTGTTTTAGGCTTACCCCTTGGCGGCCAGGTAGGTGCACCCACACATGTGAGGTACCGTTTTCATCGGGACACCTGTGGGAACGCGGGACGGTAGGCCATGTGTTGTGGGGGGCGCGTTTCGATGGGTGCGGCGAGCGAAATGTGCGGAAAAAGCATTTTTTTCCCCACATTTCCGACTTTGCAGGGCTGTCTGGGTAAAAAAATCTGGGGCGATGGGCGCAAATCACACCTCTGCGGATTCCCACGGGTGTCCTCTTTTCGAAAATGCATGGGGTTCCCTGTTTTCCTCGGTGGCTTGGACACCCGAGGCCCATATCTGTAAGTTGCACCGGTCGGCAGAATGGACAACAGACTTGGGGTTACTTGTGTTTTAGGCTTTCCCCTTGGCGGCCAGGTAGGTGCACCCACACATGTGAGGTACCGTTTTCATCGGGACACCTGTGGGAACGCGGGACGGTAGGCCATGTGTTGTGGGGGGCGTGTTTCGATGAGTGCGGCGAGCGAAATGTGCGGAAAAAGCGTTTTTTTCCCCACATTTCCGACTTTGCAGGGCTGTCTGGGTAAAAAAATCTGGGGCGATGGGCGCAAATCACACCTCTGCAGATTCCCACGGGTGTCCTCTTTTCGAAAATGCATGGGGTTCCCTGTTTTCCTCGCTGACTTGGACACCCGAGGCCCATATCTGTAAGTTGCGCCGGTCGGCAGAATGTCGGAGATTTCCCTCTGACAACAGACTTGGGGTTACTTGTGTTTTAGGCTTTCCCCTTGGCAGCCAGGTAGGTGCACCCACACATGTGAGGTACCGTTTTCATCAGGACACCTGTGGGAACGCGGGACGGTAGGCCATGTGTTGTGGGGGGCGTGTTTCGATGGGTGCGGCGAGCGAAATGTGCGGAAAAAGCGTTTTTTTCCCCACTTTTCCGACTTTGCAGGGCTGTCTGGGTAAAAAAATCTGGGGCGATGGGCGCAAATCACACCTCTGCGGATTCCCACGGGTGTCCTCTTTTCGAAAATGCATGGGGTTCCCTGTTTTCCTCGGTGGCTTGGACACCCGAGGCCCATATCTGTAAGTTGCGCCGGTCGGCAGAATGGACAACAGACTTGGGGTTACTTGTGTTTTAGGCTTTCCCCTTGGCGGCCAGGTAGGTGCACCCACACATGTGAGGTACCGTTTTCATCGGGACACCTGTGGGAACACGGGACGGTAGGCCATGTGTTGTGGGGGGCGCGTTTTGATGGGTGCGGCGAGCGAAATGTGCGGAAAAAGCGTTTTTTCCCCCACATTTCCGACTTTGTAGGGCTGTCTGGGTAAAAAAATCTGGGGCGATGGGCGCAAATCACACCTCTGCGGATTCCCACGGGTGTCCTCTTTTCGAAAATGCATGGGGTTCCCTGTTTTCCTCGGTGGCTTGGACACCCGAGGCCCATATCTGTAAGTTGCGCCGGTCGGCAGAATGTCGGAGATTTCCCTCTGACAACAGACTTGGGGTTACTTGTGTTTTAGGCTTTCCCCTTGGCGGCCAGGTAGGTGCACCCACACATGTGAGGTACCGTTTTCATCGGGACACCTGTGGGAACGCGGGACGGTAGGCCATGTGTTGTGGGGGGGCGTGTTTCGATGGGTGCGGCGAGCGAAATGTGCGGAAAAAGCATTTTTTTCCCCACATTTCCGACTTTGCAGGGCTGTCTGGGTAAAAAAATCTGGGGCGATGGGCGCAAATCACACCTCTGCGGATTCCCACGGGTGTCCTCTTTTCGAAAATGCATGGGGTTCCCTGTTTTCCTCGGTGGCTTGGACACCCGAGGCCCATATCTGTAAGTTGCGCCGGTCGGCAGAATGTCGGAGATTTCCCTCTGACAACAGACTTGGGGTTACTTGTGTTTTAGGCTTTCCCCTTGGCGGCCAGGTAGGTGCACCCACACATGTGAGGTACCGTTTTCATCGGGACACCTGTGGGAACGCGGGACGGTAGGCCATGTGTTGTGGGGGGCGTGTTTCGATGGGTGCGGCGAGCGAAATGTGCGGAAAAAGCGTTTTTTTCCCCACATTTCCGACTTTGCAGGGCTGTCTGGGTAAAAAAATCTGGGGCGATGGGCGCAAATCACACCTCTGCGGATTCCCACGGGTGTCCTCTTTTCGAAAATGCATGGGGTTCCCTGTTTTCCTCGGTGGCTTGGACACCCGAGGCCCATATCTGTAAGTTGCGCCGGTCAGCAGAATGTCGGAGATTTCCCTCTGACAACAGACTTGGGGTTACTTGTGTTTTAGGCTTTCCCCTTGGCGGCCAGGTAGGTGCACCCACACATGTGAGGTACCGTTTTCATCGGGACACCTGTGGAAACGCGGGACGGTAGGCCATGTGTTGTGGGGGGCGCGTTTCGATGGGTGCGGCGAGCGAAATGTGCGGAAAAAGCGTTTTTTTCCCCACATTTCCGACTTTGCAGGGCTGTCTGGGTAAAAAAATCTGGGGCGATGGGCGCAAATCACACCTCTGCGGATTCCCACGGGTGTCCTCTTTTCGAAAATGCATGGGGTTCCCTGTTTTCCTCGGTGGCTTGGACACCCGAGGCCCATATCTGTAAGTTGCGCCGGTCGGCAGAATGGACAACAGACTTGGGGTTACTTGTGTTTTAGGCTTTCCCCTTGGCGGCCAGGTAGGTGCACCCACACATGTGAGGTACCGTTTTCATCGGGACACCTGTGGGAACGCGGGACGGTAGGCCATGTGTTGTGGGGGGCGTGTTTCGATGGGTGCGGCGAGCAAAATGTGCGGAAAAAGCGTTTTTTTCCCCACATTTCCGACTTTGCACGGCTGTCTGGGTAAAAAAATCTGGGGCGATGGGCGCAAATCACACCTCTGCGGATTCCCACGGGTGTCCTCTTTTCGAAAATGCATGGGGTTCCCTGTTTTCCTCGGTGGCTTGGACACCCGAGGCCCATATCTGTAAGTTGCGCCGGTCGGCAGAATGTCTGAGATTTCCCTCTGACAACAGACTTGGGGTTACTTGTGTTTTAGGCTTTCCCCTTGGCGGCCAGGTAGGTGCACCCACACATGTGAGGTACCGTTTTCATCGGGACACCTGTGGGAACGCGGGACGGTAGGCCATGTGTTGTGGGGGGCGCGTTTCGATGGGTGCGGCGAGCGAAATGTGCGGAAAAAGCGTTTTTTCCCCACATTTCCGACTTTGCAGGGCTGTCTGGGTAAAAAAATCTGGGGCGATGGGCGCAAATCACACCTCTGCGGATTCCCACGGGTGTCCTCTTTTCGAAAATGCATGGGGTTCCCTGTTTTCCTCGCTGGCTTGGACACCCGAGGCCCATATCTGTAAGTTGCGCCGGTCGGCAGAATGTCTGAGATTTCCCTCTGACAACAGACTTGGGGTTACTTGTGTTTTAGGCTTTCCCCTTGGCGGCCAGGTAGGTGCACCCACACATGTGAGGTACCGTTTTCATCGGGACACCTGTGGGAACGCGGGACAGTAGGCCATGTGTTGTGGGGGGCGTGTTTCGATGGGTGCGGCGAGCGAAATGTGCGGAAAAAGTGTTTTTTTCCCCACATTTCCGACTTTGCAGGGCTGTCTGGGTAAAATAATCTGGGGCGATGGGCGCAAATCACACCTCTGCGGATTCCCACGGGTGTCCTCTTTTCGAAAATGCATGGGGTTCCCTGTTTTCCTCGGTGGCTTGGACACCCGAGGCCCATATCTGTAAGTTGCGCCGGTCGGCAGAATGTCGGAGATTTCCCTCTGACAACAGACTTGGGGTTACTTGTGTTTTAGGCTTTCCCCTTGGCGGCCAGGTAGGTGCACCCACACATGTGAGGTACTGTTTTCATCGGGACACCTGTGGGAACGCGGGACGGTAGGCCATGTGTTGTGGGGGGCGTGTTTCGATGGGTGCGGCGAGCGAAATGTGCGGAAAAAGCGTTTTTTTCCCCACATTTCCGACTTTGCAGGGCTGTCTGGGTAAACAAATCTGGGGCGATGGGCGCAAATCACACCTCTGCGGATTCCCACGGCTGTCCTCTTTTCGAAAATGCATGGGGTTCCCTGTTTTCCTCGGTGGCTTGGACACCCGAGGTCCATATCTGTAAGTTGCGCCGGTCGGCAGAATGGACAACAGACTTGGGGTTACTTGTGTTTTAGGCTTTCCCCTTGGCGGCCAGGTAGGTGCACCCACACATGTGAGGTACCGTTTTCATCGGGACACCTGTGGGAACGCGGGACGGTAGGCCATGTGTTGTGGGGGGCGTGTTTCGATGGGTGCGGCGAGTGAAATGTGCGGAAAAAGCGTTTTTTCCCCCACATTTCCGACTTTGCAGGGCTGTCTGGGTAAAAAAATCTGGGGCGATGGGCGCAAATAACACCTCTGCGGATTCCCACGGGTGTCCTCTTTTCGAAAATGCATGGGGTTCCCTGTTTTCCTCGGTGGCTTGGACACCCGAGGCCCATATCTGTAAGTTGCGCCGGTCGGCAGAATGTCGGAGATTTCCCTCTGACAACAGACTTGGGGTTACTTGTGTTTTAGGCTTTCCCCTTGGCGGCCAGGTAGGTGCACCCACACATGTGAGGTACCGTTTTCATCGGGACACCTGTGGGAACGCGGGACGGTAGGCCATGTGTTGTGGGGGGCGCGTTTCGATGGGTGCGGCGAGCGAAATGTGCGGAAAAAGCATTTTTTTCCCCACATTTCCGACTTTGCAGGGCTGTCTGGGTAAAAAAATCTGGGGCGATGGGCGCAAATCACACCTCTGCGGATTCCCACGGGTGTCCTCTTTTCGAAAATGCATGGGGTTCCCTGTTTTCCTCGGTGGCTTGGACACCCGAGGCCCATATCTGTAAGTTGCGCCGGTCGGCAGAATGGACAACAGACTTGGGGTTACTTGTGTTTTAGGCTTTCCCCTTGGCGGCCAGGTAGGTGCACCCACACATGTGAGGTACCGTTTTCATCGCGACACCTGTGGGAACGCGGGACGGTAGGCCATGTGTTGTGGGGGGCGTGTTTCGATGGGTGCGACGAGCGAAATGTGCGGAAAAAGCGTTTTTTTCCCCACATTTCCGACTTTGCAGGGCTGTCTGGGTAAAAAAATCTGGGGCGATGGGCGCAAATCACACCTCTGCGGATTCCCACGTGTGTCCTCTTTTCGAAAATGCATGGGGTTCCCTGTTTTCCTCGCTGGCTTGGACACCCGAGGCCCATATCTGTAAGTTGCGCCGGTCGGCAGAATGTCGGAGATTTCCCTCTGACAACAGACTTGGGGTTACTTGTGTTTTAGGCTTTCCCCTTGGCGGCCAGGTAGGTGCACCCACACATGTGAGGTACCGTTTTCATCGGGACACCTGTGGGAACGCGGGACGGTAGGCCATGTGTTGTGGGGGGCGTGTTTCGATGGGTGCGGCGAGCGAAATGTGCGGAAAAAGCGTTTTTTTCCCCACATTTCCGACTTTGCAGGGCTGTCTGGGTAAAAAAATCTGGGGCGATGGGCGCAAATCACACCTCTGCGGATTCCCACGGGTGTCCTCTTTTCGAAAATGCATGGGGTTCCCTGTTTTCCTCGGTGGCTTGGACACCCGAGGCCCATATCTGTAAGTTGCGCCGGTCGGCAGAATGGACAACAGACTTGGGGTTACTTGTGTTTTAGGCTTTCCCCTTGGCGGCCAGGTAGGTGCACCCACACATGTGAGGTACCGTTTTCATCGGGACACCTGTGGGAACGCGGGACGGTAGGCCATGTGTTGTGGGGGGCGTGTTTCGATGGGTGCGGCGAGCGAAATGTGCGGAAAAAGCGTTTTTTTCCCCACATTTCCGACTTTGCAGGGCTGTCTGGGTAAAAAAATCTGGGGCGATGGGCGCAAATCACACCTCTGCGGATTCCCACGGGTGTCCTCTTTTCGAAAATGCATGGGGTTCCCTGTTTTCCTCGGTGGCTTGGACACCCGAGGCCCATATCTGTAAGTTGCGCCGGTCGGCAGAATGTCGGAGATTTCCCACTGACAACAGACTTGGGGTTACTTGTGTTTTAGGCTTTCCCCTTGGCGGCCAGGTAGGTGCACCCACACATGTGAGGTACCGTTTTCATCGGGACACCTGTGGGAACGCGGGACGGTAGGCCATGTGTTGTGGGGGGCGTGTTTCGATGGGTGCGGCGAGCGAAATGTGCGGAAAAAGCGTTTTTTTCCCCACATTTCCGACTTTGCAGGGCTGTCTGGGTAAAAAAATCTGGGGCGATGGGCGCAAATCACACCTCTGCTGATTCCCACGGGTGTCCTCTTTTCGAAAATGCATGGGGTTCCCTGTTTTCCTCGGTGGCTTGGACACCCGAGGCCCATATCTGTAAGTTGCGCCGGTCGGCAGAATGGACAACAGACTTGGGGTTACTTGTGTTTTAGGCTTTCCCCTTGGCGGCCAGGTAGGTGCACCCACACATGTGAGGTACCGTTTTCATCGGGACACCTGTGGGAACGCGGGACGGTAGGCCATGTGTTGTGGGGGGCGTGTTTCGATGGGTGCGGTGAGTGAAATGTGCGGAAAAAGCGTTTTTTCCCCCACATTTCCGACTTTGCAGGGCTGTCTGGGTAAAATAATCTGGGGCGATGGGCGCAAATCACACCTCTGCGGATTCCCACGGGTGTCCTCTTTTCGAAAATGCATGGGGTTCCCTGTTTTCCTCGGTGGCTTGGACACCCGAGGCCCATATCTGTAAGTTGCGCCGGTCGGCAGAATGTCTGAGATTTCCCTCTGACAACAGACTTGGGGTTACTTGTGTTTTAGGCTTTCCCCTTGGCGGCCAGGTAGGTGCACCCACACATGTGAGGTACCGTTTTCATCGGGACACCTGTGGGAACGCGGGACGGTAGGCCATGTGTTGTGGGGGGCGCGTTTCGATGGGTGCGGCGAGCGAAATGTGCGGAAAAAGCGTTTTTCCCCCCACATTTCCGACTTTGCAGGGCTGTCTGGGTAAAAAAATCTGGGGCGATGGGCGCAAATCACACCTCTGCGGATTCCCACGGGTGTCCTCTTTTCGAAAATGCATGGGGTTCCCTGTTTTCCTCGGTGGCTTGGACACCCGAGGCCCATATCTGTAAGTTGCGCCGGTCGGCAGAATGGACAACAGACTTGGGGTTACTTGTGTTTTAGGCTTTCCCCTTGGCGGCCAGGTAGGTGCACCCACACATGTGAGGTACCGTTTTCATCGGGACACCTGTGGGAACGCGGGACGGTAGGCCATGTGTTGTGGGGGGCGTGTTTCGATGGGTGCGGCGAGCGAAATGTGCGGAAAAAGCGTTTTTTTCCCCACATTTCCGACTTTGCAGGGCTGTCTGGGTAAAAAAATCTGGGGCGATGGGCGCAAATCACACCTCTGCGGATTCCCACGGGTGTCCTCTTTTCGAAAATGCATGGGGTTCCCTGTTTTCCTCGGTGGCTTGGACACCCGAGGCCCATATCTGTAAGTTGCGCCGGTCGGCAGAATGGACAACAGACTTGGGGTTACTTGTGTTTTAGGCTTTCCCCTTGGCGGCCAGGTAGGTGCACCCACACATGTGAGGTACCGTTTTCATCAGGAAACCTGTGGGAACGTGGGACGGTAGGCCATGTGTTGTGGGGGGCGTGTTTCGATGGGTGCGGCGAGCGAAATGTGCGGAAAAAGCGTTTTTTTCCCCACATTTCCGACTTTGCAGGGCTGTCTGGGTAAAAAAATCTGGGGCGATGGGCGCAAATCACACCTCTGCGGATTCCCACGGGTGTCCTCTTTTCGAAAATGCATGGGGTTCCCTGTTTTCCTCGGTGGCTTGGACACCCGAGGCCCATATCTGTAAGTTGCGCCGGTCGGCAGAATGTCGGAGATTTCCCTCTGACAACAGACTTGGGGTTACTTGTGTTTTAGGCTTTCCCCTTGGCGGCCAGGTAGGTGCACCCACACATGTGAGGTACCGTTTTCATCGGGACACCTGTGGGAACGCGGGACGGTAGGCCATGTGTTGTGGGGGGCGTGTTTCGATGGGTGCGGCGAGCGAAATGTGCGGAAAAAGCGTTTTTTTCCCCACATTTCCGACTTTGCAGGGCTGTCTGGGTAAAAAAATCTGGGGCGATGGGCGCAAATCACACCTCTGCTGATTCCCACGGGTGTCCTCTTTTCGAAAATGCATGGGGTTCCCTGTTTTCCTCGGTGGCTTGGACACCCGAGGCCCATATCTGTAAGTTGCGCCGGTCGGCAGAATGGACAACAGACTTGGGGTTACTTGTGTTTTAGGCTTTCCCCTTGGCGGCCAGGTAGGTGCACCCACACATGTGAGGTACCGTTTTCATCGGGACACCTGTGGGAACGCGGGACGGTAGGCCATGTGTTGTGGGGGGCGTGTTTCGATGGGTGCGGTGAGTGAAATGTGCGGAAAAAGCGTTTTTTCCCCCACATTTCCGACTTTGCAGGGCTGTCTGGGTAAAATAATCTGGGGCGATGGGCGCAAATCACACCTCTGCGGATTCCCACGGGTGTCCTCTTTTCGAAAATGCATGGGGTTCCCTGTTTTCCTCGGTGGCTTGGACACCCGAGGCCCATATCTGTAAGTTGCGCCGGTCGGCAGAATGTCTGAGCTTTCCCTCTGACAACAGACTTGGGGTTACTTGTGTTTTAGGCTTTCCCCTTGGCGGCCAGGTAGGTGCACCCACACATGTGAGGTACCGTTTTCATTGGGACACCTGTGGGAACACGGGACGGTAGGCCATGTGTTGTGGGGGGCGTGTTTCGATGGGTGCGGCGAGCGAAATGTGCGGAAAAAGCGTTTTTTTCCCCACATTTCCGACTTTGCAGGGCTGTCTGGGTAAAAAAATCTGGGGCGATGGGCGCAAATCACACCTCTGCTGATTCCCACGGGTGTCCTCTTTTCGAAAATGCATGGGGTTCCCTGTTTTCCTCGGTGGCTTGGACACCCGAGGCCCATATCTGTAAGTTGCGCCGGTCGGCAGAATGGACAACAGACTTGGGGTTACTTGTGTTTTAGGCTTTCCCCTTGGCGGCCAGGTAGGTGCACCCACACATGTGAGGTACCGTTTTCATCGGGACACCTGTGGGAACGCGGGACGGTAGGCCATGTGTTGTGGGGGACGTGTTTCGATGGGTGCGGCGAGCGAAATGTGCGGAAAAAGCGTTTTTTTCCCCACATTTCCGACTTTGCAGGGCTGTCTGGGTAAAAAAATCTGGGGCGATGGGTGCAAATCACACCTCTGCGGATTCCCACGGGTGTCCTCTTTTCGAAAATGCATGGGGTTCCCTGTTTTCCTCGGTGGCTTGGACACCCGAGGCCCATATCTGTAAGTTGCGCCGGTCGGCAGAATGTCTGAGATTTCCCTCTGACAACAGACTTGGGGTTACTTGTGTTTTAGGCTTTCCCCTTGGCGGCCAGGTAGGTGCACCCACACATGTGAGGTACCGTTTTCATCGGGACACCTGTGGGAACGCGGGACGGTAGGCCATGTGTTGTGGGGGGCGTGTTTCGATGGGTGCGGCGAGCGAAATGTGCGGAAAAAGCGTTTTTTTCCCCACATTTCCGACTTTGCAGGGCTGTCTGGGTAAAAAAATCTGGGGCGATGGGCGCAAATCACACCTCTGCGGATTCCCACGGGTGTCCTCTTTTCGAAAATGCATGGGGTTCCCTGTTTTCCTCAGTGGCTTGGACACCCGAGGCCCATATCTGTAAGTTGCGCCGGTCGGCAGAATGTCGGAGATTTCCCTCTGACAACAGACTTGGGGTTACTTGTGTTTTAGGCTTTCCCCTTGGCGGCCAGGTAGGTGCACCCACACATGTGAGGTACCGTTTTCATCAGGACACCTGTGGGAACGCGGGACGGTAGGCCATGTGTTGTGGGGGGCGCGTTTCGATGGGTGCGGCGAGCGAAATGTGCGGAAAAAGCGTTTTTTTCCCCACATTTCCGACTTTGCAGGGCTGTCTGGGTAAAAAAATCTGGGGCGATGGGCGCAAATCACACCTCTGCGGATTCCCACGGGTGTCCTCTTTTCGAAAATGCATGGGGTTCCCTGTTTTCCTCGGTGGCTTGGACACCCGAGGCCCATATCTGTAAGTTGCGCCGGTCGGCAGAATGGACAACAGACTTGGGGTTACTTGTGTTTTAGGCTTTCCCCTTGGCGGCCAGGTAGGTGCACCCACACATGTGAGGTACCGTTTTCATCGCGACACCTGTGGGAACGCGGGACGGTAGGCCATGTGTTGTGGGGGGCGTGTTTCGATGGGTGCGGCGAGCGAAATGTGCGGAAAAAGCGGTTTTTTCCCCACATTTCCGACTTTGCAGGGCTGTCTGGGTAAAAAAATCTGGGGCGATGGGCGCAAATCACACCTCTGCGGATTCCCACGGGTGTCCTCTTTTCGAAAATGCATGGGGTTCCCTGTTTTCCTCGGTGGCTTGGACACCCGAGGCCCATATCTGTAAGTTGCGCCGGTCGGCAGAATGTCGGAGATTTCCCTCTGACAACAGACTTGGGGTTACTTGTGTTTTAGGCTTTCCCCTTGGCGGCCAGGTAGGTGCACCCACACATGTGAGGTACCGTTTTCATCGGGACACCTGTGGGAACGCGGGACGGTAGGCCATGTGTTGTGGGGGGCGTGTTTCGATGGGTGCGGCGAGCGAAATGTGCGGAAAAAGCGTTTTTTTCCCCACATTTCCGACTTTGCAGGGCTGTCTGGGTAAAAAAATCTGGGGCGATGGGCGCAAATCACACCTCTGCGGATTCCCACGGGTGTCCTCTTTTCGAAAATGCATGGGGTTCCCCGTTTTCCTCGGTGGCTTGGACACCCGAGGCCCATATCTGTATGATGTGAGAGTGTGACATTTCCGGTGTGAAAACAGACTTGGGGTTACTTGTGTTTTAGGCTTTCCCCTTGGCGGCCAGGTAGGTGCACCCACACATGTGAGGTACCGTTTTCATTGGGACACCTGTGGGAATGCGGGACGGTAGGCCATGTGTTGTGGGGGCGCGTTTCGATGGGTGCGGCGAGCGAAATGTGCGGAAAAAGCATTTTTTTCCCACATTTCCGACTTTGCAGGGCTGTCTGGGTAAATAATCTGGGGCGATGGGCGCAAATCACACCTCTGCGGATTCCCACGGGTGTCCTCTTTTCGAAAATGCATGGGGTTCCCTGTTTTCCTCGGTGGCTTGGACACCCGAGGCCCATATCTGTAAGTTGCGCCGGTCGGCAGAATGGACAACAGACTTGGGGTTACTTGTGTTTTAGGCTTTCCCCTTGGCGGCCAGGTAGGTGCACCCACACATGTGAGGTACCGTTTTCATCGGGACACCTGTGGGAACGCGGGACGGTAGGCCATGTGTTGTGGGGGGCGCGTTTCGATGGGTGCGGCGAGCGAAATGTGCGGAAAAAGCGTTTTTTTCCCCACATTTCCGACTTTGCAGGGCTGTCTGGGAAAAAAAATCTGGGGCGATGGGCGCAAATCACACCTCTGCGGATTCCCACGGGTGTCCTCTTTTCGAAAATGCATGGGGTTCCCTGTTTTCCTCGGTGGCTTGGATACCCGAGGCCCATATCTGTAAGTTGCGCCGGTCGGCAGAATGGACAACAGACTTGGGGTTACTTGTGTTTTAGGCTTTCCCCTTGGCGGCCAGGTAGGTGCACCCACACATGTGAGGTACCGTTTTCATCGGGACACCTGTGGGAACGCGGGACGGTAGGCCATGTGTTGTGGGGGGCGTGTTTCGATGGGTGCGGCGAGCGAAATGTGCAGAAAAAGCGTTTTTTTCCCCACATTTCCGACTTTGCAGGGCTGTCTGGGTAAAAAAATCTGGGGCGATGGGCGCAAATCACACCTCTGAGGATTCCCACGGGTGTCCTCTTTTCGAAAATGCATGGGGTTCCCTGTTTTCCTCGGTGGCTTGGACACCCGAGGCCCATATCTGTAAGTTGCGCCGGTCGGCAGAATGTCGGAGATTTCCCTCTGACAACAGACTTGGGGTTACTTGTGTTTTAGGCTTTCCCCTTGGCGGCCAGGTAGGTGCACCCACACATGTGAGGTACCATTTTCATCGGGACACCTGTGGGAACGCGGGACGGTAGGCCATGTGTTGTGGGGGGCGTGTTTCGATGGGTGCGGCGAGCGAAATGTGCGGAAAAAGCGTTTTTTTCCCCACATTTCCGAATTTGCAGGGCTGTCTGGGTAAAAAAATCTGGGGCGATTGGCGCAAATCACACCTCTGCGGATTCCCACGGGTGTCCTCTTTTCGAAAATGCATGGGGTTCCCTGTTTTCCTCGGTGGCTTGGACACCCGAGGCCCATATCTGTAAGTTGCGCCGGTCGGCAGAATGGACAACAGACTTGGGGTTACTTGTGTTTTAGGCTTTCCCCTTGGCGGCCAGGTAGGTGCACCCTCACATGTGAGGTACCGTTTTCATCGGGACACCTGTGGGAATGCGGGACGGTAGGCCATGTGTTGTGGGGGGCGCGTTTCGATGGGTGCAGCGAGCAAAATGTGCGGAAAAAGCGTTTTTTTCCCCACATTTCCGACTTTGCAGGGCTGTCTGGGTAAAAAAATCTGGGGTGATGGGCGCAAATCACACCTCTGCGGATTCCCACGGGTGTCCTATTTTCGAAAATGCATGGGGTTCCCTGTTTTCCTCGGTGGCTTGGACACCCGAGGCCCATATCTGTAAGTTGCGCCGGTCGGCAGAATGTCGGAGATTTCCCTCTGACAACAGACTTGGGGTTACTTGTGTTTTAGGCTTTCCCCTTGGCGGCCAGGTAGGTGCACCCACACATGTGAGGTACCGTTTTCATCGGGACACCTGTGGGAACGCGGCACGGTAGGCCATGTGTTGTGGGGGGCGCGTTTCGATGGGTGCGGCGAGCGAAATGTGCGGAAAAAGCGTTTTTTTCCCCACATTTCCGACTTTGCAGGGCTGTCTGGGTAAATAATCTGGGGCGATGGGCGCAAATCACACCTCTGCGGATTCCCACGGGTGTCCTCTTTTTGAAAATGCATGGGGTTCCCTGTTTTCCTCGGTGGCTTGGACACCCGAGGCCCATATCTGTAAGTTGCACCGGTCGGCAGAATGGACAACAGACTTGGGGTTACTTGTGTTTTAGGCTTTCCCCTTGGCGGCCAGGTAGGTGCACCCACACATGTGAGGTACCGTTTTCATCGGGACACCTGTGGGAACGCGGGACGGTAGGCCATGTGTTGTGGGGGGCGTGTTTCGATGGGTGCGGCGAGAGAAATGTGCGGAAAAAGCGTTTTTTTCCCCACATTTCCGACTTTGCAGGGCTGTCTGGGTAAAAAAATCTGGGGCGATGGGCGCAAATCACACCTCTGCGGATTCCCACGGGTGTCCTCTTTTCGAAAATGCATGGGGTTCCCTGTTTTCCTCGGTGGCTTGGACACCCGAGGCCCATATCTGTAAGTTGCGCCGGTCGGCAGAATGTCTGAGATTTCCCTCTGACAACAGACTTGGGGTTACTTGTGTTTTAGGCT
Source organism: Ambystoma mexicanum (assembly GCF_040938575.1). NCBI lineage: Eukaryota > Metazoa > Chordata > Amphibia > Caudata > Ambystomatidae > Ambystoma > Ambystoma mexicanum. Next base: position 288,667,331 of record NC_090941.1, on the reverse strand, counting down.
TTCCCCTTGGCGGCCAGGTAGGTGCACCCACACATGTGAGGTACCGTTTTCATCGGGACACCTGTGGGAACGCGGGACGGTAGGCCATGTGTTGTGGGGGGCGTGTTTCGATGGGTGCGGCGAGCGAAATGTGCGGAAAAAGCGTTTTTTTCCCCACATTTCCGACTTTGCAGGGCTGTCTGGGTAAAAAAATCTGGGGCGATGGGCGCAAATCACACCTCTGCGGATTCCCACGGGTGTCCTCTTTTCGAAAATGCATGGGGTTCCCTGTTTTCCTCTGTGGCTTGGACACCCGAGGCCCATATCTGTAAGTTGCGCCGGTCGGCAGAATGTCGGAGATTTCCCTCTGACAACAGACTTGGGGTTACTTGTGTTTTAGGCTTTCCCCTGGGCGGCCAGGTAGGTGCACCCACACATGTGAGGTACCGTTTTCATCGGGACACCTGTGGGAACGCGGGACGGTAGGCCATGTGTTGTGGGGGGCGCGTTTCGATGGGTGCGGCGAGCGAAATGTGCGGAAAAAGCATTTTTTTCCCCACATTTCCGACTTTGCAGGGCTGTCTGGGTAAAAAAATCTGGGGCGATGGGCGCAAATCACACCTCTGCGGATTCCCACGGGTGTCCTCTTTTCGAAAATGCATGGGGTTCCCTGTTTTCCTCGGTGGCTTGGACACCCGAGGCCCATATCTGTAAGTTGCGCCGGTCGGCAGAATGGACAACAGACTTGGGGTTACTTGTGTTTTAGGCTTTCCCCTTGGCGGCCAGGTAGGTGCACCCACACATGTGAGGTACCGTTTTCATCGGGACACCTGTGGGAACGCGGGACGGTAGGCCATGTGTTGTGGGGGGCGTGTTTCGATGGGTGCGGCGAGCGAAATGTGCGGAAAAAGCGTTTTTTTCCCCACATTTCCGACTTTGCAGGGCTGTCTGGGTAAAAAAATCTGGGGCGATGGGCGCAAATCACACCTCTGCGGATTCCCACGGGGGTCCTCTTTTCGAAAATGCATGGGGTTCCCTGTTTTCCTCGGTGGCTTGGACACCCGAGGCCCATATCTGTAAGTTGCGCCGGTCGGCAGAATGTCGGAGATTTCCCTCTGACAACAGACTTGGGGTTACTTGTGTTTTAGGCTTTCCCCTTGGCGGCCAGGTAGGTGCACCCACACATATGAGGTACCGTTTTCATCGGGACACCTGTGGGAACGCGGGACGGTAGGCCATGTGTTGTGGGGGGCGTGTTTCGATGGGTGCGGCGAGCGAAATGTGCGGAAAAAGCGTTTTTTTTCCCACATTTCCGACTTTGCAGGGCTGTCTGGGTAAAAAAATCTGGGGCGATGGGCGCAAATCACACCTCTGCGGATTCCCACGGGTGTCCTCTTTTCGAAAATGCATGGGGTTCCCTGTTTTCCTCGGTGGCTTGGACACCCGAGGCCCATATCTGTAAGTTGCGCCGGTCGGCAGAATGTCGGAGATTTCCCTCTGACAACAGACTTGGGGTTACTTGTGTTTTAGGCTTTCCCCTTGGCGGCCAGGTAGGTGCACCCACACATGTGAGGTACCGTTTTCATCGGGACACCTGTGGGAACGCGGGACGGTAGGCCATGTGTTGTGGGGGGCGCGTTTCGATGGGTGCGGCGAGCGAAATGTGCGGAAAAAACGTTTTTTTCCCCACATTTCCGACTTTGCAGGGCTGTCTGGGTAAAAAAATCTGGGGCGATGGGCGCAAATCACACCTCTGCGGATTCCCACGGGTGTCCTCTTTTCGAAAATGCATGGGGTTCCCTGTTTTCCTCGGTGGCTTGGACACCCGAGGCCCATATCTGTAAGTTGCGCCGGTCGGCAGAATGGACAACAGACTTGGGGTTACTTGTGTTTTAGGCTTTCCCCTTGGCGGCCAGGTAGGTGCACCCACACATGTGAGGTACCGTTTTCATCGGGACACCTGTGGGAACGCGGGACGGTAGGCCATGTGTTGTGGGGGGCGTGTTTCGATGGGTGCGGCGAGCGTAATGTGCGGAAAAAGCATTTTTTTCCCCACATTTCCGACTTTGCAGGGCTGTCTGGGTAAAAAAATCTGGGGCGATGGGCGCAAATCACACCTCTGCGGATTCCCACGGGGGTCCTCTTTTCGAAAATGCATGGGGTTCCCTGTTTTCCTCGGTGGCTTGGACACCCGAGGCCCATATCTGTAAGTTGCGCCGGTCGGCAGAATGTCGGAGATTTCCCTCTGACAACAGACTTGGGGTTACTTGTGTTTTAGGCTTTCCCCTTGGCGGCCAGGTAGGTGCACCCACACATGTGAGGTACCGTTTTCATCGGGACACCTGTGGGAACGCGGGACGGTAGGCCATGTGTTGTGGGGGGCGTGTTTCGATGGGTGCGGCGAGCGAAATGTGCGGAAAAAGCGTTTTTTTCCCCACATTTCCGACTTTGCAGGGCTGTCTGGGTAAAAAAATCTGGGGCGATGGGCGCAAATCACACCTCTGCGGATTCCCACGGGTGTCCTCTTTTCGAAAATGCATGGGGTTCCCCGTTTTCCTCGGTGGCTTGGACACCCGAGGCCCATATCTGTATGATGTGAGAGTGTGACATTTCCGGTGTGAAAACAGACTTGGGGTTACTTGTGTTTTAGGCTTTCCCCTTGGCGGCCAGGTAGGTGCACCCACACATGTGAGGTACCGTTTTCATCGGGACACCTGTGGGAACGCGGGACGGTAGGCCATGTGTTGTGGGGGGCGTGTTTCGATGGGTGCGGCGAGCGAAATGTGCGGAAAAAGCGTTTTTTTCCCCACATTTCCGACTTTGCAGGGCTGTCTGGGTAAAAAAATCTGGAGCGATGGGCGCAAATCACACCTCTGCGGATTCCCACGGGTGTCCTCTTTTCGAAAATGCATGGGGTTCCCTGTTTTCCTCGGTGGCTTGGACACCCGAGGCCCATATCTGTAAGTTGCGCCGGTCGGCAGAATGGACAACAGACTTGGGGTTACTTGTGTTTTAGGCTTTCCCCTTGGCGGCCAGGTAGGTGCACCCACACATGTGAGGTACCGTTTTCATCGGGACACCTGTGGGAACGCGGGACGGTAGGCCATGTGTTGTGGGGGGCGTGTTTCGATGGGTGCGGCGAGCGAAATGTGCGGAAAAAGCGTTTTTTTCCCCACATTTCCGACTTTGCAGGGCTGTCTGGGTAAAAAAATCTGGGGCGATGGGCGCAAATCACACCTCTGCGGATTCCCACGGGTGTCCTCTTTTCGAAAATGCATGGGGTTCCCTGTTTTCCTCGGTGGCTTGGACACCCGAGGCCCATATCTGTAAGTTGCGCCGGTCGGCAGAATGTCGGAGATTTCCCTCTGACAACAGACTTGGGGTTACTTGTGTTTTAGGCTTTCCCCTTGGCGGCCAGGTAGGTGCACCCACACATGTGAGGTACCGTTTTCATCGGGACACCTGTGGGAACGCGGGACGGTAGGCCATGTGTTGTGGGGGGCGCGTTTCGATGGGTGCGGCGAGCGAAATGTGCGGAAAAAGCGTTTTTTCCCCCACATTTCCGACTTTGCAGGGCTGTCTGGGTAAAAAAATCTGGGGCGATGGGCGCAAATCACACCTCTGCGGATTCCCACGGGTGTCCTCTTTTCGAAAATGCATGGGGTTCCCTGTTTTCCTCGGTGGCTTGGACACCCGAGGCCCATATCTGTAAGTTGTGCCGGTCGGCAGAATGGACAACAGACTTGGGGTTACTTGTGTTTTAGGCTTTCCCCTTGGCGGCCAGGTAGGTGCACCCACACATGTGAGGTACCGTTTTCTTTGGGACACCTGTGGGAACGCGGGACGGTAGGCCATGTGTTGTGGGGGGCGTGTTTCGATGGGTGCGGCGAGCGAAATGTGCGGAAAAAGCATTTTTTTCCCCACATTTCCGACTTTGCAGGGCTGTCTGGGTAAAAAAATCTGGGGCGATGGGCGCAAATCACACCTCTGCGGATTCCCACGGGGGTCCTCTTTTCGAAAATGCATGGGGTTCCCTGTTTTCCTCGGTGGCTTGGACACCTGAGGCCCATATCTGTAAGTTGCGCCGGTCGGCAGAATGTCGGAGATTTCCCTCTGACAACAGACTTGGGGTTACTTGTGTTTTAGGCTTTCCCCTTGGCGGCCAGGTAGGTGCACCCACACATGTGAGGTACCGTTTTCATCGGGACACCTGTGGGAACGCGGGACGGTAGGCCATGTGTTGTGGGGGGCGTGTTTCGATGGGTGCGGCGAGCGAAATGTGCGGAAAAAGCATTTTTTTCCCCACATTTCCGACTTTGCAGGGCTGTCTGGGTAAAAAAATCTGGGGCGATGGGCGCAAATCACACCTCTGCGGATTCCCACGGGTGTCCTCTTTTCGAAAATGCATGGGGTTCCCTGTTTTCCTCGGTGGCTTGGACACCCGAGGCCCATATCTGTAAGTTGCGCCGGTCGGCAGAATGTCGGAGATTTCCCTCTGACAACAGACTTGGGGTTACTTGTGTTTTAGGCTTTCCCCTTGGCGGCCAGGTAGGTGCACCCACACATGTGAGGTACCGTTTTCATCGGGACACCTGTGGGAACGCGGGACGGTAGGCCATGTGTTGTGGGGGGCGTGTTTCGATGGGTGCGGCGAGCGAAATGTGCGGAAAAAGCGTTTTTTTCCCCACATTTCCGACTTTGCAGGGCTGTCTGGGTAAAAAAATCTGGGGCGATGGGCGCAAATCACACCTCTGCGGATTCCCACGGGTGTCCTCTTTTCGAAAATGCATGGGGTTCCCCGTTTTCCTCGGTGGCTTGGACACCCGAGGCCCATATCTGTATGATGTGAGAGTGTGACATTTCCGGTGTGAAAACAGACTTGCGGTTACTTGTGTTTTAGGCTTTCCCCTTGGCGGCCAGGTAGGTGCACCCACACATGTGAGGTACCGTTTTCATCGGGACACCTGTGGGAACGCGGGACGGTAGGCCATGTGTTGTGGGGGCGTGTTTCGATGGGTGCGGCGAGCGAAATGTGCGGAAAAAGCGTTTTTTTCCCCACATTTCCGACTTTGCAGGGCTGTCTGGGTAAAAAAATCTGGGGCGATGGGCGCAAATCACACCTCTGCGGATTCCCACGGGTGTCCTCTTTTCGAAAATGCATGGGGTTCCCTGTTTTCCTCGGTGGCTTGGACACCCGAGGCCCATATCTGTAAGTTGCGCCGGTCGGCAGAATGGACAACAGACTTGGGGTTACTTGTGTTTTAGGCTTTCCCCTTGGCGGCCAGGTAGGTGCACCCACACATGTGAGGTACCGTTTTCATCGGGACACCTGTGGGAACGCGGGACGGTAGGCCATGTGTTGTGGGGGGCGTGTTTCGATGGGTGCGGCGAGCGAAATGTGCGGAAAAAGCGTTTTTTTCCCCACATTTCCGACTTTGCAGGGCTGTCTGGGTAAAAAAATCTGGGGCGATGGGCGCAAATCACACCTCTGCGGATTCCCACGGGTGTCCTCTTTTCGAAAATGCATGGGGTTCCCTGTTTTCCTCGGTGGCTTGGACACCCGAGGCCCATATCTGTAAGTTGCGCCGGTCGGCAGAATGTCGGAGATTTCCCTCTGACAACAGACTTGGGGTTACTTGTGTTTTAGGCTTTCCCCTTGGCGGCCAGGTAGGTGCACCCACACATGTGAGGTACCATTTTCATCGGGACACCTGTGGGAACGCGGGACGGTAGGCCATGTGTTGTGGGGGGCGCGTTTCGATGGGTGCGGCGAGCGAAATGTGCGGAAAAAGCGTTTTTTTCCCCACATTTCCGACTTTGCAGGGCTGTCTGGGTAAAAAAATCTGGGGCGATGGGCGCAAATCACACCTCTGCGGATTCCCACGGGTGTCCTCTTTTCGAAAATGCATGGGGTTCCCTGTTTTCCTCGGTGGCTTGGATACCCGAGGCCCATATCTGTAAGTTGCGCCGGTCGGCAGAATGGACAACAGACTTGGGGTTACTTGTGTTTTAGGCTTTCCCCTTGGCGGCCAGGTAGGTGCACCCACGCATGTGAGGTACCGTTTTCATCGGGACACCTGTGGGAACGCGGGACGGTAGGCCATGTGTTGTGGGGGGCGTGTTTCGATGGGTGCGGCGAGCGAAATGTGCGGAAAAAGCGTTTTTTTCCCCACATTTCCGACTTTGCAGGGCTGTCTGGGTAAAAAAATCTGGGGCGATGGGCGCAAATCACACCTCTGCGGATTCCCACGGGTGTCCTCTTTTCGAAAATGCATGGGGTTCCCTGTTTTCCTCGGTGGCTTGGACACCCGAGGCCCATATCTGTAAGTTGCGCCGGTCGGCAGAATGTCGGAGATTTCCCTCTGACAACAGACTTGGGGTTACTTGTGTTTTAGGCTTTCCCCTTGGCGGCCAGGTAGGTGCACCCACACATGTGAGGTACCGTTTTCATCGGGACACCTGTGGGAACGCGGGACGGTAGGCCAGGTGTTGTGGGGGGCGTGTTTCGATGGGTGCGGCGAGCGAAATGTGCGGAAAAAGCGTTTTTTTCCCCACATTTCCGACTTTGCAGGGCTGTCTGGGTAAAAAAATCTGGGGCGATGGGCGCAAATCACACCTCTGCGGATTCCCACGGGTGTCCTCTTTTCGAAAATGCATGGGGTTCCCTGTTTTCCTCGGTGGCTTGGACACCCGAGGCCCATATCTGTAAGTTGCGCCGGTCGGCAGAATGGACAACAGACTTGGGGTTACTTGTGTTTTAGGCTTTCCCTTTGGCGGCCAGGTAGGTGCACCCACACATGTGAGGTACCGTTTTCATCGGGACACCTGTGGGAACGCGGGACGGTAGGCCATGTGTTGTTGGGGGCGTGTTTCGATGGGTGAGTCGAGCGAAATGTGAGGAAAATGCGTATTTTTTCCCACATTTCGGACTTTGCGGGGGTGTCTGGGTAATAAATTCTGGGGCGATTTGGGCATATCATACCTCTGCGGATTCCCACGGGTGTCCTCTTTCCGGAAATGCATGGGGTTCCCTGTTTTCCTTGGTGGCTTGGACACCCGAGGCCCATATCTGTATGATGTGAGAGTGTGACATTTCCGGTGTGAAAACAGACTTGGGGTTACTTGTGTTTTAGGCTTTCCCCTTGGCGGCCAGGTAGGTGCACCCACACATGTGAGGTACCGTTTTCATCGGGACACCTGTGGGAACGCGTGACGGTAGGCCATGTGTTGTTGGGGGCGTGTTTCGATGGGTGCGTCGAGCGAAATGTGCGGAAAAAGCGTTTTTTTCCCCACATTACAGACTTTGCAGGGGTGTCTGGGTAATAAATTCTGGGGCAATTTGGGCATATCATACCTCTGCGGATTCCCACGGGTGTCCTCTTTTCGGAAATGCATGGGGTTCCCTGTTTTCCTCGGTGGCTTGGACACCCGAGGCCCATATCTGTAAGTTGCGCCGGTCGGCAGAATGTCTGAGATTTCCCTCTGACAACAGACTTGGGGTTACTTGTGTTTTAGGCTTTCCCCTTGGCGGCCAGGTAGGTGCACCCACACATGTGAGGTACCGTTTTCATCGGGACACCTGTGGGAACGCGGGACGGTAGGCCATGTGTTGTGGGGGGCGCGTTTCGATGGGTGCGGCGAGCGAAATGTGCGGAAAAAGCGTTTTTTTCCCCACATTTCCGACTTTGCAGGGCTGTCTGGGTAAAAAAATCTGGGGCGATGGGCGCAAATCACACCTCTGCGGATTCCCACGGGTGTCCTCTTTTCGAAAATGCATGGGGTTCCCTGTTTTCCTCGGTGGCTTGGACACCCGAGGCCCATATCTGTAAGTTGCGCCGGTCGGCAGAATGGACAACAGACTTGGGGTTACTTGTGTTTTAGGCTTTCCCCTTGGCGGCCAGGTAGGTGCACCCACACATGTGAGGTACCGTTTTCATCGGGACACCTGTGGGAACGCGGGACGGTAGGCCATGTGTTGTGGGGGGCGTGTTTCGATGGGTGCGGCGAGCGAAATGTGCGGAAAAAGCATTTTTTTCCCCACATTTCCGACTTTGCAGGGCTGTCTGGGTAAAAAAATCTGGGGCGATGGGCGCAAATCACACCTCTGCGGATTCCCACGGGTGTCCTCTTTTCGAAAATGCATGGGGTTCCCTGTTTTCCTCGGTGGGTTGGACACCCGAGGCCCATATCTGTAAGTTGCGCCGGTCTGCAGAATGTCGGAGATTTCCCTCTGACAACAGACTTGGGGTTACTTGTGTTTTAGGCTTTCCCCTTGGCGGCCAGGTAGGTGCACCCACACATGTGAGGTACCGTTTTCATCGGGACACCTGTGGGAACGCGGGACGGTAGGCCATGTGTTGTGGGGGGCGTGTTTCGATGGGTGCGGCGAGCGAAATGTGCGGAAAAAGCATTTTTTTCCCCACATTTCCGACTTTGCAGGGCTGTCTGGGTAAAAAAATCTGGGGCGATGGGCGCAAATCACACCTCTGCGGATTCCCACGGGTGTCCTCTTTTCGAAAATGCATGGGGTTCCCTGTTTTCCTCGGTGGCTTGGACACCCGAGGCCCATATCTGTAAGTTGCGCCGGTCGGCAGAATGGACAACAGACTTGGGGTTACTTGTGTTTTAGGCTTTCCCCTTGGCGGCCAGGTAGGTGCACCCACACATGTGAGGTACCGTTTTCATCGGGACACCTGTGGGAACGCGGGACGGTAGGCCATGTGTTGTTGGGGGCGTGTTTCGATGGGTGAGTCGAGCAAAATGTGAGGAAAATGCGTATTTTTTCCCACATTTCGGACTTTGCGGGGGTGTCTGGGTAATAAATTCTGGGGCGATTTGGGCATATCATACCTCTGCGGATTCCCACGGGTGTCCTCTTTCCGGAAATGCATGGGGTTCCCTGTTTTCCTTGGTGGCTTGGACACCCGAGGCCCATATCTGTATGATGTGAGAGTGTGACATTTCCGGTGTGAAAACAGACTTGGGGTTACTTGTGTTTTAGGCTTTCCCCTTGGCGGCCAGGTAGGTGCACCCACACATGTGAGGTACCGTTTTCATCGGGACACCTGTGGGAACGCGTGACGGTAGGCCATGTGTTGTTGGGGGCGTGTTTCGATGGGTGCGTCGAGCGAAATGTGCGGAAAAAGCGTTTTTTTCCCCACATTTCGGACTTTGCAGGGGTGTCTGGGTAATAAATTCTGGGGCAATTTGGGCATATCATACCTCTGCGGATTCCCACGGGTGTCCTCTTTTCGGAAATGCATGGGGTTCCCTGTTTTCCTCGGTGGCTTGGACACCCGAGGCCCATATCTGTACATTGTGCCGGTCGGCAGAATGTCTGAGTTTTCCCTCTGAAAACAGACTTGGGGTTACTTGTGTTTTAGGCTTTCCCCTTGGCGGCCAGGTAGGTGCACCCACACATGTGAGGTACTGTTTTCATCGGGACACCTGTGGGAACGCGGGACGGTAGGCCATGTGTTGTTGGGGGCGTGTTTCGATGGGTGAGTCGAGCGAAATGTGAGGAAAATGCGTATTTTTTCCCACATTTCGGACTTTGCGGGGGTGTCTGGGTAATAAATTCTGGGGCGATTTGGGCATATCATACCTCTGCGGATTCCCACGGGTATCCTCTTTCCGGAAATGCATGGGGTTCCCTGTTTTCCTTGGTGGCTTGGACACCCGAGGCCCATATCTGTATGATGTGAGAGTGTGACATTTCCGGTGTGAAAACAGACTTGGGGTTACTTGTGTTTTAGGCTTTCCCCTTGGCGGCCAGGTAGGTGCACCCACACATGTGAGGTACCGTTTTCATCGGGACACCTGTGGGAACGCGTGACGGTAGGCCATGTGTTGTTGGGGGCGTGTTTCGATGGGTGCGTCGAGCGAAATGTGCGGAAAAAGCGTTTTTTTCCCCACATTTTGGACTTTGCAGGGGTGTCTGGGTAATAAATTCTGGGGCAATTTGGGCATATCATACCTCTGCGGATTCCCACGGGTGTCCTCTTTTCGGAAATGCATGGGGTTCCCTGTTTTCCTCGGTGGCTTGGACACCCGAGGCCCATATCTGTACATTGTGCCGGTCAGCAGAATGTCTGAGTTTTCCCTCTGAAAACAGACTTGGGGTTACTTGTGTTTTAGGCTTTCCCCTTGGCGGCCAGGTAGGTGCACCCACACATGTGAGGTACCGTTTTCATCGGGACACCTGTGGGAACGCGGGACGGTAGGCCATGTGTTGTTGGGGGCGTGTTTCGATGGGTGAGTCGAGCGAAATGTGAGGAAAATGCGTATTTTTTCCCACATTTCGGACTTTGCGGGGGTGTCTGGGTAATAAATTCTGGGGCGATTTGGGCATATCATACCTCTGCGGATTCCCACGGGTGTCCTCTTTCCGGAAATGCATGGGGTTCCCTGTTTTCCTTGGTGGCTTGGACACCCGAGGCCCATATCTGTATGATGTGAGAGTGTGACATTTCCGGTGTGAAAACAGACTTGGGGTTACTTGTGTTTTAGGCTTTCCCCTTGGCGGCCAGGTAGGTGCACCCACACATGTGAGGCACCGTTTTCATCGGGACACCTGTGGGAACGCGTGACGGTAGGCCATGTGTTGTTGGGGGCGTGTTTCGATGGGTGCGTCGAGCAAAATGTGCGGAAAAAGCGTTTTTTTCCCCACATTTCGGACTTTGCAGGGGTGTCTGGGTAATAAATTCTGGGGCAATTTGGGCATATCATACCTCTGCGGATTCCCACGGGTGTCCTCTTTTCGGAAATGCATGGGGTTCCCTGTTTTCCTCGGTGGCTTGGACACCCGAGGCCCATATCTGTACATTTTGCCGGTCGGCAGAATGTCTGAGTTTTCCCTCTGAAAACAGACTTGGGGTAACTTGTGTTTTAGGCTTTCCCCTTGGCGGCCAGGTAGGTGCACCCACACATGTGAGGTACCGTTTTCATCGGGACACCTGTGGGAACGCGGGACGGTAGGCCATGTGTTGTTGGGGGCGTGTTTCGATGGGTGAGTCGAGCGAAATGTGAGGAAAATGCGTATTTTTTCCCACATTTCGGACTTTGCGGGGGTGTCTGGGTAATAAATTCTGGGGCGATTTGGGCATATCATACCTCTGCGGATTCCCACGGGTGTCCTCTTTCCGGAAATGCATGGGGTTCCCTGTTTTCCTTGGTGGCTTGGACACCCGAGGCCCATATCTGTATGATGTGAGAGTGTGACATTTCCGGTGTGAAAACAGACTTGGGGTTACTTGTGTTTTAGGCTTTCCCCTTGGCGGCCAGGTAGGTGCACCCACACATGTGAGGTACCGTTTTCATCGGGACACCTGTGGGAACGCGTGACGGTAGGCCATGTGTTGTTGGGGGTGTGTTTCGATGGGTGCGTCGAGCGAAATGTGCGGAAAAAGCGTTTTTTTCCCCACATTTCGGACTTTGCAGGGGTGTCTGGGTAATAAATTCTGGGGCAATTTGGGCATATCATACCTCTGCGGATTCCCACGGGTGTCCTCTTTTCGGAAATGCATGGGGTTCCCTGTTTTCCTCGGTGGCTTGGACACCCGAGGCCCATATCTGTACATTGTGCCGGTCGGCAGAATGTCTGAGTTTTCCCTCTGAAAACAGACTTGGGGTTACTTGTGTTTTAGGCTTTCCCCTTGGCGGCCAGGTAGGTGCACCCACACATGTGAGGTACCGTTTTCATCGGGACACCTGTGGGAACGCGGGACGGTAGGCCATGTGTTGTTGGGGGCGTGTTTCGATGGGTGAGTCGAGCGAAATGTGAGGAAAATGTGTATTTTTTCCCACATTTCGGACTTTGCGGGGGTGTCTGGGTAATAAATTCTGGGGCGATTAGGGCATATCATACCTCTGCGGATTCCCACGGGTGTCCTCTTTCCGGAAATGCATGGGGTTCCCTGTTTTCCTTGGTGGCTTGGACACCCGAGGCCCATATCTGTATGATGTGAGAGTGTGACATTTCCGGTGTGAAAACAGACTTGGGGTTACTTGTGTTTTAGGCTTTCCCCTTGGCGGCCAGGTAGGTGCACCCACACATGTGAGGTACCGTTTTCATCGGGACACCTGTGGGAACGCGTGACGGTAGCCCATGTGTTGTTGGGGGCGTGTTTCGATGGGTGCGTCGAGCGAAATGTGCGGAAAAAGCGTTTTTTTCCCCACATTTCGGACTTTGCAGGGGTGTCTGGGTAATAAATTCTGGGGCAATTTGGGCATATCATACCTCTGCGGATTCCCACGGGTGTCCTCTTTTCGGAAATGCATGGGGTTCCCTGTTTTCCTCGGTGGCTTGGACACCCGAGGCCCAAATCTGTACATTGTGCCGGTCGGCAGAATGTCTGAGTTTTCCCTCTGAAAACAGACTTGGGGTTACTTGTGTTTTAGGCTTTCCCCTTGGCGGCCAGGTAGGTGCACCCACACATGTGAGGTACCGTTTTCATCGGGACACCTGTGGGAACGCGGGACGGTAGGCCATGTGTTGTTGGGGGCGTGTTTCGATGGGTGAGTCGAGCGAAATGTGAGGAAAATGCGTATTTTTTCCCACATTTCGGACTTTGCGGGGGTGTCTGGGTAATAAATTCTGGGGCGATTTGGGCATATCATACCTCTGCGGATTCCCACGGGTGTCCTCTTTCCGGAAATGCATGGGGTTCCCTGTTTTCCTTGGTGGCTTGGACACCCGAGGCCCATATCTGTATGATGTGAGAGTGTGACATTTCCGGTGTGAAAACAGACTTGGGGTTACTTGTGTTTTAGGCTTTCCCCTTGGCGGCCAGGTAGGTGCACCCACACATGTGAGGTACCGTTTTCATCGGGACACCTGTGGGAACGCGGGACGGTAGGCCATGTGTTGTTGGGGGCGTGTTTCGATGGGTGAGTCGACCGAAATGTGAGGAAAATGCGTATTTTTTCCCACATTTCGGACTTTGCGGGGGTGTCTGGGTAATAAATTCTGGGGCGATTTGGGCATATCATACCTCTGCGGATTCCCACGGGCGTCCTCTTTCCGGAAATGCATGGGGTTCCCTGTTTTCCTTGGTGGCTTGGACACCCGAGGCCCATATCTGTATGATGTGAGAGTGTGACATTTCCGGTGTGAAAACAGACTTGGGGTTACTTGTGTTTTAGGCTTTCCCCTTGGCGGCCAGGTAGGTGCACCCACACATGTGAGGTACCGTTTTCATCGGGACACCTGTGGGAACGCGTGACGGTAGGCCATGTGTTGTTGGGGGCGTGTTTCGATGGGTGCGTCGAGCGAAATGTGCGGAAAAAGCGTTTTTTTCCCCACATTTTGGACTTTGCAGGGGTGTCTGGGTAATAAATTCTGGGGCAATTTGGGCATATCATACCTCTGCGGATTCCCACGGGTGTCCTCTTTTCGGAAATGCATGGGGTTCCCTGTTTTCCTTGGTGGCTTGGACACCCGAGGCCCATATCTGTATGATGGGAGAGTGTGACATTTCCGGTGTGAAAACAGACTTGGGGTTACTTGTGTTTTGGGCTTTCCCCTTGGCGGCCAGGTAGGTGCACCCACACATGTGAGGTACCGTTTTCATCGGGACACCTGTGGGAACGCGGGACGGTAGGCCATGTGTTGTGTTTGTGTGGTTTTCATAACGTTTTGACCCATTTGCTGGAGCCCTTTGTCTCACAACCCTTTCTTTTCCCAAATGTGACCTACATTTAGTCGCTGCTTTAGCCACCATACACTTTTGTAACCTGCACAAGTCACCTACCCTTGAAAAGGTCTGCCTGTGCTCTTTCAAAAAATGTATGGCTGCCGTTCCTCACCACATTGGTTTTCCCAATTTACACATGCTAAGTGCGTCTGGTCAGGCCGTGAGCGTAAAACTCCTGTGTACCATGGCTCAGTGTTTGGCTTGTGGTATTGCTTGTTTTGTACAAACACTACAAAAATGGTATGCTCTCCTAACTGCAAGAGTCGGGGGAATGTAGCGGAGCATTGATTTTCTCATAATTCATAGAAGCCATTGCCGTACCAAGCCAACCATGTCCAACACATACCTTTTTTTTCAGTCATTTTCCCGCTTTTCCCCCATTCGATGGCAGTTTCCCCTACCTAGTTGTTGCCTGACCTATACAAATCACCCCTTCCTAAACTTGGAATTTTGTCTACTTTTCAGAAATATATGCCATTCTGTCCTCCAATTTGGCTTTCCTGCCCTTTTCTTCCATTCCGTCCATGCATGTCCAATTGGCAAAAATGGCAAAAATCGCCTACCTCTCACAAAACGGTTGATATCCCCATCAAAATAATTTTTTTCCATTTCCACTCAACCTGTTCCTGAAAGCCAACACATTGGGGAACTCAGCACAGCAAACCATTTGTTCCTAGCTCTTACAAGGAAAAAACCACAGGCTTCTTTGTTCATCATTTTATTGGCATTTTTTGAAAAAACCCAAAATTTTCACACATTTTCCTTATTTTCTCTCACCCCCCTACAGCAACCTGGGATTCCTGGGTGGCGTTACGACCGCCTACATGTGGGAAAAAAAGGAGCCAAATTTGGCCGAGATATCTCATGTAACAAAAAAGTTACAAGCCATTGAATGGCCACATACCAAAATCACCAAAAAAGGCTCTGGCACTGGGGAGAAATACCCATGGCACTTAAAGGGTTAATGGACGAAAACTCGGGTAAGGTCCATAGGAAATGTTTCTAAAATCGTGCGACTTAGGCTTAAAAACACGTGGCCGACCCGTAGGGTCAATAACATTTTTTGACCAAACCATTCCTTTAAGTCAGGTGGGATCTATCCTTGCACCACTTGCTTTCAAACTATCTTCATGAGACGGGAATCTTTCCACTAATCCATCCCCAGCCTCTGCAAGACACAGCGAGGCCTTGTTTCCTCGTTTAAAATCAAGATAAAATAAGTGTATTCTAGTACCCAAAAAAAGGAATAATTAGCTAAGAAGTTTCTGGTATTACATTAGTCTCGAATTAAGGTGGAAATTATAGATAGATGCAACTATAGGCACCAGCCAATCATAGGGTCAAGAATGTGGGAGTAATCCACCAGGAACTGCATGAATAATCTCCCATCCGCCTGAGCTAACATTGTGTATCTGCCATGGCTGACCCTGAGTACGTACCCAGGGCCACTTTCCTTCCACATCCCACAGAGGCCCCCTCCTGAATTACCCTCAGCCCATGCTTGCCTGCTCCAGCTCTCCTGTCTGCATTCTGACTGCTCACCTACCTGCACTGGAAAAAGCAAAGGAATATTCTTTTACTATTTCCGCCTACAGCTATTTTGTTTACTTAGATGTTTTGGGGAGATCCATGTGTACAAATCACACGAAGCTGAACTTCCATTAAAAAAAAATTCTGTACTTCGGAGAAATTCTCTGGGGTACTAGTAGCAGCAACCTACTTGCTCAGCAGCAGGCACATTCAGGAACAACCCGGAGTCCTCACCAACGCCCATGCTTCATGTAGGCGTGGCTGGGCTCGGGTTCGTAGGCCGTTACTGCCCATGTCCACCCTCAGCCCAGGAGTAATTTCAACATATTACTGCAAGATATCTTTTTATCCCAATCCCTAAACCTTAAGACGTCAAGGTGGCATTGAAAACCGTGTACTTTTACATGAGCCCTTGCATAGTTAGCATAACATTAAATTCTGACCTCTGAAGAAGATGGAAATAGAGAAAAGAAAACACACATAACTTGTTGGAGTCTACCCATAATCCCACCTTTACAATTAAGGTCAGGCCAAATGGTCACTGATGTTAAACCCACAGGGATAAACAATCAGTGGAGATACAGAAGATAAGTGATAAGTGATAGAACATGTACTGTCATCTAGCCACTGCCCTCAGGAAGAAACCCAGCGTGCTAGTTCTGGGCATTCCCAAAACAAAAGAGGGAGAAAATATGAGGCAATGTTTTGAATGCATACTAACGTCCATCCTCTACAAGACAGAAATCCCCCTGCTCCCCCAAGCAGTCAAAATTAAGTGGCCCGCATAACTTTCGATCAGGATTAATGCTGGTGGAGCGAAGCAGCAATGAATGGTTCTCAGAGTGCCCCAGGAGTCTGTGCTTAATGAGAACATTAGGAAGGTGGTGAAGACTCAGACGAAAGAGTTAGGGCTGGGAGTGAAGTGAGTCCTCTTACTGCTGAAGCTATGCCTGGACACTACCATGAAGAGAAGGTACGTGTAGGCCCTGGATACAGCGTGTGCAGCTGCTTAAGTGCCGGTCGTGATATGGCACCTGGCTAGACTAAAAGTGATTTGTAGCGGTTAAGCTTGTGCAAAGCTGCCAGAGAGTTTGTGGGTAACTTGTAAGCAGACCACAAAAATCTAAATGCTCAACTTAATGTAGTCTATTTACACACTATAACCATTAATCTGATATCAGAGTTGGGTCATCTCCTTGGGGCAAGCAATAGGTGCTCCTCTGAATTAAACCCATGGGCACTAGGACAATGTTGGCCATAGATAAGAGCCCTCAAGAACCAGAGGCCACTAGGACAATATCTAGCATAGACAGGACCCCTGGAAACATCACGCAAATGACTTAATTAGGGAATTCATGGGTGCTCTGTTTAAACCCTATGTACTGAACAGGTGGAGGGAATACTGATGTTCAGATCAGTCTTGATCGGTCATGTCTTAAGGTGTCTCTAGACGATCGAGTATTCATGGGTCCAACATTATTTTTTCGCATGGGCATGACAGCCTCCCACAAGCAGCTCAAAGCTGCACCCTTATACATTTGCACAGAGCAGCTCAGTTATAGGTTAATTTCACGCAGCTACCACCCTAAATTTCAGCAGCCCAAAGAATGAGAATTTATGATGCATTTTGTTTAAGTGCCCCCATGGTGTGTGCAGAGGCAGATTTCAAAAGGCATGTTTACACTGGTCATTTGGTGCAAATGTTGATTTGAATTAGCCAGTTGGTGTGTAAACCTGGCCTCTTGTTACAAACCCTCCCTGCAAAAGTGCACAATTTCCTGGCTCCGAAACAGTTTGGGGCTCAATCTGTGACTTCTCCTTATTGCACAGTGAAGATCACTATAGTGCGCACTGGGGGTAGATCTCTCTCCGCGGCAGGGGCCTCCCTCTGGAACAGCCTTCCTGCCTCCCTGAAACTTGAGAACCATCTCCGGTTCCGAAAGCACCTCAAAGCCTTCCTCTTTTCCTCTTTGCTTCTGCTTTCTCTCTCCCTTTGCCCTGCTAAATTCTTCACTGAAACTGCACTGAATCTGCAACTGTGCCACTCTCAGCGACCTCGGTCCTGGGCCCAGCCACTCTCCACTTGCACTGCCTCCCTGGCAACCCCTGCACTGCGGGACTGTCTCTGTATCCCTACAGCCCCCCCTTCCCAGCTCTTGTCTGCACTTACCTTGCACTTGCCACCAGCTGGCCCTATTTATTTATTTTTATTCTACTTACTTTGTGTTGCACTTCCCCCCTCCCCTTCCCCCTGCACTTCTTCCCTTCCCCCTACCCCTGTACTTGCGCGATCTGAATGACACCTGGCCTAGTAGGATCGTTGTCTGTCTTCCCCTTGTTCCCCCCTCCCTGCCTCGTCGCGCCTTGAAACACTATAGGCGCGTTACAAATGCCATATCATATCATATCATTAAGTGCACTGCTGGCTCAATCTGTAACTTCTTATTGCACAGTGAGGATTACAATAGTGCGCACTTAAGTGCACTGCTGGCTCAATCTGTAACTTCTCCTTATTGCACAGTGAAGATCGCAATAGCGCGCACTTAAGTGCACTGCTGGCTCAATCTGTAACTTCTCCTTATTGCACAGTGAAGATCGCAATAGCGCGCACTTAAGTGCACTGATGGCTCAATCTGTAACTTCTCCTTATTGTACAGTGAAGATCACAGTAGTGCGCACTTAAGTGCACTGCTGGCTCAATCTGTAATTTCTCCTTATTGCACAGTGAAGATCGCAATAGCGCGCACTAAGTGCACTGCTGGCTCAATCTGTAACTTCTCCTTATTGCACAGTGAAGATCGCAATAGCGTGCACTTAAGTGCACTGCTGGCTCAATCTGTAACTTCTCCTTATTGCACACTAAAGATCGCAATAGTGCGCACTTAGGTGCACTGCTGGATCATTCTGTAACTTCTACTTATTGCACATTGAAGATCGCAATAGTGTGCACTTACACGCACAGCAATTTGTATTGCCCACACTACAAGGTGCAGAACATGCAGAGAAATCTGAAGGACCTGCGCTTCCGTGCGTTGTTACCACTTTGTAGTAAAGACAGTCGTACATGCCTCCAATCAAGTATGTGCATGGCAGGAGGGCCTTTGGCAGGAGGATCCAATAAATTTCTGCCTGCATCAAAAACACATGCTGCTAAAAATGCATTCAGGTGCGACAGACAGAGCAGATGGCATGGTGAGAACATACATTTTGTTCCATGTCCACACTCTGCTTACCTAACACCTGACAATCCCCCCGAAGTATATCCGTGCATTGCCCTTATATGCATGTTTTTTTTTACACCTCATTAATTGACTCATGGAATTTTTTGCACAGTGACTTTTCACTGGTGCACTGCCAACAAACACCCTGATTCATGGAACAATGCAAAGTGCATGTCACTTTGCACTGCAGAAATACAGTTTGCACTATTCCATGAATCACGGTGCTTGCTGGCAGTGCACACTTTGCACCAGTGAAAAGTCACTTTGCACCGTTAAAAAAAAAATCCATGAATCTGGCACTTAAACTCTTGGGGATTGGACGCTCCTCAGGAAAGCTGCAATTCATTGCTTCTGTCTCCTGTGGATGGTGTGTGCTCGGGTGGAAGTCTTCGCAGGTCTTTAGCAAACGAAGGCCTATGGGATTCTCAATTCTTGGCTAATCCTCCATTTGGTGCGGATCTACTGCAGCGGTAAAGAAGACATGCTTAAAAATGATCAAATACACGTCAAAAGCCACTTACGACGAATATAAACTCTCTCGGCTTCAGGCAAGCCGCCGTTTCATGCATTAATCCACTTTGGAACTTCAGAACTGATGGCTTTCCAAATCCGAATTGTTTTCAAATGTATCCGTTTAATTTGAAAGATTAAAAGAGATGGGTCTCGCGGAGGCTCTAATCTGAGATGTGATTGAGTTACATGGCGGCCGTGATGAATGCAGAGGCGTCCCGGAAATGATGGAGCTCTTTTCCCAGGCAAGGAATATGCAGGGCAGGGAAAAAATCACCAAGAAAAATGACTGAAGGCTAAATCGATAGGAGAACAAAGGTCAACAAGATGCCTGCTGTCGGCCTGTCTGGAAGCAGTCAGTTCATTTACTATCGTTGGCAAAATAAACGATGAGGGGGACAGAAACTCAGTAACGTTCAGCTTTCTATTTTGACATGTGCTTTAAAATATCCCCCTGTTAACTTTCTGCCACCCTGTGAATGGCCCGCGGGCCAAGCAACTTCGCACTGTAGGTGGAGTAACAATTCCCTTAAAAAAATAAGGTCCTGGTCAGTTACATTTGATATATTAAACTATAGTTTTGTACATTTATTTTTACACTCCACAAAAAGGAGCATTTCTGAAGTGTTGTAGAGCATTGCAGAAAGTTCTGGAATCAAACGATTTCCGCATAATGAAGCAATTCTGATTTGGCTGAACAATAGTAGTCAAAATATGTCCAGTAGTAGGCACTGTGCTAGAAAAGGAGTAGCCTGGGTCGGTCTACATTATACTGTCTAAAGACATACATTGGAGCAGGCTGTAGAAACATTCTCTAAGACTATTAGAAATTAAATACACGAATGTTTAGGGGTTCTGTGGTATTTCCTCAGCTCCATGGAAGTTTTGGACCACAATGTGAACTGGTTAAAATCACAAAAACGCAGCCCACAAGGGCCGTACCACATATTTTCCATGTATTCCATGCATACATCCAGCTAAATGGTCATATCTGTTGCCGGTGGAATGGCAGAGAACGACCTTAAGGGATGAACGACCTTGAGAATTAGACAGAAGAGGGCAGCACAGGGGGAAGGGAGAAAGAGGAGGGCATACTGGAGCCCAGGAAGAACCAGTATGCTTTAGACGGAAATAAAGCAAGGTTGCAACCTCACATGGCTTTGTCTTGTTTATGGTCCTAGGCCCGAGCCGGTTAATGCATGACATGTGGCCCAGCTGGAGAGTACCACAACAACTGGTGACGAGGATGGGAAACGCATCCACATGTGCCCACATCATTCGCAGAGTGTCCTAAAGCATAAAAAAGGGGTACTCCGCCCCTCTGCCGATACTGGCGCCCTGAAATACAAACAGGGAGACTCCTTCACCCCACCCCTGTTGATCCCGCCGCCCTGTGAAGCCTTCTGTTTACAGGTGTCCTGAAATTTAGAAAAAAAGGGTACTCCGCCTCTCCCACCAATCATGACATAATGTGAAGGCTCCCGTCGATCCCAGCGTCCTGGAAAAAAAGAAGAAATGGGTACTCTGTCCACCCACCCCTCCTATCCTGGTGTCCTCCGAAGTTTACGTTGTTCCTGGCGTCCTGCATTGAACTCCGGCAGTCCGTGAAGAGGAAGGAAATGGCACTGGCCGTTCCACACGGCACAAAGGAAATAGGCACTCTGCCCAGCCCAGCACGAGATTGCATAGCAGTCAGCCGTCTCATGCTCTGCATGGCACTCCGCCATTGTCTGTGGCACGCAGCTATCTGCCAGTGTACGGCCGTCCGCCACTCCAGCAGGGGATTTGCTTGGGACACTCCGCCTTCTGCACTCCATCCTCCCAAACCAGCACCTGACAGGAGCACGCCGCTCCAGGGAAGTGGGGCCACATGCAGATGCATTGCCTGACATCTACCGCATGGATATACACACCTGCGAACCTGGCCGTTCCGGCACAGCATCTGCGCCCTCTGCTGGTCTCCACTGTGGTATAAAGAAGAAGGTAGGTGAGGCCCACCTGCCCACTGGCCCATGCAAACAAAAGGGGGCAGGGGGTAGCAGAGGCCACAACAGTACATAATAACCTTGTCAGAAAGCCTCTGCGACATTGCCCTCATTTTCAGTAGGCAACTTTCTAATTATAAAGTGTTAACCACGCAAGACTTGGCCAGCGGGTGTCAATAGGTGAACACTGAACGTTTTCCTAAGGTGGAAGAGTTTAACCCCATTGAACATCAGAAGGAATCTACTCTGCAAGTGGCAGGAGAGATACCGCAGTACACCCTGGAGGACCCGGTTTCCAAAGAAAGGCCGGTGTCCTGGGGAGAAGGCTTTGGGGTTTATAACCCAGAGGACCATGGTACATCTGAGCGTCCTCTTGAAGGGACATTCCAGTTTGTGCAGTGGTTCACAGATTTGACCTTTAAGACCCCTATTCACGTGAACAATACTGAGGGCCAAGTATTGCTTCACAATGACATGCATCCTGACAAGACAGGACACGTAGGAACCATAGCTCACATGGGTGGATGTGACACAGATCGGCTGGATGCCCATGAAAAACATTATAAATCACAAGAGGAGATCAATAGCAGAGGGGAGGAACAAAACACATTCTGACGTTAAGCCGCCCACATCCACACAGTACACAGAATTTGCAAAGGAGGAAGGAGCAGAAAGAACACAGTAAGGGGACTACCACAGTGGTAGCTGAGCAAGGGCTGGAGCAGGAGACAATAGAACAAATGGAAAGGAGAGATAATGTCAAGATCAGCAAAATGAAAATACTACAAGAGACGTCACAAACAAAACCTATATGGATCATGAACATCACAGACGACTATGTGGTCCGACAAAACGTGACACTAAGAACGGCGACAACACAAGAAGCAGGGGCAAACCTAAAGATGAAGGAAGAAGGGGTGAAGAGAGAATGCATGAGGATGAAACTACAAAGAATGCAAAATGACATGACATGCAGAGGATCTTGTGGCAAGAGAAGAAAGGTCCCAGTAACAGAAGGACCAGGGCTGGCTCAAATACATACACTAGCTGGGGAAGGACAACTGAGATCAAGTGTGCGGGTGAAAAGGGCAGGAGTTGAGAATGTGCTGAACCCTTAGGCCCCTTAAGATGAGGTAACAGTAGCTGAGATGGATGGGGATACAGATCTTACTCATACATCAATAATCAGAACGACTCAGGAAGTTGGCAAAAACATAACTGTTTTATTTGCAATTGTCTAAAACAGGGAGTACAATGGCCATCAACGGAGGTCACACAGTAATGAATCTCTCAATGATTTACATAAAAAACAAGATTATATAGTGAAAACTCATCATCTCTGATGTCATACTACGTGGCAAAATAAGAAAACCTACTGGTGGGTGTGATAGGGCAACAGGGAAAATCTAAGTATACTTTCTATGGGGTATGGAATCGTGATTGGGTCTCTAAGGTTAGGTGGACAGTTAAGCCTACCCGTGGTGGAAGTCATCTTCTGCGTCATACTAATACGCAATGTTTTATTGGCTTCTCAATCTAAAGGGCTCTTTGCTACGTGGCCCTCTACAATTGGTTGGCACGCTTGTACCCTTCTGGAATATTCCACTTGCTAGCAGCATGCAAGCTGGTACCGCAGGTGCTGGAGGGTTGGCTTGGTCATGCCTCCCCACCCAATTAGCCAAAAATCCATCATCGCTCCTACTGTCTACCAGTTAATTAGTCTTTGAACTCGGCCTTGCAAGTATCACTTTGCTCGAGAATAAAATGGAGTGTGAGCATGGCCTTATCTTCTGGTCACGACGTGGATTGCCACAGTCTACTTTCATCTGACCATGTGACAGAAGACCACGTTTTGAGCTCCTTTGTTGTATTTAATACTATTAAATTAATAAAACCGGGCACTTATACTGTTTTTCCATTACACCTCAACAGGAGCTCGGCTTGCTTCTCACGTTCATTGTATCTCATTGAATAGATAACCAGGCTCTTGGCTGCACCAACTCTTGACTCTGGGCCAGCCAAGCATTCTCAAATCTTCCTTCGCCGTCAGCTGTTTTATTCAACTGTGCCACACTTTGAGCCCTTCAATTCTCAGGGTGCAAGTTTGCTAAAATGCCTCATGGAACATCCAGATTCTATACACACTTAAATATATATTGGTGGCACCGCCTGCAGTCTATTTACTACGTATAGCCAGCCTTCATAAATTCTTAGTCTACTTGCGTTATTGCATGTGTACAATGATAAAAACGATTTTCATTTTCTTCCGTGCTCTTTACATGTGCAATCTTCATTCTGCAGATAAAGGGTCCCTCAATTCTTTACTTTGTCATCAGATTCGGTAAGGTCTGTTCACCTTCTTCCTTGGCATCTCTTCTTGGAGCATCATTTCTGCTTCTCGTGATGTCACCAGCCTTCCCTTTGACCCATCTTCACACTTCTTCCGGAACTTCCTTCAGAAGACTGTAATTTCTTCGTGAATACATCATATAGGGCTTTCTAAACGGATACCTTGTTTCAAGGACTTTTCGCGGTATAGGTACCATTATTGGCTTTGCGCATGTCACAATTTCCGGTTGCCAACATATAGGCAAAATGGGGGCGGGACTTCTGGTAGAGGCACTTGGCTCTTCCTCTACAGTGCAGAAGCATCAGGGAAATGGAAATAACAATGGACAAATGAGGAAGTGGAAGAGCACAGGAACAGCGGTGCTAACCAAGAAACAGGTGAAGAGAAAAGAGGTCAAGGTGCCAACGGTGATCGGGGGATTTGAGTTTATCATTGAAAATAGAACCCAGGATAAAGAGGTGACACCAGCGGTTTATACCATGACCCCTTCCAACTGGGGACAAAGCAACAGGTCATGAGAAGTTGGGGAGTTGACAAAAGAGCATATGAATAAGTTCCATACTTCAAGAGGTGGCCAGGATTCAACACGTGGGTCTCAGGGAAGAAGAGGAGGTGAGGAAGAACCATAGGAGCAAAGTCCAAGAATAATACTTCAGAGACCCTCAGAAGCCATCAAAAGGAAGATCAACCCCACAAAGTATGTTAAGCAGGGGGATATGTTGTAGGTGGAATGGCAGAGAACACCCTTAAGGAATGAACAACCTTAAGGATCAGACTGAAGGGGACAGCACAGGGAGAAGGGAAGAAGAGGAGGGGCTACTAAAGGCCGGGGAGTACTAGTATGCTGTATAGGCAAATAAAGGAAAGTTGCAACCTCATATGGCTCCAGCTTGTTTATGGTCGTAGGTCTGAGACGGGCAATGCATGACACGTGGCCCAGCTAGAGAGGGCGACAACAATATCCATGTTATGTTTCCTAGCATCAGGTTTCCTGCTAGAGTAGACATAGCCTCCATCAGAAGGAAGAGGTGTAGTGACTCCCAGGTTTGAAGTGAGCAAAAAGCAATGGCTGCAGACTCTCAAAGTGGGTAAAAACCACTGAACAGGTTATCATGCCATGTTCTTTCTAGAGAGGGGCACCTGATACCTTTTTTGTATCATTGGTTTATTGTGTATAATTCAAAACACCTGTGTCCTCCCCACACTCTCAACCCCAATGCAATACCCTCATACCCAACAAAACACTATTCTCACACCCTCATCCCCAACACAATACCCTCCCACACCCTCATCCCCAACACTGTACCCTCACCTCCAAAACAATATCCTCCCCACACCCCAATACCCAACTCAATGCCCTCCCCACATCACCCAACACAATGCCCTCCCCAC
Organism: Ambystoma mexicanum; assembly: GCF_040938575.1. Lineage (NCBI taxonomy): Eukaryota > Metazoa > Chordata > Amphibia > Caudata > Ambystomatidae > Ambystoma > Ambystoma mexicanum. Next base: position 288,642,670 of record NC_090941.1, on the reverse strand, counting down.
ACCCTCATCCCCAACACAATACTCTCCCCATGACCTTGTAGTTTACAGTCTGTGCAATACAGGTGTCTATTACAGATATTAAGGAATTATGGGGCCATTTAGATTGTTTCCCAGTTAAATTGGGCAATATATCAATGCACTGGCTATCCTATGCGGATGACCTGATACTCTTTGATATACCCTCTATGGGTGTTCAACTGAAGTTACACACTTTTGCTGGTTTTGTTGTTCGATATAACCTAATAGTAAAATTAAAGGTTCTTATCCTTTAAACAAAAAGAACTTAAAAGACATTGAGCTGGTCAGTCTCTGATATGGAGCTCGAGAGAGTACTGTCTTTTCCTGACTTGGGCTTTGGAATTTCGATTGTCTTGTTGTTAAAAAGTATAAAGAAAATATTAGAGAAAAAATAAAACCTATGTCTGCCCAAATGAAACGGATACACAATCGCTTCTGCGAATTCTCATTGAAACCAGTATTACATTTGTATACAATGAAACTAGTGCCCAACATAATTTATGGACCGAGATATAGTTCTCCACAACCATGGGCCTTTCATCAATACTATGATAGGTTTGTTAAGGGAAACAACTGTAGGTGCCGATGGGAGTTCCTAACTGTATTCTTAGACACAATTGGATTTAGTTGGCATTGAAATAATTGTGCAGAGCTTGAATCCAATCAAGGTCATACAACATTATATTAACCCTCTCTGGGTGTGACCATAATGACTCCTCAGATTCACCTAAAACACCCAGAGTGTCTTTACACAGTGAACTCCAAGTCTAGAGGAGAGCCTCAGTGGGCATTAACATTGCTGAGCCAATTGCTGCAAGACCTCCTTTCAACGTTTCAGCGTGACATTTCCTGTAAAGGGAAAGAGTGTTCCAAATCGTGATTGAGTAGAGGGAAGTCAACCCCAATTTTACCCTGATGATCTGAATAGGCACACAGTTAGGCAGACCCAAGACCTTCCTCCAAAATAAACCTTCCAGTTTATCCCACACTAAACCAGAAAGCGAAAAAGACGTTTACGACCCATATGTTAGAATTGGTATCACTTTTAGGCAGAAAAAGTCAATCACAGGGATCAGGGAAAATTTGCAATAGCGCCCCTGGATGATACAAGCTTGGGAAGCTAAATTCCTTGTCTTGCTCAGCAAAGATATTTCCCTTATTATCGGCTGCACTGTTGTTTAGACACATCCCCAGGTACGTAAGTACTGATACCTCCATTATCTTTTCTCCTTTTCTCCTTTGATGTACCAGCCGTTGCCCTGGCCTCTTTTCTAGTTCTTCTTGCAGCCAAAAGTATCTCAGATTTATTGACATTTATTTTAAGCCCATTCAGCTCCACGTACTTGCAGAGGCATCCAGCTGCCTTTTGAAGCCCACCTTTGTTTGGTCAAGCAGGATTAAATCCTCGGCGTAGAACACTCTTCCAACATGTGACCTCCCCCAAGTTAGGTGGAAAACATCTGACAAACTCAAACGCTGATTCAATGTCCGAAATAAACAGGTTGAAAATGGCAGAGGCCAATGGGCAGCCTTGCTTCAACCCATTGTAGGTTCGGATCGAATCAGTCATGTGTCCCTTTCGATCTAATCTTACTCGTAGAGAAGATCGGCTGTGTAGTGCTTTCAAGGCTTCTCAAATGCCCAGTGGGCAGCCACAGACTTCCAGTTTTGTCCACAGCCATTGGCGATCTATCGTGTTGAAAGCCTGGGCTAGATCGATTGAAGCTACATGTAGTTCATGTCCATACTTCGCCTTTGCCTTTGGCTTTAGGATATTTAGGAGAAATAGATTCTGCGAGGTCCCTACACCCTTAATAAAGCCCATTTGCCAGGGATCATTGTGGGCAGTAATTGTCGCACAGTTGTTCAAAGCTTTCAGAAGCAGCGACCCAAGAATCTTACTCCTTACATCTAAAAGGGCAATGGGCCTATAATTGCCTGGATCCGCCCTATCACCCTTTTTATAAATTGGAACAATAGTTGAACATGTACAAGGTGACGGGATTTTCTTAGCTCTTTTGATTTGTTTGAACCAGAACCATAATTTCTTTGCCCATAAATCTGGAACTTCTTTTAGGTGCAAGTTCGTCATCCCATCAGGGCCTGCCGCTCTTGAATTGCTGGCCCTAAGTATATGGTCCCGAATTTCAATCCATGTCATAGAAATGGACCAAGGCCCTCGCAGACCAGGGCCCTCTCGAGGCTGTTGATTTTTAGGGCCTGCAAATATCGTCTCAAAGTGGGTCTTCCAGTTTTCAGCCGGTATAGGGTTTAGCAGAAGAGCATCTTGAGGTGTAGAGAGATAGTTGATAACTCGCCACATCTCTGCTGTATTTTTGGAGGAAATTAAATGCACCATTATTTCCACATCCAGTTCGAGCATCTGATGTTTATGACTTTTGAGCCAGTTTTTGAAAGCTTGTTTAAGATGTCTGGAGCTTTCGCTGGCCTCAACAGTTTAACTTCTGGTGGTGGCTCTTAATTTCTTATTCAGTACCTTTTTCCTGGTCGCAACCTCTAAGTCGTATTTATGGCGTGCTGAAAACCCAGGTTTATTAGCCATTAAGGACAATACATCACACGCTCTAAGAGGCTCGGTCACCTGAGATATAGATTGAGGAACATCATTCTTAGATGTAGCTAGAATCGGTGGAGGTATCACCCTCAGCCTGTTTCTTCCTCGAGCGATTTCCAGGGTCCCAGGTAGCCGGGTGCAGATCTTTGATGCCCATTTGGCCGCAGTTATTACTATGATGTTATGAACATTGCGATCGGACTCCCATACTACCAGAATAATTCATTAAAAGAAGAGGGATTCAGAAGCGAATACATAGTCCAAAACATTTGCTTCAATGTCTGCTTTCCATGTTGTTTTTGGTGGAGTCGTCTGAAATATGCCCATTCACCAGAAGGATGTTCCTTTCGGCCATTTCTTTTCTCCAATAGAGCCCTTGCAAAACTAGCTGCAGAGCCGAAAGAAACACGCCTTTGATGAGACTAGAAGCCCCATCAAAACAATGAATGTTCAGGTCACCACATGATGGGACCTCTAGGTTGGAATGAGTGGCTCTTGCTTCATCAATTAGGGCCACCACTGTTTTCACAAACGTTTCACTCCACTTTGATGCCACATCCCAATAAAGGTTTATCACCATAACATTCTTGGAAATTCCAAGTAGAGAGGGGCCCAGAGATAAGATTATTGCCTGAATCAGAGGCGAAGGTTGGAATTCAATATGGTCACAAAACCCTTTTCCACTCTAAGGGCTATTAAGAGACCAGCCATCGGTCTACCATTGAGACCTTTTTACGCGGGGTTTAGGCTCAGAGTGAATCCTTATAAAAGGGGTGGGGGGACCTCAGCCACATCTCCTGGAGGCAGACTAGATCTAACTCATGTAGGTTTGGGAGGCCCTCATCAAGAAGATGTCATATTTCTTTTTACAAAGAGGAGGCTCTGTAGATCCAACATCTTCAAGCTCCTTCAAACTCCCCCCCCCCTTTTGTCCAACGTTGGTATAAGAGGAGTCACCCTTAAACTCTTGAATCTCGTTTAGGGGCTGCAAAGGGCTGACATAGGCGGATGGTCATCTTGAATGCGATCTTTGCAACCAACAACATTTGCATCTGCCCGGGGCGACATCAACATTGGTGGAAGACCAATAGTCAGCGTCTGAGGTAATGATCCTTGAAGTCCCTTAATAATTATTTTGTTCTTATCTCTTGTCGCCGTTGTAATGATTGAATAAACAATGGTAGTAATTTCTTCCTTGTTTTTATCAAGGTGCCCCTGTATCCCAGTCACAAAACCCTCCAGAAATACCAGTTTACTATGTAACATTGCGACCGGTGTCGACTGATCTCTGATCTGATCACTCATGGTTTCATGTAGTTTCATGTAAGACGCCAATGTCAATGTCAGGGCCGCAATAAGGCCTGAATCCAACATAGCAGGTCTTGGGACCTGAGCTTCAACCTGCACTGCCACCAGGTGCAACAAAAGGTCTTCATCCGTTAATTGCCGGCCCATGCTTAGGGGGGCTAACAAGTGGTCCTTAAAAGGTTGATCATGTGTGCCCATACTTGGGGGGGGCTAATGAGAGGTCCTTCAAAGGTTGATCATGGATGCAACCCCTGGGTGGCCCCACATGGGTGCTTGGTATTGATGGAAAACCCCAAGAGGACAGATGATCAGAGGAGGCCTCCGACAAGTATATCTTAACTTCTTTTGTAGGTAACACCCTAGAATCATCTGGAGGGTCTGCTCTTCTTTTTAAGGGTGCATTTACCCCAATTTGGACCCCCTGAGAGCTAGACCCTTCCACCATGGGAACATTCCGGGGGCAATCTCAGAGGAGAGTGGCCCCTGGGAGCTGGGACAGCTGATTCATCCAACATCACTGATGAAATTGGGAGGGACTCTGGTCTACGATAGACGAAGCAGGACATGAGAGGTACCTTATCTGGAACTATACCTCTTGGCTGCCAATATTTTTTCCTAATACAGGGGTCCGGGTCTTCTTAATGGTGTTACCTGCAATTTTTGCAAATCGA